>NC_092826.1:47783120-48475620 GCF_039878825.1 Excalfactoria chinensis
GGAACAGTGCTTACATAGGCATGGCCAAAGCTTAGAAATATCAATGGCAGCTTGCTTCAAACCCCCAACCATGTTCTGAGTTCCCCACTTCTTGTTTCTATATCAGGAGTGCCTATGGCACTGGGATCCAGTTGCTTTAAAAGGTTCCATTGACTTAACGTGTGCATCAGATGCACCTGAGCAGAAGGCTGTTGGCAGCACAGACCTTAATATTCTCAGATATAGCTAATAAGCACAGCATTAAGATGCCTACCAGACTGATAGAAATGAGCAACCAAGAATTTACACAATAGGAGTTGGTCTTTTTTTTTTTTTTTTTCAGACTCACAAGAATATATATATTTCTTTCTGGAGACACCTTTCAGCTTCCAAGTGAAGTGACAAGCAAACAAACCCATCTACAGACATCCTGTTGCTTCCTTTATAAATAGCCACCATCTGCATTATAAACATTTTAACAAAGATGCATTGAGCTAAAATTAACCCCATGATTTTGGTGAGTTTAGTCTATTGGCTTTGTGGAGGAAAATACAGTACTGAGTCTTGTTTTGGATTAAGCTCAGTAGTACAAAGAACTCTCTCAAAAATCCACACTGTGGGACCTCAGCCAGTAGAGGCCCATACCCAAATAATAGGAACTTGTTATCACTCTTTGGTAAGTATCTGTTGTCAAAATGTGTACAAAAATGAGTACCTCTTAGTTTTAACAGATAATCTTGTTGTATCTATTTTTAAAGAACAAAGACTCCACTCACCATTATTGAAGGTCCAAGTAACTAATTTAAATATGGTAGATTGAATTCCAGAATGACTAAATTTGATTTGGAACGAGAATCAGATCAACAAATGTTTCTTATCTCAATGCAAATGCTCCTCATCTATGTGAATTAAGAGTCTTGATCAACTCTGAGTTGACTCTTGCAAACTCCCAGAATCCAATTTCCTGAGCTGGAGACAGTATAGATTAGTTTGATTTATAATAAATTTAAAGCCTCCCAAGGTAGCTGCTACCAGCAGTATCTCCTGTGTCAGAGCTGTAGATCTTAAAATATAGGAGGCAGATTCTGAAGTTAATAATTAATGTGGAGCCTCCAGAACTTATAGCTATTCCAATCTAAAGTAATTGTATAAAGTTCCAAGAAGCCAAATGAAAAAAAAAAAAAAAAAAAAAAAAAAAAAAAAAAGTAGAGGAATTGCTATTTGAAAGAAAGTCACAAGAAATATGTCATTAGTAGAGCCTATAGGATCCTGTGTGCTGAGGCAGCAATTTGGCTGCTGCTTTAGTGACAGGGTGTAAGCTCTTTCACTAGTCACAGAAAGCAGGATGTAAGTTTTGAACCCATGCAGGAACTGAGCTCAGTTCTTGGAGTTTAGATCTCCACAGCACAAAAACTTCATCAAAAGTTTTACTTCTTTCTGAAGTTCCTATTTAGACCCATAGTTGCAAAGATCAGGTCTACAGCATGAGGCATCTCTGAGTTATCTTGGAGCATCTGTTGCCCCAGAATTCTATACTGCCTGGTTCCAAAAGCCTCGCCTCCATGTATCACTAATGACTCTGGAAACAGTGGCAGGGGACAGAGAACAGCTTGGAAGCCTGCAAATTAAGATGAAAGTGAAGTTTAACACCTACAGCAAACAAATTCTGGGGATTCTGCAGCACATGTGCAAAAAGAATGGGTCTAATGAGGAAAATGAGTGGGT
This sequence comes from Excalfactoria chinensis, assembly GCF_039878825.1. Taxonomy (NCBI): domain Eukaryota; kingdom Metazoa; phylum Chordata; class Aves; order Galliformes; family Phasianidae; genus Excalfactoria; species Excalfactoria chinensis. The sequence continues at coordinate 47,784,825 of NC_092826.1, forward strand.
GCTGGAATATGTCAAGAATAGCACTTATCCATTTTCAGGGAGGGCAGTCCTAGAACGAGGGCTTTTTAATGGGACCTATTAAATATAATATTGCCTGAGCTAATTATATTTGGCTAACAGGGAGTCAGCTTACCTCAACCCTACTCCTTCTCTGTCAGAGAATCATAGAATCTCAGAATCATAGACTTGTAGAATCACAGAACTATGGAATGGCTCAGGTTGGAAGAGACCTCAAAAAACATCTAGTTCCAGCTCCCTTGTCCTGAGCATGCTGTGGAGAACTCTTATAAAAAGCAAGAGTGTTTGATCTAAGAGCTAACTGGAAACACGAACAGACACGTATGGATTGTAGTCCACTTCAGCTCAGTAGAGTTCTGCATGGAGTGGTAATGCCTGTATTTCATGAGCTGTATAAGTTTCAGCCCTTATAAATGATTGATTATTACTGCTGATTATTTTCGTAACTGCTTTAGATAATGTAATGGACAAAAGCATCCAGAGATTCAATGAATACTGCAACAAGGAATGAACATAAAAATATGGATTGAAACCAACACCAGATCTGCACAGTTAAAATAAAACCCTTTTACAAACTTCAGGAGCAGAGCACAGAAAAGACATTGGGTTGCAGCTGTTTGCCTGTTCACACATTCCTGTTCTATGTCTCGTTGAAATGTTGCTAATAGTGAGTTGACCCGTCACCAAGGGGCTGTTGTGTCAGGATAAATAAAACCTCTATCTTATCAGTTTTAGCGTGGATGCTCCAGGAATAGGTTTTCCCTTTATAAAAATTATCATCGTTGCTATTTTTTGGTTTTTCTCAGCAGACCTGTATTCTATGCATATGTTTGGGCAGAAGGTCCGGGTCAGGGCAAAGGCTGATTTTGCTCCTGCCCTCATCTAGCAGCCTCCTGCCATAAGGGAATACGCGGCAGATGGCACTGTTGCTTTAGCAGTCCTCACCAGCTCCTTTTTCCCCGTAGGATACTGCAGGTACATCCCCCCCAGCTCTCTCCTTCCGTGGGGTTTTGCCCCGTTTGCTGGGATAGGATTTGTCCCTGCGCTGCTATCCACACTCCTCCCCCCGCCCCGTGCTCCCCGTGCACCGCGCTGCCTCCCAGCAGCTGCTTTCTGTAGCGAAAACCTTGTATTTGCATAATCATTTATTCCCATTGGCTCCTTTGTATGCCCAATTTAATTAGTTTGTAACATTTCGGCAGTGTTTTGCTCAGATGTTAATGGCATGCTGGGGAGGCTGAGCACGTTCCTTCCACGTCTCCTCACTCACGGCGCACACACACTTCTATATTCTTCCCATAACTTTGCCTCAGCAATTTTTGGTTTATTTATTTATTTTATTGGCTTGGTTTTTCATACTGGATGCCTTGATGCTTATCTACATACATCTTACAGTTGTTACACACAAAAATAAAAATTAAAAAAAAATAAAAAAATAAAAATGATAATTAAAAGGCTAATCCTTCTGGGTTTCCATTACCCCTTTATCATCAGTCATTTAGATGTTAAATGAGTTTAGACTTTCCTAGACGTGCTTTAATTAGAGAGACACTTGTTTATTTACCGCTAGCTGCATATGCATGAGCTGGCTTTTAAAATGCAATCCTATCCTGAGAGCTGGTGAAAGCTTCCTCAGAAATTAACCAGAATCAAGGCAGCTTGAAAATTATTGGAGATCAGTTCATTAAAAAAAAATAAAAATAATAATAACAGGAAAATTGCAACCTCTTTATGTTTATCCTGACAAATGCTTACCCATACAGTATGAACATCCTTAAGGAGTGTAGGTGGCCTGGTGTCAGAACGCACAGTCCTGAGGCACCTGACCACCACCTGCATGAAGCCAAAGCTTGCCACTCAGCACCATTCATGCAAAAGGAGATACCAGTGCTTCACATGGGGAAGGTGAGAGTCCTCTTTATGGAGGGGGGGGCTGCTTCCACTGTTATTTGTGAGCCACAGGCAAAGAGGGATGCCACCTGCAGCTATTCCCCGAACCAAGGCCACTTGTCTGAGTGTAGAGAGACACATTTCATCCATACTTGAGCAGGACATGAGTCATTGTTTTTTCTCGAACATGGGAGGAACATGAGGTGTGGGTGCTGGCACCTGTGGGGTACCTGCCCAAGAAGTAGGAAACCTTCCCCCAGGATGAGACTGTTCATACCAGTTTTAACCTCTTCCCATGGAAATGCTGAAATACTACAGAAAGAAAAGTGACTTTCAAGGAGAATACAGTAAAAAAGGAAGCCTTTTTTGAGGCTTGAGGCCCTAGATATTTGGATCCCTATAGGTGGCTGCTCTTCTTTGAACCACAGCTTCCCATCTCTTTGTTTCAAAAAGGAGTTACTTAATAAAGATGCTAAAGATGATCAAGCAACTCTGGAGCTCTGAGTTCCCGGTCTCGGTTTTGAATTTAGATACTAAATCCCGTTTTGGTGACTGATATTAGGTCTATGCTATGGAAATCAGGGTTTCTTCCCAACTACTTTTGTTGAAGAAATCCTTGGTCACATGCTGCTGCCATTTTGAGACAAATCTTGCCATCCATCATTCTGTCACAAAGCTCTCTTGCACCCTGACTTCATAGTAGGGTGATGCAGTGAACTAAATTATCCCAGTGTGGATCTAGGGGGGGAGCAGGATTACTGGGAGTGCTACCTTCCTTATCACCTCAGCTATGAATTGTTAATTGTTCTGGCAATTTAAATTTGACAGATTTTCGTGTCCATCTGAAGCACTCCTTGTATTTCAGAACTGTCAATCTAAATGAGCCTAAGGCAAAAATGAAAACAAATATAATCATTAGTGACCCAAATGGGAACAGTGGACTGATTGAATCAGGAAAGTCCATGACTGTGAGTACAGGGACCTCCAGGCTGCTAGGAGAATGGAAAGAATAGAAACTACTTATTTGGCATGAAATCTCAAAAGTCTGTGGTGCCCCTTTGTCACCCTATATATGTTCAGTTCTTCTGTTTGTTACAGGACTTAACTGACATTAAAGGACTTAGTGAACAAAAGATCCTCCTTTCAGTTCTCCTAGCAGTACAGCAGTGTTCCCAATCAAGGCTGAAATTTTCACCATCTTTAGGTGGGAAGTTCTGCCCTTTTTGGTTTGTTTCTGGCTGCAGTTAGCATCAAAACGGATCTTATGATAGAAATCTCAGGAAAGAAATGCATGTTTTTGTGTTCTGGAAGGATGAAACCATGCAAAACAGAGCAAAATAAACACAGAAAAATAACCAAAACTGTGTAGATAGAATTATGTGATCTTTACTCACATGAACAATGACATTAGCAGTAACTATTCACATGAGTAGATGCTGCAGTATCAAGGCAGCATCTCACAGGCTTGCTTTTGTTAGAAGACAGCTGGAAAACAATGCATTCTTTAATGACATACGCATGTTAATATAAGTTGTGTACCCTCCACTAATCTAATACTCGTGAAATGAGCACATCCATCATGGAAATTATACAATAACTTTTTACTTGAACAAATCCTGCAATGAATATGCTACAAAAATAATTAAGAGATAATGTCAATGGGCTAGAACTTTATCATAAGAGAATGGTCTCTGTTTGTGAGATTAAAAAAGCCTAAGATGAATCACAGACAGTTAGGAAATAAAGTCACAGGCATGTTTTTTTCAAACTATGAGACATATTTTTTGACAATACTTCATCATCATGACATTGTTTCTATTAAACTAATTGATCAATGGATGCTTTAGACAGCTGACTGGCAATTGTTCTCTATAACATTTTGGAAGAGCTGTGTCCTGATTGGCTTTAAGTCTTTTTTTCTCCCCGGTCAATAAAAAATCATCTCTGTAAAAAAAATAAGAACAATTTGTTATTAATGTGCTATATATTTTTGAAGAAGGTGGCTACTTGATTTTTTTACATAGCCAATTAGATGTGACAAGACATGCTTTGAATACATTGCCACCCACTCATTTCTTCAGCAACGTCCATAAGAAAGGAATAAAAGAGGTATTTTCAAGCATCAAAAAACCTCTTGCTAATGTTTGGTTTTAGAGACAGGAAAAGGTTGATTTGGTTCTTATTTAACCTCGAGCTTTTTCTTGGGACAGAAAACAATGATATTTTTATTCCTCCCAGGTATACTGAATTGTGCCAGTTTTTCTTTCTATTGGCTGAATACACTGCCTCATCTCCTACACTACAAAGACAGGCAATGTTCTGCAAAAATACAAAATGCCTAACAGCCTCTGGGAATCTGCACGGAGCTGGAAGCCAGCATTTAACTCCCAGTTCTGCCAAGTCTTGTTTATGTTTCCTGGTAGTTCCCAGCTTTTGTTTTCAACCTACAGCTACTATCCAAGGAAGCTAACAGGTTTTAGTCCCCGGTTTTACAAATAATTTAAGAGAGAAGTTGCACAGGTTTACTTTGCATAGAGTTGGAGACAGAAATCCATATTTGAATTGTCAAAAGCCCTGATGTGATCATGAAGTATAACACCGTATAGAACTCAGAGCACCAGCTAGGGGAAATACACATTCATTTCACTGACATTGCCTGTGAAAATCAAACTTCAGTTTTTCATCACAGAAAATCCCACTGTATGCTCAACTTAAACTAGCTGCATGGAATATCTAAGATGAAGTGAAGCTGGAAAACCTTAGCAATTGTTGGTGAAGCCATTTCATCTTGAACAAGTTTTAGGTACCTGTAAGAGCCATTAGCTAACATACGTAAAAAATCTCTTAGCTTGTTTCTTCTCACTCCTAGGTGACCATGTAAATGCTTCTGCATGTTCTTGTGAGCTCTTTTGTGCTCACTTTGCATCTTCTCATTTTGTTTGTGAAGCTATTGCTCAACAGCAAGGGGTAAGAGAGCTTCTATCCTGGGTTAGTTTATGGATTGGGCCAGTCATTCCAGATTTTCATTTCCAAAGTGAGAAGTCTCAGCTTTAAGCATTTTATGAATGGAAATGGAGCAGCCCAATTTATTATTATTATTATTTTATTATTATTATTATTTTTAATGAGATAAGTGAGCACTTTGGATTGTGTAGTCAGGGAGACCTGGCTAATAGCAGGGTGCAGTTTCAGAGTCCATCCACTACATCAAGATCACGACACAAAGGGAACTCATAGATGCAAGTCCCCAGTGGCTTGGCAGAGTTTTGGTGTCTCTGAGACCTGATGGAGCCCAGTCTCTGATAACTGGTATTTGGACTTCAATGCAAGACATAGTTGAGATTCAGTTATTACCTTGTTCAGGTGTTCTGAATATTCTGATTGATGGTATAAATGCCATTAATCACAAGGATTTTTGGTTTGGTTGATATGGGTTTTTTTTTAGACAGCAGTCATAATTGTACACAGTGAATGATTTGACACATTATTTTTACTTTGACATAGACTTTAACTGCAGCTATAATAATGTATTTTACCTCTTTCGGAATACAGGCCTAATCTCACTTTCATTTATGTTAATGGCTCAATTGCTATTGACTGTGTTGGGAACAGCTCTCTGTCCCTGTATATTTAACTGCTGCAAAGTAATAATTTCACTGTATGGAATAGTGTTTGTAATACAAGATTTAAGTTAATAATCCTTTTTATATTGCTATACATTTGAAAGGCAAACTTATGAAAATAATACCGTCAGTGTTGGCAGTGTGAAAGATTAAATCATACAGCATACATTTTTCCATAATAAACTTGCAGATTCTAATTAGAACTAAAGAGAGCTGTGTCTGTGGATTTATCTTGACTCACCAGGATTATCTTCTGCTTCATAATGTGAGTGCAACTTTTATAAATTGAAAAAGAAATAATGAACTTCCAGGTTGATTGAAGCTGCCACAGTAACTGGGATGAGTTACAGCTTGAAGATGGTTGGCAAAGTGGGTTTTAAAAATAAAAATATATATCCTTCCTTATCTTAACTCACATAACCCTTCATTTGATAGACTTCACCTCTGAGAAGGAAAAGATGTGGTACATCATGTTTTGAAGAGCATAAGTAGATTTGACAGAAGTCTGGAACTAAGGACAGACTTTCATGAAAATGCAAATTTAAGACTGCATGGATTTTGCTGCCTTAAGTAACCATCTAGGACAATTTTTGGGGGGGAGAGACATTCATTGTAGTTACACTCTTTGCTAACCGTTTGGATTCTTAGTTTTCTTGAATTTATAAATACTTTTGAATTTCAAACAAGCATGCAGAATATTTGATAATGTTGTGGAAGGCCATTTCAAAGGGACAAATCAGTTTACACATAATTATTTGTGTAGTCAAAGCAAGTATATATTTGACGTCGCAAATCTCAAATAATTTATTAGCAAGGCCACAGGCATTAATAGATCAAGTGTCCTGTAACAGAGACATATTTATCTCTTTGGTTCACTGATCAAGCACATATTCAGTAGATAAACTGGAATTAGAGTATAATTTAGTCAGCACGAAAAACTAAAATACACTGGAGCTAGTAAGCTAGAGACTTCCACAGCTAAACCTCCCATTTCAAGAGAAGGATTCAGTCTCTCACTTAAACTGCCATTTCCAACAAAGAAGACAACCACACAGCCCCGAGCTGCTCAGTAGTGCAGGCAGTGGCTCACCAGCACAAACACTCAAGCACATATTTAGTGGGAAATACTGGGAGCTATTGTTCCACCCTGATTTCTGTAGCACAGTCACTGCTCATATGTTTAATCAATGCACTGGGGAATCCACTTGGAGAAGTACTCCTGAAGAAAAGGTTTGGCTGTACCTGTGAGAAAAATGACCACCTCATGCCCCCCATGGAAACAGAGAAATTGAGGACTGCAAGAATGGAGTCGATGGACCTGCGCTTGCTCCCCATATACGTGAGCATGGGGTCACTGATTTCTATGAACATGCTTCTTTAAAGTAAAACACATTCAATTGTCACGATCTGAAGAGTTATCTAGCCTGCAGGTATCCAGAGATGACAACCATGAGTTTGTACAACTCCTTTGTTTCCTAAATATTTCTGTTTATTATAGGTAATTAGCAATGACTACTAGCATGCCATAATCAAGAAGGTCAATGTATCTGAGTATGTAATAAGATTTACTACCAGGAAGCAAATATATATATTTAACAAATATTGAGGGAATAGCACAAATTAATAGTAGCATCAATTAGAGGCATTATGGAAGCAATTTGACAGATTAATAATCAGTAATATAGCAACAAATATAGATTAGAAATATAAGTTCAATAAATTTATCGGTATTGTGGCAAGGAATCTACTTAATATGGATTACAATCTTATTAATACTTTAAAAATTGAAGTTCTTATGATAGCTTGTATTTGGCCAAGGCTATACTTCTCCCGAGGTTAAGTACATAGATAGGTATAAATTGTAAAATTACTGGTACAATGTGCATAAAACCCGTTCCATTATAGCCAGGTCGTTTTTATGTCTGTTCCAATTGCTAATTCTCTCTGGCTTCTATGTATGTCTTTGCATTAGTGTTTACCCAGTCAGAAGAACAACTAGTAGGAACTAATACCAGCCTTTACTAGAAGTATATATGTCTATTTGCAGAACATAAATCTTCTGAGATATGACCAAACTCAATTTCCTCCCCTCTACTTCCATGAAGAGCTGGCTAACCTCTGTGTTTATGAATAAAGAGATAACAAAATAAGGATCCCGTGTTTTTCCTAAATATTTCTGAAAGAAAGGATGCTGACTTTCAGATTGTGTCAGGCTGAAACCCTGGGAGAAGAAAGGGATACAAGTGCTCTCTATCCACTTCCATGCTCTCAGTTACTGCAGACCTAAGGCACAGCTCTACTTATGAAACTGTTTCATCTTCTGACATATGGAGATCTCTTCTCAGAGCTCATATCTCCACACATATAAGCTCTGAGAGTCTACAGGTAATTCCTCACTGTATTTCAAGAACTAGGTAGTAATTAGGGCTCAAATTTTCCATGTCCCAAACTTAACCATCAGGATGCAAATCTTCTCTCAGACATAGCATATAATCAATCTCCAGAGACTGGCAGGGCAGAATATCTAGATGTCTTCAGCCTTCCAGTGCCTGGACTGACTGTATTCCATGATGCTGTATTCAGCTTCCATTCCCGACCTAGATCTTTATCTACCAGTCCTTTGGAGTGCTTGCCTTAACAGAATTAGCTATAGGGATATAAATCAGGAGTTCAGAGTAGTGATATAGAAAGAGTTTTCTAATTAGCTCTGTTCAGTTTTCATAGGATTTTGTAAACTTTGGCTTTTCTTTCATCCCAGACAGTTAAATTTCCCATGTGAATAAATCATTTCAAAGAAGCACAGTAACACAGAAATGTTATCTCAGGCGGGACTTCTGGAGGTCAGCTAGTCCAGCCTCCTGCTATAAAGCAGAAGTAATTTCAAAGTCAGATCAGGGTTGCTCAGGGCATTTACCTGTCAAGCTTTTAAAATCTCCAATGATGGAGTTTCCACAAGCTTTCTTGGCATCTGCTTCGGGACTTAAGAACTTTTGCTATAAAGAAAAACATTTTTATATCCAGTCCAAATGTCTCTGGACATAACTTGTTATACTCCTTTCACTCTGTGCCTCTGAGAATGTTCTGGTTTTCCTTCTCTATGACCCCTTCTTCAGCAATGGAAGGCAGTCAGATTTCCTCTTGACTTTCTCTTCTGCAAATGAAGCAACCCCAGTTCTCTTTCTGCAGCCAGCCACCTCAGTGACCTCCACTGAACTCAGTCCAGCTTGTCAGTGTCCCCCTCAGACTGGGTGGCCTTGAGCAAAGCACGCTATTTCACATGTAGCTTCTTCAGTACCATATACAGACGATTAACCATATTCCTCATCCTGCTGGCTTTGTTTACACTAGAGCAGCCCATCAAGAGTTCAGCCTCTGTTTCTGAAAGCAGGCATTGCTGACACTTGTGCAGCTAGTGATTCACCAAGGCCTCACATCTTTTTCTGCATATCTGTTTCTCATTCAGTCCCTAGCATCTGCTGCAGCACAGGGTTATCTCATCTCTGAGACAGGACTTCATGTTTGCTTTTGAACTTCATAAGGCTCCTGTTAACCCATTTCTCTAGTGTGCAAAGCCCCATGTGAGCTGCAACCATACCCTTCAGCACACTGACACCTCAACTAAATTTGGCTGTAGGCATGAATATGCTGATGGATGTCACATTCAGGATAGTGATGGACAACATTCAGGACATGTTAAATGATGTCAGCCTGCATACTGCCAATTTACTTCAATTAGACTTTCTTACATACCAGCACAATGCAGCAAGGTCTGAACTTGTGCAGCTCTTCTTTTCCAAGTTCTTACTCCATTTTCTGCTTTTTTTTCTTTCTTTTTATTCTTGTTGTTGTTTTTATTGCTTGAACTCTACAGCTCTAGGAGGAAACTCATGGAAGTGTTCCTGCCATCTTCACGCTTTATAAAAAGCAAAGTTAGATCCATGTCATGTTCGACAAAAATATCTGTTGAGCAGAAACACCGTAGTAACAGTAGTAGTGGTAATGCTACTGAATGAGCTAGTAATTATTTCTTCAAGCTCTAAGTCTTAGATAAACTGTGCATGCCTAAGTACATTTCAGTGCTTTCCAAGAAAGTAAGAAAAAAAATTCCTTTTTGTGGAAATGGAAAATGAGGTATTTGTAGATGGAAAGGCATTCAGTGAAGGCAGCTGAAATGTTTCCAGAGGAATGTTTCCAGAGGAAATATTTTCATATAACATGTAACATCTCACAGTTCCTGTCCAGCTGCCTTATCTGTCAAGATGACAGTGGCAGGGTTAATGGCATGTTGCATTTCTTTGTATATTCCTAATCCACTCTGCAAATACACATAGATGTGCACATGTAAGTACGTGTGCTCACACATGCACTCCCCCTTGTTCATTCTCTCTCCCTGTTTGCTTTTTTGTTGTTGTTGTTATTATTTCTTGCAGTTGCTGTCATATACACAGAAATGAAAAATGATTCATTTTCCCTGTTCAGTGCAAATATACTTTCCACTTAGTCTTGCTACTGAATTCAGATCTTCAGATTTTGGATACACAAGGATTCTAAGCTTTGTTGTTTTTTCCAGTTTTTTTCTTATTCTCAAGGAAAAAAGAAAAAAAAAAAAAAAGTTCTTGCAAGCTGTTCTTTTCAGCTTTTAACTACAAGATAATAATAATAATAAAGTTTTTAAATCAAAAGCCTAATGCTTTTTATTATTATTATTATTATATTGCATAAAATAAACTTCTCTGCTTCCTTCTCCTGACAAAGGACAAGAACTGTAGAAGTGCAGAAATATCCTCAGCTGATATTGTTTTTATTTTCAGTTTCCTTTATTCAAAACCATTTACATTTGTAGGCTTCTATCCTTATTACCCACGTTTCAAAAACTCTTACTGCTGTCCCCAGACTCACTGTAGGAGAGCTAAAAGCTATGAGAAATCCTGTACCATTAGCAACAATGCAAACTTTTGTTTGCTGAACATTTAAGAGGGAGATTGCTGAGGAGGAGGATGCTCTCTGTCATTTCTTCAGGTAACCAAAAGAACAACAGCACTGCTCAGTGCAGGCTGCATGATTTGTGTTCTGATCTTACTGAGCATACCAGAACAGCTTGCAAAGCTTTGTTTACATAGAATGGCTTTGGTTGGAAGGGATCTCAAGGAACACTTATTTCCACCCCCTACTGTGGACAGGTTTTCAATGTATGGGGGGTAGGAAGGTTGTTTCTTTTTTTGGTCTATTTTTTGGTCTATTTGTCTCTAGAGCAGGAGCATCCTGTGACCATGGCTTTTACATGGAACAAACCTCCCTCTCCTGCCTTCCCCCCGTTTATGAGAAATTCACTATATGGTATTTAAAAGCTGAGTGAAGCTAAATTAACCCTAGTAAACTGGTTGTTATGAAGGTTCTAGTCTTCCAGATGGCTTTCACAATGGAAAAGATGGATGCTATTTTAGAATGAAAGATGAGACTTTCCACTGTACCTTTGAACTGAGTGTGGGCAGGGCAACCAAAAGGTCTGGGGCATCAGGAATGCTAGCAGTTAAAAGCTGGCATGCAGCAACAAGTTTTGTAACCTCTCAAAATCTACTGTCTTTTTTGGCTTGCTGTCAGTTTACAAAGAGCCCCGATTGCTCATGTGCATCAATGTAGCACAGGGAAATATTAATGATCTTCTAGTAAACACACATCTATCAAACCAGGAGAGCAACACATAATCACATCAAAATACACACTATTAAAAGTGAAGCAAGCAATGCTACTATCTTGAAGTCGTAACAAAAGTAGCACATTTAAAAACTAAGAACTGAAAAACAACAACTCACCAACAGCAACAAGGAAAATCAAGCCAGCAGCATTCGAGGAAGTTTACTGTTACAGCTGCTGCAGATACATATGTTACTGCTCTGTTTGACTTAAGTGTGGGACTGTAGCAAATTGAAAGGAAAATTGCATTGGGTTATGCCAAGTCAACCATAGAAATGCATTGTGTTTCCTTAAATGCATCCTTTTCCCTCATTTCAGCTGAATTGCACCACAGCAGTTCTTGTGCTATTGGCAGCTCTGTATGTATGCTGTTCATTGACTTCTGAGAAGTGGGTTACCTTCCAGGCTCTGCCCTTAGAAATGCTGATCTGCTGCTGAACACTGAGACCCTCCAGGGTACTTCTAAGTGCTTGCCCTGAAGGTGGGAGACTGAAATGTAATAAATTCTTCTAGAAATGCAGGGAAGTCTACCACTGTCAAATGAGAGAGATTCAGCCAATTTAAAAGTGTTAACCCGTTTGCCATATGTTTTGTGAGTGTATCAAGTACTATCATTAGCACTAATAAAACTGTCACAGTTACAACATTTGTGATTACCTATTACATGTGGTATTCATTTTCGTACATTATGTAGAGGTGTGGGAGTGTTTACAAAAGAATTAACATATTACCAGCAGTGACGTCTACACTGAAAATCATTTATTTTCTGATCCAGGCTTTCAGTTGCTTTCAACTCTGAAATCTTTTCACATTTTTTATGCCTTAAGCCTGATTTTGGAAGTAGAAGTGAGAAAATGTTTCTATTACAAAGCTCAGCCATTGACAAAGAGAATGAAGGGAAAATGTTTCTTTGACCCAGCTAAAACACTTTTTTCAAACAAAGTAATCTATTTAGGAAGTAATAATTCTATGTGGTTCTTTAAGGTTCAGCTTATTCATCATATAGGACTATCCACTGAAGAGTCAAATTCACTGAACCCTTATCCACTGGGTGAATACCTTTCTACAAGTACCTTGCTTGAGACAAGAACCTAAGGAAAATTGTATCTGACATATATGGAAAATATTGTGATGTGTATGTGGAAGGACAGGAGAGAAGTGAGACTGGAAAGGCAACAGCATAGAGCCATCCCTATTTTTTAGGCATCTCTGGTCAGCACTTTTCCAACAAAAAGTTTATGGACTTGGCATCATGCAGAAACTCCTTGTGGAAATGCACTGGTTTTGTCAAAACTGTCATAAGCCAAAATTTATCTCAGGGCTGAGGCTAATTTTTTTTCATTACCAACCATCTGGGGTTGAAAAGCATCTAGAATGCATTTACTAATGACCAATAATGAGAGAGAAAATAGTTTTGCAGTGCAGAGGTTTGCTCAGAGACAATCAGACAAAGGTCAAGGTGGAACTTTGTCTCCCATGTGCCATGGATGCACAGTCACCAACCATCCCCACTGCAACAAGAAAAAACAAGAGGCAGAATCTGGAGTTGAGTGATTACTATGAAGTGAAACCTTCCAACTCTTTCAGATACATGCAGAACAGGTCCTTGCTCCCAGAAGTACAGGATCATAGATTATCTAAAATTGGAAGCATCATAGTCTATGATGAACCAAATGCTTGTTTCTTTCTTTTACTCTCCAGCTCCAGGAGGGGGAAATTGAAAAATATATTCTCTAAAATATGTTGTCCTTTGTTACCAGTCTCTTCCATTTTTCAGTGCTTTCTCATTATATTCCTTTCAGTGTGCTGCTTTTGTAATAGTGCAGCAGACTTCTGAACTCCACTGAAGTAAGACAAGCTTTATGCCAGTGTTCTGTAGTGACCTCAGTGCTATTTGTCCTTCTGATTGCAAGAGGTTAAGTTGTAACCAAATAACTACGCCTTCATAGCGCCTGCAGTCAACCCTTTCTGTTTCGTCTGAGCCAGCACAGCAGCCAGAAGAGTCATCTGAAAACCTTTTCTTAGTCCCATTAACTGGTGAGTGATAAAGAGCTATGCTTTGAAAATATCATTTCTTATTTATGAATGCTGAGCTCTTTCAAGAACAGATGGAGGTTAGCTCTCTGGGATAAAAACAGCAATTTTGTGATGCTCAATATAACAATTCTTGGAAGAAGCCTCCTTTCATATTTAAAATCATTTGCTATTTAAACAGTCTGGTACATTTAGAACCATCCAGTCAATGACAAACCACTTCTATGGATGTACTGCCTGCTTCTCAGGTGCCTGATCCCTAAGAACATCTAGGAGAGTCCCAAGCAAAATTTAATATAGTTTTACCCCTTTGCCAGAAAAATAAAAGTAAAAAGAAAAGAAAAAAACTAAACTAGTTCTAGGAGTTCTGTTTAACTTTTGCTTCAGCTATAATATTGTTAATTTAAAAAGTGGGGGATTTTGGATTTCCTAAGAATCATAGAATCACTCAGGTTGGAAAAGACCTTGAAGATCATCAAGTCCAACCGCAGCCTAACCAGTAGCCTATCTCTTAAAAAACAACCACAAAACAATACCACAACAACAAACCTCTGCTAAATCATATCCCTGAGTACCACATCCAAGCGACTCTTAAACACATCCAGGGATGGCGATTCAACCACCTCCTTGGGGAGCCCATTCCAGTACCTAACCACCCTTTCTGTAAAGAAGTTCTTTCTAATATCCAACCTAAACTTGCCTTGGCGCAACTTGAGGCCATTTCCCCTCGTCCTGTCACTTGTCACTAGTGAGAAGAGACCTACCCCACTCTCACTGTAAGAACCTTTCAGGTACTGGAAGACAGCAATAAGGTCTCCCCTCAGCCTCCTCTTCCTCAGACTAAACAGCCCCAGCTTCCTTAGTCTCTCCTCATAGGGCTGATTCTCCAAGCCCTTAACAAGCCTCGTTGCCCTTCTCTGGACCTGCTCCAGTACCTCCATGTCCTTCTTGTGCTGAGGTGCCCAAAACTGGACACAGTACTCGAGGTGAGGCCTCACCAATGCTGAGTACAGGGGCAGAAATCACATTGAAGAAAGAAATCACATTGGGTGAATCATGAAATCTCAAAATCTTTGGACTTTATAAGACTTTGGTTATATAAAATTTACTTTTTTTTCTTTTCCTTTCTCTCTTTTTTCTACTAGATCTCAGATTTCTGAGCAGCTGACATGAGCAAAAATCAGCCTGATAATGCCATGAAAGGTAAAACCATGTTCAGGTTGTAATGTTGCATTTTCTACATTTGGTACCCGTTATTGTCCACCATTCATGTAGGTTTGCAATATTTTCTGATTTTATTTACCCCAATGTAAACTCTGGAGTAAATCTGTTGCAAACATGATTATTTTGGATTTGTCCCACTATCACCGAACACAGGATTTAGCCTACTGTCTATTTTGCTCCTGTAACAACAACAAGGATTACTATAACAGAATGACAGAGTGCAATGTTTCTGATTATGCTAATAATAAAACCAAAATAAATCTTTCAATCTCACATGTACATAAACATAAATTTGCTTGCATGCACACCAAAGAGCAGTTTATTTCCTTTCTCTTCCAGACAGTTGTAGAAGGTAAGCTGATACCACAAAATAACAGCTGAATCTGTAGTGCCATGGTGCTGTACTATGACTGTGATAGGTGTATATATAGGATACACTGTTTTTCACCACTTATTCAGTATCAAAGACAAATCTTAATACTCTTAGAGAAATAAATCAGGGTATGATTCCATCTAAAGCATAAATAATTTGTAACCATGTACAGTAAAATGCCCTTTTTGGTCACTTTCTGTCAGTGCATGAACAGAGGTGCTGTTCTAGCATGTTTAGCAGTGAATGGGCTATAAGCTTGCCTGCTAAACTACCTCAAGCTAGCAATAGTTTAGTTTATCCTGGATTTTAACACAATTTACCACTACTAGGACATTGCATTCCTCATCAGAGTCATCAGTCTTTGCATAAGTAATTACAAACATGTCGGACAAGGATCTGATCACACATTCAGCGGGAAGAAGTAGCTACTCATACACAGTTCCTGCATACAAATGTGATAAAATTAAAGTCAACCCTCCAGTTAAATTTTAACGTAACTTGGCTTGGTTTATACTTATCCCCCTTTCACCCCCACAAAGGAATGATGCTTCCAGCAAGCATGTTTCAATAAGTAAAAGGATTAGCATCTTCTGAAACTTCCATTCTTTTTATCCACCACCTTTTCCTAAATTGCTAATGCTTCTTCAGCTATTAAAGCTGCAATGGCTCGTGTAAATCCACTTTCTGATTATATAAGTTAAGCTGCACATTTGGGACCAAAGAAAAAAAAAAAAAAAAAAGCTGAATGAGTTATGTCACAAATTGCCTTTAGTGCTTCAAATGTAGACTATCAACTACACAGGCACATTGTTCAGGATTGTTCCAGCATTCAAATATAGAATTATGAGGCCTTTACAGAGGTAAATGAATTACAATCTTTTTGCAGGCAAGATAAGATTTGCATGTGGGAGAAGCACTTTTTATTAGGCCAACAACCACAGCTGGATAAAGCAGACAGGAAGAGCTCATAGAATCATTGAATAGAATCATAGAATCACTCAGGTTAGAAATGACCTTAAAGATCATCAAGTCCAACTATGACCCTAACTCCAACAACCCTCTGCACCACATCCAAAAGGTTTTTAAACACATCCAGGGATGGTGACTCAACCACCTCCCTGGGGAGCCTATGCCAGTGCTTAACGACCCTTTCTGTAAAGAAGTATTTTCTAATATCCAAACTAAACTTCCCCTGGTGCAACTTGAGGCCATTTCCCCTTGTCCAGTCACCTGTCACCAGTGAGAAGAGACCAGCCCCGCTCTTGCTGTAAGCACCTTTCAGGTATTGGAAGAGAGCAATAAGGTCTCCCTTCAGCCTCCTTTTCCCCAGACTAAATAGCCCCAGTTCCTTCAGTCTCTCCTCATAGGGCATATTCTCCTAGCCCTTCACAAGTCTTGTTGCCCTTCTTTGGACCTGCTCCAGTACCTCCATGTCCTTTCAGTAGTGAGGTGCCCAAAACTGAACACAGTACTCAAGGTGAGGCCTCACCAATGCCAAGTACAGGGGTAGGATTCCTTCCCAAGTCCTGCTCACCACACCATTCCTGATACAAACCAGGATGCCATTGGCCTTCTTGTACACCTGGGCACGTTGCTGGCTCATATTCAGCTGACTGTCCATCAGCACACCAAGGTCCCTTTCCATCAGGCAGCTTTCCAGCCATACCTCCCTAAGCCTCCCCCAACCCCAACAGCAGTTGTCTGGAGTTGTTGTGACCAAAATGCAGGACCCAGCACTTGGGCCTATTGAAACTCATACTTTGCCTTGGCACATCAATCCAGACTGTCCACATCCCTCTGTAGTGCCCTTCTGCAGATCAGCACTACCTCCCAACTTGGTGTCATCTGCAAACTTATTGACAGCACACTCAGTCCCCTCATCAAGACTGTTAGCAAAGACGTTAAATAGAAGTGGCCCCAGTACCGAGCCCTGGGGGACACCACACACGACTGGCTGCCAACTGAATTTAACTCCATTGACCACGATTCTTCGGGCCTGGCCATCCAGCCAGTGTTTCACCCAGTGGAGATTATGCCCATACAAACCACGGACTACCAGCTTCTCCAAGAGAATGTTATGTGGGACAGTGTCAAAGGCCTTACTGAAGTCCAGGTAGACCACATCGACAGCCTTATCCTCATCCACTAAGCAGGTCACCTTGTCATAGAATGAAATCAGGTTTGTCAGACTGGATCTACCATTCATAAACCCATGCTGACTGGGCCCAAACCCCTTGTTGAACTTTAATTTGTCCATGATGGCTCCCAAGATTATCCATTCCATAACCTTCCCAGGCACTGAGTTGAGACTGATAGATCTGTAGCTACTGGGATTGTCTTTCCTGCCCTTTTTGAAGATGGGTGTCACATCTGCCAGTCTCCAGTCCACCAGGACATCCCCGGTTAGCCAGGACTGCTGAAGAATGATGGAGAGTGGCTTGTCAACCACATCCATCGACTCCATCAACTCCCTCAGCACTCCAGGGTGCAATCCACCCAGTCCCACGGACATGTGAACATACAGCTTTTGGAGAAGGTCAAAAGCCATCTCATCATGGATCGTGCAGGGCCTATTCTGTTCCTCCATCCCTATCTTCCAGTGCAGGGGGTTGTGTTCCCAGGGAGTAACAAGTCCTACTATTAAAGACTGAGGCAAAGAGGGCATTAAGTACCTCAGCCTTATCCTGATCCTTGGTCACCAAGTTGCACTCGGCATCCAACAAGAGATGAAGATTCTCCCCAGTCCTCCTCTTGCTGTTGCTTTATTTATAAAAATATTTGTTGTTATCCTTTACCTTAGCGTAACGTAATTTACACATGCATATAAAGCTCATGTGCCAGGGAGATTATCTCCTTTTTCCTACTGTATTAATTTCCAGTAGTGACCTGCAAATTCTAGCTTGCTTCTGTCTTTTGACCAACACCATTAGAACCACAGTAACACAAGTCTTTGAAAAGCAAGCGGCAAACTAAGCAAAAATAAAATGAAGAGCAAGAGTGCCTCAGACTACAATGTTTTTGAGTTTTCCTCAACTTCAGACTGCAGTGAGATCATAGTACTCTCTGCATTTCTTTTACCTTACTCTGCTCTTCCTCCTGCTCCCACTCTCTTTTTTTCTAATCTCTGTCTCCTTGCTGTAGTTAATTTGACTGCTTTCCCACATTAGTACATTGGCTGATGCATCTTTAAAAATACCATAGATTTTTATCACTACAGCCATCTTCTGATTTCTCCCACATATATTTTGCTTATGTTATCTTGTATTCTGATATCATATTTAGTAAAGTCAGTTTTCCTCCTTAGATTGCTGCCGCTGTTCTTTTTCCCATTCCCCTTTTCCCTTCTTTTCCAAGCCGGGGGCCCTATGGGGTGGCTGCCCCCTGTCACAGGCACAGGTAAATCTAGGTAACCCATGACATTGTCTCAAAAGCATAGAAAGCAAAATAAATAAATAAATAAATAAATAAATAAATAAATAAATAAAATAAAGTGTGATGGTATAATTAGGCCACAATTTCATTAAAAAAAACCCACCTGGGAACTGCTGTTAATAACTTGTGCAGGCAAGGGCAAGGTTCCTTCCCTAATTGTTTTCACATGCAGGACAACTAGCTCTTCCTTCCTTGCTGCCACACAACTGATCTCCCTCCCTTG
This sequence comes from Excalfactoria chinensis, assembly GCF_039878825.1. Classification (NCBI taxonomy): domain Eukaryota; kingdom Metazoa; phylum Chordata; class Aves; order Galliformes; family Phasianidae; genus Excalfactoria; species Excalfactoria chinensis. The sequence goes on from NC_092826.1 coordinate 47,803,336, forward strand.
TTCCTCTTTCCATGATGGTTCCTAAGCCTCATCCTGGGGTTCTCCTGATAGCCAAGGGCTGAAGGTCCAGGAGAAGGAAATCATTTCCTTACAGGGACACAGCCAGAGCTTGGTTCCCTGCTGCACTCAGCTCATTCAGCTTTATCAGCAAAGTGTCAGCTTCCTTGTCAGATAACCATCTGAAGTGGCTTTCTGTCATCTGATGAAATGGGCCAGCCTGAATTTACCCTTTCCAGAGACCCTTCTGAGAAATGCAGAAGAAATTACCCCATCTCAATCAATTTGGTGATGGAGGAAAATTGTCTGAGTTTTCAAAATGTGGTAATGATTGCAGTTGGGTAAAAACCCAACTGTATATGCATCACAGTGTAATATAGCTGCGAGGAGGTCTTCACTTCTTTTCTGTTTTCTTACCTTGCTTGTAGTTTTTTCATCAGACTCATATGAGTTGCGCTGCTGTGCTTTTCTGAAGCCTGGGGTAGGGCCTAATATCAGGGTGGATCCTGACTGCTTCCAGTATCATCATAGTATCATGCAAGTTGGAAGGGACCTTAGAGATCATTGAGTCCAACTCCCGGGTTTCGAGCCCTCTGTGTAGCGAAGCGGCACTTCTACCCCCTGCGCCACAGGGGGGATTCGAACCCTGGCCCTCTGGTGCTGCAAGCAGCACTTTATACCACTGCGCCACCGGGGGGTACGCAGTAGCCTGCATGGGGCCTACAATCATCCTCTGCCTTGGGCATCTTGCACTCACAGAACATCAGGAATCCCAGAATCATTTGAAGTGGAAGGGATGCTTAAAGGCCATCTAATCAATCTCCCCTGCAATGAACAAGGACACCTACAGCAAGATCATATTCCTCAAACCCACATCCAGCCTGACCTCGGATGTGTCCAGGAATGGGACATCCACCACCTGTCCAAGGAACCCATTCCAGTACCTTACCATCCTTATAAAAATCTTCTTCCTTATATCCGATTTATGTCTCCTCTCCTCTAGTTTGAAACTATGTATATCCCCTTGTACCATTGGAACAGGCTTTGCTAAAGAATCTGTCCCCTTCTTTCCCAGGAAGGAGGCACTGGGCTCAAAACCCAGGAGACTGCTTCCTCCTGAATGAAAGAGAAAGATATGGTTTCAGCAGCTAGTGTGCCAGATCCTCATTCCTGAAAAAGAAGTATTTCAACAAACCCTATGACACCATGAGACTGCTGGAGCTAATGAGAGAAGAAGGTCTACCTGGGTTTGTAAAGGGACCCTTTCCTAGCTGGAACTACACTGTTCCACTGTCTGCAAACAAAGCCAGAAAGCTTGCAAATGAAACATAGAGCAGGGGAAGGGAACAAAGCCAAAGGAATCAGTGTGGCCAAGACTGTGCAGGAAGTCTGTGGCAGAGAAAGCACTAGTACCCTCAGCCTCTTAATTCCCAGTTCTTTCCTCTTGTCATCTGAAAATGTTTTATTTCGGGCACATGCTATTTGTTGGTCTCCATGGGTCAAATTGGACCAGAACATTTCGATGAAAAACAATCATTTTTATGTTCCAAGAATCACAGTGAACAATCCTGAGCTGCAGTTTCTTAGGTAATACACAGCTGTTAGACAGAATGAAAGTTTGCTATAAGTGATTGCTGTTGAAATGCAAGAGTGAAGGATGACTTTGGAGAGTCTCAGGAGTAGCTCAGGTAATGTGTGTCCTCCCACAGATAGAACGAGGAAATTACACGGGGACAAGGCAAAAATCATAGCTGTTTTATATTAGGCTCTGTCTTCTATTTGTTAGGGTTCTTGCCTTTGCACTTCTCAGACCATGAATCTGTTTTTCCTCTTTATTCTGTAATTAAAATATTGTTTGGGGGAAATATGTAAGGGAGGCAGAAAAAAAAAAAAAAAAAAAAAAAAAAAAAAGTCCAGATAGTACTTCTTGCTTGATTCCTAATGTGTCTCTAATATGTCTTTTCCTAATAATATTATATAGCACAACTATCTAAAATGCATGATGGTGGTCTTTCAAGGCTGTAAACTAGATTTAATTGAACATCTATCCTGAAGCATTCATTCATGCTCTGATATCACATGACATGTAAGAATATCAGGATGCTATTTCAACAGCAAGATGATGTTTCATTCAGGCTGTGGGTTTTTTCCTTGCTGTATATATTCCAATGTCTGCAAAAGCTGGTACAATCATAAAACTATCATAATGATAAATGGATTGTGATAATTGGTATTAAAGAATATTTATGCTGAACTGACTAAGTTAAAAACTTTAATTGGCCAAAGACACTTGGGCAATGATATCTAGAGAGTCCTATTAGCACTGATGTTGATGTAGATTATCCTTGCAGTTGATGGCAATGCCATGCAGTGAAGAAAGTTGCAATACAGCACGTACCAAGAATAAAATTCCTGCCTTAGATTTATGATACCGAGTGGTGCAAACCACACTGCATTCTGCATGGTCTGAATTACAGATTTCTATTTAGCTGGACAACACAGACCTGCTGTTACAATTATGTCTACAATTACAGTGCTCTAGAGTGTGCATTGCATTGTAATGCAGTTATTTACTTTGCTTTATTCTGTACTTTTTTGCTTAAGGCAATAATAGATCAGCACACATATGAAGATTTCAGGAAGCTGTGCCTCATTACTGGAGAGCTCTGTCTTGGAGGTTGATGCCATGAAACTCAGAGAAGTTTAAGTTTCTTCCTCCAAACATTCAGTGGTAACTTGTGTGCCAACCCAAAGTATTTATTACAGCAATTTTTCCCGAAGTAAAGAGTTCTGTGCAACTTCTATGCATTATCTTTGGAATCTTCAGCCCAATTTGGGAGCAGGTAGCTCTAGTCTACAGCTAGCAGCAGGGCAAATTGCATCTCTCTCTTAAAAAGACTGGGTAGTGTGGCTGCCTGGCACCCTACTGCCAGGCTTGCAATCCGAGTTTCTACAGACATGGTTTGTAAATAAAGGCTCATGTGTCCTGAAATACTACAAGGTCCACTAGTGGCCTTTTGCCTCTGTCCTCCCCTCAGATCTGCCTGGCAGTCATGGCCAAGGAGGGGCCATGTGCAACAAAATTTCCAATGCATTTCTGCAGACTTTCCAGGGGAGACTTTTCAAAAGCAGAGAACCTACCCCGCACTTAATGAAAAGATGCGGATAAGAGGCCACTGAATCCTCTGTTCACCTTAGCAAATATCATGTAGAAGTCCAATTCAGCAATACTGAGGAGCTTTCTTTGTAGATGATCTCCAGCACGTCAAGTCAACAGACACTGAAAGGTACAGGGCTCTGATCACCATTTTCTACACTGTTTCTCCTAGCACCTCAGCATTTGAAAGCTACTACTTCCATGTGGACATTGGCTAGAATTATTTGTTCACCCTTACTTACTCTGGCTTGACTTTTGCATACCACCTGTGTTGGGAAGGATGACAGACATCCTGGGTTTGCTGCTTCAGCACCCATCATCGAGAGTGACACCTCAAATTAGGAAGCAATGTGTACATTATTCTGGCCTGACAAAGTCCTTCATAGAATCACTTCAGCACTGTCATTACAGAAAATGTGTTCAGTGTACCCCTGTGGCGCAGGGGTAGAAGTGCCGCTTCGCTACACAGGGGGCTCGAAACCCGGGAGTTGGACTCGATGATCTCTAAGGTCCCTTCCAACTCGCACGATACTATGATACTATGATACTATGATATTTTGCTAAAATATAATAGGGAAGTTTTATTTTAAAGTTGCTTTATTCAAAATTAATGTCTCATTAACTCTGATTAAAAGCAGTCATACACTTGTTTCCTTAATATTACTTATATTTGACAGAAGGCAGCTGCAGGATACCTCCTCAAGTCCACTGATGCTTATCATCTCTGTTAGGACTATTAATTCACTGCAATATACTTTAATGTACTATAACATTTAGAAATGGCATTTGGATGTGGAGTAATATTATTTTGCACAATTAACCTCTGATTCCCTTACATATAAGCCCATTCTAAAGAAATACCAGTTATGCTATGTTATTTTCAAATTACACTGAGTTTTGTGCCTTTTTCCTAATAGGTTGCCCTTTCCTTAGAGAAAAGTAACACACATTGAATTGTAATAACGCTTTATTGTCCTTGCTGCACAACACTATAAATCACAGAGATAAAAGGAGATGAACCCATTCCCCAGACTGAGATCAGACAGCTCCTGTCCACAGTCTTTAAAAGCCAGTTCAGGATCCACACGCTAGTTTTGAAGACAACTAAGTAAGGCAAAATAAAGGAAACATTTCTCTTTGAAGAAGAAAACTAAAGAAGAAATAAAAAAACAAAAACAAAAACAAACAAACAAACAAAAAAAACAAAACCAAGAAATTCCAACATGAAATCTATATCAATATCCTTATTATTATTATTATTATTTTTTTTCCCAATTTTGGACTACCTTATTCTAGAACTACATGATCTGTTTTGTTATTGTTTTTCATTGCAAAAATGGGAATGTGAGGGCTCTATTACAGCAGTGCAGAGGAAAGTTATGCTAGGTGGTTTGACTGATAACTTTCATCTTGAAATTTTTTAGCCTATTTCTGGAACCGGTACATTTCCAGAGACAGGAAGAACTGCAGAAACTGCAGAAGTATAGAATTAATCTAAAATCATGTAGAAACATGCTTTTTGATTTCATGAGAATAGAAACATGCCACTAGAAGGACAAGCTTCATAGCACAGTTGTGGAGACCAGCACTGAAATTTCACAGAATCAGAATCACAGAATCACCAAGGTTGGAAAAGATGTGCAAGATCATCCAGCCCAACCGTTCACCTATCACCAATAGCTCCCACTAGACCATGTCCCTCAACACAACATCCAGTCGTTCCTTGAACACCCCCAGGGTTGGTGACTCCACCACCTCCCTGGGCAGTCCATTCCAGTGCCTCACCACCCTTTCTGAGAAGTAATACTTCCTAATATCCAGCCTGAATCTCCCCTGATGCAGTTTGAGACCATTCCCTCTAGTCCTATCACTAATGACATGAGAGAAGGGGCCGACCCCCAGCTCAATACAACCTCCCTTCAGGAAGTTATAGAGAGCAATAAGGTCTCTCCTGAGCCTCCTCTTCTCCAGGCTGGACATTCCCAGCTCCTTCAGTCTCTCCTTATATGGCCTGTGCTCCAGACCCCTCACCAGCTTTGTTGCACTCCTTTGAACACGTTCCAGGGTCTCGATGTCTTTACTGCAGTGAGAGACCCAAAACTGGACACAGTACTCAAACATTATTCAGTCTGAGCACAGTATTCAGAACGTTTCAGATGAGGAATATACTATTCTAGATTGTTCAAGATATAATGAGTGAAAATTCCAATCACATTTATTAGAGTCACTAGTGTGCAACACTGAGTTGCACACTAAGGTAGCAGATCTCGCAGATCTGTCCTTCTGGAGGAATGAATAAGAAAAATTTTCTTATGAGATCTGTTAGGTGACTTATTTCTTTGCTGCTCTAGTCTGTTAAAATGCACAGAACTCCTGGTAATAGGTAGGAATTTCATTTTTAATATCAATTTTAGAGTTTCTTTGAAGGCCCTCCTCAGATGGAGACTCCATAAGGCTTTGCAATGAACATCTGAAGTTCTGCTATTTATGGGCATTTTTAAATGATCACAACTTATCTGTGTTAGTATCTCAATTACAATAATGCATCTCAGAAAAAAATTTAGCCCAGTTTATTTTTCCAGTGATTTATGTCCATAAAAGGAGTGCATTTGGCTCATACAAATTGCGATTTCTTCTGTTTCCTGCGTAACTTCAACTGAATACTATCATAACTGTATGTGTGCATCTTCCAGCAGACTTTTGGCCCAAGGGCTTAGAACTCCTAATATTTACAAAACAGATTACGTTCAATTTGCTGACACAAATATATAGCTTTAATACTGCAAGGCTTTAAAAATTTATACTCATGCCTAGATACAGGATAACAGTGGAAGTGAAATGAGTAAAATTTTCCTTTCATGCTGCCTGATTTGTGATAGAGTGATACAATTCAGCACGTTTACTCTCATCTGTATGTCTCATTGAGTTGACTTTCTTCCAGTGTCATGAAGGTTTACATGAGAGCATGCTTTTAATCCCCTGCTTCTTGCTGGATTTTCTAATCTTGGACTATTATGTTCAATCACATATGAACACACTTTTCTGGCATTTGAGCTACACAAAATCTTTTGTGTGAGGTTCCAAACAAGCTTTAATGTGCCTCCAAGTTGGTTCAGTTTATTCAGTATTTACAAATGGGGAAAAATAAGTCCACAAGGCAGAGAAGAATTGTTCCAAGACCAGTGTTTATATCAAAGAAAGAGGTTCAAAAATGTCATCGACTAACTTCTCCCCTCAGCTATACCTGGGAGAACACTTGAATTTGCATCCTGTAACCAAGAATCTGAGCTAATGAATTCATCCATGATTAAGAAAGCTGTCGAAGGATTAGATTTTACACAGCACAGATGTGAAGTGCTTCACAAAGGCGAGATTAAAAGAGATGAGTGGGATGGGCAATGCAGGAGGATGCAATCCAGCAGGAGGGGATGGATGTTGGATGGCTGCCAAGCTAACAGGAAAGCTCAGGGAAGATCAAATATCTTTTAATATATTGACTAACAGGCTGGAGCTCACATGGCATTATATATACCCATCACTTGCCTGTTGGTATGTTTTCAATCCTCAGCACTTTGCATGAAAGCAATCATGGGCAAGTTCCCACATGGACTCAGTCTGGGTTAGCACACCTGCTGCTTGCATGGAGACATGACAGCTTGGTGTCCCACCCATCTCTATGAGAGAAGCCTCAGGAGAAACTCCTCAGGTTCAGGTTTTTAAGTGGGTCTGGCTGGCTGAGGAAAGATACCAAAGGCATTGACTTCTGCTGCTACATGCAGAAATCTCTTCCAGCACAGCTCAGGTGCTGCCTGCTGCTGAATTATACAGTTTTTTGCTATGATGTAAATGATGAAGTGCTGTGCAAGATGGCAACAAGGGAAAAACCCAACTCCTTTGGGGTTTCAGTACCTGCTTTAAAAAAGTAACATACACCACACAGACATAGGGGTGTAATGAGGGAAAATTTTCTAACAGATGGATAATGTGAATTTCGGAGTAATGTCATCCCTGCAATATGCTAACATTCTTTTTTCCTCCAGACTCATCCACAGAAATAAAAGAATAAAGAAGAAGACTGTCATCTTTTTATTCCCTAAAATTCTCTCTGTGTGAGATTTTTTTTTTCAGGGATCATTAGAGGTACTTTTCTCTCCTATTTATCTCCCCACTGCCATCCCTTTTATCACCCACTCTACCCACCTATCTTACTTTTCACATTGCTCTTCCATTTTCATGCTTCTCCTCCGGCCATGGCTTTGGCTATCACTTCTGAAGAGCCTGGAGTGTGTCCCTGGGGTCAGCTTCTGAAGTGTGAGCTCCAGTGCTTCAGGAAGGTGACCTACCAGTAGTTTTAGGCTTGACTGAAAAATAACATAAATGGTGAGATTTGTGTTTTTCACCCTGCACACATGGTTCGGGAGTTGAATCTTTAGTGGTGATGCAACATACAGGTTTGCATGTGTGCAGAGGGAAAGAGACTTTACTTTCAGGTCCATTAAGCATAGACGGAGGAATAAACACATCAGTTTTGGTCAGTTAACTCAAAAAAAAAAAGCAAACTCAACAACACCGTACACACAAAAACCCCAACAACAACAACAAAAAAGACTGAACACACACAAAACAGACACACATAGACAAAACCAAACACAACAGAGATGTGTTAGACACATCTGTGCCTAACTGCAGACTCTGTTGCGATCATGGAGCCAAGCTCTGTGGGCTTGTTGGAAAGAGGAGGGTAAAATAGGACTTGTTCTGATGCAGAAGAGTCTCTCATGCTGCTAATCAGTTCTGTGGCCAAATTTGCTATTGTGATCTGATGGCTAGGCTCTGCCAGTTCCTGTAATTATCTCTATTCCCATTCGCCATTAGTGGCCTTTTCAAAGGATATGAGTTTTCACAGTGTCAGATTATGCCATGCAGTGAGTACTGCACCAGTGCATTACAAACAAAATACAGCATAAATGCTGTACAAACACAGACTCTCGCGTCAGTCAGAATAACACAACCATTATATATGTCCAGGCTTCCTAGTGGTTGGCCTTCCCTCCTTTTGCATCTCTTTCCTCAAAGATTATTATTTGGTAGTTCTATTCTGGCTTGTTAACTGCGGGAAAATAAGAGCACTTGAAAAGTTAAGAAGGCATTCCAATATCTGCAGTTGACAGGTAGCACAAAAGTGCTGGAATGGCCAGGGGACATTGACCGATCATTCCACAAGGAATGGTTTGACACTAGCCCAGCATTCAGGACCTGTCTCAGAAGTGCCGACACACAAAAAGGACGTTTCAAAATGTAAACAAAACTCAAACAAGCCACATGACACAGCTACTGAAAGAGCTGCTGTAGCTGAGAGTGTGCAGGTGGCACTGTGACTGAAGATACAATGAGATATCTTCTTTGAATAAGGGGATATCTGCTGTTTTCCCGGGAACCAAAATATGACTCAGGGAGTTTTTAAGTGCATACAAACAAGCACAGTATCTAAGGAACACAACATCACAAACAATATTTAGGAAATGAAACATAACTTTTCAGAAAATGAGAAACACCACACAAAATTCAAAGCAACTTTTTAATAAAAAGACAACAATGAAACTGAACAACCAGATGATTCCCAAGAGAATCCAGTGATTAACTGGCTAAATCAGGACATCTACAGGATGCAAGAATAATGAAAGGAAGCGGGAGTTTTGGCTACCACTTTTTACAATTAGCAATTGAAATGATCTTAGCGGTGTCCTCCTGAAAGAGCTTGAATATTCATGTTGAAACACAACATTATGTTTCAGCTCTTCTGGTAACTGTAGGCTCTTGCATGGCATCAAGCACACACTCAAATCAGGAAGTCAAAATGAGTGTTCCAAATACTTTCTGCTGAAAATTGTAAGGAAAGCTGTTGTTTGCATGCAGTAAGGTGGGGAAGAGAAGCACATCCAAGCATTTCTATGGTATTTTTGGTTTCCTAAGTAATTGTCCTGCTTCCAATTCTTCATTTTGTTGCAGATGAAATTCAGATTGACCCAAGCAAATGCAAAATAAAGTTTGTAAAGTTAGACTTCATAATGTCAGCCAAGACTAAAGCAGAAGACACCTGAAGTAACAGTTGCTATCTGAAAACAAGTATCCTGGATGGACTGTAAGGTTTCACAGCTCAGGTTAGCCTGAACATCTAGGTCACAGAACATTCTTTGGATTCCTTCTTAATTGGTAGCTTAATGTATATTCTGACAACTTCTCAATTTTATCATCTTTACACATAAGTAGAGTATGTGCTTGGTGGATGTCCTCTACCCTTTCTCTGTGTTCATGCCGCAAGGGAACATGGATGGATGAGATGTATCACTTCTGCAGATAATCATTCCAGTAATTCATTCCTCTGAGCAGCAACAGAAAGAGTGGCCTCAGTCTGCCAACTGAGAGATCTGGAACCCTCAAAAGGATGCATAGAGCCAGGCAAATTGATAGAAGTGATGTGAAGAGAAATTGTTTCATTTGTTCTCTTTTGCTACTGGAAGAAGAAAGCTTGAATGGACCTGCATCAGCTTGCATCTGCACACGTGTATTTTGACTCTGGACACTAGACAATGCATGCAGCAACTCAGCCAAGGACTGACACACACTAACAAATGTCACCACATGTGTGAATTGCTCTTGGGCAACTAAAATATTTATTTATACCCAAGGCAAAATGGGAATCATTGGCAGTGTGCTGAAAGTCAGGAATCTGGCTGAACCTCTGTGCAGAGGAGCAGGCTGGCAGCTGCAGCATAGTATCTCTGGCAGTATCAGCTTGGTAAGGTTATGCCTTGGGTGTGTTACAGGCATCCGACAGGCTGGTGAAGTTCAGATCTACATTTCCTATGGATCAGGGGTTAGACTGATTTCCTTCCACTGCCCAAGCAAAGAAGGACCTACCCACAGAAGAACTCTTATTATTGTTATCAAAATCCTATGCTGACAATAAATATTTACTCATTACTGAGTTCTGTTATCCTTCTTAATAGGAAACTAAAAAGGCACACAGTTCCTTCTAGGACTGCGTATAAAATCTTATCTATGTTTTTGTCCGTTCCCTGCACAATAACTTCTGTGTACTTCAGATAGCATTGTGCCCTGTGAAATGCATTCAGGGAGGAGAGGTCAGTTTTGAAACACAAAGGATATTTCCAATGAAGCATGTTTCTTCCTAAAGTACCCCATCTGCCAGAGTGAAAGTGGTACTGCTACTGGTTTGCCCTCCAGAGGCTGACATTCATCATGAGCAAGCTGAGTTGTGATGCAGCTGATTCCAGCGATGTTCTGTACTTTGGGCAGCCACAGAATTAGCTGAACTCCTCCTCTTCACTTCGGTTTTCAGTCTCAAGTTCACTTCCATCACTGTCAAGATGCTCCTCAAGCTCCATCAGTGTGAAGTTCAAGTGCCTAAAGGTCCCGCTCTTAACCTGGGCTGCCCTCCAAATCTGCCAGGTGGTGAGATATTTCTAATGCTAGTATACATCATCTCTTTTCAGAATTTCTCTTTCTAGCTCAAGGGACTGTTTCAGCAGCACAAAGAAATAGCACTGACAGCCTTCCTCTGTCATTTGTGCACTAGTGTATTATGCTGAGTTCAATTAGAAAAGCATTTTAAATCATCCTAATATAAGTGAAATACACTTGAAACAAAGAAAATTTACCAAGTGTAAAAAGGTAATACAAATCTGAAAAAATAAGGCTTCATGCTACAAACAAGTGCAGAGCATTCTTTGCATTAGGATCATAAGTACCCTTTCACACACACTGAATAGCTTGTACTAAGGTGCTTTGTCAGTCAGGGAGAAGATTTGGGGCTTTAGTTGCATAATATTCTACATCATCACTAGAAATTTAGCCACAACTTTTACAGAAAATGACTTAAGTGAGCAACTGTAAATACTACAACTTGAGATATAGCTTCAAAAATCTACTTTTGTAAGTCCAGACACATCTGTGGAGATGAAATTCATGTGAAAACAGGGGTGTGTCAGAGATAGAAAGAGGAGGCAGACACTATTTCTGATTTAAAAGTTTATATTTACTAGATTTTGTGGATTCACATTTTTTCACTTATCATTTGTTCAAGACTTACCTTAAATTCTACAGTAAACAGAATTTGATGTTTAGATCCAACTTGTGAATTTTGGACTGCATTCATCTATACAGATTTGCAAATGGAAGCTGGACTCCTGAATACTGATGCACTGATACTGGAAGAGCTAGCTCAGGGACCTCATTGCCAGTTCCTGTATCACATGAAAGTCAATGAGTAAACAAATTAGCAAGAAGTGAGCTTATTTTTCTGTTTTGTTTGGGTTGGGTTATCTGTTTGTTTATTTGGTTTACTGGTTTTGGTTTTGAGCCACAATACAGTTTTACTGGAGGAAAAAATAATCCAGAATTTACAGGGGTGACAAAAGCCTATGAAATTACATATTCACCCTTAGATGGACTTACCATGACCTATAAAGCCCAGCTGAACCACAGACACTATACTGAGAGAGGCCCCTCATCCTCAGACAGATGCTGGCTTGGAGGTCACTGGGAAGGAAAAGGAGGAGCATCCTGTCTCTGCGCATTTCCCCAAAAGAAAAGCTTTGCTGGCAAAGCCAGGAAAGATGCTTTTCAGTGATAGCTCCAATGTTTATTATTTCATACCATATGGCCAGCGTTTTGGAAGACAAAATCTTTGAAGAAAGGTATTGTCTTATAGAAAAGTGTGATGAATGGATCCAAGCTGATAAATGGCTTTGCCATTGTGTAGTACAGTAAAATAATTCCCAGAATATGTTGCCCAAAAAACATCTTTCTGCAATGAATACTAGAAAGCAGATCATGTTAAAAAGCTGCAGTGAACTGCCTGTCTCTTGGATCGCTTCATTTGGGAATAAGACAATTCTGCACATATAAAGAAATGGAAAGCAAGGACTGCAGTTCAAAAGGTTTCTCTACAAATAATAGGGTACTGCACATTTTCTGTTTAAGATTTTATTGCTAGTTTGTTTTGCATTGTGATTTGTCTGGTCTTTTCTTGCTCAGGTATTGGAAGACAGAGAAAGCAAGAGAAATGGAATTAAAACTTGATTTTTGTAAGTGTTCTGACACTGGCTTGTGAGTGATAATTGTATCACAGAATTCATACAAAGGCAAGGATGTGAATTTAAATAGAAAGCTAGTACTACTTTTAAGGTGTGGGTTATATAACAAAAGTCAATGAAAATAATGGGATTCCTATACTTACACACTGCACCTGGCTCCTGAAAGGACGTGAGGTGAGCTGGAGGGTATCAGAATTCCTTAATCCACCTAGGGCTCATGTTGTGAAATAAGTAGAGGAAAGCTGATCCCAGAGACCCAGGTTTTGACATAACCTCTGGAAACCCAAGGCCAACCAGCCAGCTGATCTCCTGCCACAGAATGGCTCCTGGCTTTTGCTGTCCCCGGGTATGACAACAGTGTATTGCAGTCCCCCCAGAGTATCATTCCTGTCATACAACATGTCATTTTTTGGTTCATTAGCCTTTAAAAAAAAAAAAAAAAAAAAAAAAAAAGTGATCCAAACAGGCCTCTAAACACCTTTCTGTCAGATGGATGCATTTCCTCTCAGTATGAACGGTTCCTTGCACACCGAGTATCTTCCACCGCGGGTGATCTTATCTCTTCCTATGCCTGCCGGCACTGCTTCCTTTTCTCCAAGATGACTTCTGAGCATGTGTCTGCTCTGAGATGACCAGTATGAGTTTGTAATGGTATTGTAGCCCTGGCAATGCTCATTTACTGGAATGGAAATAGCATGAAGGCATCACCTTGGGTAATGGTCATAGTAATACAGGTCAGTGAGTGAGGCAAGAATACTCGTGCATAATTTAACTCCCTATATGGGCACACTTTGGCCAGAGAATGCAAAAATACTTTAAGTAAAGAGAGCTCATTGACTCCAAGCTAGTCTTCTGCACAGATAAGCAGAAGATTGACATGCCAGGGTCAAAGCACAATCATTTGCTCCTTGAATTGACATGTTTTAAGTGAAACAGAATGCAAAGGGAAAGCACCACTCTGGACTGCCTGGCAGTAACTCATCTAATAGATGAACTGCGATAATATTTCTGAGTAAATACTTTTTAAAATGTGTTTGCCTTTTTTTCCACTTAAAAATTGTTTACTGACATGTTTTTTGCAAGTCTTTTTGTCATTTGAAATAATTTACAGTGAAACTCAAGATTAGGCGCATTCACAGGCAGTTCACTGCAGGTTTTCAAAAAAGAAATTCAGTCTGATCCAATTTAACAGGGCGATCACATGGCTTGCCTTTTTCCCTCGATTGGATAATTCTTTGATTCAAGTTTATGATCTGAGTATGAAATCTTCATTTGAATTTTAACATTCATACTTGATGCTTTTATTGTTGTATATGCTGTTTTTGCAAATATTTCTGTACAGATATTACTTGTCAGAAAATTTTTAGCATGAAAATTAAAACCAAGGAAACATGGAGTTCCTTTCAAAATATTGATGAATATTCATGAAAACATTATAGTGTCTGCCTCTCTCTGATGTTCATTGTTGTTCATTCATTTACTGTGGGAAGGATATAAGCTAAGACATGATACTTCAAGAGAGTGGTTAAATGAGGAGCAGGGGAGATTAAGATGTAAAATGATTGTAAAATTCCTGGACATTTTGGGGTTAGAAAGCCTTTGTCTAAGACAAAAGAAAGTTCTACTGGGTCGAATGTAGGCATGATGTAGACAACTAGCAAAGAAAGAAAACCTGGTGTTGAAATTCATATTACTGCAAAAGCACTAGTTGAAAAGTACCTTGTAAATGGAACTACAAGGAGCATGTTGAGCTTTGCCTGGGCCTCTGCAGAAACAGTAGTCTCCATCTGGTAGGAGAGATAAGGCTATGTTTGTCAACATGGTCCAAATTTACTCAAGGAAACAAGAAACTATAGCACTATGGCAAACTCAAGTGAGCTGAACTTTTCATCAGCTTGGATGTCTAATGTGATCATAGAACCATAGAATAGCCTGGGTTGAAAAGGACCTTTCTTTTCTCCCTTTCTAATACAGAGAAATCTGTATTAAAGTGATTCAAAAACACACAGACCAAATGCTGTATAGAAAAAAAAAAAAAAATATGTCAGGAAAGATATGGTATGCCCAAATCTCACAGTAGGTTGCTTTCATAAGAAGAGAATATGTTGACCAACCAGTACCATACCTCTAATGGCAAGGCCACTAAAGAATATGTTGACTGAAATGCCTTGAATTATTCGTGTTTGTTGTTGTTGTTTTGTTTTGTTTTCTTCTAAGACAAGCAGTTTTCTGAATACAAAGGAGTTGAGTATATCCTGCAGAAAATTCAGAGGTTTGTCATAACAAATACAAATGAGGCTTTGCCAGTGGCTGCACTATAGAAGTGTTGGCATTTTGAGCCACCTGGTAAAGGTGAAATAGCTATGCAATTACGCACTTGGCTCACTCCTTGAAATCAGCAGCTGAGGGAATGTCTGTTCACAGTTATCCACTTCAATACAGTTGCAAGAAAACAAATAATTAGCTGTGATTTCTTTTACATATCAGGGAGCACTCATGGTAGTGGTTTTACCCCCAAACAGCAAAGAGGGAGTTTGGGAGCCCAGGCACAAAGCTATCTTTTGTTCTGCTGGAAGTATTCTTTATATGCAGGAGAAACCATGGCAAGGACAGAAACACTGCAAAAAAGAAAGTAGCAAACAACAAACCTACAAAGGAAAAAACATCAGGTAGAGAAGGTCAGGTAGAACGACTTCAGAGAAAAAGCCTGGAGAGAATTTGGGCTGGGTGCTAGTTCAAAGAGATTCTTTGCTCACTGCTCTGTGACATTTTTTTTATTTTATTTTTTTTTTTTTTCAGTTGCTGCTGTTTGATTCCTGCTATAATCAGGGAAAGTAAATCAGAATGCATGATGGATGCCTAGTTTCAGCATGAATTTCACTTCCTACCAGACAGCACTTCAGCTAACTCTTCAGATCAGCATGCAAGTTAACCTTTTTGGAAATGGAAGGAAATGCAACTACTGTTCTGCCCAGAAGAGAGCAATGAGAAGCCATTAATCTCCCTTATGTAACCAGGCAGGTGATATGGAAATTTCCAGATGGTGTGTTAGGACCACATACTGCCCTGAATCCAGGATGTAGTTTAGAAAGGTGCTTCAGGCCTCTGCTTCATGCCATGTTTCACCAGCTGACATTTTAAAGCTGTTTTTTCACTACTCTAAGCTGAATTTGCAATACGTCAGTTTTCTTCAGGAGACTGGACACATTAAAAACAAAAATAAGGGTCATTTGAGATGCAGAAATGTAGGCCTATGGATTTAGACCTGTGTCTATTTTCTGATTTTCTCTGAAAGACTGAAGTGTTTAACTTGGTCTCTAGCTTGGTCTCATCTCTATTTTAGTTCAAGGAGTGTAGGGAAGGCTGCCCCTTCATCTCATCTCTTCACACAATAAACACAGGATGAAGTTCATACTGCAAGCACAGGGAGAAGAATCTCTCACTCACCAGCAAAAAAGAGATTAAAAGTGTCTCCTGGCACATCTCATCAGGGGACTTCTTTTATCCCTTGAATCAACAGAAGCCTTGGATCAACAAAAAGAACTGAGGCAGGTGTCTCTTTTACCTCATGCCAAACTATCCTTCTCTCCATCTTCAGAAAATTGTTCTTTAGCTCTCTCAAGGATACTCAGCACTTGGATAGCCATTTGTTTCTGCTTTATCTTGACAGTACAAACCAGAATAGCAATATCCTCAGAACGCAAAAGGACTCAAAATCATCTAAATTTTTATTATTATTATCATCATATACATGATATACTGCATTAAAAAAATCCACATGCTGTGTTATGTTGTCAGATAGCAGTTGTACTCCATTTCAAGGTTACATTTATTGTCTCTTAAATGCAGATTTGAATCTGAAATTTCTGGTTGTTCAAAAAGAAGTACCTGTTAGGTTGAGACTCTTATCTTTACAAAAGAGCTTTCTTGAACCATTGTTTCAGATGCATTCTAAGACTTCATGGGAGTCATTTAACCCTTTGTCCTTTCCCCATTTACACTTTTTACACTTTCAAGCCTATGTTGTCAAGGGTCCTTAGAGGCTTTGCATGGGACTGGATAGGAAAACTAGGGAGCAGGCAAGAAAGAGCTGCATTTTTTTTTCAGGAGCAGCATTAACTGCTCACTGTACATGGAATTGTGGCTACAGGACATGCTTTTCCAGTCTGATATAAAAACAAAGCGACAAAAATTATAGCTTGCTCCTACCATGCTCTACTCTTATTATAACAATGCAAAGTTGTACTGTGCCTCTGTATTAACATTATCCTGTTGAAAGAGAGGATTTGGGATCTGTCCTGAGTGGGAGGATTCTTTTTGGTTCTTTAATTTTGTGGAGTAGGACAGTGATTTCCTATCTGCTCTCCCAATGGAGATGCTTCAGGAGAAGCAAAGAGTAGGCCACTCTCCTGGATACGTGCTCTCTCCTTTTTTTATGTTTGCCTTTTGCTTGTGTATTTTTCCACCCATTCCCTAGCCTGCCATGACCTACTTCCACACTTCTGCAACTGCTTAGGAAGAAGCATCCATTCTCCTCTCTCACTCTTTTCAACTCACCAACATGTTGCTAGAATCTCAAATCCTCAAGCACTAAAAGAGGAGAGGCTTCTTTTCTCAGCTAAATTAACACCAATCTGCTCTTGTTAGCTTGCTGTTCTCCTGAGAGCAGCCTTACAACCTCTTCATTTCATTTCCCCTTCTCCCACTGCTTAAGAAGTAGCACATGCTCACACCAGAGACACTTGCATGAATCAATTTGCAGTGACCAGCTTAAATCTCTCCTGGGACACTCCAGTTTCTTTCAAGAAGCCTTTCAGTGAAGAAATAGCTGCCCTGAGATGGCTGTAAAGGAAACCTGACAAACGGCAGAGGTGAAGTGCTCATGTTAGTATAACACACTTGCTCCACAGCCTCAGTGGGAGCATCCTCTGACCTGCACATCCAAAAGATTAGGCTTTTTTTTTTTTAATTTTTTTAATTTTTTTTTTTTTATGATGCTTCCATTGTTATTCATACATTGGACATTTGGGAATTTGTGTAGAAAAACAGACATTTCTTCTCTCAGGATCAGTGTCGTGCCAGAAATCCCTGCCAAACTTGATGTAGGCAGTGGGTGAAAGCCTGGCCTAGGTGAAGTCCAGAACAAAGCTCCCATGAGAGTCAGAACCCAGACCATAGCCTTTTTTTTAAGAACCAGACTTCTCATTCAAATTTGCTGGGGGCTTTCTGTCAAAAGAGGTTTTCGGCCCTCATGAAAGTAGAAGGGTCAGTAGGCAAGCAAAGTAGCCTGATGTGATAAGGATCTTAAATCTGAAATCATGACTTTTAAAATGGTATTTCCTTCTCTTGGAAAGGTGGGTTTTTCTACTTTTAAAGACAACTGCCAGGTGAAAGTTTCCCCCGGGATATTCTCATCACCCCTAGAATGAGATTTTGAGAAAATTCCCTTCAAGAAGTATTCCATACATTTTTTTTTCCCTCCGTCTTTTCTTCAGTGAACATGTCTCTGAAAGGAAATAACATTAAAGCAACTTGGAAATGTGTGTTGTGAAAATCATGTGTATAGGGGAGGAGCTATCTAACCTCCTGAGGGATCACCCTTCAAAAAAGTGTGTAGGGGAGGGAATGTGTATTTTTTCTTTTACTGTAGCTTGCTTGGATAAACCAGGTCCTGACCAATCTCACAGTCAAGCTGTGGCACTGGCAGCTATCTAATCACTCTTTAAATGTCTGCAAATCATTTGTTATGCTAGAGATGAAAGAGTGGTCAGGCAGTGGAATGGGCTCCCTGGGGAGGTGGTGGAATCACTGACCCTGGAGGTATTCAAGGAACATTTGGACATTGTGCTGGGGTACATGGTTTAGTGAGAACTATTAGTGATGGATGGATGGTTGGACTGGATGATCTTGTAGGTCTTCTCCAACCTTGGTGATTCTGTGATTCTGTGCAGTAGGTTGCAGACTCCAAGTTAGTGCATCTCACTTGAGAAATTAAAGTCCTCATTGTCATAGTTTTGCTACCTCTTTTTTCATCATTGCACTTTGCCATTTCTCTACATCCCAAAGAGATAAGTAAAATGCAAAATAACATCTACCAGGTTTTTATATCATCCTGGCTCTGAAATTTCTTGAGGGCAGAGGAAGTAGATTCACTGCATAACCACGATAGTATTTGCAGGAGAGAACCTAGGGAGCTGTTAAAAACAAACATTGATCTCCTTTAGATACAGTCTCAGGAGAACTGAAGACTGTTCCTACAGCTGGAAAATCTTCTGAATTCCAAAAGATGACAATCAGAATCATGAGATTTTCATGCCCTGTCCCACCCTCTGGAAGGAACCAGCATCACCATTCCTGCTCCTCATCTAGACAAATAGCTTCCACAACCCACACAGTAATATAAACTTTGGGGGCTGCTGCTTTTGTTCGAAGCCACACATTTCCACTAACTCTAATCAGAAATATATCGGCTATCAAAGGCAGAATATTCCCCCCCCTGTCCAACAGGTTGGTTTACTGTAGGAAAACTACATACACAAGCAAATCTCCCAGACATGTCAGACTTGGAACAGAGCTATGAATTCTCTTAACAGTCAGAGATACAACATTAATAACCACAGCCATAAAACAAATCTAAAAACTGCAGAATCATAATAATAAAAAAAAGATATTTATAGAAGCGATGCGTGAGATGCAATAGTAAAAGGGCCTCCCTTCAGATCATCAATTCATAAGTTCTGTGAGCAGGCTTCCAAACGATAAAATAAAGCACATCATCTATTCAAAATCTCTAACTTTCCTCTTGCGTTCCTTAAAGGTGAATTGCAGTAAATGTATAAATTTTAGTGCGTTGTAACTTGTGTGTCTTTTACTACCACAGGAAGTGAATTTCACAGTATTTATTGGAAATCATTATAGTTCCTGCGCTTTTTAAAATTTAATTTAAAATTTGTCACAGCAGCAGCAAAGCTACTGCAGTCTAATACAAGGCTCCTGTACAAGGATTGTGACCAGCAGCAGATGAGCACTAGGTGGTCTAAGCAACTGCATCAAAAGATCAAACCTCTGTGGAAGAAAATTACCCTGACCTATCTCCAGTCCTCATTGTTTCATTCATTCTTTAATTCTTTTTAATAATTTAATTTGGGACTCTGAGAGTAGATGTAACTGCTTGCTCAGTCACAGGGTGTTTCATTTGTACTATGAGAACTGAAGAGCCAAGAAGGTGAAAATCAGACTCCTGACTATTCTAATCAAGGCATTTTTCAGGAGAGCAAACGTGTTTCGTTGTTGTTTGAAAATACTCCTGCATGCAAAACTCACTTCAGATTTGTCACCACATTAAACCACGTAAGTAACAATATATAAGGGCTGGGAAAATCTAGCCTTCATTGTAGGAACTGCTGAGCACACATAGGATCATAATTGTAAAGTATTTGTAAGCTGAGGTTATAATTGATAAATGAAAACTAGCAAGGAAAAGGGGAGGTAGTCAGATACACATGAAATACACTAGTTTACCTTTGTTGGTACACATATGTGTCCAACCGTTTCACTGTTTGTGGATAAGCAAATATCAAGTGTTTCAACCAGCAATGACTAACTGATTTGTGATAGGTGTGGTGATAGAGATTATTATTAAAGGTGGAAAATTTCTTTCATTCCAGCCTGAGGAGTGGTGAGGATTTTCTCCTTTAACTTCTTTCAAGTGATCCCATGCTGATTCAAGTAAATGGAATTTCACCATGAGTTCCATGAAGTTCCTAATAGCTTTTCAGAATGCCACTTTCTGACAAGTAGTATTCTATGACTTGCTTCTTTTGATGACATCAGCTCTGCCTCCTGCAGACTGCATTCATTTTTGGGTTAAGTTCACTCAGTAGTTTATCATTAGCTCATAGAGACTTAAAGAAAAGTCTTGGAACTAAATTCCCCTGTATTCACAATGATTTCAGAACAAAGTTTAGGATCCTGGACCTCTGTCTAACTGTAAATAATGTTAAGGAAAAGCCAAAAAAGTAATTCTATCAAAGACATGGAAACTTCAAAAACAGCAACATATGTTGCATATGTAACTGCTAAATACCCACCAAGAAATCCTTTGTCTGTCTCCATAAACCCTTAATCTAGAGATACCCCTATAACTGAGCCCCCAGATAACCTTTTAATAACAATAACACTCTAAAGAACGGTCTTCACCATTTCTAATCCACATGAGGGCTTCTTGGTTTTTGTTCCTAAGCCAGCAGGAGCACTGAGAAGTGGTACAAAAATGCACACACAACTGCTTGGATTCATAAAATCTTTAAGCACGAATGGCACCACAACTAAGAAATTATTGCACTCTTCCTCAGACCCAGGCAGTCAAGACTTAGTGTGATCAAATTCAGACAGCTAAATAGTATGTACATATCAATGCAGAAGGATCACAGTCTAGTTTCTTCACTAAAAATGTACAAAAGGAAAGCAAGATCTACCAAAATTTTGTTGGTTTAGTTTTACAAAGGAAGGCAAGGATTAGGCAGCCAACAGAGGAAATCAAAGATTATTTATCACTTGATATTTCATAAGCTATTCTGTAACAATATAGAAAATGTCAAATACAGAAAAGTTCATGTGATTCTTCCTTGCAGTTTTCCTGTGAGAAATCCAACACTGCAGGGACTAAAGCCTGACACCTTTAGATCCCCCAAGTATCAGTTCCCTTTACTATGATAAAAAAAAAAAAAAAAAAAAAAGAGCTCAGCCAGCTAATGGGGCTAGAAAACACTGTCATTTTTCAAACATCAGGACACTAGGAGGAGCAGATCATAAAAATCTCCCCTAGTTTTTAATGAGAACAGCGACGGTATGAACCCATGCATGCCTTGTGTGGTGTATTTCTTCAGGGTTCCATCAGCTCTTTCCTTCTTTCGCTTTATTTTAACATTACAATTTTGTGAGCAAGTGCTCAGATATAAAGATAAAAGGCTAGCATGGGCCTTTGTTTTTGACA
This sequence comes from Excalfactoria chinensis, assembly GCF_039878825.1. Lineage (NCBI taxonomy): Eukaryota > Metazoa > Chordata > Aves > Galliformes > Phasianidae > Excalfactoria > Excalfactoria chinensis. Next base: position 47,824,604 of record NC_092826.1, read on the forward strand.
CTGAAACACTGATAGGAGCTGTAGACTCTGTAACCTGTACCACATGTATTTCACTACAGAAATGTATTGGCTTTCCTTTAATTGTGAACGATGGTACTGCCTTCATGTAAGCATCCAAAGAATTTCACTAAACTCTTAAAATGCCTAAAGCTCTATGTAGGGCTCTGTTTGAGTTTGGTTTTTGTTTATTGTGTTGATAGAGAAAGCACACAAAGGCTTTCCTGGAGATGAGTTAAAGGAAGATAATTTATTTCACGGTTTGAGAATTTCTTTCTGTGCATGTATTTTAATCATACTTCAACTTTAAAAAGAAAAGAAAAGAAAAGAAAAGAAAAGAAAAGAAAAGAAAAGAAAAGAAAAGAAAAGAAAAGAAAAGAAAAGAAAAGAAAAGAAAAGAAAAGAAAAGAAAAGAAAAGAAAAGAAAAGAAAAGAAAAGAAAAGAAAAGAAAAAGAAAAAGAAACCACGAAACCACCACTATTTCTTTCAGGCAAAAACTGGAACTTCTTGAAGAAGGACAAGTGATAAAACAATTAATTTCTTAACATTACACTTCCATTCCAGAAGCTGGATAGCCTAAAGCCAGCTATCTGCTGCCTTCTTTGATGTGTGGCTGCCTGCCCCATTCTTTAAGGGCAGCATGTAAACTGGCTTCCAGTCAGACTTCCACAGAGAGGCTTATAGGGAAAGCATGGAGACATTTTCAGAAGCAAAGATGGCTGCAGGATGTGCAGGCTTCCAGATCATCTGGGAAAAGATGCTTGTGCTGTGGTTGCTAGTTTCATCTTATTCAAAGAATCATAGAATCACCAAGGTTGAATTAGACTTCCAAGATCATCCAATCCAATTGTCCCCCTACCACCAATATTTCCCCACTAAACCATGTCCCTTAGTACAACATCTAAACATTCACTGAACACATTCAGGGGTGGTGACTCCATCACCTTCGTGGGCAGCCTGTTCCAGTGACTGACCACTCTTTCGGAGAAGAAATTCTTCCTAACATCCAACCTGAATCTCCCATGGCACAACTTGAGGCCATTCCCTCTCATCTTATTGCTAGTTACATGGGAGAGGCTGACACCGATCTTGCCACAGTCTCCGTTCAGGTAGTTGCAGAGAATGATAAGGTCTCCTCTGAGCCTCCTCTTCCCCAGAATAAACAATCCCAGTTCCCTCAGCTGCTTCTCACAAGATTTGTGCTCCAGATCCCTCTCAGGACCCAAGGGAAAGGTATGGAGCTGTGCCAGGGGAGAGGTAGCTGGGGGTTAGGGACAGGTGTTACACCAGACAGTGGTGGGCATGGAACGGGCTGCCCAGTACAGCCCAAAGCTGCCTGAGTTCAAGAAGCATTTGGATACCACTCTCAGACATAGGGTTTGAATTTTAGGTGGTCCTGCATTTAGCTCAGAGTTGGATTTGATGATCTTTGACGGTCCTTTGCAACTCAGGATATTCTGTGGCTCTATGGTTGCTTTCAGTATGCATCACCCAACTGCTCAGCATGACATTTGACCCACCTGGAGTGCCAGCCCACAGGCAATCCTAGAGGAATCAAGTGGAGCTACCTTTAGGGTCCTCTGTCAGGTGGACATTATAGGACACATCACTCTTCCAGCCCCTCTGGAGGTCCCTCTTTAAAAGTGGGATGGATTCAGCCAGTAATTCATATGCAGAGAAATGGAAGGAACGTGAGATGTTAGCAAAAATGATTCTTTTACTTTACTGAAAGAACACTGAAAATTTGCCCATTCTAAAAGTACTTCTGTTGAGATTTCTTTGTCTGTTAGCTAAATGAACATCATGCTCCAAATGGCAAATTAAAAATGACAAACCTGTTTTCTGCCTAGGATTACTACAAAAATCTCCAACAGAGTGGTTTTGGCTTTTATTGTCTATTTACATTGTGTTTATTTTAAGCTGTGGGAAAAAGAGCTTTGCGCCTGTTGTTTGGATCTAGGAATGTGCCAATTGCTGAAGAAGAGAATCATAGTCCTGAAATCGGTGCTGGGAAAAATAAATGTCAGGGACTTTCTGTATCCTCAGCCTGAACAACAAAGGAATAGAGCAAAAAAACTGCACCTCAAAACAATATGATAACAACAAAGTAAAGCTAATAATAATAATAATAATAATCAGCCAAATCTTATTTTGTCTCACACTCCTAAAAAGTAAGAAGAATCAATTTCGAAGTTCATCTTCCGTGAAAAACAGACAGCAGTCCTCTGAGAATTGGCCTGGAAGGCTACTGGGACTATAGTGATCATTAATTATCCACAGTTAAAACTTGCTAGAGTAAAACTGCACTGACATAAGATGACAATAAGCAGCAGCTAACCTTTTATAGTGCTTGGCTCTTGAACCGTTTTCTCCACTTTTCCAACCTTTTGTTTCCATTTTGGTGTTAGTCCTAATGCATATGTAAATACTGCAGCTAAGCTGTGACTCTATGGAGTTTTACTGAATTGTAATGTAATATTTTTAACCAAGTTATCAAATTCATTCCCAAAAGTTTACACAGTTACTCTGTGAAAAATTTACTCAGAGATTTAAAATACATTTCTAAAGCAAAATGTACCACAGTGTTGTCTGTGGTTTTTGTAGTGATACAAAAGTGAAAAACCCTCTAACAATTTTAGTCTAGGCTAGCATTGCTAGGAGCATTGCTAAGAGAACTATGACAAAAGAGGGTAACTGCCACTGTATGCTTAATGCAGTTTCAAAACTATGCTGAAAACATTAATTTCTCAGTATTAAAACAGTGCTGTGAACTATCTCTCATGACACTGAACTGTAAATACCATAATAGATTTTTCTGTGAGCAGGGCACTCTATGTATCCTGGAAATAAAAGCAGATGGTTTTGCAGTTTCTTTTCATATAATTGTCTTCAACTCATTTGCACTCTCGTATCTAATCAAATAGCCCAGAACACGTATCCCAGTAGATAAAAAATCAGTTGTTTTTCTGGAAAAGGGAAAACATGTATGTTTATATACATAAGAAGATATATATGGGTATATAAGGACAATATTTGCTTAGAAACTCTCTCCTTATATAGGCCGCTACAGAACCCGAGTAGCCCTGTGTAATATGAGAAATGTGATGTTACTTACTTGTCCTTCAGAGCATTGGATAAACGTATTAAACTGGACTTCAGCATCCTCCTTAATAGTATTCCTGTTGCTAGGAGACAGTTATCAGAACTCCATAAGCCCTGTCTTTGGGACTGCTTTCATACTTTACCCAGATCCCCTGCTCTGACATCCTTGAAAATGCGTTTCCATTTTTCAGTGTCTTTTCTGCTATTTTTCTCCATTTGTTTTTGCTTACAAAATCCAATTTTTCAAATGAGTAGATACATATCATGTAACTAACTAGCTGTGTAAAATGGACCTCTCTTTCAAAATGTATCCTCTTGGTATATACCAAAGGTATTTCATGAATAGTTCTTCCTCCTTGCCATAGGTCCTGGGATAAATGTTAGGGTTGATAGGACTACTCATGGAAGACTGACAAGCTATAAGAATTTACTGAAATGTCTGTATTTCTGCATGAAATAAAATGTTTTCTTTCTCTTCACTGATCAGATATTTATTTCACATCACTTACTGCAAGATTATACTTAATCGGAAGCCTTGTGGTTTAATTTGATGCTCTTTTAGATGATTCATTCTGCATATAAGCCTTCCCATGGATTTACTAGAAGGAAAGGGCACTGGGTTCTCCTGCTTATCAAGCTTATAAATAGATTGCACAGTTTATCTTTCAAAAATCCTGGCAAAGCCAAAATGATAATTATAGCTATGTAATTATTAAAATGTGTTTCTAGCTGAGCTTGTGTCCATCTCTCAAGAATCCATGAAGGAATGGATGCAGTGGATTTGATGACAGTGTTGTTTTAGTGCTTCTTGTTTTACAAAGAGCAAGTAAGGAGGTGGTAAAAAGGTCGCAGGAGGTGGCGAAAAGGATGAATTCAGCATTCTGCAATAGAAGGCGCTCTTTAGTATCCTCCAAGGATGTTTCTAAAAAGGAAGTTTGAGACGGAAAACAGCCCAAAGCCTCTAGACCTACCCTATTTAACCTTTTACATATCCCTGATTCAACACAATCTACAGATACACATTGCCAGGACACTTTTCCCTCAGCATATCAAACTTCTGACCTTGCAGTTGTTGTAAGTCAATCACGATGACACGTCCTGCTGTAGCATGTTATAAATAAAGGTAACTTGCTCACCAAATGCCAAAATGCTACCAGGACTCTACAGCCTGATCCTGCAGTTCTCACATGGGCAAAATTGCCACTGAGCTAAGACTTTATTTATACTACTGATGGTCTCAGCTCCCTTTTATTCATAGTGGTATAAATCAGGAGTCACTCAAATTAAATCACAGATTTAGACAGAAAATCGAGTGCGAATGGAGAGCCAAAGGACAAATTCTCGTATGCAATAATCCTTCTGACTTCAGTGCAATCCTTGAAAACTTTCTCTGCGAACAATTTATCCCCCAGCTACCTGAAACCACTGGGAATAGTGCCTCTGTGGAAAGTGGAACTTCAGTGCCACAGGAACTATTTTCCGATTCAGTCCTCATTTCAGACACTGCCCGCTTATGCCGCAGCCAGTCTGTGTGCTCTTTTTTTTGCTTCTTGCAGTTCGGTGGGGTATTGCAGAGGCTCTCACTTAGCCCTGACACTTTGCTTTTCCAAATGGAAATTTAGCTTAATTTAGCTTTAATTTACCCCCCCCCCCCCCCCCCCCCAAAAAAAAACAAAAAAAAAACAAAAAAAAAAAAAAAAACAAAACAAAAAAAAAACAGAGAGAGAGAGAGAAAAAAAAAAGAAAGAGAGAGAAAAAAGAAGCTGGAAATGGAGGCAGCTTGCTAAGAGCAGTTGCTGCAGTCCTGTTTTCCTTATAGGAGGATCCTGATTTTCTCATTCCTGGTTATGGGACTCACATCAACCATTATTCAGGAGCTGAAATGCTTGATTTATGTCACTAATAAGTGATACAAAATTTGTGTTGCTGCCAATGCAAGCCGCAGAGAATGCACAATGTGAACCAATATACATGTACTGTAGATCACAGTGGGCCCAGAGAGGAGACAGCATTGTAAAACAAATCTATCCTGCATAGTGCAACCTTGCCAAACAAATCTCAGTATTGGTGAAAACTGTCCCCCAGTGAATTCAGAAATTGCCCAGTGAATCTCTAGCATCAAAAAATAGGCATTTTCCTTGGATTTTGCATCCAAATCAAACTATCCACTGAGAGCCCTGATTTTCAGAAAAACAAATTGTTCCAGTATTATGGCTGCCTCTGGGTAAGGTCGTTAATATAACTATATATATATATAGGCCAAATCAAATACAGATTTAGTCAAATTCTTGTTTTATTGTGGTAGAGCATATCACAACTTCATCACTTGAATTTGCTTGGCTGTCATTCATTAAAAATATGAGTACCAGCTATTTCACTTTGGGCCCAGTGACAAGGCTAAATAGCACCACAGTAAAGAATATGAGATATGCTCCAGCTGTCCCCTACAGCTCCTCCATCCTAAATATATCTCTTCAGTGGTTTGGCTGGCTTAGTTTCCAGGACGACTTACAAAAGTTTAGCTTTGCATATGGTTTGCAAACTGAATGGGCAATAAATACAACAGAGTTTCTGGGGAAAGGTTTGTTCTTGCAGCACACAGTACTGGACATAAGAAGAGGCTTTTCTGTGCCGGTGTGCTAAAAATAATTTTTGGAAAAATAAAAAATGTTTCTTTTCTTGTATGAATTACCCACTTTCAAAACCTCAGTAAATCTCTCCTTTTTCAACATATCTACAAGAAGCTGGCAACAGCTAGGCTTTTGCTATGAGAGGAACGCTGTCTATCAGGCGAATGAGGGCTCTCTTGCTGCCTCCTCATGCTCCCCTGTCTCCATCTGTTGCCTAATTTCTGACATTTAAAGTTTGTACAGTAGGGAGACGCCTCACTGATGTGGGACTGTGCCATAGGTACTGGTCCAAGGATAAAGCTCTTGGAAATGAGTTCTATAAATACTCATAATTTTCAAGGTTTCACACCTGTGTTGGCACAGTGGTATTTACAGCAGTGACTGATGTCATCGTACAAAGGGTCACAGCACAGCTTCCCCAACTTCTCCATTGGCTCATGCCTTTCTCTTTTGCTGGGATTTCTCTGGGCCTCTGACTCCACCCATCTAGATACAGAGTTGATGTGATTCCTTGGGTATATCAGCTCTTCTACTAAGGATGCTAAAACCCTTCACAGAGCAAATGCAACTAAGTGTAATATTGGTGAAGGTACATATTTTGGAGACAGCTTTGGAGACCTACAGCCTCATAGTGATAGGAGTTTTGGGGCTGGTAGCCCTGAGACTTCTGGCTTTAGGAATCCCTGTAGTCAGGTAAGTACAAGGAACATCTGTCAGAGGAAATGTACTCCCAGGCCGTTTTCCTAGTCACTGTGGACTAAACGGGCATTTTCATAGTCCTTGTGTGTACTCTGGCCTGACTTTCTTGGATTGCAGCCACACTTCTCACTGAGATTTGCTGTTTTAAAGTCTTCCCGCCCCCACATTTTCTTCTCGCTTTCCTGAGTGCCTAGAGCAGGGCTGGTGCTGTTCCTTGGCCAAACCCAAAGGCATTTTTGTCACTATAAGAATGCCAGCTCCAAGCAACTCCTGCCTTTGGCTTTGCACATGCAGCTTCCATCACTTTTGCATGCTGTTATCTTGGACCTGCTGTCCGAAGTACCACAGCATTTGTTGGTACTCAGCCACAAACCCTCTCTCAAGAAAACACAGGTGGAAAGCAGCAATTAATTCTGCTCAGCAGAGCACTCATTTAGGCAGCATGGCTGCTGAAATGATCACTGGAGAGCAACATACTTTCTTACATTATCCCTTATGGCCAGAAAGGCCCCAAGCAGTCTGTGATAATCTTGGAGAAGGAGTGTTGAAATAGCAGGCTGAAAAGGAAGTCTTTCTTTGTGATGCCTTACCCCTAAAGAGCACTCAGGTTAACAAGGAAAAATTCATTCAACTGTGGAAGCAGAGGTGGCCTCTGGACTCTCGTGAGCTTCTTCTGCCCAAATGAACTTGTTTAGTGTGGCAGCTTCCCAAGCCTGAAATGTGTATCTTCAAATTTTCACTATTGGTGGGCTGGTAATTAAATACATTTAAAGGAGAGGTTGAGGAAGGACATAACCGATCCATTTTGCTTGCCTATTTGTTTATTTGGAGACCAGACATTGAAAGCATGTTACCCTAATTTTTAAAGGAAAGCAGACAATAAAATACCCTATTGCTTTTGTCTCTTGGCTTTCTTGGTTACGGAGCATATTACTCAGCAGGAGAAAAGGAAGCCATGGCTTTCATCTTGGCACCTAGCTACTGGCACTTACACTTATGTAATCAGCCTTTCAGAGAATCTCTTGTATTTTAACCATTTTGCCGATTGCTCAATTATCAATCTGTCATTTCTTCCAGACTTCAAGGAGGACTGACCAGTCCTGTTTTCAGCACAGATCCAGTGCCAATTAAATCTCCAGTATCCTCACAAACTCTGTCTCTGAACCTATTGCTTTTCTGCTGGATGGCCTAGGATTTTTTTTTTTCTTTTTCTTATTTTCTTATTTTCTTGAAGGCCCTCTATCTGTGGTTATTACTTTGGCTGTCTTAATAAGTAAGAGCCATCTGGAGGCATGGTTGACCGAGTTTGCACCTGCGTCTACATCTGCACTGTCTGGCCACGTCAGGTGGATGTTCACTTAAAAGATCCATCTCAGTGTGAGAAAAAGGAAAAGGGAGGGAGGGTGTAAGGCTTGTTATTCCTGCCTCACTGCAACAGCAGGTGCACCAGATGGCTCACAAAGTAATTAGGGTGAAGAAACAGTGTCAAGACTTCGTGCAGTGTGGTCTGTAAATGATCATCAAATCAAATTCTTTATCAAAGAAAGAGTTTTCTCTCTCTCCCCGCCAGCAAATCAATACACGTTTTAAACAGTGCATGTGATCTGCCTCCTTACGTGCAGGCACCTGGAATGCAGACACGGAAACCTGGTCAAGAGACCATTCTTGTTAAGCAGCCATCTGTCCTAACAGACTGTCCCAAAGCATTCCCAGCCTGTTGAGCAGTTACACCTCACTTTATTTGAAGAACATATTTCCTAAAAAATATTTTTTCAGCTCTTTAAGCAGTCACGTAGAAGAAATTTCTCTGTGCAGAATGCAAGGTAAACAGCACAAAGCTTCCTGGCATAGTTATGCTTTGGCAGCAGAACAGGGTGTCAGGCTGATTTCATCCACAGACCTGATTACCTCTAAAGCTTTTCTTAGTTTCTCCCCTTTTCTTAGCTTTTCACTTTGTTAGTTCACTTCGGCACAGGGAAGTTCTGGCTCTTGCTCAGATCTGCTGGGTAGATCTGTTAGGACATGACTGGCGTTTTGGATATCTGTTAACACACCATGCTGCCATACTATCCCCATGCCTCACCCAGGGTGCATCAGTAGAGCAGCATAGCATCCCTGCACTATCAATTTGAAAAGGACCACAGCTGCACAAAACCTTGTGTCCTTCACTTGTTCTGCCACTCATCTGAAATAATTACTCTACCTACTAACATCTCCCCCAATTTTTGCAGCGTTATCCACCATTTCAAATCTTGAATTGTGACCAATTCTGTGCCAATTGTGACCAGTTGTGACCAACTCTGTGCCATCCCGGTGCAATAGAGACAACATTCACAGAGACCACAACAACTGCTGAGCAGTTTAATAAAAGGCTGGAGGTTTTATACACATTTACAAGGGTATTTCTGTTTATCTTCTGAAACTTGTCTCTGTGTCATGCACAGGATTTCATCAAACAACTATAGCAAAGCTATACCGCATGAGAAAGGGGAAGCCTAAGACCAAGCTTCAGCTGGCTTTGCAGATAATCACATCGTGGGGAGCAGCTGTACAAGGCTTTGGTACTCCAGGATAAATTCTGTTGAAAAACTTACCTGCAGAAAGTTTTAACAATGTGTATAGCACTAGCCTAGGATTTGAATCTAAGAAAACAGTCTGTTGCCCTGCTGGTATTTACCCAAAACAAAATCATTTTTTATTTGACTGTCAGCATGTTAGGTTTTTATTTATTTCTTTATTTTTCCTAATGAAATGCTGCTATGGTGAGCTTACATCCCCAAAACACACAATGGACCTCATGTGGGAGAAGAACCCCAAATGGATTGCAGCAGAGGGAACTGTGCCAGCCAAAAATAATGCCTGGTCTTGTCCTATGGAAGTAGAAAGCAAAGCCTGTGATGCTGAACCCAAGAATGATCACCAGAGTCTACAGATGCATCATGCCGAACTTAGGTATGCAAATCTGAATTCCCAATATTTTTGTGTGTTTAAAATCACTTAGAAACTAGCCAGAAATATCTAAACCTGGTGAGCTCCTTCAGCATACCCATTTTCCACTGAGATCCAAAAGCTCATTGGGTCCAGTCTAAGCCTTTGAGGGCCCACTAGATTTCTGGGACTGGACTCTTGCTCTTGCTTTTTTTGGAAATTCTACTTTCCCTTCCCCTCCTCTCCTTGGCTCCGAGCCCAATTGCTTAGCTCCTGACATATAGCACAAGACACATGGTGGGAGCATCTTCTCCTTGTACCTTCTGAGGAAGACAACTCAGTTCTTCAGCTGAGTCATCGGGCCCTGGAGTTTCACCCCATGGAAGGCCCAATGTCTCCTTGGACTATTTTGCAGTTTTGAAGTTCAGCCTTCCTTACTTGCTAGCTGAAAGTGGGGACAAAATCATGTCTTTCATGTCTTTCTAGATTAGCTGGAGTTTTAGTTTCTGTTTGGTGAACAGGGTATTTTCTGTTTCGGACATCACAATGCCAAATTTGCAGATTTATAAGTCCTTTATTGCTTCTAGGCCTTGGTTTTGTATAGTCAGCTGTTCAACTTTTAATTTCTTTACTCTTTGCAAACCTAGGAAATTATCTATCCTTGAAACTATAGGGATTAGCATTATGTGAGAACCTTACAAATGCATTCCTGGTTACTTAGCAATGCTCTTCTTCGCCATTCTAGTAAAAATGAGCCAAATTTCAGCATTGATATCACTCACATCAACTTTAGAAATCTGAACTAAACAAATGAAGTAGCTCTTGTATAACTGCTCTGGTCATATGTTTCCAAAGTGGATAAAGTATTCTCTATCACTTTGTCATACATCTGGAGTTTATACCTTCAAATACGACTTCTCTGAATTGTAAAAAAGTAATCTAACTTTTGCTAAAATATTTAAAACTTCATTCTCCTCGAAGAGGCAGCTTACCTCAGTTGTATTTTGTCTTTTTCCTTTCTTTTTATAATACCTTCAGAGGTACCTGAAAATACAGTTTATTTTCCTACTGCTTTTGATTACTCCAGGTTGGTAAACAATGAAGATTAATTGTTTTCTGATGTAGCAAAAGCAAACATGATTCTCATTCACAAGTAACCTTGGCAGTGTCAGGAGGGCACACACAGCCCTGGGAGAAATGTTCTTTGCCAGCTGCACTCACATTGCCACAAGGAGAGCTCATATTGTTGCCAGTTTTTAGGTAGATAAAACTGTGGCAAAGAACTAAGATACAGTCCAAGCCTCCTATTCAAATTAATAGGTAATTAAGTTGAAATGCATCTTTGAAAGTATTTTGCTGCTTTTGTAAAGTTCTGAATTTATTATGGAATATTTGAGGATTGTTTTCCTTTTCTGCTCTTGTAGGGTTATATAATCCTAGCATCCATGTCTTGTTGGAAGACTGAGCTGTTATTGAGGCAGATATGTATGGAACAGAAGAACAGAAATCAACCCAGCCCAGCAGCTGGGAGGTAGGTTTTCCTGGCTCGGTGCTGCCTATCAGGATTTCTGTTTCTTCCTCATTAGGCTTTGTATAGTAAAGTATGGACATATGAGCTGGCATAAAAGCTACCTCAGGCATCATATTGTATGCCTTTGCATAAGACATATGCTAGTTAAGAATGGAAGAGAGAGCATGCAGATCTTAAGGTAGATATCTCTTTTTTCATGGCTGTATATAGGGAGTCAGAATAATTCAACTGCTCATAAAATGAAACAAATAGGTATATCTGTACCAGTAGATGCTAGAAAATAAAAAATGTTATTTGTTTGCAAATGTTATCTGTTATGTGCTGGCAAAGAGAAAAAGAAAAGAAACAGGGATATTATGCCATTAATCTATTCACTTAGCTCTGTTGTACTGGTTCTTCAAATCACATTATTCTATAATGACCTATTCAGTGTTTTGCATTATCTTTGAAACAAATTGTCTATTATTTTGGCACATCCCTGGCTACTAAGAATGTGTCCCAGGTCTACAGATGCTAACATAAAGAAGTATCATTGATTTGTGTTTCACAAATGAGAAACTGAGACATGGTGATCCTAGGAAACTCAGTCACTGGTAGAAGCAGTCCCAGTGAATTTCTGAGTGCAATTTTTACAATAGCAAAGCCTAACGTAGAGATAAGATCTAATAAGAATGATGACAGGACAGTGTCTGAAGCTAGATCACATCATGCTAAGCTCGGACTATCCTTCCAGAGTTGCAGCAGGAGTTTTGTCTCAGTAAGAACTATAAAATTAGATCTCTATAATGTTAGCATTTTTTAGAAAATCCTTCACTCATAGCAGTCAAATGTTCAGTATTTAATAATGGAATACTTACTCATGGTCAGCATGGGTTCAAATGCCCTTTCAGTAACCTAGTTTTGCGCTGTGAGGAAATCATGCCAAAATACTGAGCCTATTTTGAGCAAAAAAACAACTGTACTCCATATAACTCAGTGCAGAAATTACTGTAGAACTAAGCCCTATGTGCCAGTTACACTACTTGAAATAAGAGACTCAGTAGAATATTTTTGCAGCTTTTCTAATTAAAATAATAATTATGTAGTGTCTATTAGCATGGAATTCCAAGTGTAAGCCTCGGGGTCAAATGAAATTCTCTGCTCCCTTTGTAGCAAAAAAAAAGGGAGATGAGCCGGTTCATTTACATAAGCTACAAACGTTGCTTACCAATAATTCTCTTTGCAGAGTTCTGCTCTTTAGTTGGAATCTTTCTGCATAAAGGCTAACAAATTACTGCTCATGCACCCTAACAGCATTCACCCCAGCACTAGTCAACCACTCTCATCAGAAGGTGATGGTGTCGTTTGACTGAACAGTAGAAAGAGATCAGTTAAAGTGTACATTGCTTTTATTACAAGAATTGTTAGTATTCACAGGTCTGGTGCCCTGAGGTACTACAGGAAAAGCACATATAACCTGGTTGGTAGTGAGACCGAAGAGACTGCATGGTCAGGATTGTTAGGAGACCTCTTTGGAAGACCACACCAAACCAGCAGAACTAGATTTGAAAACACAGAACTGAACCCAATTAACTCCACATCAGAGTAAATGCTGGTGAAATTATTTTCTTTGAACTGAAGCTGTACGGTGGAGGATCAATCAATCAATTTATAAGCACCTTGAGGGTAATAATAGTCTAGTGAATGAGAATTTGTCAAGGACAAATTGTATCAAACCAATCTAATTTCTTTCTTTGACAGGGTAAGTGAATAAGGGGTAAGCAGTAGATGTGATATATCTTGACTTCAGTAAGGCCCTTGAGTGTTCTACATAGCACTCTCATAAGCAAATTAAGGCACATGATTAAATCACTGCAGAGAAGTCTCACAGCTGGTTGAGAAAACAAAATCAAAGATAAACTATCAACAGTTTGTTGTCAGACTGGGAGGGCATTTAAAATGGGTTGTTTCTGAGCCCAGTTCTACTCAGTCCTCTGCTAATCAATGATCTGTATGATAAAAATATGACAATGTTTTTAAATCTCAAAAGAGTTCCAGAAGACAGAAAGATGTTCCAAAATCAATCTGTGGAAACTTGAGAAAGACAGATGCAACTAATATAACAAGTGCTTTGCACGCATGAAATGGAGAAAAACTCTTTAAAAAGCAGTATGAAGTAGAAAAGAAGTCTTCCATGTGTCACATATATTATTAAGAAACTAACAATTGCCAAAAGTGTGTCCCTATATTGAGAAAGATTATTCTTATTAGACATGTATATGTTTTCATTTGTAATGGTTGAGTGGGTCTAGGGGGCTCTAGGTGACCCTCCTTGGGCAGAGAGGTTAAACCAGATGACCTCCAGAGGTCCCTTCCAACCAGCCATTTCTGTGATTTGGTACAAAACAAGGTATTCCCAAGACAGGTGATGCTTCAGTTAGAGTATTACGTTCAATTTCATGTTTCAGCTGCCAAGAATGATGTAAACAAATAATAAAAGGGCAAAAGGAAGATACGATAAATGAGAGAGAATTGAAAAACTTGACATCTGAAGTAGGCTGAAGGTGAAGTAGGCCATCTGTGTATCATTTGTTGCACTGGGAAGAAAACATCCTGCAACCTTGTTGTATCATTAAAGCAGATAACTAACATTTGAAAACCTGGCATTCAACAGAATTTGGATGCATGTTTGAATCATTTTGTTCTGTATTAAAAGCACAGACATTCCTTATTTCTTTTTCTCCAGGTGAAGCTCCTCACATTCATTAAGTTTTCTTTGCCTTCTTGGTTGTTTGTTTTTGTGTTTGAAAGTATATTTAGTCAGCTGGAACTCTGTCCTTGACACTGCTAACTACAGAAAAATAAATAAATAAATAAATAAATAAATAAGTCAGTTCTGTCTTTATTTAGGGCTGTGAACATTTTACAGTGTTATTCAAATTTCTTCTGCATCTCAGTTCTACTGACTGGAGCAACACAGGTGAACTAAGTGAGTAATGTTAGTCAAGAAAACACTGTGGCTTTATGGAGTAACTATTCATGAAGAAAAAACCTTGAAACCTTTCCAGAACTGGAGGCAGAGAATTTATTGTTCCTGCTGGAACCCAGAATAACTACTGCTTTGTGTCATCATTTTATAATCCTTGTCTGTCAATAAACATAACTGTAGCTAGCAATAAAAATGATACAGGCTCAGTCAGGCTATGCTAGCCTGGTAAAATAAATTTATGAGCCAGTTAATATTTTTAATCCTGTTACAGAGATGACCTCAAAACCCAGACCATTTATCTAAGTCTCTATATCCTAAAGCAGCACATGTGAGTGTCAGATAAGTGAAACCTTCTTTTGAATCATGTTGGTCTTGGGCTAAGTTTGGGCACCAAGAGGGAGAAAGTGTGGAACTGTAGACAGTTGTCTACGAAAACAAAACAGCCCCATTAGCTTCTATCTCCTACCTAGAACAGAGTTGGTCAAACACTCTTGCAGACTCAAACAAAGCTGCTCATCTGATAACATAAAATTCAGCATGTCATATTTTTCCCTTTTCCACATCAGTTACATGCCAGCAATTATTCCAGTTCCACCATTGATCCAAGATGACTTATCACAACAGGGAGTCGTTCTGTTTACACTACTTTAGAAATCTCTGAGATGTTATTTGATCTACAGCATCTATTATACACACAGAATACATTTCCCTCTTCACTGTTTCATCTTATTAGCAAGATATGGCAATGACACTGTCTGCTAATTGCTATCCAACTAGTGCTTTGTGTCTTGTTAATTTTGACTAAGACATTTTTCCCACATAATACAGTGTAGATATTATTAATAGAGGAAAGACAGGTAGTTAATTGGTGTCTTGAGTATTACACAGGCAAATATAAATTGACTGATAATCAGTTTTTCTCTGATGGAAGGGTTGAATCTTGTCACCAGCTTCTACTGTCCTTTCTTTCTAAGCTGTAATGCCTTATCCTTGTAAAAGGTGCTGAGATTCATAATGGCTACAAGAAGAGTACATGCTGATGTCAGTAACTTATAACAAATTAATACAAAGGAATGCTCACTTTTTAAACATCGATTAGGTACTCTCATGAAGGTGAAAGCTGGGGGTCCTAGATTAGAACACATTTTTGCACTGATCGTCTGAGCCTCCTGGAAATTTTGCAAGATAGCAAGGGAAGGTACAGGGTCTTAATGACCAGTTACAGGATCCACCAAATATAAGGTGAGAGCAGTCATAAAAATGCTTTTTTTTTTTTTTTAACTGGTGGAAGCCACTTGAGTAAGTCTGGAAACAGAGGTTCTGTTTCTCATTCTAGACTGTCATATAATGGAGGAAATTTTGATGTTTCTTTACAGTGATTCTTTGAGTCCTGAAAGAAAACTTAAAGTGCAAAGAAAACATTTTTCTTTCATCCAAACTACTTATAAATTCTATTTGCTCTTGGACTTAGACCCAAATCCAAACCTGCTGCACTGCCTCATCAAAAATACAGGTATGGTTCAGTTCTTATGTCTTACATATATCAATGTCTTCTACTTCACACACAGAGACTCATCTGAGACAAAACAAATAATGCCTTTAACAGAGTACCAGCTAATTGATGAAAAAGGAGCATAGGAACAGTGTTCAAAAACCCTATAAGAGGAGATAATTAAGCCTTTCAGAATATGAGGAAATATATTACATATCTGTAAATATGTAAGTTGGAGTTTCATGAGGAATTGATGCACTGCAGCTCCCGCTGAATCCAGGGATGTTTGTATGCAGCATTTCTGAAGTAAGGATTTCTGATTTTGGATGTCTGCATCGAAGACAAATTTTTTAAGCGTGTTGCATTCAGTGTCTATCTGTTCACTACCAGTGTTTACTTGCCAAAAAGTGTCCTGGTTTTGCTGTTCATTTTGCTGAAATTTCTGTATCTGAAGAACTACCTTTGGACATGTAATCAGTTAAATGTAGCAACAGAGAAACAACCCTAACCACATCATAGTATTCAATAATTTCTTAAACATTGGAATTGCTGTCTGGATAACAATCAGGCAAAGCTATACAAGAGAAATGAAGAGGTAAGATGAATACCACACCAAGTACCAGTTGGTTCAGTACAGCCTAGTGACAGACAGATACTGGATTGATCTTCTTGCAGGACCAAAGGAAAGTTATCTGGGATCTTCACCATGTGCAGTGTTACGGATAACACTTTTCATTCTACCTAATGTGCCAGTGCTCCAGCACACAGAAACTGATGAGTTACAACTTCTCAACCACTATCCAAACTTCCAGCTACTATCAATTTAAAACCCACACCTCCATCTGAAAATTCTGTACCTAAGAAGAATGGGAAAAGAAACCTAATTTTTTTGTTGTTGTTTTTGTTTTGTTTTGTTCGTTTTTGTCTTTTAGGTTTTTTGTGCACTTGAAAGCAATCTGTGTGTTGTCTGTTTCAGTGTTTGCTCAGTCTAGTCACTCTGTTACCCTGGGGGCAAGGGGATAGCAAGGGGGTTAGGGAAAAGCATCACATAGCAACAAAGGAAGGGATTGAAAAGAAACAGTGATAAGATTTTAAAATCTGAAAAAAAATTAACATAGATATTTTTGGATACATCTAGAGAAAGATAGAGGAAGTGTATTAATTGACTAGATTTCTAGTTAACAGTTCTTGGAGAGAGGGAGAGCTGTAACAAAGTAGGCACAGTAACCAGAAGAGGAAAATTGGAGCCCCCTTCTTTCCTGCAGCTGCCAGTCTGAACCTGCACTGAGATGTGTGCGTTACACATAGCCTGGACAAAATGACAGATGTACTTCTCTGTTTGTGAGGGAGAAAGAACTAATTCCAATCAGTTTGCTTCTCTTCTGTATCTCAGTGCAGTTGTCAAGCTTAAAAATCAAAGGTATCACATAACTTCAAGGAATTGCTAATTCACACTTCTGATTTCCCTCTTCCCTTCTTTTCAATGTGTAGGCAGTATTCATTTTTCTCGTCCAGTATCACTCCTTATTTTCTCTTTTCCAATGTAACAGTGGTGTAGGAAGAAAAAAAAAAAATGAGGACATCGTTTGTTTTCATTTATTATTTTTGCCCTTTCCATTCCCTTATGGAGAAAACTATAGATTTAATCTTTGGACAACTCAACTGGTAAACTGCTACTGAGCAGAAATTCAGCTGGAGCGAAATATAATGAAACAGAGTCTGTTTTGATAAGCCTCCTCAGATCCCTTATCCAGGAGATCTTTCCTTTCTCTCACATACAATACTCAGCACAGTGGCTTTTGTAACACTGACTACTCTAAAAGGCCACCTTGAAATTCATCTCACAAAATATCATTTCCAAAACATGTTTTCCAAACTTTATTTATGATTAGAGAGAGGAGCTGAATAGTTAACCTCTGATCTTGGCAGAATAACTATTTGCTGGTTCACCCTGAGCTGTCATTTCAACCGAATTGACTGAAAGAGACAGAAGATGTGAGAGGAAAAAACCTGCTGTCTGAAAAATCCCATGATTTTTTCAGTGTCTCACAGACAACTTAGAACTAGATAACATCAAGCTGCTTCAAAAAATGCTGTTTATAGTATTGCAATATTTCTTCTTTTAAAACAGAAATTGTAATGATGGATTTCTGAGTGATGAAGGCTGCCATTTCCCCATGCCCCTCGACAAATGAAGCATGAATCTTTAGCTGATGACCCATTGCAAGATGCAGGAAGAGCCGGTTCCAAAATTCGGTTTGGTCCTTAATACACTCACAAAGCTGACTGATCCCACAGGCTGCATTTAATCTCCATTCCTTTTGCAAAACTGCATTCAGGCAAGTGTTTCCAAACTCAGATGTTGATGAAAATGTTTGTCCGCTCAAGCTATGGGAGCAGGAAGGGTCTTCTGATTCACCAAGATCACAGAGGGTCAACACAGCTCAGGAAACAGGTCCAGGAGGGAGAGGGAAGATTGGCAGATTTGTTTTCTGTCTCTACAATTGACACTGACATATCAGCTTTGCAGGACAAAGACTTGGCTTGCCCTACATCTCTGTAAAGTGCTTAGCACATTTTGGACCCTTTGAGCTGTTGCATTAATAATGACCTTGTCTCCCAAATGACAAAGACCCTTAAGCTTGTCCCAGACAATATTTGACCTGAACTGGGAGGGAAAAGACGGTAGAACTCCAAGCCCTGCTCATCTGAGTTCCCAAACTATGAGGAAAAGCTCTCAGCAGTGAGCAGATGCTCACACCATGTTTTGCCTGCTCCTTTCTCCTTAGTGCTAAAAGAGTTAATGGGGAAAATTATTTACAAGACACTGTAAGTGTGACACAAAGAATAAATGCTGCACCTCTTTGTACAAGGGCAAGCCAGGCTTGGTTGGGCTGTTTCTGTAAGGACTATGTACTATTCAATAATAAGTCATTTATCTGATGTGTGTTTCAACAAGTGGAAATAATTATTGAGGAGAAATAATCCTAAAAAGGAGAAAATGAAGTCCAAAATAGCAATCCGTATTCTGGGTTCTTACAACAATAATGAGACAAAAGTCATAGGAAAAGGATATGATGATACACAGAATTTATGAGCCACTGGAAACAAGACAAGATGGTGCAATAATGCAAGCAATAACAATTAGTGTCTTCAAAGTGTTCAGTGCAGGGAGATGATAGAAAAAGAATGTAATACAGTTTAACAATCAATGATCTTTAGAAGTTAATATTCCTGAAAGATTTTTTGGTGGGTTTTTGTTTTTTGTTTTTTTGGGTTTTTTGTGTGTGTGTGTTATATTTTTTTTCTGAGAAGATTCTACCCATGGTGATGGAGAATGAGGGAAATACTCCATGTACTAGTTTTAGCTTTGTACAGCAGTCTGCCTACAAGGAATATGCTATCGAAAGAAAGAAAGATTAACATTTAGTCACATTTTGTATGTGTTAAATACAGATGCACTGCAGTAATACAATTTATTCTGTTTCTAATCATAAAATGTTCTAGTATCACAGATACATAAACCTCCTTTATCATTACAGGTCAGTATGGATGAAAAAAATAATTGACTGCTAAACAAACAAACCATAGTCAATAACTGTTTTTGTACTTCCAAAAATGTTAGCCAATGGTTACATACCCAAGAACATGTATTTTGCAATTTATTTATGCTAGGAAATCTTGTTTCAACAGAGATAAGTTGGTTCCTCTTTATAGAGACCAGGTAAAGGGAGACACATAATGTGGGGGGTGAGTTGATCTGAGGGGGTGTGTAGAAAGTGGTGTGAGGTGGCGGTAGATACCACTTAAAAGTAAAATACCACTATAGAGACTTCAATTATGATTTTTTCTTTGTGAGGAAACTTTCAAATGAAGAAAATGTCCTTTAAATTCAATGCAAAGTGTTGCATGGCCAAAGTGCTCATTATAACTTCAGTCTTAAAGGCTAACACAAGCTTTAACTTTAGGAGAAAAAGAAAAGCTGTTTGTTTGTTTTGGTTTGGATATATATTTTTTTTAGTCTGTCACTGTTAGTTGGTGCTTATTTACAGTCTGTATTCTTAGAGAAAACAAACTTTAACCTTGACACAATGGTGGAAACTGAAAAAAAGAAAAGTGACTGGCTGAATGGCCCCATTTCCTTTCAAGGGCCTGGTGCAACAGCACAAGGCATCTTCCTGTGTGACATGTAGGTAGTTTAACAATAGCACATGTGGAAAACTGTTCAAGTGACTTTTTTTATGGTTAGTGATGGATTTCTGAAACAATGAATGTTCAGACCTTAATTTCCTTCAGCCCCCTCTGCTGCCTTGTCCCCATGGAAAAGGTCTATAGGATGTTTGTATCAGAGCTGAAGACTCAGTATTTGTAAAATAAATAAGATGTACAATACATTTGGGTGTCAACAGGAGCATAACAGATCAGGGGGGACTAGATATTTTGTTTTATTTTAAATCATTTTACTTAATGCTATGGGCTATCTCTGATGTATACCTCTTCTTGGTAGTTAAGTTTTGCAGACCAAGGAAAACTGAAATACCCGAAGATCTAAGTCTTTATATGTAGTCAGCAGGGGAGGTGTTTCTAGTAGGTAATTTGGCCCATTCTGAGACTTGTGAAGGTTGGACAAGCCTTTTTTCTCTCTCACCACCGCTGAGGTGATGACTATATAAGAAGCCTAGCTGACTTGTTTATAACATTTCCAGCTTAGTTTGGATGTGATTATTGTTATTATAGTAAGGTGAAACAAAATCCACATATAGTCTTTGTTCCTTTTTCATTATTTATTTATTTATTTAAGTAACAAAGTAGTTCTGCAGTGTAGCAGTTAAAGCTGAAGCTAGTGATGATTTTCTTGATTTTCTTGGGTCATGAGGCCTTCTGTGATGGAGGGACGGATTCAGTAAATAAAAGAAAAGCAACTGATGTCATCTAACTGGACTTCTTGAAAGGTCTTTGCCATGGTCCTGCACCACATTCTTATCTCTACTTTGAAGAGATGTGGATTTGAAGGCTGGACTATTCCATGGATAAATAATTGGTTGGTGCAAGAAACAGCATAAGTTGTTACATTAAGGAATTGGTTGCATGGTCATAGCCAGCAAGTTGGCAGTGGCTTTATGTCTGGGTTGAGACATCCCTCAAGGGTCTGTATAGGGATCAGTGCTGTTCAACATCATTATCTACAATATAGACAGTGGGATCAAGTGCACCCTCAGCAAGTTTGTTGATGACACCAAGTTAGTGGTGCAGGTGACAAAATAGGTGGAAGAGAGACCATCCAGAGAGATCTGGATGACTTGAAAAGTAGGCCTACATGAACCTATTGAGATTCAAAAAAAGTGATGTACTTGAGTGGGCAGTCTCATGTATGTGCACAGACTCATTTTGGTCTTCAGGTACTTAAAGGGAACTTATTAACAGAAGGAGGACTTATCTTTTACTTGGTCTGATAGGGGTAGAACAAAGAGGAATGGTTTGAAGTAATTGAGGGGAGATTTAGATTAGATATTAGGAGAATTTTTTTTTTTATTCAGAGGGTGTTGAGGTGCTGGCACAGCTGCCCAAGGAAATTGTGATGTCTCATCCCTGGAGGTGCTCAACACCAGGTTGAATGGGGCCCTGGGCAGCCTGAGATGCTGGGTAGCATCCCAGCCCATGGCAGGGGTTGGGACTGGGTGGTTTTTAAGGTCCCTTCTAACCTAAGCCATTCTCTGAGTCTATGATTTTTGATGTCCATTGCATGGTGTTATTGAAAAGGACAATAGTGATGGAGGAATTAAAATCTTCTCTTCACGGTCATGTAAACTGCCACTGAATACAATACTGTGCAAGGAAGTCAGAAGTATGCCTCAGAACACTGAAAGGATATCCTACTTCCGGTGATTATATGCAGATAACAAAGGAAACGGGATTTGACTGAAATGGCATAGTTAGTAAAAATAGCAATATGGATATTTACATCAATATAGTTAACATATAGAGTAATGTTGAAGGACTCTCTAAGCAGAAACATCAGGTAATACAACTGAGAACCAATCAGATGTTTATAATGATTTATGATGACTTTAGTTTTTAATTTTAACTGAACATGAGTAAAATGCTTTTTGTGAGCTTCCCCACTGACCCCAGCTTAAACCATTCTAATTAAAATTCTCAAAACTGATTTATTCACTCTTAAAGCAAAATGAAAAACTGTTATTTGGGATTTTGTCCATTTTCAAGATATTCTTCCAGTATTTCTGTGTTCTCTGCACTGGCTGCATCTCTTAGGGATTTTGCAGTGAAGCAAAAATGTTCCTTTACTCCTAAACATGAGCATGGGAAGCTTCAGAGGTTTCAGGTCTGGAGTTAATTGGCTTTTGAGCTTCCACAAATACCGGGACTTCAAGCTGTATCTTCTCTAACAGAGAAATAAAATTCTTTGTTTCTCTAACAAAATTCTGCTTTGATAGGTCACCTCACTCTGTATAACAATTTGCTTCTTTCACAAATCCTTCTTTAATTCCCATTCTGTGCTGAGCATAGATTAGATTTCTGTACTACTCCTTAGTTACATATCTGTTTTTTCTAGTTTTCCCTGTCCTGTTCGTTCTCTCATTTTCTGTGCCTCTGTGGTTTCTATTCTTTATGAAAATACCACTGGTGTGATTGTAGTTAATGTGAACACTTCTTAGAATTAGGAAGATCTTCTTTTGATGGTGTTTTTCCATCATTTACTATTCCAAGAGCTGAAGCAATACCTAAAGGAATACTTTTTAAATTATTTTTTTTGTTATTTTTCCTTGCATCATCCCCAGTTTCAGCTGCTCACTGATTTCTTCTGACCCAGGATTCAAATATGCTGGACTCTTATCCTTCTGGCTCCTGTGGATCCTTACGCTGCCATCTGACCAGGGCCCCCACTGCTTTCATCTGTTTTCACTCCAAATCCTTCTTCTAAAATGTAAAACGATGGCCTCTAGCCAGCATGTTGCCTTTTACTTATGCTGTGGCCCAGACCTCAGTTAAAGATTTAACAAAAGCAAAAAAGTGCTGTTTCAAGCCAAATAAAGGAACAAAATCTGAAAGTTTTTCCAGATGAGAATGTTGGACCTTTTGCAGACAGCTTGTACACTCTTAAGCAATTGAAGCTTCACTCAGATAACAGAACTTTTTTTGTTACTAATTATTATATAAACTTTTCCTGGAACTTCCAATTGTTGACTTTTTTCTTTAGTTCACCTTATTTTATACTATCTACATGAAAGATGAAAGCAAATGAAACTTTGCAGCAGTAGAGGCAGCCACCCTAATTTTGTAGTTGGAGTACAGGATACAGGCAGCTGCCTGTGCTTCAATGAGATCCACTCCAAGCAGCTTCTGCTGGCACATATGTTATCAGCCCCTGCCTGAGCATATAGGGCTATGCTGAATGTTAGATTATATGCGCAAGGCCCCTTCTTTCCAAGGGCTGCCATGACCAGAAAAATATCTGCATCTTGTAAACTGTGCTTACACCATCGCAACAGTGTTTGCTTTTGAGAATCACAAAAGCACAGCCCACATTTCAGCAAAGCACTCTGATAGAACAGCCTGATGCTTAGAGGATTCTGCTGTTTAAAATCCAATGGACATTGGATTGGGCAATCTGAGGCACTGAAAGCTGATTTTCTTCATGCTTACACCACTGTGAGCTTTTGTTGGCTACTGACATGAATTTACAAGGAGAAACTCAAATGAAGGATAAGGGTGGAGGAGAGGGCAAACTATTTCCCTCCAACCTTCCAAATGACAGGCTTGCTGCAGTGTACTTATATACCATACTCCCGCTAAGCTTTTTCACAGCACAAAGTACTTCTCACAGGCATGAGGAGTAATGAGAGATTATTACAATTTCCTCTCTTTGGCTTGCAGATGTTTTATCCATAAGCATCTCTTAATTTGCTGCTTGCAATGCTCCATGCTGGACAGGACTTTTTTCCTGCAATTTCTGTTCTAGGCAGAATTTCCCCTTCCTGTGCAGTTGCAGCATGAGTGTGTCAGCTAGGTCAAGGCTCAGGGAGGCTGGGCTGCTCTCAGACTGCTGAAGGCAGACCTGGATGTGCTGCTGGGAGAGGCGATTCAGGGGGAGTTGTGGTATTAAAGCACGTCTGTCCGAATGTATGACACTTACAATTGATCTAGCTGGATGACTTTAAACAGAAGATGGTGAATATTTTATTTCTCATATGCCTTTCAGAGAGAGCTTTCTTTCCTTCCTCCTTAATTCTCAGAACATCATACTTGGCTTAGAGGTTTGTGAGCCACTGTTGCAAAACTAAGTTTAGATCATGAGAACAGAATCACAGCATTCCCAGTGACTCTTCTTTGTTTCAAATAGCAAAAAAAAGTACATTTGGTTATGTGTTTCTTTTTTTTCCCGTTCCACATATTTTTTTCTTGAATTTGTTATATCTAATGAAAATAAAAATTATTTCTGCATTTGGAGGGATTGTTTTCTTCTGATTCTGGCAGACATTTTTGAAGTCTTAACATGAGAAGAATTAATGCATTGAATCACATCAGAAATTACTGTCTGTGTTCCAAGTGCTGCTAGTGTCCCGAAGTCCCAAATACATATGCTTCCTGTGAGGTTCAAGGGCGACCTTTAATTAAGCTGAGAAATGGACTGCCTGCTGCTGCCTAAAGCCTCATATGGCAGTAGCAAGAGAGGAAGAAATTGAATGCACAGCCAAGTGTTGGTGGGACAAAACAGGTAAGGAACAGGTAGAGATGAGTTGAAGAGGAATGTCAAGCAGGAATGTAGATGTGTGGATGTGGAATGAAAGACAGAGGAGAGCTAAGTGACAGTAAAACTCAAAAATGTCCTGTAAAAGGAAATCCAGTTGACAGCTGGCTAAACAAGAGCCAACAGTGTGCCCAGGTGGTCAAGAAGGCCATTATCAGAAACAGTGCAGTCAGCAGGAACATGGAAGTGATCATCCCTCAGCTCTGGTGAGGCCACACCTCAAGTACTGTGTTCATTTCTGGTCCCTCACTACAAGAAAAACACTGAAGCCCTGGAGCATGTCCAGAGAAGGGCAACAAATCTGTGAGGGTCTGGAGCACAAGTCTTACAGGGAGAGGCTGAGGGAGCTGGGAATGTTCAGTCTGGAGAAGTCTCGGGGGAGACCTCATCAGTCTCTGCAACTCCTGGAAAAAAAGTTGCAGTGAGATGGGGGTCAGCATCTTCCCCCAGATAATAATGATTTGTTGAGACATAATGGCCTCAAGTTGTGCCAGGGGAGGTTGGGGCTGGATATTAGAAAAAATTTCTTCTCTCTCAAAGTGGTGAGGCAGTGACACAGGCTGCCCAGGGAGGCGGTGGAGTCACTGTCCTCTGTGGTGGTCAAGAACCACGTGGATATAGCACTGAGGGATACGGTTAGTGGGCATGGTGGAGATGGTATTATGGTTGGACAAGATGACCTTAGGATGTTTTTGAAAGTTAATGACTCTATGATTCTATGATTCTCTCTCTTCTTATGAAGAAAGAGTAGAAGATGTGGCATGCAAAGGTTAGCCAAACAAGGACAGTGTGGACCTCGCTACTGTCTATAATTTCATTATAAGGGTATGTGCCAGATTGACAATAGCATTTCTTAACCTATAAAACTGGACTTGCCTAGGAGCAAGAAATCTCACTCCAGATAAAAACTGAGTGGAAACTGGATTTTTAATTCTAAGGGAGTTTTCTAGAAACTCATATGTAGGAATTTGGAGGTAAAACCTCTACCTCATTTTAAAGTGGTGGATGATCACTCTGAAAGCAATTACATGACATGAATCTTCCAAAACATGTAGTTCTATACTGTAACAAATTGACACACTGTATTGGTTATTAATATACAGATGGTAGCAAATGTACAGTAGATATAAGTAAAGGAAAACTCACCAGTGGTGGTGCCTTGGCTGAAGAAGCTGGGGCAGTCCTCACTGGTGAGCAATCTCCAAGAGATACTGTTTCAGTGGGAGTCAGCCCTTAAATGAGGTCTCAGAGGGGATGGAGTCAAGCTCCACCCCTTCCAGGAGCACAGCTACATCACTCTCACCTGTGCTCCCACAGCTGACCCCATACTTGCCTCAGCTGATTAATCAGAGGTTCAGGCTGCGATTATCAATCTCCCATACACACACACATACTCGTAGAAGTAGATGAAACATGAAATGGATAATATGAAAGTTTACATGACCTTCACTGGTGTGATAGTGGAAACCCTGATAATATTGCCATAGCAGTAAGTGTTCATTTCATTTGTATTTGGAGGAAGTGTTTCTTGACAACCATTATTGTCATGGAGTATTTCACCTGAGACGTTCTCAATAAGAAACCAAATGTTTCATAAGCAGAATGGCTTCAATATAGCATTGCTTTCTGAAACTGAAATACCTTTGGAAATATTGTTTCTATAGTAATAAGTTGCACAAGAAAAAAATGCCCTGAGAATGCTGGGGGAGGAAGAAGAGGGATGTGCTGTTGGACTTCCTTGTTAAATTCAATGAATTAGTGAGGGATGTTGACAAGGAAATTAATGGAGTGAATTTTGTTGTTTTTTTTTAGAAGATGTATTCAGAAATATGAGAAACTCACTTCAAGTGGAAGCCTCCAGTCTTTGTATGTGCCAATGACTGGCTCTTTTATGTTTCAGTGCACAAATTAGAGATGCTTCCCAGGGTCTTGGAGACAGCTCCAGATTTTTGGCAAAATCATCACTGGAACAGTACAGTATGTTGGGACAAACAAAAATTAATTCATATTCTTAAGATTCCATTTGTACTGTGGTCACCTCACCTTCCTGCTCTTTTTGTTCTCTCAATTCTCTGATTCATTCTTCTGACATTACTTTTTTCTTTCATAAACCATTAATTTTCATTGTCTTGGAGACTATCATATGCTGGCTCACTTTCCACTTACTTTCACACAGCTTACATAAAGCTGCCTGCACTCAATAGCAGTCCTTAGTTTACTAAGTGCAAAAGAGGAAGAAGCAAACGCTGTATAAAAAGGCCTAAAGAACAATAGTGACAAAAGTATTGCACTGATTCCACAAGCACTACTAGCCTTTCACTTACTTGGAAAAAAGCATAAAAAAGGAACATGACAAGTAAAATAATAATCATAATAATAGAACTCCAACAAAATGAAGGAACAGCAGCTTTAAGAAAAGAAGGCTGCTTAGGATATTCGTGGTAAAATGAAAGTAGTTTTAAAAGCAGTGCATTTTGTACTCATCAAGGGAGATGGTAAAATAAATACTCTTTGAATCATTTCAAATAGTTTATTATAGTTCCTCTTCCCAGGGCTTTACAGCTTCTCTCTCACCTCCACAGATGAGTAGAAAAGTATCTCTAATGTCTTGTTTTATGAACAAAAAGTAATACATCTTAGATATCCAGACCTTTAAAGTATCATGAATAAGCACTTACAAATGTCTTACTAGCTGAAAAGAATGAAAAATTACCTAGATTATAAATAGATCATTTTCAGAAGTTGTAGTGATTAACATCATATTAAATATTAAGAAAAATATCCTTGCGAAAGTTCCTGCCACCTTTATAGGCAGTCTTAATAATAACTTAGTCTGAAAAATCCCAACTGGAAATTAGTGAAAGCAGATATTTTGCAGGCTGTTTAAGTGCATCAAATCCTGAGCCAATAGCAGCAGAACTTTTGAGAAGCTTTTTTTGGCTATCTTAAATATTTTTTCAGTGTGGAAGAGAACAGTTTAATAAGCATGAGTCATAGTGGTTTTGTGAAAGGTAAATTGTCCCAGACAAATCATAGTACTTAATGAAATAACTGTTGGTATAGATGGAAAAGGGAGATAGCAGATCTGACATAGTTGGATTTTCACAAACCTGTAGGCAAACTTAGGTATGATATTATTGTGTCACAATCTTTTCAAATATAGGAGAGGTAAAATAGAATAAAATAGAATAAAATAAAATAAAATAAAATAATAAGGCAAATTGAAGAGATGGAAAGAAGATATTGATATTTCAAGGTCCTTAGCATCCAAGAGGGATCTCTACTAAGATCAACGTCTCTTAGTACTAGCCCACACTATCTTTAAATAGTGATGTTTTCTTACAGAGGTTCAATAGAAACTATCATTAGGCTGAGAGTCTATCAAGTTATAGATTATCTGTTTTAGGATGATCTAGTATGAATTATCAAACCAGAAACAAAACAGAATAAAATGTAAAAAAAATTTGAACATGGCCAGTGGGATCCTGGGGTGCATTAAAAAATAGTGTGGCCAGCAGGTCAAGGGAGATGATCCTCCCTCTCTCCTCTGCCCTGCTGGGACCACATTTAGACTACTGTGTCCAGTTCTGGGCTCTCCACTTCCAAAAAGACAGGAATCTCCTAGAAGGAGTCCAGCGGAGGGCCACAAAGATTATTGATAATGGATCTGGAGCACTTCCTTTATGAGGAAATGCTGAGTAACCTGGGTCTGTTAATCCTGGGGAAAAAGAAGACTGAGAGGATATCTGATCTAAAAGGAGGTGGGAGGCAAATGAATGAGGCCAGGCTCTTCTCAGTGATGCGTAGTGATAGGGCAAGAAGTAATGGCCTAAAACTTGAGCATAGGAAGTTCTGTACTAACATACAGAAGAATGTCTTTACAGTAGGAGTGACAGAGTACCTGAACAGGTTGCCCAGAGAGGCTGTGGAGTCTCCTCCTCTGGACATATTCAAGACCTGGCTGGACACCTACCTGTGTGATCTATTGCAGGGAGCCTGCTCTAGGAGTGGTGTTGGACTTGATGATCTCTTGAGGTTCCTCCCAACCCCTTGATTCTTTGATTCTGCAACATTTGAATATAAATGAAGCATTTGAAGTTGCTCTCAGGCATCATTCAAATAACACTTGATTTGCTAATATGATTGGGGCAAGGTCTTCTTACAGTACAGCAAGTATTTTCAGGCCCACACAAGCCACAGTGGCTGGCTTTAGCCATTCATACATTCGTGTTTTCAGTGTTGCCACCCACACCTGTGGATGTAGAGGAAATTCCTTCCTGAACTGTGAACCAAGTGCTGGTGAAGGAAAAGGTCCTTTGGAAGCAAACCAATTTACAGCATAAGACTGAATATTTTTAAAACCTCCAGCAAGAGATTCACACTGTATATCTTTAGTTGCAAGTGACCTGAATCGCTATCTGTTGATACGCCTAAAATATATAGGCTTGACTGCACTACCCAACATGCCCCATACTGCATGAAATAGATGGTGTGAAAGCCTCTTCAGGCCATTCAATATTGATTAGTAAGAAAATTAAGATTCTTGAAGTTATATGCTAATTATAACATATAGCCATTAAGTAAAGTTAAATTCAATAATTTTAGACATTTTTTTCGCACAGATAAAAACTTGAAATAGGCACAGCTCCTATAAATTCGGAATAATAATAAAACATAGAAAAGTTTTCTGTGTGTTACATCATCTTACTAATGGTGAGGCACCAAAATAAGGAATTTTCATGTTTTAAGAAAGGTATTACATGATTATTAAATTTAATCCCCTATGAATGTACTGATAGACTGATAGGCAATTACTGACTTATGTTGAGTTGACAACTGATTTGAGTAGGAAAGTAATGAGAGTATTAGCTTTTAAAAGCAAACATACACAGTTTTGTTCTTTGAAAGAGTCATCATTAAACCTTTCTATTGTTCAGTTTAGCTCCTCTTGAAATGTTTTTAGATTAAATGTAGGGGAAATTTTTTACTGAGAGGGTGGTGAGGCACTGGCAAAGCTGCCCTGAGAAGCTGTGATGCCCCATCTCCAAAGGCACTCAAGGCCAGGTTGGATGGGGCCCTGGGCAGCTGAATTGCTTGGGGGCAGCCATACCTGTGGAAGGGGCTGAGAGTGGGTGGCCTTCAAGATTCCTTCCTACCAAAGTCATTTTATGGTTCTATTGTGTACTATACATAGATGGCTTTAGATTCACCTTATGCAGTAACAATCTTTCTTCTTTCTTTTTCCTTGTCTTTTAGACATTTACATAGAATTCTGTGCCATAAAAAGAGTGAAAATGTGAAAGTTTGCTTGTGAGGGATAAAATATTTTATATAAAAATCATTTTTAAAAAATCTGCTAAGTTTACAAGTTACTATGGTACCTTGAGGAGGAGGTTAAATGGTAACACCTTTATAGAGTAGCTAATAAGGGCAAAAAGACTTGATCCCCACAGAGATGAAGAAAGCAAGCAAGCAAATACGTTAAAAATACAGGCATCTTATTAAACTATTTATTCATATTAACATACAATTGACAACAGCAGCCATACTCCTCTAAATTAAACACAAAATCATAAAAAAAAAGAACATTTTGCTTATGTTTATCTAACGCTACCATTAAAAAATCAGTAGGAAGAAAACCAATTTAAAGACATACTGAAAGTAAATGTTGCATTATATGTCTCATGTAATGCAAACACTTAGATTAACTTACATGCCACTGGTATTACATTACCAAATACTTTACATTTAGGTTAAATACTGTTCCACATGGTTCCACACAACTCCTATGGACTCGAAGCACAGGATAACATGGCTCATTGAAAGCTTTGCTTTGATAAGAAGTAAGTAGAAATCAACTCAGCTCTCAGCACGCTGCCTTCATGGGTAGTTGAACATCAGTGAATGTGGCAGGATTCTGGATAGGACACCAGGCCCACAACACTGAATTTGAATGTGCATATGTAATAGATGTGAATTTGCAAACATCAAACTGCATCAGACTGCATTTTTAAGTGTAGTTTTTTGTTTTTGTTTTTTTTTTTTAATTCAAAATCTATAAAAATGTGTCTATTAAACCCTGTTTGTGTGGTATTTCACAGAAAATGTCAATAAACATCAGCTCTAAGAAATTTTCCTCAATATCTTGCCTCCAGGAATCCCACAACCACTACAGGGTGAAAATCAGGATAAGTGGACTTGATTTGTGTATGCCTGAAGGTCAGCAAACTTGAGCTTGGATCAATTAACAACAGCATCATTGACCATAAACACTCTCTCCCCTGCTGAAGATGCTGATTTCTGATTGCACTGTCAGAAGCAGCAATCTGAGCTGCAGTTCTGCTACGCTTGGAACAGGGCACCCTTGAAATAATGAAATACTGTATTTTTACTACACCATTACCAGATAGTCCGAAGTTCATCACAACAATGCGCAGTTGAAGCTGCCAAGTAAACAGCCAAGGTTGCCAGACACTTCCTGGGCAATCAATAGACGAGACCTGAAAAGGCTATGTTTGGCACCTGTGTGGGATATTAACATGCTCTGTCCGTAGTCCAAGAAGGTGCAAGCTCAAGGTACTACTTCAAATAACATTTTATGTGAACATGGATGATACAATGCTCAGAATGCACAGCCACACACAATGCCTGTTGGATTTTCAGAGTCTCTAAAGAATGCATAATGGAAAAAGCTAAATCTATAAATGCTAGAAGGGTATAAATTCCTCTACTTTAGGAAGTAGAGGAAGTAGCTATAAAAATAAGCAATAAACAACAAAGGTAGGCAATACTGAATACCAATTTTCTAATAATTTCTCTCTGTGTTTTAAAATTGGACAATAAGTCATTCAAGAAATCCAAGAGAATCTTCTAGTACTACACTACTTTCTTTTGCATTCTGCATTTATTTTATCTTTTCCTACTTATATTTGGAAACAGCTAATCATTATTTTTCACTGGTGCTTTCTCTCTAAGTAAAAATTCCACTGTTTCATAGCAGTTACAATTGAATTCTTCTCGTTGTCTAGAGGATTGCTTTCATTTTCCAGTAAAACCTTATGCTGTCAATATTGCACTTTGGATCTTTAGAAAAATGTGCATAGAATGTCCAATTCGTTTATAGTGGAGATTTGATTATCTTGTAATTTCCTAACATAGTCTTCTGCTAGTAATAAATCTGGGTTATATTGGCTCTATTTCTTATGATTTCCTGGATAATGCCTTCTCTACAGCCTAAGAAAACAAAACAAAACACAATTCATGCTTTTCTTGCAATTTGGTGGAATGCTTCAATCCAATTTCTTACACATTATTCATCTTTTACTTGGGAACATACTTTAATTATTTCTGAAACTAATAACTGCAGTATGTAAATTGTGATAAAGAAGAGACAGATATTGGACTTATTTCAATTCATTGTGAGCACAGCCAATAAATTTATTCACACATTTATTCATCATTATAGCTGCAGAAACCTATATATGTTATAGGATATGTTGCTGAAAACAGGTGAGGAAATACGGAATGTTTCCAGCATAACCTCCTGCTATTCAAGAGAGATAGAGTAAGAGAAACAAACAAATGAAAAGAAAATTATTTCATCTATCCGTAGGTACTGAAAAATCTAGTGCTTCAAATCTAACACATCCTTTTGTACACCTACTGTTTTCCTTCTGCATTTATATGAAAAAAAAATATTGCCAGAATGGTTTTCCTTAAAAGGCAAAAGAACTTACTGCTTTATTTTTTTTGAAAAGTCTACATTTGGAGAAACAATCCATTAACCTAACTCAGTGCTCGTACAAGAGCAGTCCTACTCTCTCTACTTTGAATATAAAGCATGTTCATGATGGCATAACTAGTTTTAAAGTAACTTTATTTTATAGCATGCTTTGAGTGAATTAGACTGGTCTTGATTCACAAAAATATCTCATCTGATTACAGATCTTGCTGCTTCAGAGGAGAAATTGAGAGGTGTTTCTCGTTTTTCAGATCACCACAATAGAGACCAGGGAAAATTCCAGTGCAAGCCACTCAGAATGCAGGCTACATTACAGTTCCACAATACAGAGAAGTCTTCTACCTTGTCCTTTTAAATGATGACAGTAGTGGGATCTTGACAATTTAGTCTTTGCACTTGTGAAAATTTGAATTTGTTTATGGACTGTGCAGAAAACTTTCTCAGGTACATTAACCAGGGCACTGTGGAGCCCAGGTCAGTAGTATCAATGCACTAGTAAGGAACTAGATGTTCCTTCCTACTGCTTCTCATATGAATGAACTGGTAGTCAAAGCCTTCCCTAGACTTAAGCTATGTAAATATCTCACATCATTATAAAGTCCAGCCCTCAGCACTGTATGTTGTTTTTAAAGAGCTGTTAACACTCTCTAAACCCACATACCACAAAAATGCTCAGGATCACACTTTCATTTTCTTTCCTTGACTCTAAAAATGTGTTTGACTTTGAGAGAGTTAACTTCAAGCAGGGGAAGATATGGAAGTTATCTCATAATTCAGTGTAACCAAAGCTGATTTATAATACTATCAGCTCTATTGAAAAGTTCCTTCCTAACAAATAGAAAAAGCTGGAAGACACTCACAAAAGCAAGTTTGCTCTGTCAAATGAATTGCATCTGTTTGATGAAAGCAACATTCAGTGACCTTAGTGAAATAAACTAGATTCCCATTAACATGGTGAAAATGCATTGTTCTTTTCCTCCCCATTTTCTAAAGCCAAACCATTTTCGAAGTGAAATAAATTCTTGGTAACTTGTTTCTTACAGTCAGTCATACTCTAGTAAATTGTTGTGACCTTGAAAGAAAGTTCAATGAAACCGCAAAGAGACAGACTATTCATTCTAACAGTTTCAGTTCCTGGAAAAAAAAAAAAAAAAAAAAAAAAAGAAAAATAATAATAATAATAAAAACAAACACCAAGCATCCAGATCTTGCTACATTAAATTAATTAAAGAAATAAACAAGATCATGCAATAAATATTGAACAGCAGGCAAAAAACGAACTACCCAGAAGTTAAGCAAAGAGCTTACCCTATGCAAATAAGTACCAACTATTGTTTATTGAATCTGAATCAAACAAGGACTTCTTTTATATGTTTCATGCCAAGAATTAAATAGGATTCTCTCTGCTACAGAGTCCCATAGGCAAAGTCCCACAGAAATGCCTTTTTTCACAAAAAAGGGACAGCCTAGTTCAGACTCTGAATACATGATGAAAAGAAGCTCTTGAAAAAAAAATATACAGAGAATAGGCATTAGGCTTAACTTCTGTTAAACAAGCAGTAGAATGAAATGCTGGTAATTAAGGATGGAGACCAGTGGTTACATGTGATAAATTATTTGGCAGTGGTTATTTGCTTTAAAGCGTATCCCCTTAAGGGGGTATTTATTATTCTTGAAAGCTTATCTGAGAACAAGGAGAGGCTTGGGTAGGAGGCTGGATGTAGTAAATGAAAGAACTTGCTAAATGATTTACTATATAAAAGTTGTGTACAGTTTTGAATACGTACTGTTACATCAATTTTGCAAAACAATTGCTCTGTGCATTTATTTTGTTTGTTATTACTTTCCTTTTTTGACTAAAGAACTTCTATCTAACTTCACTGTTTCCACTTTTTGAGAGATCGTCGCTATACAGACACGAGGATGTTTTTTCTAAATATGAGAAGAATGGAATGATCAGATAAATTATTTGGCTGCCTGTTAGTGAAATTTGGCATGCTTCAGATCTGAGTCAGCAAAGAAACATGAGGCAGTGGAGTTAAAGCCACATTCAGCTGCCAAAAAAGTCCACCAATGGAGGAGATAGCTGGCATTCATTATGTACAAGAATCATTTATTTTTCTTAGCTTACAAATAATATTCTGTTACATAGTATACAAGAAGTTGCTTTTTTAATTGATATTGAAGGGAGGATTTGCAAACAAGGGAAAGCAAAGTATCTTTCTTATGTTCTGAGCAGTTTCTGAAGAGACACAGCTCTACATTTTTTCTCACCCTCGCCTCGCTCCCTCCTCATCACTTTTGAGAAAGCTGGGTCACAGAGAGGGCAGAATCACTCTTAATAATTTTAAGTAAGATAATTTTCTTACTATTACCTAACACAGAGAAGCTGAGGCTAAGCCTTGCACATTCTCTTGGCTGTTAGCAGCCTTGCTTGTACCCTGTGCATGGTGGTTGGTGAGGAAGCCAGTTAAGCAAGGAGCTGCTTGAAGCAGCTGCACAAATCCTAAGAAGTTAGGAGAAGAACAGTGATGCATCTCCACACTGACAGGATGAGAGGGAATGTCCTTAAGTTGTGCCAGGGGAGGTTGAGGTTGGAAATTAAAAAATAAATTTATTCTCAGAAAGTGGTGTGGCACTGGCACAGGATGCCTAGGTGGTGGTGGAGTCACTGCCCCTCCAAAGATGTTCAAGAACCGTGTGGATGTGGCACTGAAGAACATGGTCAGTGGGAATGGTGGGGATGGGCTGATGGTTGGACTAGGTGATCCTGGTCCTTTCTGACCTAAATGATTCTATGTTTTTATGATCCATCCCCTATACAAAAGTAACATACGACAAAATATCTCTGATGTTTCATTCCATTCATGACCCAGACATCATTTTAAAAGCAAAACAGTGAAATTCAATCAGCTTTTTAATTATTTAATATATCTGTGAATGGCACATACTAATTCTTCTCTGAATCACATTACAGAGATAAACTTCCGTTCAAGCTCTTAAAGGCTCTGAGTAGCTGATGATTTCCTCTTCCATGTTTGCTTACCACAGAGTGGTGGCAAGACAGCTCACAGAATGTGCTTTTATACAACATTAGCTGAAGATTTGGGGCAATAAGACACATTGCATCTTCTTTTCATAATAACAGTTTCTTTTTTCCCCATGTAATATTTTTAACATTTGTTCTCATGATGTAATAAGGTTCACTGACAGGTCTTAACTCTTTTGTCACACTGAGACTTCTGTATGTCTATAAAGACTTGTTTCCCAATTGCTACAAAACAAATACAAATCCCAAGATCCTGACTCATTTTGAACATTACTTTAATGACTGAGGTAGAGAGAATATTTTTTTCCTCTTCTGCCTGAAGAGCAGTGTGTGTATATGATCTTAAAAATACCACATTGAGCTATGCTAATTTTACAAGTAAGAAAGCTGCTGGAAAGAACTGAACACCAAAACAGTTTTTGCTCAAAAACAGTCTGTTTATGAAGCAGACATTGTTTTGGGGGGAAATTAATAAATTGTTGAAATGTCTATTTTCAACATTTTCTAGCATAGAAACAAACTCCCTGCATCTCTCATAAAAACAGAGGAGAAAAACATCACCAGATAGGGTATCATCTCACTCTAAAGTGGGGTTTGGGTTCCAGTCTTTGCTCAACAAAATATCTCAGCACAAAATACTGATAAACACAGAAGTTCCGAGTGTGAAGACTCCATTTTAGTGGCTCAATCCAACAATTTCTTTAGGTGGCTGTGAAAATCTTTCTTTGAAGTCCCTTGAAAGGTTGTTCTTAAATTCATAGATAAGATTTGGCTCTAAGAGCAAGTCAGCATTATCTGTCCTGTTTGCTTGTCTTTTCTTTGTGTTATTTTAAAAGAAGAAAAGAAAGTGAAATTTATTTGGTCAGTACGCAGAATTCGTTGCCGAAATAGAAACAGCTGTGAAAGTGTTTAGATGCAATTTTCTTAATATAGATATCCAATTGACATATTGTATGCCCTAAGATCATTATTCTTTTGCTATTTTTCCTCCTGGCAGTGAGAAAAGAAGGCCAAATTCAACTGCTAATTATTTTTCCAGTAATTGAAATAACCTGTGGTGGTTAATGATTTTTTATTTATTTATTTATTCATTTTTTTCTGACAGTGATATATTTACTTTTCCAAAGTATTCATTACATAGGTGAGATGCATGCCAAGTCAGGATGCTGTACATGAGCATAGCATACCTATGTAGGGGAATGTTAATGAAGAAATGACCTGGGTAAATGACAGTACCGTCTAATATGTGTAGGAAAAAAACAGCATTGTGTATCTCTTAACTTTCGGGACAATAGCCAAGTTCCTTCTTTTTGTTGTGGTTTTCTTTTATTTCCAAAACATAAGCAACCCGCTATGTAATGAGTAGTAACGTACTAGCAGTGTATAAACAGAATGTGGATTTCCTATTAAGGTGACCCTTTAGACTTTGACCGTTCAAGTGTGTGAAAAGAGGTTGAGTGGAGAGGAATCTGGAATTGTGTTAAACACATCAAGAGTGGCTCAGTGGCACTTGGGTTCTAAGCCAAATGGAGTTGAGTTCAATTAGGAAATAGGGGATGTTTTCAGAAATCTTTTCTTAGAGAACACAGAACCACTGCAATGATAAGTGAAGAAAAGAGAGAGAAAAAAATGAGGTGACAGGGCATAGGGGAAAGAAAGCTAATGAAAAAGTGCAGTTAATATAGTAATTGACTTACAGCCTTAAAGAAGGTTAATATAGCCTTACAAAGAGTGATCATTTGTATAAAAAGATGGAGATCAGTCTTACTGGTTATGTTTAAACTGCCGGTCTCCTGAGAAAGTGCATCTTCTTGTACTGTTGTGTGAATCCCAGCCATTGCCATCCACCATTTTCTGCAGTTTTCTTTCCAAATTAAAGCAAGATTAAATAGGCACAAGTGGTATTATAATGAAGCTGATTTGCTGCTGTGAATCCCAGAGGGCAGAATGTGCCATGAGCTTGCTGTCTACTTGTAGGCTCAGATGTGTTTTAACTTATACACATCTGCAAAGGTGAAATTCATTGCACATTCCTACTCACACTGTTTACACAGTAGTGCTAGACACCAGGATTACCCACAAAATATCCAAAAAATAATGTTCTATAATAATATCAAAGATATTAGAAGAAAAACAGAATCAAAGACTCTTGATGCTAACTGAACTGGAAAACAGGCCTTAAAATGTAAAACCTTATTATGCTTACTATGAAGAGCAGTTTAACATTGTGAGTCATCTTGACTCAAGAGCACTTCTTTTAACATTTCTGACAACTACTCTGAGAGCAGAACAGGAGAAAATGAACTATTCTTAGTCTCTAACCTGAAAATATTTAGGACAAAATGAAGATGTATCCTATAGAGGCTCTTTTTGAGGTTTGCTCCCAGAAAAGGCCTCACTTGGAGAGGTCAGCCTTCTTGGCATGGCAGTGGTTCCCTCCTCAGCCAGCTATTCCTTTAGGAATGTGTGAAGCTCTTTTTGAATGCCAGCATGCCACCTCCATAGCTGAAAGATGATGCCTGCAGCCCAGGATGTAGCTAAAGGTATCAGCTGTGGTGCTCAGGATTTACCAGTCTTGGAAAAATTTATAAATGCAACCATTATAAAACACCGAATGCTTAGACAGATTATGTATAAGACCAAGATCCCAAACCTAACAACTCCAAACAGCAAAAACCTTAATACTAACTTTTCTCCTCTTCCTCTGATTATGTAAGTAGGCCACGCAATAATAACTAAATGAAGTCCTAAATAAAACAGCTTAGTTCTGGCTGGAGAATGTTTCATTGGTTCCCCTCTTAACAGCTTGGAAGGAAGTGAAGGAGTGATGCTTCTGGAGGCAGAGGCATGGTGGGAAGGGCTACAGCTGTCAAGACAGTTTGGCAGAGGACTACGATTGAATACATATCTCAAGTTCCAGCAAATATTCAAGTGCTCCTGCCACCATGACCCTGTGAGACTGCAGCTCAACCCCTAACCAGAGGCCATTGGGTCCTGATGAACAGAATACCCAAATGCGTGGCTCCAGAACACTGCATCCTTTCCAGTTCATCTCTGAAAATCATGCCCTCTGTGCAATACACCACAGTTGCTAAATATTTAACTGTGACACGCGACATGCTTATTCCACCAATAGATCTGTAACTGACTCTTGGCCCATGGGGCTTGAGGCTAGATGACCGTCTAAAGAAAAGTATGCATAATTAAATTCGGTCTCATTTTATGCCTTATCCTCCCTCTCCTCTTTTATCTCCAGCTGCCATTAACAGGCTCCTTTTCATTCTCCCTCCTCTTATCCCTTTTCCTTCTTTCCCTTTCATCCTTGTTTGTGTCTTTTTCATTTTCTCTTCCTTTAATTTTTTTCCAAATCCTTTTGATCATCTGTCTCCTCACCCCCAGTTCCTTAACCAGCTGTGTTCACGGCCTTTTCCATTTTATATAAGCTGCTCCCTCTCTTCTTTCTTACTATGTTCCTCCACATGAATTAAACCTTATCCTGACAATT
The DNA here is from genome assembly GCF_039878825.1 of Excalfactoria chinensis. Classification (NCBI taxonomy): domain Eukaryota; kingdom Metazoa; phylum Chordata; class Aves; order Galliformes; family Phasianidae; genus Excalfactoria; species Excalfactoria chinensis. The sequence goes on from NC_092826.1 coordinate 47,863,017, forward strand.
CTGGGACCCTGATCTTCAGCATCGTCTATAACAAATATTAGTCACTGTTTCTAAAGGAGTAGATCTGATTGGAAACAAAGCATATGGCCAGAAGGAATACTGTGGAAAATGGGGTGATAAAATCAGTGGTAGGAAAATGAATTTAATTACATTATTCTTATCATTGTATCATCCAAGCGCTCATTTGCTCTGACAATAGTTTTCCCTCAGTGTGTTTGACATCTTAGCCATATATTTAATTTATAGTACTGTCTCATATAAAGATAACATTTCTTTGTTACTAAAAAGCAGTGAAATATTTGCCTAATTGAAAACAGAGCTGCCCTCTACAAGCAGGTACATAGTCCTAGGAGAAACTGATCTTGCCAAGAATGTCTGCACAGGTCATGTACTCTTGTACCTGTTTTAATTATTCCCACATAAATGCGCTTGCTTTCTGTAGCTGCACGTCAGCGCATGTATAGCAGCAAGGTACACAGCAATACAGTTCAAGTTACAAATTAACCTCATTATACACTAAACTGATGCAAATAGTCATTTACTCACTTCCACACACTTCCATGCAAAGCGCCCAAGTCCTCTCACAGTTTCCAGAGTTTTTAGTTCAGAAAATAACACTTCTCAACTTAGGTTTCTCAACTAGTGGTTTAGCATCTTCTAGAAAACCACAACAATTTAAAAAGCTACTTCTCCATCCTCCCTGGCTGCAGCATCTGCATGTTCCTAAGCCCTCCAGTTAAGCACTTTGACAGAGTGATGTGCAGGTTACTTTATGTCCTTCATAGTCTATAAACATGGAATTCAGGTTTAGCATTGAAATGCCTTCGAGTTTAACATGCAAGTCTTGACATCCAGAGGTGTTCTGGAATACTTTCTATAATCTAAACTGACCTGTTCTCTAGGTCTGTTGTTCTTTGACAGAAACAGAGGCTGATCAGTCTCTCCTACCACCCCCAAGCTCTTCTTATGTGATAACGATATCCTACTCTCTACTGCACAGATGACATTTCTCTGGTCAACAATGAAGAAAAAATCACCATTCTTCCACTTACTGTATTTTTTTGAAGCAAACCAGCTTATTTAACACAACTTCTATGCAGAATATGAACTCCAAGTATCCTCATGGTGTGTAGCACAAAGCAGACCTCCTGATCTGACAAAGTTACAATTCACTTTATTGCAACATCTGAAAAACTCAACCTTCTACAAATATTTGAAGCATTCAAAAACCATTTATGCAAGAAAACTTACTTTTTAATACTGGATTAGTCTTTTGCAAACACTTTTATTGGTGTATGAGTAATACTCATTACATTCATTTTTTAGTCTTTGAAAGATTTTGCATTTTATTGACCATAATTCATCATAAAACCAATATTAGGCATATACTGCACATGAAAGCTCAACTTTATGATGACATTGACATTTTCTTTCATACTGAGCAGAGCCAAGAGAATGCCGCTGATATGTTTTCTGATTTCTCTCACCTCAAGAACTTGGTGAATTCATAAAGATAAATGTCACTGGCTGAGATCAGCAATCATGTAACACACACATGTGCCATCAGAACTTTTTGAGTCTTTCACTGGGCTCTGGCAGAGTGCTCTCCTCCAGTCGTGTCTTTCAGGGACAGAAAGGACTGTGATATATAAGCAAGTCTTTGATATTTCAAATATTCTTTTCTGCATCAACCACAAGTATTTATTCTTTTTTTTGTTTGTTGCTCTATTCTGACTCCTCTACCCCTTGTACCTTCCCACTTTGTCAGTGTTTCTAACTATATGACTGTTTATGAGGGTGGATAGAGATAGGACAAGGGGGAATGGTTCTAAACTGAGACAGGGGATGTTAAGGTTAGATATTAGAGGAAGGTTTTCACACAGATTGTGGTGATGTACTGTGACAGGTTGCCTAAGGCAGTTGTGGATGCCTCCTCCCTGGAGGCATTCAAGGCCAGGATGGATGTGGCTCTGGGCAGCCTGGTCTGGTGGTTGGCAATCTTGCACAATTCTGGGTAGTCCAGTCTGCTGGTTGGAAGCCCTGCACATGGCAGGGGGGTTGAAAGTGGATGATCATTGTAGTCCTTTTCAACCCAGGTGATTCTATAGTTCTTTGATTCTATTACATGGGTGTTTTTTTGTTTGTTTGTTTTTGGTTTTGTTTTATCTGTGCCCTTTCTTTCTTTGATTCTTTGCTGTCCTTCCCCTTCCTTCTCTCTCCCATCTTTTGTATTTTTCCCCGTGCCTCTTCCTAGAAATTGTATCACAGAGAAGAATTTAGAAAAAATGAGAAAAATTGTCCTCGAGGGCATCAGGAGTAGCCCAGAAATGTTCACTTCTCAGTAAAACCTGAAATGTTCACTGAGTGTGAGGGTCATTTTCACTCATATTTGTCTAAGATGGATAGACCTAATACAGCTAGAGTTCTGCTATTAGCAAAGAAAGCCTTGTGCCCACGTGGTCAAAGAAGCTGCAGAAAATCTACAGCAAAATGGTGTTTACAAAGGTCAAAATATATCTTTGGATGACTGAAGATTAAAGCATTGGTTTTGGACAAAGTAACCTTAACTGGATAAAAACACTGTCAAGATATGACAAGAGGAGATACATGTAATTCTGTTCTTTTTCTTTCTTTTTGCAATGTGCAGAGTGACAGTGTTCTAATTTAGATGTAGGCTAGGCATGATGATCATTACCGAACAGTAATGCCATTTGCATTATGTTCTTGTGAAATCAATGCTCTTAATATCGATAAACAAAAATATTGACTTACACCTACGGAATTTAGATTAAGAAGCCACATCTTTTTACAATTTCACCCTCTCTCAGCTCCTTTGGGATTTCATTTTAGACATATTAAAAGAAAACTTATTATATTACCAGTCCACTTAGTGACTATTAACAGAACCCAAACACACATTTCAAAACTGGACCTGAAAAAGGATTAGAACAAAACCAGATATTTGCTTTTTGTATCTTCAGCAGCTACCTCTGTGCTATCTTTTAAGAGCGGCTTCAAGTTACAGCCTTAAGGCCAAATACACTGTGCAGACAATTCATGCTGAATAGCTCCACAACCGTTTTCAGACTATTATTCCCAAAGCTGGTGAGAGAATAATGCAAAAAGCATCCAGATCATCCCAGCTAACAGAAAGCCTAATCCATGGCACCACAAATCCTCTCTGCTGTAGCTGCAGGAGCACACTGATTTAAGCCTCCCCAGAGCTACTCCTGAGTACAAGGTTTACAGAGTCCTGGTCCTTGTTTTGTTGCTCATAACCATCTGCAGCCCCAGCCCTGTCAGGCAGAGGACATTTTCTTTGGTAAACTGGTTAGGGGCAGACATTCAGCTGTACTTTCTTTTCTTTGACACATGGGTGAGTGAGGTGAACTGTTTTGGTGAACCTCTTCTCCAGGCTCACATGGGTGTTGCTGAGAAATTAGAAGCAACACTCAGTCAATTTCCTTCTGGGACTCCTAATTCCAAAGAATCCAAAATAGACCATAGGTATTACAGGAAGGTCAGCTGTGTGGCTCTGTGACAGCAGCAAAACAAGAGGAGGCAGAGATAAGAGAGAAGCTGTTCATAGAGGAGTCCAGCAGTCCTGGCTTGAACTGTTCTACTCATAGATGGTGTCCATATGCCATCCATATGCATGCAACCTTGTATACTCTCGTTACATACCTAAACACTTCATTCAAAGTATGATCATAAGATGTCCTATTTACAACCTCCAGCCTAAATCCCAGGCATTCATGGGACAGGGAGCCTCATTTGTGTTCATTTAGCAAGGCTCTATTCCTCACTTACAGGCTTTTTCACACATCAGAGATTTTGTGTCTTCCTCTGTAAATTCAAATACCTTCCATTCCAATAGGTCATGAGGAAAGTAAAAGTGTCACTTGAGTCTTGTTACTGTGAACTGTATACTTCTTTCTATCCAGGCCAGGGATGTGACAACTAGCTGACCTCTTGGTTACAAGTGTAACAGAGGTACAAAAAAATTGCGACCAGGTCACCTAACTCCAAGACAGCCTGGGGGATCCAGGTCTATGGGCAACACTGTCTGAGCTTGCATTCAGTTAAACTGAGGAAGCTGCCTGTTTTGCTGTAACAGACATTTGTCGTGTCTGTAGCAAGTTCAGAGTGAGCTCCACTGGGAACAACTTGGATGAGATGAAGTTGTAAGGAGCCAACAGGGAAAGGGCTCGTGTTATTCATGCTAAGAGACACTGTCCTTGGGATATTTATACTATGATACATTCAGAGGGGATCAGTGGAGAAACGGCTGTTCTAGAAGCCCTACAGCAAATAAAAGCCACCCATTAAAAAAAAAAAAAAAAAAAAAAAAAAGTCACAAAATGTGACTTTCTCTGAAGTGACCTAACAAAAAATACTCTTTCTCTATGTAATAGGCAAGTACTGGTCAGTAGGAAAGATTCCTCTCCTATGTTCATGTCTGACTGGAATAAGAATCTGGGTCTAATGAACATTTATCAAAACGGGAGAGAGTCTTTCAGGAGAGAAGTCAGGGACTTACAGTGTTAACATATTTCCTGGAACTAGGGGAGCAGAATTGGCCTACTGCTTTCACAGTGTTTGGGGGGACAATATAAGTAAAGGGAATCCAGAAAGATATGGCGATGACAGAGAGAATAAAATAAAGATGCTGTAAGGAAGGCCTCTACAGAAATCATGGCCTTTTGACAAAAGACTACAACACAAAAATGCTCTGAATGAAAATGGCTACCATCATTCACTGGTCAATGGATGTCTACAATTTGGGGATGAATTTAGGACAAAACATCTTCCTCTGTGCATAACTGCTTCTTGCTCTCATCTTGACATCATTCAGCCAGAGAATGCTGGTCATCTCCTCCAATTAGCTTCTGAATCACCAGCATGTGGTAGCACCCATAAGTCACAATGGTGAAATCATGGTGCTCAGCCTGAGCAGGCCTCAGACTGGCCTTTAACTTCTGTCGTTGTCTCATCACTGCATAGCTGCACAGTGAAATCAATGCAGACAATGAGGAGCTGTCACAAGGCTGGGATGGTGCTTAACATCCTGAAATGCAGTGTAAATGCTGAGGGAGCTGAACTGTTGTTACCATTGATTTCACTGGGAACAGGATTTGATCAAATAGGAACAGGACTACCGGTGAAAGTGTTAAGGCAGACAAATCAGGCACTGGCCTGTTCTACTAGTGTGATCATGATGAAAAAGCAAAACTATTATGATTTCTACTTTCTCTCCAGCAACTCTGTTTCAAATTGCGGGCTTTTTTTTTTTTTTTTTTTTTTTTTTTTTAATCTCTTCCAGGCATTTCAGAGATATTTTAGACAAGAGGTAGGTAGAAGTTGTTACTTCCAGACTTGAATACAGATTATTCCAAAGCACTGGTGCTCAGAAGTGAGAAGTTCTAACCCAGGAAACTTTTAAGTCAGATCTGCAAGGCCCATGACCACAAAAGTTACGGTACCATTCTTTCAGTACCATTCTGAAGAGCTCTGTCAGTCCTTGTTTGCACCTGCACCTTCAAATTTGACAGAGGCAAAGACCTGAAGTTACAGAAGTGCTTCAATCTAGGTGTCTCACAGCTTGCCACTGTTTGAGTTTTAGTGGCATCCTTATTTTTTCTTTGTTCTTACTATGAGAAAAAGAAGAGCTTGTGATGAAAGCTTATAGCCTCTTTATTTTAGTGTCTGCCATTTCCTGGAATGATATACCCTTAGTTTATAGCTTCAGAAAATGAGTGATCAGCTCCTCAATATGAGAAAAATTTTCTCAGCAACTTTGTTATCTGATCTGTGCATAAGAGAAAGAGGAAAACAGCTGTCTCAAGACAGAGATTCACTTTTTGAGAGCTGTAATTGATATGTAGCTCTTTGAATTTGGCTACAGGAGACTTTTTTTAATACATCCTGGTATTGTTTTTGCCCCAAAACACACCTGTAATTCTCATTAATACCAGTGCAAAGAAAAGTAAAGAAAAAAAAAAAAAAAGATCTACAACACAGCAGTCTTTCTGTGCACAGAATTCTCATTAACTTTAATCAAAGTTCTGCACTATAAGCAACAGCAGGATCAGCACTCATTTTGAAAATCAAAGTAATACACAATGATTCATGACATCTGCAAAACATTCCTGACTTTTATTTATCATGCTTTTATTTTCAGTAATCATTCTTGTCTCATCAGAATGTTTATTTAAACCCGTGAGAGAAATCTATCTATCTCAGCATTATCTTTTATCACATATGTTTCTATTCATCATAACTCTTAATTTAGAGTTAATAAAATAATTTAAGAGTTAGTATAAAATCAATAATTAAATAATTGATTTTTTTAGCACAATTGTGCAGAGAGCAGGAGAATCAATAGCATCCATGGTCATAACAAATTTCAAATTACCATTCCCGATACCTTTGATAAATCAACTGGCAGTTGAATTCCTACTAATTTTATGTTGTGCATCTTGCAAAAAAAGAATCACTGCATGCAAATAAAGCCTTCTTTGACAGAGTACATTTCTGCTCTTACTCTCCTGTGCTGCTCACACCTTTGCCTCCTCGGGGCCACACTATTTAAATAGGCTCCCATTATTTTCAGTGCAATGGCTTGCTAAAGGGAAATATTTGTGTCCCTTCACTGGACATCTGCTGTTGGTACGAAAGCAATCAAGAGGAAAAAATGATGGTATGAAGCACATTTAACTTTCACGCCTCTTCATCATTCTGCACAAGCGAACACCAACAAGAATTCAATCGTAAATATATCAAAATACATTCCTCCCTACTCTGAAAAAGCAGAAATACTAAAAAGAATAAAGAATCATAAAAAGTACCAAGTAGACATTACACGCAAAATCTTCAGCTTTATTGTGGCTCCCCAAACTCACTCTTGCCATTTACTTCCAAAAAATTTCCAAATACTCCAAAGTACACAACTACAAAATAAATCCTGCAAATGATTGCCACAAATGGCATAATTTAATGTTGCTATCACTGTAATGTAAATTGTATATCAGCAGCTTCATAATGCATTAAGATAAAAACCTGATGTCAGCAGAGGCAGTGGTGTGAGAAACTGTATTTACACCTATGTTCATGTGCAGCCTCCTTGATGCATTCTGCATCACTGACCACTTTGTCTGCCTGCTCAGAGCTGCCTCAGATGAGATGGTATTGCAGTGTTTTGCAAGAGTATAAGTTGTTGTTAAAGTTGGCTTTGCACCGAAAAAAATCAATTTACTTTTCTTGAAAGACAAATACAAGATACAAAGTGTACTTCCTTGTATTCGACTACAGTGTTAGGCAAAAAAAACTCCCTAACTTTAAGTTGTAGTGGTACTTGATTTAATAACACCTCATGCATCTCATACGATGATCTCATCAAAGTAATAGAAGAGAGTAGTCTAGAGGTGCTGCTAATAATATGAAAGCAACACTGCTAAATAAGAATTAGTAATGAAGAAGCAGAAGGAACACTAATCCTATTATCAATGACTGTTTTTTTAAGACTCAGGAAGAAAAACAAAGAGGCTGTGTATTTCACTTCTGTTTCAGAAACTCCTAATCAGCTGTGAATGAGTTTTTGGAAAAAATTAATCTTATGCTAAGGCACAGATAATATTACCTGATACTAAATCAGAGGTATTGATGAAAAGCACATGTGACTGAACAGACTCAAGGGACATCCACAGGCAGAAAGAAAACTAACCTCACATTAAAGACAGGTTTTCAATTGACTTTTGCTCCAGTGCACTTCTGGTGGAATGAACCTAAGATGTCAGAAATATTTTCTCCGAACTGAACATGCTGTCTAAAGGGCTCTTACAGATGTGATCAGTCAACATTAGCACTAATAGCATCAGACATTACCATTTCAGTTTTGTCTGCTTCACTCCTCTGCATCACATGTGAGGACATCTGAAAAGCAAACTTTAGTCCAGTATTTCTAGGGCTTACTTCTAATGTGAATGTTCTATCCAATGGGAGCCTGCAGAGAAACTCACTCTGGAAAAAGAGTTTATCTGTGGAATGAGATGGACTAGAATATTTTTAGCAGAAATAAATATAATGATGTAGCTCTGTGAATTAAAGAGTGGTCTCCTATAAAGCACTGAATGTTCATTTTTTTTTTTGGAACAATTACTCACCTTGGAAGAGACAGAAGCTAGTTTACTTTGCAGTGGTTATCTCCTCAATTTTGATTCTTTTGGTCTCATTCCTTGACATGGTTGATTATAGGAGCACTGAACTGAAAGAAAGAAAGAACAGAAACTTGAAGTTCAAATAAGTAAGGAGAGGTAGAACTGTACAGAACTTTGAAGACAATGAAATTAAGCCTAAATTTGTAATAGAAGAGGATGTTAACCCAGATGAATGACAAGATCAAAGCAACGAGTGACAAAGATGATATTACAGTGTGCATTTGTACAGACTTTGAAGACTGAATATATGAATATTTGCAAGTATTTGCATTTGATCAATCCTGAGTTTCTGTCTCTTTCTGCTCCTGACCAATCCTATTCAGCCATACACAAATCTGAAGGTTATAAACTCATAGTTGGCATAAGCAGGTGTTTGCTTAACAGTGTTAGGTATTTGAACTATTTTGCTCTTGTCTCTTGCATGTACTGCCTGATATTGTTGACATAGACACAGCTAAGGACATAACACATTTTGAGAGAAGCCAAGAATAATAGTATAAGAACATTCAAAGTGTTCTTCTTTACAAAGTATGGGAAGCTGGAAGAAAGTATTAAAAGCCATGAAATGTATTTCAAGAAGCAAAGCTGGAAAGTGAGATTGCTCTGAATGTACTAATGACCCAGATCAGCCTAACCTTAGGCTTCCGCCCTTACCCTGTGCCCAGTCAGACCAGGAGCCCCATTTCCCCTCCTAACCTACACTGTAGTAGAATTGGTTTTCAGCTGTGCCTGGCTATGGATCCTGTTGATCCAGGCCTTGATCTGTTGGCCAGCTTCTGGACTTGGGTGACTTGGTGACTTGGGTATGCCTTGGACCTGGTTGGTGATGAGTAGATTGTAGATTGACTTCCTTCATCTCAAACCTCTCTCACTGCTGTGAATTTGCCTGCTCATCTGGAGGCTTGATTGAGTTTGGCCACAGTCCCTAGGCTTGCCCTGTTTGCTTTGCCAAGGCTAGTGGACAGATCCTTCTCCTGCAGGAGGAGTTACTGCCCTCTGCTCCTGGATCTTCATCTCTTAGACAGCAGCTGGTCCTTCTGCTCCCTGTAGGAAAGCTCAGGTATAAAGAAGTCTGTTCTCATACACAGTATGCTGCAATAAAACACAATAATTTTCTAACAAAGAACAAAAGACAGGATTTGGCTCACAAACAACAAAATGCATCAGAATGTGAGCTGGTATGAGGTACACACTCCTCCTTGTTCAAATAAATAATATGTGTGGTTAGAAGGAGACTTTGCTGATTATGGAATCAAAAACCTTTGCTTTCAGGAGAAGAGACAGCATTGTATACAGAGCTATGTTTTTTTATAAGCTTACAAGCTTCTACCTGCCTAGGCTTCATTCTATCTTATCCAACTCATTATAGAAAAATGTAAGATTATGAAATAGATATTCTTCCACAATGCAGCTATTTATTCTTGGGTTTGAACTAGTAGTAACCATCTCTGTACAGTACATCTCCGTTGCTCTTTGCTGCCTTTCTGACATTCAGATCCTAAAGGTGCTCGCACTGCTTTCCTTGGATATGTCAGACCTTTTCTGAACTTCAATTTCAACATTTTATGATTAAAGATTGTTTCACTGTAGACTTTTAAATATATGCATATATATATATATTTCTCAAAGATCTGGCTATGTTTTCTGTTTCAACTTCCAGCTTAATACCAAGGTCAGGAGTGATCATATAGAATTTCCTTAGCTACAATCAAAAATGACTTCTTAGCAATTCGGAACAAAGAGAAGCTTGCTTTTTACCACCAAATTGCACAGCAATCAAGTGAATAAAGCAAGGTGTCCTTGGTACAAAATGGATCATTATCATTGCTTGCACAAATCATTAGCAGTGCAAAAATAATAATAATAATACAGTCATATTGCAGATGACAATATCTGATAGGGAACAGCCACAGTTGTGATTAGTGCAACTCAGTGCCAAATGAATGATCAGGGATCAATTCCAGTGCCAGCAAGCTCCAGCAGCAATAAGCAGGAAATATGATGAGCCTCTACCGCAGAGGAAACCTTTTGTATGCAGCAGATTTTGCAGCTGGTTTACATTGACCTTAGATTCCAAGGAGTTCTTTGTTGCTCCTCTGAGGCAGAGGAAGGCAGGGTACAGGGTGAATATGATCTTTTAAGGACACTGCTATGTCCTTACTTTACCCCTCTGAAAAAAAAAAAAAAAAAAAAAGAAGAGGTTGATCTCAGTTTTTGAATGAATGCTAGCAGATTTATTCAGAACACTACACCGATAACTGAAATAACTCTTTAATATCAAATGAAACTTTTACAGCATTGATGGATACACTAAACATTGTGAAATACAATATGATTGAGTACAATGCAGTCAGTAAATCCTGTCACATCGATATGTGCACTTCCTTTATGAAGCTTTGGATAAAAAAGATCAGCAGTGAAAAGGTGAAGAGTTGAAACGAAAATCCAGATGTGAAGATAAAACTACCTGAAGACAAATGAACATTGCTAAAGAAGAATATATTGTTCTGTGTTTAAGAAGAAAGATAGGCAAATTGTAAAACCTTTGAAGTTTGTCACTGTCTTCCAGGGATGGTAAGATTTTGCTTGAGCAGCCCTCTTGGATTGATCAAAGATTGGCTCTGAAATTTGGCTGCAGCTGAGAAATAGCTTTGGTAAAATAAGAATTGTCTGAAGCATTGCCTTCTTTCTAACAAAACACATCTTAGTTTCACAAAGGAGCTGGCAGTGATGTACTATAATGCACCCCTACCTTTTGAAGAATATTACTTAATTATTTAAATAACAGCGCAATTGAAAGGCTCATGAACTTTTGTCAGTCTGAGCTTTAGAAGAAGATGAAGTGGGCTAGAGATAACCATTCCTACCCGACTAGCGCAAAAAACAGATTTGAGCTGTGAAAGAGATATTACTGGCTACTGATCCCACATTCTTGGACACTTAATCAGCATTGTCATAGGTCAAAAAAGGCAGAACGTTTGGGCTTTCCTCCAGTACTTGAATATGAGTCCTCACCTTTCTATTTGTACTGTAACATGAGCTAGAGACTATTCCTGCTTAGTATCATTATAGGAAGGGTGACCTCATGCTATGGATTATGCACAATGGCCATGATGTCTTATGGAATCTGGGATATGTTTAATTGTTCTTGTGCCAGTAACATGGAATGAGCAGCACTGTGAATATCATTAATGCCTTAAGGGAAAGCCAACAGCTAAGCAGACCGATGCAGTACATACAATTGTTAAGGATAGACATATGCCTACTCTAAGAGCCTTTCCTGGACAACAAACAGTCAAGCCCTCATTTCTGTTTCCACATAGCAATAAGTATATGGATCTCTGACCCCTCTAGCCAGTAATACATTTCTCCATCGTTTTCAAAATTTCACAAATCATTTGTCAGAAGCAGCCCAGATTCAGAATACTGGGAATGGATCTGCAGGAGAGTGATTAGCAGGCACACTCTAGGCAGCTGAGTCAGGTTTGTGCAATAAACAGTGCAATTATTCATCATTTATCAACAACTTGTTTAATGTAACCACAGTGGAAAATACAAAAATTCCATATCTGAAAACAAAACAAAACCATTGCAACAATGGTTATGTGTATTTCTTCAATGCACATCAAAATATAGAGAACAGATAGTTATGCCAGCTTCCATACTCATTTTTCTCCTTATTCCTCATCTTACTCCTCAACTGTCTCATTGTGTGACCCCTTTCAGCAGGAGTAGTCAGCGATCCGGGGAGGGACATTTTATAAAAGCAGGTAGTGACAGGATGTGGGGAAATGGCTTTAAACTGGAAGAGGGTAGATTTAGACTAGATGTCAGGAAGGAATTCTTTACTCTGAGGGTGGTGAGACACTGGAACAGGTTGCCCAGTGAAGCTGTGGATGCCCCATCCCTGGAGGCTCTCAAGGCCAGGCTGGATGGGGCTGTGAGCAACCTGGTCTGGAGGGAGGCATTCCTGCCCATAAGCAGGGGTTGGAACGAAGATACCTTAGAGGTCCCTTCCAAACCCAAACCATGCTATGATTCTATGAGTCTATGATCTATTTTCCTGAGCTGAATGCATGTGCGTGGGGCGGGGGAACTGTCATCAGGTATTTTTTGAGGCAAGCCAGTTCAAGAGCAGATCATCCAAGTCATCTTTTTTTTTTTTTTTTTTTGCAGATGCTTCCAATCTTCCAATCCACTTCTCAGACACAGCTTAGCTCTTAATGAAAACTCCTGGAACGGCTTGGGTTGGAAGAGACCTTAAAGATTACCCAGTTGCAACCCTCTGCCATGGGAAGGGCTGCCACCCAACAGATCAGGCTGCTCAAGAACTCTCCTGAAGGTTTTCCTCAGTCCTTTTGTACTGTTTCTGGGATGTCTACATACACACTCGAGTATCAAAACTCAGTGAAAATTAGCTGACTCCTGATTGACCGTGCATGACCTGTGTTTTCTGTTGTTGCCTTCTCTATTCCTCAGAGCTCTTTTTTTTTTTTTTTTTCTTGTTTAAATTGTTTTTAAAATGGAATGATTACGTCTTTGAAGGTCAGTGACTTTAGCCCTCCTCCTGATATTACTGCGACCACTTGTACCCGCTCTTCCACTGAACTTGGTGACTTTCTATCTCATCTTCTGTAAACTAACATCAGATAGCAATGCATATAGGCGTGGAGTTTGCATTTCCCTGTGAAAAAAAAGGTGGGGGTCTGAGTTAAGGTTATGTGTCTGAACATATTTTACCCCACCATGTTAAGCCTGATATTAATTGATTTGAGGGACGTGGTTAGCGGGCATGGCGGTGAGAGGCTGACGGTTGGACTAGATGATCTTAGCAGTCATTTACAGTCTCAATGATTCTGTGATTACAGCTCCACTTTTTAAATGCATTTCTGGACATCATGAACCGAGAGGGAAGCCATCGTTAGCATGAGCTAAATAATTTCTGGATTTTTTAGTGATAAATGTAGATACACTTGAAAATGAAATTTACTGTAAGTCAAACTTCTTAGGAGACTTTATGTGGGGGTTTTTTTTGTGTGTGTGTTTTTTTTTTTTCTTTTTTTTTTTCCTGAAAGTGTTGTAATTACACGGGTAACGCTTTCAAGACTAGTTTCTAATTTGGAGATGCTATAACTGCAGCTTTAGAGAACATATAATTTGCTTAAATTATGTTCCCAGAGGAAAAAAAAAAAAAAAAAAAGGAATTATTATTGGAAAAAAAACAAACAAACCCTAAACAAAGCAACACCATAAGCTATAAAGGTTTGTGGGTACTATGGAAACTTCACTAGGGAAGCCTAAGAAGTTGCAGGCACATAACAAACGGAGAAAATGCTCACAGTGCAAAGAAAAGTCTGACGTCAGGAAGCACAACAATTAATGCTACCCTGCCCTCTTGTGTTCCTGTCTGAGGCGGCTGCCTGCACCCCGCACATCTCCCAACTCACGTCCCTTCCTCACGCCACAAACACACCGCTAAAGCCCAATGGCACGGCACCGTGACAACAGGGTGGATGGAGGGTGGCGAGAAACAGTACAGCCGAAGGCCGAACTTTGAAGGGGATGGATTATATGGAAACACAATCAAAAACACGCACGCATCTTCAATATGTGTCATCACTTGCAGTGCTGGTGGGGGGGGGGGGGGGGGGGATGGGACTTAAGGCTTCACTTTGCAATGAGACTGAAGCTGGTAACTACGTGTGACAGTGCTGTAAAAACAGAGGGCCCATTCTGGAGAAAGCAGAACTCGAACCTGAGCATTTGCCAGCTCAAACCTTCATTTTGGCATTACTTCGATTCTTGTTTTCACTGTTTTATTTATAGCCCTAGGGGATAACAAGGGATGAATCTGGCCTGACGCCTGCACCTGAAATAAATAACACAAAAGACAGCTTTCACTGCGATAGCCAACAACAATACTTCCACATGCAGAGGTCCAAACACAACAGAACTGGTTTAAAACCAACAAACACTTATTTGTGGCGTCTGACAGGAGCCAAATCCCCACAGCAAATAGACAGACAGCCGTACTCCGAGGGGCAGACGACGAACAACAAACGAGCTGCCATGCTGACGTCACGTCCCTCGCTGGATGCCGGTGACGTCACGCCCCATTCCGTGACGCCACACCGCCGGGGTCGCACGGGGCAGTAGGGGAGCCCCGCGGGAGGGCAGAGCCGCCCAGGTTTGGCGTCGGTACCCGAACCGGGGGTGGCTCTTCCCGGCGCGGTGCCCGCAAGTCCGCTCGCAGCTCCGTATCCCGCTCCGTCGGTGCTGACGCTCCCGGCGTTCGCCGAGCGGCCCTTCCGACAGCGCCTGTAGAAACCAAACAGAACGATTACGAAACGCACAGCTCTATCCCCTCTCTGACATGCACCCTTTCCTGCCCGGTTTGCCTCGGGGCCTCCCGTTCCCGTCCCCGCGACGGGCGGTGAAGTTACCGAGGTCGCGGGCTGAACTTCGGGTCGACCGCGACTGCTCTCCGTGCGGCGGGCACGGAGCTCCCGTCAGCAGCCCCCGCCGCGCCGCGTACGGCCGCCTCGCCCTCTAGCGGGGCAGCGCGGCGGCGCCGGCGGCTGGGCGTGCCTTCCCCGCTCCCTCACCCGCCCGCCCGCCGGGGGGGACCGCGAGTCAGTCCGAGAGCCGAGCGGAGCGGGGCCGGCGGCGGCAGCGGGCAGGCGGGGAGGCACCGGAATCGCAGTTCCCCCCCTGGGGGAGGCGGCCGGAGGGGACGGCGCGGGAGAGCGGAGCTGCCCGAGGAACCGTCCGCATCTCTCTCTCCGCGCCTCCGCCGGCGAAGAGTCCGAGGGGAGCCGGGGGCCGCGGGGCAGCCAGCGGGGGTCCGGGTCCCCCTCCCTGCCGAGGGGAGGGGGTCGAAGAGGGCCGTCACCCACTTTGGCGAACACTTTGACACTTTGCTGGACCCGGAGCAGGAAGGGGTGGAAATATGGGGAAAGTTGGAAGTTGCCTGGTGACTTTGGCCGGACTTTTGCTGGCGGCTGGAGCGCAGACGTTCACAGGTAAGGAGCCGCCTCGCCTGCACCGCGGCTCCGGAGCCGGTAGGGCTTCGCCTCGGGTTCCTTTCTCTCTCCGTCCTCCCGGCGGGGCTGACACTGGAATGAATAGGTGGGGGAGAGAAAGTCCCCGACGGAGGCGGACGGGATGCCGCAGCCGAGCCGGGCCCCAGCTCCCCGTGCTCCGCTCCGCCGTCTGCCCGGAGTTCTTCGTTGCCCCGTACGGGAGCGGAAGGGCTCCGTTGTCTCCGGCTCTGGGCGTGAGCAGCGGTGCTTTCCGCTCGGCGTGCAGACAGTTACGGCGTGTTCGGACCCTCTGACTGCTCCCCGTCCTGCTTCCGTGCTGAGGAAAGCCGTACTTTTAGACGGGAATGTGGGTTGTGAAATAGTTCACCGCGCTCCGTTGCAGGGAGTCGCTTCGGGGCTTTCTGTTTTGTTTCTCGCACGAAGTTAGCGCGGCTAACAGAAGTGGGGGACATCTGGTGTCGGGCTCGGGCTCCGACCCGTTCTGTAGGCTTTGCGAGTCCTACCGCCCGGCTGCTGTGCACCGTGTTTGCAGTGCGCTGCGCTGCAGATAACGTGAGTGCGTGGTGTGCTCCTAAACTTTGCTGAAAAACTACCGATTTCGGGTTTTATGTCAGGTTCCACAGACCTTCTGAGTACGAGGCTGCGTTTTCCTTAGATACTCTTCGGTGTTATCACCGCGGATGAGTAAGAGAGTTCCTGAGCAGGAGGATGCTTTGCACCGAGATGATACATAAGAATGATGAAAGCTTTCCCTAACACCCGTGTTAGGTTGAAGCTATGCTCCGCAGTGGATTATGAAGCTGAAATCATGCACATTAGCCCTATATCTCCCTAATATTGGGAATCTGGTGTCCAGGCTTCAGGGAGAGCTTTTGCTTCATTCCGATGAATCCCAAACTGATTGCTGCCCCGTGCCAACTGTCGGGCTTCTGCCTTAAAGTTGAGCTGGAGCATCACTTCGGAAGTGACTTACATACGTGGTACCCTGATGCTCTGCTACAGTCAGCAAATAAGTGCCATTCATGTATTCATTTCCATAGCTGCATGCTGTGGCAGCAAACACACAGTGACAGAAAGCACAAATGGTTCAGTGATGTCCTTAGGTGGATTTAATGACCTGTGCATAAGCTTGTGGCAAAAAGGGTGATTCCATGGCTTCCAGTGCAGTGAGTGAGGGATGCTGCGATCCACGCACCTCATTTGGGCTGTGGAGGATGTCATGGGCCATAGGATTTGGCCTGCCCCTCTCCTTGTCTGTGCATGTGTACATGTATGTGAAACACTGAATGGAAAGCCCATTAATGGCAGGGCAGGTACAGTTTGTTCTTTTTTAATACTGATTGTTGGCACTCTGTTTTTGCATTTCCCCTTTTGAAGTGTGTGCCTGGGAGTCAGTTTTGCTTAGGAAGGGGGGGAAATGCTGTTGCTTTTGTTGAAAGCGTGATGCATCAGTGTCATAGAAATGAAATCACACTAAATTCCTTTCTCTGTGCTCGCCGTCCCCTGTTGCTGATGGGAGTTACATGAATAACCTCTAAAAAGTTTAAAAAACAAATGAAGCAATAAGAAAAGAAAACCAACTCCACGGCTGCTTGAAGCAAAGAATAGCGGCGGGTACGTTAAGTCTTTGGCATTTCTTGTTCTGTTTTTATTTTTACCCTTTCCTAAAGTAATGGATCTATTTGGCAGAGATTAGTTCTAATGTTACCTTCAGACACTGTTTTATTTGCATTTCTTATTTAGAAAACAATCATACCGAAAGATCAGATCTTGGCTTTCTAAGGCCTGGAAGCTTTCAAGTAATCTCTGGAAAGCAGCTTAACAGTTAATAACAATGAGATTTTCTCTGAGTCCTTAACTAAGGAATTTAAAATTCTGCCCTCATCAGTTCCAGAAGCAAATGGTTTCAAGAATTTGGATTCAAGACGTGTTACTGAAAGCGTATTATATGGACAATGCTTATTTTAAGAAGTAGCTGGGGTCTTGCTGCAAAGCAGATAGCTTGTTCCCAGGAAACGCTTGCATACCTGGGTTGGCTGATTTCTGTTTATAGTTTTAGCGTAAATATGACAAAGTGGGGCCATGGAAAGGCTCACATTGCAGAGTTCCTGGATCGTGTGATGTTGCTGTCACACGGAGTGCCACCTGGCTCTATGGTGCTCGTTTTCCTACCCCACCCCGGTGGGTTCTGCAGTTCAGGGGGAGCGGTTCATCCCTGTAGGAGATCTGGGTCAAACCAGAGCAAGTGAGAAGGGATGCTGCGTGCCTAAATATTAGATCTTCCATAACATGTAGAGTCTGGATGTAATGAATTCTGTCAAACACCGGAATGGGTGGCTGAAATTGAAGGCGAAGAGATGTGTAATAGAATGCAGAAACTGTGCTTTTATAAGGGCATCATGTTCGGGTGGATTTACATTTGCACACAGCCTGAATTCTGAAATTGGTGTTTCTTGCTTATAACCCGACTGACCCAGAGAGGCCTGTTATTAGAGCACACTGTTCTCTTTTGCTGCAGAAAGCAGCAAGGATGTGTATTAGTGCATTCATTTTATGGTACTCGTGTTAAAAGTTTTCCTTCTGTGAGAAGGGATGGGCCCTATTGCAGTGCTAAAGAGAATGGAATGGCATGGAAATGCTTCTGGGGGGCTCTTCCTAAGTAACTTTGTGCCGGCACAGGAGGCAGCTGGGAGGAGAATGGGAGGGAAGGAAGGAACTGCACAGAACTGGAAACTGCTTCTCTTAGGGACTGGTAAAGGTTTTACATAGAGCACAGCAGTCCTCCAGCTGTTTCATGGAAGGAAAATACAAACCTTGTGCTCTAAATAGAGGCCGTGCCTTCACGTTCATCTGTTTCGGTTTTGGGTGTAGGCACTCTTGAAAACAAGAATCACATTTTCCAAAAACAGTAAGGAAGAAATGTAACGTACTGAAACTTCCTGAACACCACCGCTGTCACAGTGCTTGCAAAAAGGGAGGATGGAAAGAAAGAAAGAAGCAAGGTGAAATCTCCATAGGGCTGAAGGGAAGTTCCTGGCATTCAGAGGAATGTACGGAAAGTAAAAACTTTCTGCTGTAATTAACTGTGCTTAAAGAGGTTTCTCAGAGTATTTAGGATCTGTATCGTGTAGCCTTTGATAGATGCTCTGATTGCTTTGTCAGCAATGATCTCTATGCGTGTTTTGTGTCTTATTTTAACACTTTCTGTGTTTGCCGGTGTTGCTTATTTCACCTGCTCTCCACCTGTCTGCCTGTGGTCCCCATCCCTGTGTCATCTGAGGGAAGAAACGCTGGTGAGGATGTGATGATCTTAGTGCCTGGAGCAGCTGTCAGCCCAGCAGCGCATCTTCGGTTGAAGTGTTAGCACAGGCTTGGCCCTATGAGCAGAGTAAGCTGTGGGAGGGGGTTCTCAGACCAGGAGCCTCACAGTCAGATCATTGTGCTGCTTCCACTTATGCAGATGAATGATTTGATTTGTGATCTTTACCTGAGAGTAATTGCATTTAAATGGATCCTGCAAATGAGTGGAAGTATTTCAAAGAATCAGCTTCTAATAGGTCTTTATTTTTTAGATGCTTTTGACAATTAGAAACAGATGAAATAAAGTTTGCGTTTCACTATGAATTGGGATGTACTCTGGAATGCCTCGAACAGAATGAAGGTCTGGACTTTATGAGTGTCAAAAAAGAAACAGAGTGGTGAATTTTGCTTTTTCTATTGTCGTGCTGTCATAAGTTAGTAAAGAAACCACACCAGAAATTAAAAATAAACCTTCCAGAAGATTACAAGGATGTAATAACACTGAAATATTCCCGTGATTTCTCTTCAGTCTCACAACTTAGTAGTCATCAGAATCCACGAGGAAAATAAATTAGTTTCCAGAAACAATACAGCAGCATATAGCTCATGGAAAATAATCTGTTTAGTGCTTGCAGAAGTGATGGATTGGCAGCTAGAGAGCAAATCACAAAATGTGTCGGCGTACAGCAAGTAAGCTTCTGGTCTCTGTCTCACTAACATCATTTGGGTCTGACCTGAAGAGATGTGGAGTTTATTTTTCTTGCTCATAAGCTGAGTGGGTCAGTGAGTGTGCCATACTGTGGGGGTTACTGGTGGCCTGGGCACTTGTACAGGTTGCTTCTGGGACATGGCTTCGCTTTACATCATTGGGCTCAGCTGGTGGAGTTAACAGACAGAGACCTTGTGGAACACAGTGCTGCTGTTGGGTCAGGACCTGTGAGCTGATCTTGGGTTTCATGTGTTGTATTTTGATGTGATTCACTTGAGTGGTTCTGAAAATTTCACCGGGAGTAAATTGTTTATTAATGTGTGAGTGCATCTGAATTACTTTGCTTCTGCTCTGTTTTGGTAGGGAACAATGAAAAGATCCTCTTTATTTCATTTGATTTTGCTGATTATTTCCAAATGTGCGTTTCTCATTTAATGTGCATAAAAAGGGATTTCAGGAAGCCAAAGCCAATTTGAAGCATGCGATAACAAATTAAGTAATAAACTTTTTAAAGAGAAATATTACTGTGTCGTTTTCCTCTCTTTCCCCTCTCTGTGCTCACGTATTTGTTCCCTGCTCTCGTAGCGCAGGAGCACTTCCTGAGTCTGCCTGCTGTGATCTGCTACTGATCACTAGGTGTAGCTGCATCTCTAAATCCACTTTTCTAAGTGTAAAAAGAGGCAGGGCT
Organism: Excalfactoria chinensis; assembly: GCF_039878825.1. NCBI lineage: Eukaryota > Metazoa > Chordata > Aves > Galliformes > Phasianidae > Excalfactoria > Excalfactoria chinensis. Next base: position 47,882,973 of record NC_092826.1, read on the forward strand.
GAAAACTGGGCTTCGAACTTGGGAGGTCTGGAAATTTTTGTCCCCTAAAGAATTCTCATCTATTGGGTCGTTTTGTGTGGTTTGTTTGTTTGTTTGTTTGTTTTGCCTCAGTTTGCTTGTAACACAAATGAGCCCTTTGTCGTCTGTAAAAGTGCTGTTTTCAGTACCGTTGTTAGCATTCAGTGGAAGGATGAAAGCAGGCTGTAATATAACAAACTGCGTGGAGTTGTGAAGAAATTGTTAGTACTCTCTTAGCAGTTTATATGGAAGGATTATTGCTGCAGAGGTGTGATAAGGTTGTATCTTAGCCATCTTGATTGACCTGTAGATAACGTTTTAAAGCAAAGCTGGGGTGTTGTGAGTATATATAGCTTCTTAATGCATTGTGAGGAGACTTCTGCTCTCTTCCAGGTAACTAGTTTCAAAGATGATTCTGCTGTCGGTGAAATCCTGCACTGATTTCGTAAGTGTGATTTGTAGCTTCTTAAGCCACATCAATTCCTTCAGTGTTGTGAGGAGTTAAGCTGGGTGAGTCCCCATACATGCTTTAAAAATGATGTTTATATGCCCACAATTCTGAGAGCGGTAACAACAAGAATAAAGGTGTATTTACATCTCTTCCAAGTACGTTCAGTAGCTGCAAGGAATAGGAAAGGAACGATTCAGCTCAGCCTGACCCTTTGCCACTCAAGGAGCGATGGTCGCAAACAAAGTGAAGATCACGTTTGTTCAGATGAAAGCGTGGAAGTGTTAGCAGGAGGGAGTGCTGTAGGCAGGTTGGAATTCAAGTGTTTGGGGAGGGAGGTGTGAAAAGAGTGGAAGAGATGTACCTTACTGGAAAACGTCCTAGGAAAAGCTGAACTACCAAGGCAATTAAACTGCATCTGGAAAACATACATGGATTTATAATTATTCACATTTTCATATTTTTGCCATCTTAGTTTTGAACACACTTGCCTCCTTACATGTGCAAAGCTTGAATAGGTCTTCTGATGGTTTACATAGCAATAGTTGATGATCTTTACACATATGATTAAGTGAACCTTCAGATTTTCTTTTGGCGTGTGGAATGGTGCAAAACCAACATTTCTCCTGTAAGCTTTTCTCTTTTTTCTTTCTCTTTTTTTCCCTGGATATTTGCAGTCTGCCCTGATTTAAAGAGTAGTTGGAATCTCTGAAGAAGAGACTTTTCCTTTTCTTTCCTTTTCTTTCCTTTTCTTTTCTTTTCTTTTCTTTTCTTTTCTTTTCTTTTCTTTTCTTTTCTTTTCTTTTCTTTTCTTTTCTTTTCTTTTCTTTTCTTTTCTTTTCTTTTCTTTTCTTTTCTTTTCTTTTCTTTTCTTTTCTTTTCTTTTCTTTTCTTTTCTTTTCTTTTCTTTTCTTTTCTTTTCTTTTCTTTTCTTTTCTTTTCTTTTTAAAGTTGAAGTATGATTAAAATACATGCACAGAAAGAAATTCTCAAACCGTGAAATAAATTATCTTCCTTTAACTCATCTCCAGGAAAGCCTTTGTGTGCTTTCTCTATCAACACAATAAACAAAAACCAAACTCAAACAGAGCCCTACATAGAGCTTTAGGCATTTTAAGAGTTTAGTGAAATTCTTTGGATGCTTACATGAAGGCAGTACCATCGTTCACAATTAAAGGAAAGCCAATACATTTCTGTAGTGAAATACATGTGGTACAGGTTACAGAGTCTACAGCTCCTATCAGTGTTTCAGTGTCAAAAACAAAGGCCCATGCTAGCCTTTTATCTTTATATCTGAGCACTTGCTCACAAAATTGTAATGTTAAAATAAAGCGAAAGAAGGAAAGAGCTGATGGAACCCTGAAGAAATACACCACACAAGGCATGCATGGGTTCATACCGTCGCTGTTCTCATTAAAAACTAGGGGAGATTTTTATGATCTGCTCCTCCTAGTGTCCTGATGTTTGAAAAATGACAGTGTTTTCTAGCCCCATTAGCTGGCTGAGCTCTTTTTTTTTTTTTTTTTTTTTTATCATAGTAAAGGGAACTGATACTTGGGGGATCTAAAGGTGTCAGGCTTTAGTCCCTGCAGTGTTGGATTTCTCACAGGAAAACTGCAAGGAAGAATCACATGAACTTTTCTGTATTTGACATTTTCTATATTGTTACAGAATAGCTTATGAAATATCAAGTGATAAATAATCTTTGATTTCCTCTGTTGGCTGCCTAATCCTTGCCTTCCTTTGTAAAACTAAACCAACAAAATTTTGGTAGATCTTGCTTTCCTTTTGTACATTTTTAGTGAAGAAACTAGACTGTGATCCTTCTGCATTGATATGTACATACTATTTAGCTGTCTGAATTTGATCACACTAAGTCTTGACTGCCTGGGTCTGAGGAAGAGTGCAATAATTTCTTAGTTGTGGTGCCATTCGTGCTTAAAGATTTTATGAATCCAAGCAGTTGTGTGTGCATTTTTGTACCACTTCTCAGTGCTCCTGCTGGCTTAGGAACAAAAACCAAGAAGCCCTCATGTGGATTAGAAATGGTGAAGACCGTTCTTTAGAGTGTTATTGTTATTAAAAGGTTATCTGGGGGCTCAGTTATAGGGGTATCTCTAGATTAAGGGTTTATGGAGACAGACAAAGGATTTCTTGGTGGGTATTTAGCAGTTACATATGCAACATATGTTGCTGTTTTTGAAGTTTCCATGTCTTTGATAGAATTACTTTTTTGGCTTTTCCTTAACATTATTTACAGTTAGACAGAGGTCCAGGATCCTAAACTTTGTTCTGAAATCATTGTGAATACAGGGGAATTTAGTTCCAAGACTTTTCTTTAAGTCTCTATGAGCTAATGATAAACTACTGAGTGAACTTAACCCAAAAATGAATGCAGTCTGCAGGAGGCAGAGCTGATGTCATCAAAAGAAGCAAGTCATAGAATACTACTTGTCAGAAAGTGGCATTCTGAAAAGCTATTAGGAACTTCATGGAACTCATGGTGAAATTCCATTTACTTGAATCAGCATGGGATCACTTGAAAGAAGTTAAAGGAGAAAATCCTCACCACTCCTCAGGCTGGAATGAAAGAAATTTTCCACCTTTAATAATAATCTCTATCACCACACCTATCACAAATCAGTTAGTCATTGCTGGTTGAAACACTTGATATTTGCTTATCCACAAACAGTGAAACGGTTGGACACATATGTGTACCAACAAAGGTAAACTAGTGTATTTCATGTGTATCTGACTACCTCCCCTTTTCCTTGCTAGTTTTCATTTATCAATTATAACCTCAGCTTACAAATACTTTACAATTATGATCCTATGTGTGCTCAGCAGTTCCTACAATGAAGGCTAGATTTTCCCAGCCCTTATATATTGTTACTTACGTGGTTTAATGTGGTGACAAATCTGAAGTGAGTTTTGCATGCAGGAGTATTTTCAAACAACAACGAAACACGTTTGCTCTCCTGAAAAATGCCTTGATTAGAATAGTCAGGAGTCTGATTTTCACCTTCTTGGCTCTTCAGTTCTCATAGTACAAATGAAACACCCTGTGACTGAGCAAGCAGTTACATCTACTCTCAGAGTCCCAAATTAAATTATTAAAAAGAATTAAAGAATGAATGAAACAATGAGGACTGGAGATAGGTCAGGGTAATTTTCTTCCACAGAGGTTTGATCTTTTGATGCAGTTGCTTAGACCACCTAGTGCTCATCTGCTGCTGGTCACAATCCTTGTACAGGAGCCTTGTATTAGACTGCAGTAGCTTTGCTGCTGCTGTGACAAATTTTAAATTAAATTTTAAAAAGCGCAGGAACTATAATGATTTCCAATAAATACTGTGAAATTCACTTCCTGTGGTAGTAAAAGACACACAAGTTACAACGCACTAAAATTTATACATTTACTGCAATTCACCTTTAAGGAACGCAAGAGGAAAGTTAGAGATTTTGAATAGATGATGTGCTTTATTTTATCGTTTGGAAGCCTGCTCACAGAACTTATGAATTGATGATCTGAAGGGAGGCCCTTTTACTATTGCATCTCACGCATCGCTTCTATAAATATCTTTTTTTTATTATTATGATTCTGCAGTTTTTAGATTTGTTTTTCTTTTCTTTTCTTTTCTTTTCTTTTCTTTTCTTTTCTTTTCTTTTCTTTTCTTTTCTTTTCTTTTCTTTTCTTTTCTTTTCTTTTCTTTTCTTTTCTTTTCTTTTCTTTTCTTTTCTTTTCTTTTCTTTTCTTTTCTTTTCTTTTCTTTTCTTTTCTTTAACTGTTATTGTAAATATATTTCACAGCACTCCTTTGTTAATCACAAGAGATGTGGTTTTGCTCCAGAATAATTAATAGATAATTACCTCTTTCATCACTGTAGCTCGTCCATCTTTTAGGGGAGTGAAATAAAGCATCACGTGCCTGTATGAGAGCAGTGCTGCTTTCCCCCCCCAAGGGTTTATGGCACACTGGGTTTGGAAAACTCTTCAGAAAGATTGTGTTATTAGCTTAAATCTTAAGGGTAGCTCGGTTAGGTGAAATAACGCTTTTTAGTTGTGCTGACAAGATTGTAATGTAAGATTGAGGAGGATATTACAGGGGTTTCTATGCACGTCCAAGTGGATGGACAGTGGGCTGGTAGTTAGTGCCTTAAGGTTTTGTAAAGGAGTTGTTATTGCAGGTAAATGAATAGAGTGGCTTTTCACATCTCTGCTTCCAGTGAATGCAGACTAGGCTGAGTAAGTAACTCTTATCCATGATGTGCATTTCTGTACTTGTGTGAATGCTTATAATCTAAGCACTAGCTCATATGTTTCTGTTTTAAAAAGTTGATGAGTTATTGCCCTTTAGTGGGCTACTGCATTTTTCATGGTGTTCTCACGCAGAGCCTGAGATTTGCTCAACAGATTCACGATGTCCTCCACCTACAAAGGGTCTCACCTGCGGTCTTTTCAGGTTCATGGCTTTTCCAGGTTTAACATCTGGTTCAGCTGACAATTAAAAACAAACATGCAAATCAGTTTTCATCTCCAAGAACTGTGTTGGGACCCAGATCTGACTGTCCTTGCTGTAGCTTTGTATAGTTATTGTTTTCTTCTTAGGGGTTTAGTGAATTTGTTTTGTGTGAATAGAATTTCATCACTCTCCGTTCCCTCTTGCTCCCACTCCTAGTAAATAAAGTCAGTGCAAGAAGTCCAGTGCTTTCTTAAAACTTCACAGTCTGCTCGAAATAGGCTCACACACTGAGTATAAACTAGCGTGAGTGGGGAAATGTGTCTGTATCAGGGTTTAACTCTGTTTACATATCTATGTAGGACTGCGTGGCATTTATTCTAATGACGGCGATGTTTTTATCAAATGGTGTAATTCAATATCAACAGCATCCGAGGATTACAATTTTTGGAAGCTGTAGGTATTTTGATACTGTAACATCTCTTTTCCTTCAGTGCTTTAAGATGCCCCATATAATCTTGCCCAGGAAATGATGTCCTCACCCAGTGGAACTTTTTGAGCCTGGAAGTTTTTTCTGGCTCCATGTTGGGATGACATAGTGGAACATGAAACGTACTGCTGGAGCACAGCATGAAGAAGACAGATGTAGATTTTAATGCCTGTTGTATTAACCAGTTGCTTAGTGATCAGATCTTCTGCCTAGTGGGAAGCCTGGATTTAAGTATATGCTCTGGCATTTCAATGTGATATAGGTGAGTATCTTCATAGTTAATCTTTTCTAATCTTTTTAGTTTTGACTGTGACTGAGGAGCCTAATTTTTTCTTAACTCCTACATTATCTTTGGTAAATATTATTTTTATTGCATGGAAGCAGTAAAAGGGGAAGGTCAGGTTGGATAGCAAAAAAACGGTTCTTTGCCAGAGGGTGGTCAGGCACTGGAACAGGCTCCCCCAGGCAGTGGTCATGACGCCATTGTGGAGCCAGGAGTTGGACTCGCTGATCCTTCTGGGTCTCTTCCAGTTCGGGATGTCGTGCAATTCTATTTGGAGAACATTTGCAGCAGCCACTGACCGCCACTTACAGCTCCAGTCTTCCCCCTCGATGGTGTACTTAAATGCTGTCATGTATTTAGGAGATAAAGACAATTGTGGACATTCACGGGAAGTGTAGTACTCAGTGGGGTAGTTCTTATGCTAATTGCTGAGAACTACTATCGCCTTTTTTCCTTTAATGTTCCATTTTCTGAATTGTAGATGAAGATTATTTTACAAAGCACTGCATACAATGCAATATAAGCACTTTACATAACACATCACTTCAGCTGTTTTTCTTTTTAACTTCTGCAGAGGCAGCTATTCCTGAAGTAATTTCACAGCTATGTAAGATCAGTTGTTGTCCCAGTAATAATTTTAAGTCGCCATGCAGCTGATGCCCTCTTTACTGTGTCTGAGAGATGTCATCTTGATTCAGTCCTAGCTCAAAACTTCTCAAAGCACCTTTTTCTTTTTCTGCTGTGAGCACTTTCCTGAGTATGAAAGCAACCTGTTGGGGTTGGGTCTGCGGTTGTTAAAAGAAACCAACAACACTAAACACAATTTAAGTTAATATTTATTTAAAAGCCTCGAAAGCTGGAAATGAGATGGGAAGCCTGTACATTGCCCAGCATGACTATGCTGTTTATAGTGACAGCAAAGCGTGTGGGTTGAAGACCACACATCAAGCTCCTGAGGTGTGTTTTATTTATTTTTACATTGAGAATTGTTGTTAGAATTTCCTACATACATCAAGGCTAGTAAGGGATTTATGTGAATTAGCCTAGCATTTTTGTTTCAGCACTTGGAAATGGTTGCACTTTCGGAGTTCTATTTACTTTCAGTGTTTGAGGAAAGAACACACCCATTAGGACAAATACATGGTGAAATTGTGTAGGGCTCAGAAGCCCAAGACAAGTTGAAATATATTCTTCATAAATAAAAAAAGTCTGGGTTTTACAGCAGCAGTGCAGCAACAGCAGAAGTGGATTTTTATTTATTTTTTTAAAGTCTTGCAGTAACTTCAGAGCTGAATCTTTCCTTTACAAACCCTTAACAGAAAGTCATTTTGTTCACTAGAATGTTATTTCTTTGCATCCTGACTACTGGGGAGTTGGATGTTAGCCACATTAGAAGCTGCAGAAAAGAAATTAAATGACATTGAAATTACCCCTTATAAGTAATATTCCTCAGCCACCTCTGTTGTATTTGCCAGGTGTAGACAAGCGTATGATTGTGTGTTTGGGTTGAAGTGATGGATCTGCTAGCAAAAAGTGCACGCTTCAACCTTGTTCAGCTGTACCACCCTCTGTCATGTGGTGGGCTTGGAGTCTTGAGTGTGGATAGGAACTTGAGTTGTCAGTAGGGCTGAAGCCTTAGTAGTCATGTTTTTAAATGGAGAAGTTTAAAGTAAAGATTGGTCTTGGTGTCATTGCATCACCAGGGTGGCTTCAATGGGAGTCAGTCTATTTTGACTGATGGGCACTCACTTCCTGCTTTTGGTGTGCTTTCTCTCATTTCTTACAGAGAAACATTCAGTCTTTGAATATCTAAATTCTTACTTTAGGAGCTACCTGTTATGACTCAGTGAGGAATGGAAATTGTAGGCTGTCTTGTGCTTCTTCTGGTGTCAGGCAGGAGCTACTCAGGAGGTTTATGCACGCGCTGAGTTGCATCATGGAAGCTTGCATTTTGAAAGCTATTGCTCGCCTGTCAGTTCTGTTGTGTTTGTTGCAAAACTTCAGTCAGTTTCTGATGTGTAGCCCAAACTTGAAGACTTTGTAATGAAAACTGTCCGTATTTGTGAGGATCTCTATTTCTGAAATGAATGCAGACTCGCAGCTTCCTCAATTGGTACACAGTAAATCTGCCTCAGTGAAGTAGCATCTGACAGACTTGTTCCCTTCAAATCTGTTCTTCTGGTGGGTGGATGGCAGGAGCTTTGGGAACCACTCACTGTAAGTGAGAAATCTCACGTTTCCAGAACTGGCTCTGGTAGTCTTCACAGTCTGCAGAGAGCTGTGCTAGATTTACAGCTATAAAACGTTAATTCTGGCTTGTGTGACAGAAGATGTGCGTTTCCAGACTTTGTGAAGTAGAACTGCAGAAAAAATCAGATCTGTATTCTAGAAACCGCCGTTGAACAAATACATTGATATTCACTAGTAGCCCCATTCACATGATTTCAATGCTTTGACTCAACGCAGTGGTCTAGCAATAAAAGAAAGAATTGGCCAATTACAGTAATCTGCTAGAGCTCTGTACTCTAGAATTTTGTGCAGAGAAAGAGGGAGGGCTCTTACCTGCTCTCAGTTCTGCCTAAAATTGCACTCAATGCCATCTATTCCACAGCAAATAACACACGTATTTAACAAGGCTGTTAACCACGGGGCCACCTCTAAGGTTGTATTGCTTAGCTGCCACATCTCACGCCCTCTCCACCTCCTTCTCCATGTTCCTGTCTGCTCCTCATCACTATGTTCCACACACCAGAAGGCACTAGGGCCTTCCTCTGCCCTCCTCTTTCTTCCCTGTTTGGAGATTAATGTTCACATTCAGGCTAGGGCACATAGCCTCTGGGGAGCTACAGTAGGGATTAGGGGCAGAATTCTTGACTGCCTGATTATTTTTCCTACCAAGAATGTGCTTGCTATTGTTTTATTTTTCCTTTTTTCCTGTGGTGGATTAGATCAAAGTGGTTCCATGCATATGTTGTGACACATACCAGGAAAGCATGTGCTTATGTGTAAATAGTGTAAGTGAGCAGGGCTGAGGTTTTGCTTAGCTTTGCGCTTTGCTGCAACAGCAGGCAGTGCATGTGGAGAACAAGACACTGAGGCCAGATCTAGATTTCAGACCAGATGGACATTATTCATAATAATATTCGAGTGTTAATGGTTTTTATCGGAGTGTGAAGTAAACTGTTGTGATTCTTGTTCTTCAAGCTGAAGAGAATCGCTTGGCACTATTAGTACTGCCACTATTTATATAAACACAGGCTCAAAAGTTAAAAATGAATACAGTCAGTCTTGGGCATGCTATAAGTAACTCCCCAAAGCTTCTGATGACACAATAAGTACAGGTGGGCAGGTGTTGCACAAGTAGCATGAGCATCCCAATATCAGCATTTTGTAGGGCTGCATCTACAAGGACATGGACAGCCTTCGGAGAAATTCATCTAGAACTGTTTTCCTTGTGGTTGAAGTGCTGTTAAATGCTATGTGAGAGATATCATCTCTGAATCTTCTGTTTCAGCAGAGAGGAAGATGCAGAATTTTGTGTCACATAAATCTGCTTCCTTTCTTAATATATACAGAATAAACATTGTATACAAACGTTTAGAAAAAAATGTTGCCTCTTTATTCAACTCCTGCAATTAAATATTGCTATATTGGTGCTTTGGCTTAATGTGTATTTCGTACATTGTTGACAGGTTAATTTTGGCTGTTATTTTTATGTGCACTCCTAATGCATGTAAATGCACGTGGAGCATACTCTGTGCTATCTTGAAAATGGAGCAACAATTCTGTAAGTCCGTATTTTTTTTTCTACCAGTTTAAATTGTGCCTTAAGATGAGCTTGAAAGTTCCTACTCAGTGTGGAATGTGCAATATATTGATGTGGTTCCTGTTGATGAAGGTTCAATATAGGAAGAGGATGCCAGCCATGCTCACAGCTGCGTACAGCACAATGTGTGCTCTCCTGGGCAGATGTCGAAGAGGTTTATTAAAGCATTCAAGTTGTTTCTTCATATTGGGAGTGAAAGATTCCTTCTTAATCCTCATATGGCTGCTGTCGCTGCTGGAGTGTTAATAGATAGACTAATTTGTGAGCTAAATTACTAATTGTATTATGAGTCTAAACCTTATTAAGCCTTTTGTGTAGAATTAGATCACAGAGCTTTGGGAAACTGAATCCTAGTTGGGTTCAGTCTCCCCTCTTCAAAGACACAGGGAAGCATTCCTGGCTTCAGAGCTGCAACTGAGCTCTGTCACTGCCTGCTCTGTTATTGACGGGGTCAGAAGTTGGAAGCGGGGAGGCTCTGAGAATAGACCATGTCTCAGTTACATGAAAGCAACACAGTTGTGTAGAAGAATACAAACTCTTTATAATGTAAGAGGAGGGAGTTACAGAAGTTAGTTCCAAAGAAGTTCATAATCCACCCAGAGATGGGCAATCACTCAGCTGTGCTGTTGAGTGATGAGCCCCTGTTGCACTGCAAGCTCATCTGGGTCACCTGAGGTGGCTCTTGCTCTTTGCTCTGTCTTTGCGTGGAGTCAGCCTGCTAATGCAGCCCAGCTGGAGACGGGGCCCATTGCCTCCAGCAGTGGATCAGTAATAAATAAACAAAGTGGGGCTTAATGGATTTTGACATCCCTTTCAATAAATTTTTATGTTGGTCTGTAAGCTTGTGAACTCTCATGCCTTTGATGTAGGAATGTTGTACCCATGGCAGTTCATGTTCTTTACAAGAAAATGCTCACATTTACTCAATAAATTTTCCTGTATATACATGAGATACATTCCCAATGGTATTAAGTTTTTCTCTGTGGTTCTGCACTTTAAACTACTGTGAGGATCTGCTCTTTTACATCTGAAGTTATCAGAGACTTATATGTTCCTAGCTTTATTCTTCACTGCTGTAAGCTAATGGCATTTGGGAAGTATAGACAATAAACAAAACAGGATATGTATTTTGTCACATTATCTTTGTATTTAAAGAGATTTTTCTAGGAAGTCTTATCATTAGATGTGACACAAATAGAGTACATTAATACAAAGCTCCGTGTATCTTCTGAAAGACAGACCTTTCAGAAGGTTATCCACACTGTGTGTTATTACATCACTGTGAACAGAGCAGCCCAAAGCCCTGCTTAAAAGGTAACTGCCTCCAGGTGTGGCTGTTGGGTAGGGGTCTGTTCAGCTCCTACACTGATTATTGTGCTTACTGAAGCACTTCAGGAGATTAGTGTTGTTTTTTAGCATGTTGTGATTTTTTTAGGGTTTTTTTTTTTTGTATGTTTTATGTGAATTTTCTAGCATTTTCTTATTCAAGCACAGTATACCTTGAGACCAGAGTAGCTGCTGTTTCTCATTGGTTTAGGTGTGAGTTGGCATGATTGCCCACTTGCCATCTGCCCTGATTTCACCTGAAACAGCATTAATAGCACATGTTGCTGGGTGATGGGAGTGCACCTGGGGCTGGGCTAGGCCTCTGGGTGGGATGGGGCCAGCATGTGTGCCTGAATTGGACTGGGGGTCATTCTGTATTACTTGACACCATGCAGAAGGGTATAAAGCTGTGGGCAGTTCACAGGTTTGCTTGCTGTTTGGGGGCTGCTGTGCATCAGTTGGTAGGGTGTTGCGTTGTGCCATGCATCTGTGAGTGGTGAGTAATCTTATTGCAGCTATATATATATGGTTATCGCTGCCTTTTTGTTGCCTTTTTGCTCTTCTGTTTTAGTAAGTGGTTTCTGACTTAACCTGTGAGGTCTGTTTTGTTTCCAGTTCTCTCTCATTCCATTTGGGCGGTACTGAGCTACAGCCATGAGGTGCTGCTGGGTTAAACCACAAGTGCCTTTTTGTACCCAATATGGGGTGGGTGATATTAGCACAGACTTTGTTTCTGTTGGAACTGCAGGGCCTGTTGTGGAGGTTAGAGAAACTTTCCAGCCTCCGGGCTGACTCCTCTGGGGCAGTCAATTTCAGGTGTACCCTTACAGGTGAAAGCAAACCGTGGCCTGTACTCTGCTGCCAGAGGCACTAAGAAAAACATGTTGGTAATACCGGTTATGGAATGTCACTTGGCTTCTCGCTTGATTCTTACGTTTAAAACAAACAAACTTGATTAAGTGGGTCATTCTACCGTGATATTTGTAAAGTAGTCTTGGTCGTCTTCTTAGCCTGACCTTAGTTTGCTTTATTTATTTGTGAGATGTCTTGAACCTCCCTCGCTCTCTGAAGAAGGATAAGTGCTAACTGCACATTCCTATGGTTCTTCTCTTGGTTTTCATTTTGTGCAACAGGCCATGTTTTCAGTGAAAATAGGAGGAGCAAATAAGAAGGACCGGTATTATGTCACATCACTAACAAGTACAGTTATCCATTACTGGGGGTATCACTACATAAACCAGGTCCTCAAGTTTTGGTTTGTTCCTTTTAGTGGCAGTGATACAGAATATATAACAACTTCTTCTGTAGCTGCTGACTGAAACAAGGAATTAAGTGACCTATTTAATTTGGAGAGTTTGTATGCTTGAATGTACTGTTGCACCTTTCCTGATTATACGGAACAGAATATGGATTTCGTGTCTTTGGATGGCATTGCTTCAGATTTTTATATTCTCTTTGGTACTCCTTTAAGAATTTCAGATGTGATTTCTTCCAGGCACATCTGAAAATGACTAATGAGGTAATGAAAATAAATAAATAAGCCTCCTCCATTAAACACCAAGTAAAGTCTGTACCACTGTTTTCCACCTTTCTGGAGCTAGGAGGGGAACAGGTTGGGAGTAAGCAGCAGTGGGAAGAAAGTGCTGTGGGTATTCAGCCTTGACAGTCTGGTCATGAGAGTCGCTGTCTTCACTGTGCTCTATGTGATGATTTTAGCTACTCAGTGACCTGAATTAGATGCCATTGGTTTTTGGTAGATACACCCTTCAGTGAACTCTCAACACAAGCTGCTGGTGAGGTTATGTTGAGGTGGTAGTACGCTACCTTAATGCTGTTAGAGCTGCAACGGAATCTGTCCTGAACTTGGTAATCATGTGTCCAACAGGACGATGGTGTCTGCAACCAGCCTGTGTTGTTTATCTTGATTTGGATGCTCCTATCTGTAGTGGAAATGCTAAGTCACAGCTTGAACCAGTGATTGAGCACCTGGTCAGAAGGCAGGGCCAACTCAGGGGAGCTCAGGTGCATACAGTGCCCCTGAATGACTGGAAGGGGTGGAGCCAGGATCCACTCCTTCCCAGACCCTAAGTAAGGGTTGGCAGTGGAAGTGAGGGTATCTCACTAGAGGTCCCTGTTTACCAGAGTCCTTCCAAGGGTAAGCAGGTTTTTTTTCCTTTGTTTCTGCACCCCCAGCTGCTATGTTAAACACATCCTCACTTGCTGCAGCCTAAGACTTTGCTATTCCACTATCACTACTGTGCTTTCTATTACATTGTAGCATTACACCATCTTTGCGTGTGGAGATGTGAAGTCTAAGATCTCTTTGGTGAGCAAGAGTTGCTTTCACCTGCTCTTTTTACAGAGCATCTGCTGCAGTAAAGCTTGCTGCTTCTTCCACCTGGCTTCATCAGTTTTCTTTATGCTCCTTCTAGCAGCAGCCTACTTGCTTCCCTTCCTTCAGGGTCGGAACAGTCCAGCTGCCTGCTTTGATCTGCAGGATCTTGGTAGTGCAAATCAAAGAGGAAGTTGCCTGTGTGCCATTGGGTCATACCCATCCAGTGGGCCATGACCACTGATTGGAGTCAGGAAGGAAGGGTTTGAATAATGTGCAAGGTAGTTTTTTTTTGTGTGTGTGTGTTTTTTTTTTTTTTTTTTTTTTTTTTCCCTCCTGTAAGTAAAGTTTTCTAACTCTGAGGATGGGGGTGGGAGGACAGTTGTGAGATAATTACCTGCTTTGCAGTGCAAATGATGGGATATATTACACATTAATAGGGAACCTTCTCTTGCCACAGGTAGAATCTCCCAGTGGGAGGCACAGAAAAACTCTGTTTCGAAAGTAGAGAGAGATGGGGAAAACCTGACTCTCAGTTTGTGTGTGGCAGCTTGGGAGCTGGAATTGTTATCTGAAGCCAGGAGAGATGTATTCCAAACCTTTGGAAGTCTCATATGGAAGCTGGAGTGGGACTTGGAAGCCTGGTGGACCCCTTCCAGCTTGGGCTGTGCTGTACTTCCCAGGAGCCTGGGCTAGCTTAGGCAGAAAACTCCTTCTAGAATTTTCCTGGGGTCACTACTCTGTTGCTGTGTGAAATACGGGGACAGTTTGTGCATGGACAAGATGCATTATAAAAGCATTGTGAAGTAAGAGCGTTTCAAGGGGTACATTTAGTTGTGCTTTTCTGCATAGACTTGCCTATGGTCTCTGTATTGTATTTGTGAGGTGGGAGTTGGTGTTTATTCCTGTAGGAGGGAACACTTGTATGCTTAGGAAGGGTGGAAAAGAAAAGAAAGAAAGAAAAAGCATAACTATGCAGTTGTTATGTTAAATGAATTTTAAAGTTGGTGAGAAGAGGCATTCAGAGATGAGAATGCTTGGGGGGAGAAATGAAAGCGCACTGGAGCTGTTTCCCCTTGAGGGCTTAGGCAGGATTGAAGAGAAGTGGTGCATACTGAAGCCTTGTTTATAGTCTTTCACTTACTGTTAATAAAACAGGGATGTTCTAAAAGGTTTCCATAATTAAAATGCAGTCCTTGAGTGTAGTGTGTTTTGAGAATGGGCTAAAGGCCTGCTGCCTCTCCGACTGCTTAAATCGCTACTTATGAAATGCTGCAGTGGACTTAGCGTTTTGAAGTTGTTTTCAATCAGAATGATGTTAGAAATGTGGGGTATTGAATATATGAAAACAGAACTTATGGGGAAGCTGATAAGTGTACAAATTTACTGATTAGTAACTAATTACCAGTACAGAGATTTCTTTTTTTTTCCTTCTGTTTTGTTGTGTTTTTCTTTTAATTGGCTGAATATTAATAAATGTGGCTTATTTCTGGGAAACAGCGAGTTCTAATGGTCTACCAGAAATTCATAACAAAAAAAGCTAAGGAATTAGCATAATAAATAATTATTGCTTCCAGGGTTTTTATTGTTAAGATAATAAAATGTTAAAAAGCAAACCACTTGAGTAGAAAGTAATTGCACTGACAAGCACCACACAGCGAGCATTCACAATAAAGTAAACCTTCCCTCAATGTCAACCTGATTTGCTATCCACATAAATGCTTCCTCACATTATGGAAATGTGCTTTTTCTATCAACGGAAAAGAATAAAACTCCAGGCATCTAATTAATCTTGTCTGACGTATGATTTCATACTCAGGTTAAAACACGAGGCAGGTAGGTCTATTTTTTCCTCCCTCTTTGTGCATGACCACAGGCAAATCTCTCCATTAATGTCAAGCTGCATCTGTGTGTCTCCATCTCTGCCACATGTCAGTCATTAATGCATTAGTGTTGCCTGTATTGGATTCATATGCACCATTTTTCCTGTCTGAGGGCCTTGTAAATAGGAAGCTGCAAGGCTTGTGAGCTGTACATCACAGACATCTTACCTTGACCCTATCTGTAGGAAGAGGGACTCTAATGTATAGGAAAGGGATTGGATGCAGTAATTTGTAGTGGAATTTCCAAGTTAGCATGACCCAGTGGGGGAAAGGAAACAAAACTTGGCTTCAATACTTTCTTTGATTCAGAATGTTCTTGTTAAAGTCAGAGAACTTTTAATAGTACCTAACTGTGTTACCGGTAGTATTGTAGACTGGTTGATGGCAGAACCACTTTGAGAAAATGCACAGACAAACAAAGTGTCTGCATTATGGGTGTTTTATTTTTCTGAAATTCTGCTTAATGGTTTCTGCCAGAGGCAGCCTGTGACACTTGAAAATGTGATGGTTTGACCTTGAATGCTAAAAACCTGTGCAACTCTGCTGTGTTTTTATGTATGTAGGTAGTACAAAGGATACTGATAAGAACTGGAGTCCAAATAACAAAACCTCGGCTTGTTCTTGAAAATGAAAGCGGTAACCTCGAGTTACTGTAATGAAAAGAAAGCTAGCAAACTGAGGGATTGTTTCATGAGCGCAGTGCACGTATTAAAATAGTTTTAATTTAAAATTTTAATTAAAATTTAAATTTTCCCTTACAGTTTACATGCAGAATCCCATGGTGCTGGGAAACAAATATTTTCTTATAAAGTCCAAAAGTAAGAGGAGGAATGTTTTTGTTTTATTGACTGATGTGAAACAGGACTGTTATTGGTGAAGGAGATCTGTGGTTTTGTTTTCCTCTTGTTTTCAAAGTTATTTTCTAGGCTTTAACTTCTGTTTCCAAAGTTTGTGTCCTACTTCATATTAAGCAATTAAGTGTTGTTTGTGACTGAAATTGCTTTTCTTTGCATTCTGAAGACAGGACAAGATCCTGTTTGGAAGAAGGGTTGCGCAGCAGCCCATAGCTGTAGTCACATATCACTGTTGTCTAGAAGCCCATTTTGTGAGTCCTTCAGAGAAGGTGCTGAAGAATCCTTGTAAGAACTGTGTTGCATCAAGGAAAATGCTTACTTATTTTGAGTAATTGTGAAAGCTATTGGTTATAGACAAATAGCATGACACCAGGAGGAATCAACAGGCAAAATAATAAATGAGACATGTTCTCCAGAGGACAAGCATTGTTGTGTATATGGCTGCTTTTTGTGTTGTCTGCTTTGTGTATTACCTGCTTCTGAACAGCGACAGGTCTAAGCCTTGTCTGATGAGTTAGCTTTATACCCCCAAAAGACTGATTTGTGATTGACCTCTTGGCAAATGTGGCTTTCACTTGTCGCTGTGGTGCTGCTTGACTGGGGCTTGGTTTAGTATAATAGAAAAGATGACTAAGATCACCCAATCCAACTGTCAGCCCACCCCCACCATACTCACTAAACAACGTCCATCAGTGCCACATCCACATGGTTCTTGAACACCTCCAGGGATGGTGACTGCACCACCTCACCAGGCAGCCTGTGCCTATACCCAGGCACCACTTTTGAGAAGAAATTTGTTTGTGGCTGTTGGGACTGGCTTCTGTTAGCCCTGAAAGACAACCTTTCTGTATGGAGGTAGAAGCTAGAGCCAGGAAATTAAGTCTGTGTCCTGACTATGAGGTTCTTGCTGTCTGCTTTTCCCTTGATGTTTCCTGGCAGCTTGCCTTTGAGAAGGAGAACTTTTTCTCAAGAAGAAGTGCAGTAACACAGCTTTAGTCCACATTTGTAACTTTTTGCACCTCAAAGACTGGCAGTTAGTGCACTTAGTTTTTTAAGAGCTTGTGAAATGTAGATGTGGAGTAGGAGAATGTCTTTCTGCTCAGTAACCTGTGTAAAGCCACAGATCTCGTTTAGAGATCAGTCACAACACTCTTCATTTCTGTGCTGCAATTTCTTTTCAGCTGCTTGTAGGAGGGTTGAGTGTTGCAGAGCCACTCAGGCAGGCAGGAACTTCCGCAGATCTCTTTGCCTTGCCCCTGCTCAAAAGAGAGTTACTTCAAAGCTGGGTCACACTGCTTGGGGCTCAGTCTCTTCAGTTCTGAGCATCCACAGCGATGGGGATCCACAGCCTCTTTGGGTTATGTGAACTTGTAAAACAGGAGCTCTAAAAATGTCCGATATGCTAGGTTAGTAATTCTATAGAGGAGAAAAAAATATCAAAGAAAAGACATTCCAGAGTATATTAAAACTTAAAAGGTGGGAGCTTAAGAATTTTTTGTTAAGGCTTCTGAATGCATGTTGTTCAAAACATGTCTCCTTCGTTCTTCTAAATACCCCTCTGTTGTGTTGACAAATACTTTTGAGTGCCGAGAATGTAAACTTCTGTTGCTTTCTGTCTGGCTTTAGACTAAGTATTCATACTGAACAGTGTATGGTCTTACCAGTAGCTGCTTCACATGGGTGCTGTTTTTCAAATAAAGTGACCTGTAACATGTAAGATATTAGACATTCCAGAAAACATTTTAATTTGATTTGGAAAGTCACATAGCTTAGAGGCGTGCACTTAAGACTTTCACAGCAGAAATGTTCCTTGTGTGGTGCCAGCATTCTCATCTAATATTGGAGAACACTGGAGCTCTCTCTCTGGAGATGTTATTTTTTCATTTACAAACTTCAACAAAGAAAAAAACATGCTGATGTTAAACAGAAAACAAGTTGCCAAAATTCTAAAAGGGAAAAAAAAAAAAAAAGTATTTAAAAATTCCCCACAGAGGGAAGTTAGTTGAGGGATAAGAACAGATTTTTAAGTGCTCTGTCCCAGATAGTGCTGGCAAGGGAAGAAATGATGTTGCTTATAACTGTGAAACTCTGTGGGGGATTTAACAATGCTAGGAGGAAGGAGAAGTGTTGCCTCTAGAAGTCGGTGGAAAGGGACAACAGACACAAATGTATTTTCCTGTTGCAGGGGACCAAGAGGTTGTTACCTAAATAGCTTTTATGCTGTTTTCTTTTTTCTTGCTTTAATTCAACTGTTGGTGATTTTAACCTTGATTAGATATTATTTATCCTCAGTGCTGTAGAAATCTAAACTGTCCTGATTTGTCTGTGCATTTAGTATACGTGAGAAACAGTTCATAGTATTATACCGTAGAATGGTCTGTGTTGAAAAAGACCACAATGATCATCTAGTTTCAATCCCCCTGCTGTGAGCAGGGCCACCAACCACCAGACCAGGCTGCCCAGAGCCACATCCAGCCTGGCCTTGAATGCCTCCAGAGATGGGGCATCCACAACCTCCCTGGGCAACCTGTTCCAATGTGCCACCACCCTCTGTGTGAAAAACTTCCTCCTAATATCTAACCTAAACCTCCACTGTCTCAGTTTAAAGCCATTCCCCCTTGTCCAATCACTATCCACCCTATATGGGTACTATATGGTTACTATGGACCCTATATGGTTAGTATAAAGAGTCATTGAAGTGGGTCTGGATGCGCTTTGGCTCCCAAGTGTGCTGGTATTCTCAGAGGTGTTGGTTTCCTTGAGACTTCAGTAACATAGGTCTCCGCTGCTGTCCTGTTTTGTTGTTTAACTTTTTAGCAATAAATGTTTTTTCTTGCCAGCAATACGTTAAGTAATGAGATGACACATGCTGGTCATTTCCAGGAGATTAAAGTTCATGTTTTGAGAGAATTCTAGAGTTTGCAGTCTCAGTAAAAACATCTTTCTGGTAATCATTGAACAGTGAAAAGGTTATAAGTTACTCCATGTTTAACTTAATTACTGTGTCAGGCTTCTAATTAGGAGTTGGTGTACTATAGCTGGAATTTCATAAATACTTAAACTTATTTCTGTATTCTAGGAGTCTCAACCTGCTCTGTAGAATCAACACCTGAGAATTTTATGTTCCAGATAGAATTTTTGTGCTGTTCAAAATGCTTTATTTTTTTTTTTATGGTCTCCAAAGACATTTTTTTGTTCTTTTTATTTAGTCAGTGCTGTTTTAGCTAGTAGTGCACTGATTCTCTCTTCTTGGAATACACTATAGACAAAAATATGTAGCTGAAAGCTTTACACGTGCAGATCAATCGGTCTTCTGCAATGGACTTCATGTATTTAAAATGTATCCTTGAACATTTTAACAGAGCTGGTCTATTTGACTCAAGCCATCAATAAAATGAAAGGAGAAACCTCCCAAATGTACATCTCTTTGTTCCCAAGTTTATTATTATTTGACACTATGAGGATGCAACACAATATGTTTAGCCTTTGCTAATATACTTTTTACCATCCTATTCTTCAGTTGCAGTTGTGGCTGTTTTGTTCTGAGCTGGCAGCTAATCCTGCTACAGCTTCAAGTTCTGACCAGTTTTACAGTGGTTTTACACCACATCCTCCTAGTTATCTTAAAAGCAAAATTCATCCTTGCATGGGAGAACTAGAATAGGCATTGTAAGGCAGTTTGTGTTTTACAGTTCCCGTGACTTCACATTGGTTGTTGGCAGCCCAGATATCCTCACCAAAGAGGAGTTAGTTCACTTAAGATTTGTTGTCCTCCATGCTTTTTTTTTTTTTGCTTGTGTGCTGTCCCTGTGTGAATATTCTTGAGTTTTTAGTTCTTGGGACAGAAGCTTGAGAGCTTGGGGCTGAGAAAGACTCAGCTGGTGATAAAGGCTGTGCTGGTGGAGGTGCATGAATTTCTGAGCACTGCCAACAGCAGTTTTATAAGTTTTGGTTATAATTAGCTTATTTCAGAGTATTTTAAATGCATTTGTCTGGTATAAGAACATACTACAGCTGAGGCACTTTATTTGAACCTGATTTGAACGTGTAGATATATTACTGAGAGACGTGGTTTAGTGGGCATGGTGTTGATGAGTTGACAGTTGGACTAGATAATTTTAGTAGTCTTTTCCAACCTATGATTGTGTGATAAACTACTGTAAGTTTAGGGGTGGTAAGGGAGAAACAGGATAGTAATCCTGGTCTTGTTGCTGTCAGGGTGCCTAACTGAGGACTCACATGGAAGGTGTACCTCATTTTTAGAGATGAATTAGCAGAGACATTGTGAGAAGATAATGAAGGATGTAGAAGTAACGAGGTGAAGTTACAAGACAGGTCAACCTTGATCTTTCACTGCGTGGTTGAAAATCTTCCTGATTGTCATGAGCAGAATGCAATCCCAGCCACGTGCAAAGTTGGCAACTTCCCAGTGGAGGGTATCACTGCGAAGAAATGTTTGTAGTTGGAGAGCTCAAAACCATGAACTGAATGCGAACTTCTGCAGATATGCTCAGCTTACAGGCAGTTTGAGTTCCTTCACTGCTTTCTCTTTATAGGTGGATGTTAAGCACAGTCTGATTTTAGTGCGGTGCTGTGGGCACCAGTGGTGCAGCCAGTTTTCAGGTCAGTTCTGCTAAATTAGGAACACCAAGGCAAGCGCTGCAGTGGTTTATTGTGAGAAGAGAACTAAAGCAGGCTGTGCTGGTAGTGCACTTTTCTCTTAAGTGCTGGAGGGCTGTAGGAACAATGAGATGAAGGCAAGGCCTTTTCCTGTGTCTCTTTTTCTTAGAATTCCAGTAAGCTCCCCTTTTCTTTCCTTCTGTAGTTTGCTTTCCTCAGTATATCATTATCTAGGTAGATCTTATGTTCTGTATTGCGTTTTCCTCTTAGCTTTATTTCTAAAGTGGATATTAGAACTTGCATTGTCCTAGTTGTGAAAAGACAAATGAAAGGGAGGGACTTAAGGGTTTGAACAGAACTGGGTGAAAAGAAATAGGACATACAGTATGACAAACCTTACAAAACAGAAGAGTGAGAAACTGTTGAAAACAAAGATAGGGATGAGGGGAGAAAATGCGTGGTAGTATTTATCTCATTTATTACATACAGAAAAGAGAAAAATAAAGTGAAAGAGGACCGAACAACACACTCAATGTTTTCAGTTTACTTAGGAAAAAATACTTTCAGTATATTACAACTAACCACATACTATCTGATGAGCTTTTTTTATTTATAGGGTACCTTATCATGCATGTATTTTACACTGTAGCAGGTAGATCTACTTCTGTTACAAATGTCAAGTTGATTTTCTCAAGTTCTTGTATGCATGTCAGTAATCAGTAGATGTGTTCTTTTTTCTTCTTTGCAATGAGGCTATGTAATAGTTTGCCCTTTCATTCTTTAAATTTAGGAAACTTTTGTTTTTTGCACCCTTCTTACAGTCTGGCC
Organism: Excalfactoria chinensis; assembly: GCF_039878825.1. Classification (NCBI taxonomy): domain Eukaryota; kingdom Metazoa; phylum Chordata; class Aves; order Galliformes; family Phasianidae; genus Excalfactoria; species Excalfactoria chinensis. The sequence continues at coordinate 47,904,340 of NC_092826.1, forward strand.
AGCCCACTGTGTTTTTAATTGAGCATGAAATGAACATAGACGTGGTGTTTATTCACTCAGTTTGTGCAATCTAGGCTGTCAATAGCAACTAAAGCACATTGGAACAAAATTGGGGTCTACTCTGTTGCTCATCTTTCCTTAAATTATAATCACAATTAATTATAAATAAAGGAAAAGGAACCAAAAACTTGATCAACACAAAACAAACAACAAAAAAGAAAAAAAAAAACAAAACACCACAATGAGCTTAAAATATATATATATATATATATATATATATATGCAATTATTGATACTTAATCCAATGTTCAAACAAATAGCCTGTACAAAGCAAATAGCTGCAATTTCAGGGTGGCCTGGTAGTTCTTCATGTATATTTTTTTGTCAGTGTCATCAGGGATGCTGAGGTATGCTGCTGAAGTTAAGCTAATACATTCCTGTAATCATACCAATTTTAAAGAAATGTTACAGCTATTTACATTAGTAAAATGAACAATTGCTACAGATCTCTATCTTTAGTACATGTTAGAGTTTTTTAGGTAAAGCAGGAAAGCACTTTAATATTATATAACGTCACTTCATTGAAAAAGAATTTGTTATATATATATGTTTAGTAACTGAAGCATTTTTGGGTGTTATCTGACTACAATATACAACACGTGCAATTGCAGTATGTACAGTACAGATGTTATAACTTAATTGCTGAGGAGCGTGTGATTGAACTGTGCCTTTAATATGAATGAATGCTGCATATGGCTTTTTATGAGAACATTTATGTGGAATGAATTATTTAAAATAAAATCCAGCCTTTTGCAGAAAATGCCATATGTATTGTGAGTGAGTTACCTTTTGATTTCAAATATTTATTAAGTATGTATCAAAATTTCCAGTATTTCCTTTGTTTGGCTGCTAACACATAACATGGTGTAGTTTAAGACTTGAAGGAGCCACCAGATCACAGCCTTTTCTGATCTCTGGGGCATAGCCCGAGAAATGAGAATGTAGAACAGGGAAAGTAAGTGTCTGCACATATCTTGGTGTACTACATACTGCCAACTTCTTCACCTAGGATTTTTTGGTGTGTTTTATTTCATTTGTCTGTGTATTGTACTTCATTTTGCTCTATCGTTTGCAGCAGACCAAGGGAACCTTTTGAGTTGGCTACATGCGTGGTGTTGTAGATTCTGCTTCTCCCCCCAGCTTCTGTTTCCTGGTGGCTTGCAGTGACTTTCCTGAGGTTGGCATCTTACTAAAGTGAAGAAACAATTACCGAAAAGCAATAGTTTGAGAGAAGTATATGCAGAAACATGTCTATTGCTGTTGGTGTGAATTATATTGCCACAAACTGTTCAGTTAGGGGAGAATGCATAAATACGCAGCTGATAAAATAGTACTATTTTTTTTCCACGTTTAAACTTCAATGATACTTTTTTTCCTTGTTGTGTTAATACTCAACCCAGTTCTCCTTTTCAAGTGCTGTGGCTTAACACTCTTAATATCCTCTTGTATGCTGCATTGTTCTTAGATTTGTGCCAGGATATTTCTGAAGAGTGAATTAATGAGTAAAACACAAGCTCTGCAGTGTTCTTCATTTACTTCCTCAGAAGGTATCCAAGCAGGACTATCAACTGTACCACATCTCCTACCTCCCTTTGAATTTTGGACATAAATGGAAGCCAGCTTTTTGTCCTTTAATACTAGCCAAATACCAATCCATATGGTTTTGATTTTGTATATTTTTAACAGGCTCATAACAGTTGGAAAACTGACGTTACTTCCCCCCATCGTTTGCTCTCATATTGTTGCTGCTTTACAGACATACAGTGCTTGTTGTGTGATCCGTTGCTGGCGAAGAAAGCATGCCCTATTTGTATAACTTAAATAAATATTTTTTTATTCTATTCCTGTTCAAGTTAGGCCGGATGCAGTGGGAAAAGCTGGCTCTCTATCAGGATGGCGATTTGGGGAAAGCAGAATCCCTTGAGGAGTCCCTGTAAATATCAATTTCTGAAGTTGACAGAAATGGCTTTTAATTATTTTGACTGAGCTGATATTAGCAACTAAATTGATGTATTCTGAATACTTCTTAAGTGTTGGCAATGATCAAAGAAGAGAATGGTGGTGTTGTGGTGCTTTCCAGTTTTGAGATGTTTTGGTTGTATTATTCCAGTTAAGGCAGATTGTGTGTTCATGAGCCAAATATGTGTAAGTGTTTTGAGAGCTGGTATAAGTGAAAAAATAAAGTATGTTATTGTTTGCTGTTGTTGTCAGGGTCTTTGTTTTGAGCTCTGAATTCACTAATAATAATTATAAGGGTTAATTTTATAAAAATTTTTAACATATTATTACTTTAAAAGTAGTTAAAGTGGTGTATCAATAAGTGCTTCTAGAGCAGATTTGTCTGGTTTTTCAAGTTAAAAATACTAAGCAGGCTGTGTGTATGTCAAGCTGAAAAGTTCTCATATCATGAGTCAATTGATTTTACTTGCTTATTCCCTCCGCTCTGCCATCTCTTCAGTATCTTTTATCAGCAGATTGCAAAGCACTTTACGAAGGGAGATGTGTTTCCTTATTTTATGGAGGGATCTTGATCTTTTTATAGATTAATGCAGCACTTTTCCCCCCCTTCTGTATATGTCATAAAAATTATGAATGCCTCTTGAGCTCTGGAAGGCTTCAATAATGGTAAAGCCAGATTTTCTTGTCTGCAAGTACTCTGGTACGCTTCCTGTGTTTATGTGATCAGATACAGCCTTTCTGTAGGGCTGTCCCTTCTTGGCCCATGTAGAGCTTGAATGGAAAATGGGAAAGATTTGAGGTTTTTGTGAATGCTGTATTTCCAAAAGTTCATATGTTTGACCTGAAGAAAGCTCCATCCTTATGATGATAAGAAGCCATTGATGCAGCCAACCCCTTCAGTCATTCCACAGTGCAGCTGTCTCCCAGAATGAATGAGGAAACTCTTTGATTTCTCTTTGTGCTACTTATGGGGGCTCTGGAGGAGGCTCCATCTCTTTTCCTGTCTGTGCTTACAGCTTGGGCTTTGGGTTCTGTGTGGTACTGAGTGTGTAGGAGGCTGCATGATGCCATGCACTTGTGGCATCTGCCTGGGGATAATGCTTGTAGTATTACTTTTGTGATGTGAGCGATAGACTCTGGTAAGCCAGATCCATCTTTGGTTTGGATTGTAATTGGTAGAGACTGGTTGTGAACATGCAGCATAGACTGTTAATGTTTATACGTAAAACAAAGCTGTCTTTCAACTGGGAAAGTACAGGTGAGGATGGAGCAGGTTTGATGTACTTGGAAGGCATAGGATGGGACATGAAGAGCAGTTTGAGGATGGATGAAACAGGTAAGAGTTAACAGCAGGGCATTTCAGAAGTGTTTCAAGCAGCCTTGAGCCCTGCTTCAGCAGTAGCGTATGCTTCTCTAAGCGTACCAGTTTCTATATTTAGGTATTCCAACTTCACTTATTCTCCAGCAGAATAAATTGGTGGTTCGCAGATAGCTACTGTACTGCTGAGGAAAGCTGGGTGTCTCATTGTTGAAAGGAAGCAATACCACATAATTCTGTAGGATGACTTACTGTAAGGACAATTGATTTCATGTAGTTGAAATTATGAAGGGACTTAAACTTCTCCAGGATGCTCAATGCGTGGACTACCAGTTGATGGGTGCTTTCAAATGTGTGTACTGGCAGTTCAGTGTGACTTGCTAGAAATGGATGGGAAACAAATCTAATAGCGATGATAATAAGTGTGTCTGTGTCACAAACAATGCTTATCTATTCCTAAAATAAAAGGAAGGTGTTTGTAACAGAACTATCTCCTACATTTTCCCCCATTCAGCAGACATCATCTTTCTGTTTAGCGCAAAGTTGTGTGATATAAACTTTCTCAAAGCAAATTTTATTCAAATCCTCTCAACAAATACTGTACAAGGTAGATTAGAGTGCGGTTCTGCTGTGTGGATTGATCTAGGGGAGTAGAAGAAAAAATTAACATAAATTTTGTTTTAATTAAACAGGATTTATATAAACTATGAGGCTCTTTCTGCAAATAAGCTTTTGTTTAAGTATGTTTTTACCAGCCTCTGTTTAAACCATCATGCGAAATATCACTGCCTTATAATGCAGCTAATGTGTGTTCCTAATTTGCCATCAATTCTTTATTAACACAATGACAGAAAGTTCTAATAAAATCAGTTAGGCTGACATTAACAATTTGTTATGGCTTGGGTGCTCTGTGTCAGTCTATAAAACTTGTTTTGTTCACTTTCTTACACAAAACTCATTATGAGGATGTTGTATGTAGAAGAAAACCACTTCTTTGAAGAGTAGTTCTGGAGAAGTGTAATTAAAGTACTATTGATTTGTCTTATTTGAAATGGGATTATATGTAGAGATGCACACTGATGGTTAGAAAGTTTATCTCCTTGAACTGCTTGAGAAAGAAATCTTCCTGTTATTTCTGCTCTTTGCCTCAAATAAGCATGGGAAAAAAACCCACAAACCAATAAGCCAACTCCTGGTTCTGCTGCATGGTTCTACTTATTCAGAAAAGTCTATTAAATTCTTGTTCTTTTGAGTATTGTTGTTGACTTTAAAAGGGACGGTAACAGTTTATTGAAAGTACTCAACAATGGGAATACCTGTGATGCAGTGACTCTAAATAAAGCATTATGCTTAGCAGTCAGGCTGGTTATGAGACAGTTTTGTCACAGCTGAAATTGTTGTTGATTCCTTTCCTAAAGTAATTGTTACGCTTGGACACATAGCCTATGAGTTACTGCTGCTCTTTAGAAATACATTTGTCAGATGCTCTAGATGCTGCAAAATATTTGCTGTCTTTGCTGTAGGAACCTTTATATCTTATTTCATGTGAAGCTTTTATAGCAAATAAAGAATTTTAGTTGTGACTGCCTTAATGGAGAAACAGCTTAATTATTGATAATTTCCAAGGCCGGTACACTGGCTGGATTTCATCCTTGTAAATTTGCTGCTGCCTTAGCGACAACTCCAGTGTATCATTTAGTGCTTAGACTGTTTGTGGACTATACAATATCATAATTATGAAAATAAATGTACAGATGTAGGGCCTTGAATATAAATGAACTGTGCCCCATATGGTCATGAATTACTTTAGAAGGGATATATATGATGTGTTTGCATCCATCCCTCAAGTTTCTTGTCTCTCTGTGGCTTAACAGTTCAGTAGATTACTCTGCAGGATTACTACATCTAATGGCTAGGAAAAAGGACCATTGAAGCACATATAAAGCAAGGAAGTTGACCTGTGTCCTATGTAGGACTGTGCTTCCCATTCAGAAGCTCTGCAATAGAAGGAACTGAAGGGGAGGTGTGAGGTTAAGATGGCAGAGAAGAAAATGAAACCAAAGCTGTGTTAGAACAGCTTCTGGAAAACTGTGCATACAGGATGCTGCGTAGCTTTGTGTCATTCATAATGTAGCAGAAATCTGTCCAGCAGTAAACATCACAAAATTAATGTATGTCAAGTGTGTATCAAGAGGAATATAGGTAAGTATCTGGCTGTCTATTAATGTTCATAAAGATTTTTTTTTATTACTCTGTGCTTGACTGCTGGGGGAAATAGGTTATCATATTGTGCAGTGATTTTAATTCTTTCTATATGCAGAAAATGCAGCATGGAACTTTGAATATTAGAAAAAAAAATACATGCAAAACATTGCAAATGCAGATAGCTAAGATGTATAAATGCATATAATGAAGTATAGCCCATTCGGTTGGTGCCTACCCCTTTCACCTCTTTGCATGAAGGACTTAACACACTTATTCCACTTACTGCTATGTCAAGTGAAGTCAACAGCTTTTTCTTGTAAACTTTGCTAACGAACAAGCTCCTCAGTGGAGCAGTATTTCTCAGGAAGGATAATGAAATGCTTGAAATACAGTAAACATATGGAAGGAATCTCAAAATACTTACCTTAGCATTATTTCACACAAGTCTTCATTAGGGCTTTTTAATGCACAGGGATAAGATGACATTTGCTATATTTTTGCTCTCTTCAAAAGGTAGCTGTTGAATGTGTTCACATTCTATGTGTCATATTAAGCCTCATTGTGGAGGAAGTACAGGTTAAAACAACTGATGTGACTTAAAAGCCTTGTTCTTTTTGCTTTCTAATGCTTAATTGTTCTTAGAACTTTTTTGAAGAGTGGATGTAAAAGAAGAGCGGTGACTGCTAGGGTGCTAGCTTTTAGTCTGCTGTTCCACTCATAATGTATTCCACATTAGCACTTGCCTTAGTTCTACTTTAAGAGCAACCAAGGCATCTGTAGAGGCTTGGCATGGTGAAAAAGCTTACAAGTAATAGAATGGCTGGACTGTGTTCATTTGTTAAAGCAGCACACAACTGAAAAAGGAATTTATTATTAAAGTGTTTATGGAAAGAACAAGCATTTTTAATGTGCAAATGAGTAAGGAAAAAAAGAAGAAAGCCTAATTGAGTGGTGGGGAAAGCTGCAGATTTCCAAGCTAGTAGTGGCTTTTATTCACTCCTTACATTAAGATAGGAAGATGGCTTTCTTCTCCATTAAATAGCATAATTAGTTCCACAATATCCACAATAACCGAGTATCTTTGCATCTTTGTGTTTGCTTTCTTAACCTGCTTACTTGTGCTATGTGTTATTAAAATGACTGGCTGGCTCTGGTCCCTTAGAGAAGGAGAGAACACATATAATGATTAACAGTGTGATAAATTGTTCCCGGAAAGTTGTTTCTAAATTCTAAAGCAAGCATTGTTTTTCAAGGCTCTGAATTTTGGATTTGACTTTCCCAGTGATGACCGGTCCCATGCCAGTTAGGTAATTCACAGTTTGTGTCTTCCTCTTCTTTCTTCTCTGTAAAATGGAGTCAATTTCCAAACAGATCCTTAGATGTGTTTGTTGTTAACAGTATGGATTATTCCAGACGTACTTGTGCTGTATGTAAATGGTTTTTTGCTGTTTTGTATGTTGTGTCAAAATCCATGAAATCTGATGAGCAACTAGGATTTAGCCTTTTGTTTCTAGTGCTTAGTGGGTTGCTCACAGCCTACACATTAAATTGGGAGTTTCTACAGTCTGCTTAAATAAATCCCTGAACTTAATGTTAGCTCAGGTTTTGTCTCCAGCACTGCATAAAATGGCAGTTTGAATCAATGTTTATGCTTGAAAGGTTGTCAGCTTTTTGGAGGCTTTTTTTTTTTTTTTTTTTTTAATTATTTTTTAAGGCATTTTAAATCATTATTAGGTCTAATACATTTATTTTCTCTCCTTTTTTTTTTATCCTTACCGCGTGTACATTTTTAGGGAGCATTTACACTTGTTTTGGTTTGGATCAGGAATGTCCTGAAATGAAGTTAGCAATTGTCGGATTTTTGTGCATGTTAGATGATATTGCAAAGCCCTCCTGGAGCTCTCTCATCTGGGGGTCTTTTGGGATGTAAATGAAAAAGGAGGTGCCTCACAGGTATACACTCAGCACAATCCAGTGCTAACAGGGGTCCGGTCCTTGGGACTGTAATGCAATGACTCTGAAGTCCTGGTAGTGTGGTTGATTGCTCATCTCAGCTTTTCTGATGTCCCCACCCTCAACACTCCACATTCCTTATGAAACTGCTCTGGCTATGATGTGGCTGCATCCATGGCTGTGATAGCTTTTGATACGAATTGCAGCTTGGTGATGTCCTTGCTCTTTCTGTCAGTGACTGCTACAGCAGAGTGCATCTATATGTTTGTTTTCATTCCATCGTTATTCTTCATTTATGCTGGTTCACAGCCTTTCATAAAGAATAAGGTTTAGACAGTGAACACACAGACTGCGTGGGCAAAAGCAGTGTACACCTCCGAAGTTTTTCAACTTCTGAGTGAACCAGACAAAAGGCTTGAGATTTTCATTTCAGTACAGTCTGGTGTGTACCTGAGAAGCTTTCTGCAATATTATTGCATATGATTAACAATGCATACTGCTAACACAAAAGAAAGTGTTGGGGATGTTTCTGCTCAGATGGGCTTGCTCAATCGTCTTTAATCCAAAAAGAGACAGAGGAGTCTGTAGCTTTCTTTATTTGAATAAATGGAGAGCAGAGTGGGGGCACTTCCCCTCTAGTATCTCTCAACTCACCAGAGGTCTCAGCCTCCTTTAGCTGTCCCCTGACACTATGGCGAGCCTTTTCCCTTTCCCCATTGACTAAGGTACTTGGGGTTCATGTTTTTCTTGGTTTGCCTATCATGTGCTCATTGCCCCACATTATCCTCCTCCCCCATTTCCTTTGTTTATATGTACTTTGTAATCTGGATTCAGATTGTTGTTTTGCCCAACTAGAGCCGTCTTTGTGTCCTTTTTGCCAAAGTCCATCCCTCTTTGACCTGTCAAGCAAGCAAGATTTACAAGCAGGTGCTAAGTGAGCATCTCCTGCCATATATGTGCAAAATAAGTTTTTTTAACCAATTTGTCTTAGCCTTCATTCATCAGCTTTATCTTGGGTTTATAGTTTTTTTTTTTTTTTTTTTTTTTTTTTTTTTTTTGCAAGGACATTCCTATCGTTCCTTTTTTCATCCCAATTCCAGCTTTTCTTATTTTGCAAGGACATCTTATCCTTTCTTATCTCAAAAGCTTATGTAAACCTACCTACGTAGTAAAAGTAGAGGTTCTGTATTCTGTAATAGATAAATTTGTTTTATCTTAATTAAAAAGAAAAACGCGTCGGCAGAATGAATGGATTAACAACTATTTTGGCTCACCTTAAAAATACCATCTTGGGGAAAGAAAAAAATAACGCCCCAAATCCTTGTGTTATTAAAGTTGCTACTGCAAAATCTCTAGTGTGGGTTATAGAAAACAGTTGTTTGCTAACCAACTCTGTAGCCCTTATTAAGCTTTTTCCATTCTGTAAAGGCAATAGCTCTGAAATACAGAAGTGATTGCATTAAATCCTTGGCTGGCAATTTTGTGTGGGATTGAGTATTGAAATGCAGCAAAGCAAATAATGAAGGCATATGTTTACCTATAATTCTTTTTACCTTGGGAGAAGGATTAAATAGGAACAGTTTGGTTGTTGTCAAATTCTTAACAGTTGCTTTCAAGCATGAAACAGTCCCCGGGCTCTCTGAGGATTTACTTAGCAGTTTGAATAGAGAGGTCTTTACTGCTAATGGAACTGAGATGGCAGGCTTAAGCAATGGGGTGCTTTATAGCCTCTTTAGCCACTTGAGAAGATGTAACATCAAATAGCTGAAGTAGTCTGGGTCTCTACTGGTGTTTGGGAAGTTGCACAAAGATCGGTGAATAAATAATTCAGAGTTGTAAGAATGTCTTGATGCCAGAGTGTTGCAAGAATCTAAAAGCTCGATTCTCGCAAGGTTTGGTACCAGGAGACATTATGTAGTTTTAACGTGAGCCCTGCCCCAGGGAATGCTTACTGATGATTCAAGAAAATAGTAATGAAATAATATCTGTTGGAATTGACTGGGGGTTTCTGCAGAAGTATTTAAGATTCAAAGGTGTTCTTCATGAAAAGAAATATTTTGTCTTTGTGCAAATGGCTTGCAGTTATATAGTTTTCTAACTTTTGATATGAAAGTAAAGATTTCTTATCAAGAGATGCAGCCTGTGATTGTAGATTCATCCTCATTTTTACCTGTAAGTCAGATTTTCAGTTTTGTTTTCACGTTGGGTTTCTCTTTCAAGGTTTCCTTAGTAAATGGAGTGAATGGATCCTTTCTTTGAAAGGTGGGAGCAGCAGGAAGGTTAAGAACACTGGAGGAATAAATTAGGGTTACGTGTCTTAGGATTTCTTTTGTTTTCTGCCAAATGGAACAATATTTAAGATTCCAATTTTACAAAGTACAAACTCTTCTACCTTGATACTGTTTTCTCCTCTTAAACTTCTTATTAAAGCTGCTAATGGATTGTCTGGTATTCAGAAGCTTTAATAGCTACAGGAATTGGAGTGTGACATGAGAGGCTGCTTTGGTTCAGTCCCCACAAATTTGAGATAATTTTCCATCCTTGAAGAAAGATTTTTACTTCAAGTCATCTAAATTCTGCCCATGCTAATGGCTATGTTGGTACCAAAAGCATTACTTGGAGCAATGCTAATTTTAATTCTGAAGGCTACTGAATCTGTGTTTCATCTGTAAGATGATCCAAAAGCCAAAAGATTAAAATCTATGCATCTATAAAGGAATCTCCTCTGACCTCGTGAGGTTTCCCATTGTTTTACTCTTTTCTGGGGCTTGCATCTGGAAAGATACCACTGCAGAGGAACTGTCTGATGGCTAATCAGCAGAATCTGAGATAAGTTTTTGCAGTAGCAGATATCATCACTTGAAGGATTTAAATGAATGCCTATTTCTAGTATGAACTTGTCATAGAATCATAGGATGGCCTGGGTTGAAAAGGACTGCAAAGATGATCTAGTTTCAACGCCCCTGCTATGTGCAGCTGCCCAGAGACACATCCAGCCTTGTCAAAACTTGGAGATTCTTCCCTATTATATCTTGTTTTGTGAGTTTTTGTAGAAATCTTGTTCCTGTTTAAGTTCTTTAGACTATGAGCAGATTGCATCTTAAACTTTACAGTAATAAAAAATGTTTGGACTTCATAGGTATCTCATCAAAGATAGATTTTCCAGATCGCCATGAATGCTTGCAGTTCATTTAGTGATTCTTCAGTTCTGCTAAAAACATCTCTTCTACCCTGAGGTCTGGTGATTTATCTAACCACAGAAAGTGCCACTGGATTTTTTTTTCTTGGTGAATGCTATGGTTGTAATAGCAGCAGCTGTTTTTCTGACTGTGCCTTCATGCTTTCAGTACTCTTAAGGCTGCTAGTGCAGCTTTCTGAAGGTTGGTGTCTGCCACTGTTCCTTTACTGTAGATGATACCTACTCCCTCACTTAACACATTGCTCTGCAATGGAGCCAGAATTATCGCGGTAAGGTTCCCTTGAGAGTGGAAAAAAGCATCTACTCTGCTTTAGTCTTGTTCTGCCTTCCTCGGCAAGAATTTTTATGTGGGTTTAGAGACAAATATCGTTGACTTTGAGTAAGATGCTGTTATTTTTGAGCAGAACTTGCCTCCAAGGAGGCGAAAGCCACAGTGTGTAATGTGTATTAATCAAAATCATTTTGCTTTTTTTTCTGAGAGAAAGCCTTATCAATGTTTGTGTGTGTTGGGGTGGGGGGAAACGACACCAAAGAAAAGCCAGACCGCTTTCTTTAAAGGACTTCCAGATAATGTCTGAAACATGTAGCTGTATGGGCACTCTGCTATAAGGGTTCTGTCGAGATGGCAGATATTGAATTCATGCTTTCCATGAGAGAATGGGAGAATAGAGTCCCTCTCCCACCGTCTTTGTAATGCTACCTTTTAGTCGCCTCCCAGCTTTTTTTTTTTTTTTTTTTTTCCCTCCTTTGTCCCCGAGCTTCCTTCGATTAATAATCCATTTAGTGGCCTCTTGCTGAGGAGGTAAGGGCACTTTTGTTCAGGTCGGCAGACCTGGCCCTGAGATATTGTTACATTTAGCTGCCTTTTTAAAACTGAACATCTCTTTAGGGACTTTCTCTGCTGAACTTTGAAACGCTCTTTGGAACCTGAAGCCTGGTCCCCTCCTGTTATCCAAGAAATAGTGTACTTAAAATTCTCCTCTTGTTTTCAAGCATGGCCAACTTTTACAAGCTTCTCTTTCTGGTTATAAAAATGCGTGGCCATCTTCTGGGTCAGGTATTTGTTTTTCTCAGTGGTGAAGTGAGGCACAGAAAATCAAGAATATGCAGTGGGGCGGGCAGGTTTATTCTGTTCAAATCTTTTGGGACCCAGTGCTGTGAGACATCTTGTAAGTGTTTGCTGCTATCACTGCCAAGCATTTAGGAGTGAATTCCCTGTGGATTAGAGGTTTGGTGACTGGTGGAGGCAGCAGGAAGGCAGGTGGCTGATGCTGACTTGCCAGCTCCTAGGCCAGGTGTGATTGCAGAGGGGGCAAAAGGTCGAATTACTGGTGAAATATCTGGACTAACGTTAGGAAGATGTAGCAAAAAGAAGGTAATGTTTCACTTGCTGTGGAAGTACGTGCACAGCAGGGAGTTCAGTTTCTGTAAGAAATGTGGACTTCTGAAATCTTGATCTTACAAGAACAACATCATATGTCGTCATGTTAAATTGGGCAGTTTGATGATTGGATCGTTAAGGAATAATGCCAAGAATCTGTCAGTCCCCCTGTGCTTGTAAGGGGTGGGGGGGAGGATCTGAAAGCCTCTGGCAAAACTTCAGTTGTACATGCTGCTGTCATTGCTGTAGATGTTGCAGTCTGTCACAATCATGACAAGCAGTGCTGCTGAAAGAAACCAGTTAATTCAAATATAGCAGCTATTTAGTTAAATCGGTGCATGAATACTCAACAGCATGAACAAAGTTACAAAAGGAGGAGCGTTATATTAATTAACGTAAATGAATTGTTCTTCACTGTGGCAACAGTAAATTGGTGGTGTGTGCAGGTTAGTATGCATGCTCTTGTTAACACTGGGCTGGATGACTCCCTATGTTTCTTTACAACACCATAAATACAGCTTGTCTGTCTGCTGGTAATCACCAATTAGGGTGAAATTTCTGTTTACGAGTTTTGAGATGCTGAGTCTCAGATCATTTCTGCCCACTATGAATCACAGTGTCATGGAAATGTATTCACATCAGCCCATTTTTAATGGCTCTTTCATAATGGAGTCTTCCAGACTTCCTATGGACATGTAGAAGGAAATTCTGAGCTCAGGGTCACCTGTGAACTCAACTTGACTAGCTCAGAGTCCTCTGTTTGTCACTGTTTGTTGATTTATATTCTTACTATTAGTATCATTCAGCTTTCCTTGGTTACTCTATTGTTTCAGTAAGCATTCCACATATATTTGTTTTTCCCAAACTTAAAAAACAACAACAACACAAAACAAACACAAAACAAAAAAATCCCAAAACATTGTTTTGGGTGTCTTTTACCTGCAGTTTAAACACATTAGTGTTGTCTGGCTCATTTGTTGCTGAACATTTTAATGCTGGTGGAATAAGGTCAATAGTTTAATGCTAGGTTTTTATTTTTCCCTCTTCATTAGTATTTTTAAAAGGTCTGTGCTGGTATTGCTGTAGTCTCATTACAGACAGGAAGAATGCTCAGAATACTCGGAAGCATGCGTTGCCATCTTTTTCCTGTACCTTTTACAGTCATCATTCCTTCACTGCATACATACCAAAAGGAGATTCCCATGCCTTTGGAACTCCTAGTGGTTAGGTAGATATATATGTAACTGTGTCTTTTTGGTCAAACAGAAATTTGTGCATGTGTATAATAGCACGTACTTAGTGCTTAGTTTTTTGTATGTCACAGTGGCACAAGTCTTGTTGGAAGCTGCTAGAGCTCATAAAAAATCCAGTGGATACCAATTATATTCCTGCCCATTGCATATGTATGACCTTCACGGTTGCCCTCTTCTGTAGTTCTTCATTTTTCTGTATTTTCTTGCTTCAGTAGTATCCACACGTTTGACCTCTGCATTCTGTGTCACGACTTCACCGATGTTTTGTGCAGAAATTCTTCCATATGTTTTCTGTAATGAAAACCTGTAGAGATTTTATTATTATTGTTATTATTATTTGGAAAGCCAACATAATTTGCTGCTGTAAAAAGTTATTTCTAGACAAAGACCTTTCATGTGTTTGGGGTTTAACAGTAACCTGAAACTGAAAAGAGTCTTTGAACAAGTAAAACTAAAGGCTGAGGAATTATGAATTGCTTATTGAAGATCAGTTTCCTCCTTGTGTTTCTCTTTCCTTTCAAAGGAAGCTAATCTAGTTTTGGGGGTTGTGGAAACTTTTGCATGGATTTTCAGATGACATCACCAGGAGGGACTGTGGTGAGGTTGCTCTGGTTACCTGTGTCCTCAGGCCATTAACAGTTCCAAAACTAAGTCTTGCCTGAACCACAGAATTTGATGCCCAAGTAGTTTACTCCCTACTTCTCTCTGAGTTTCTCTAACCTCACTGATCTGTGAAGAATCCATGTTTGTCTAACTACTGTATTTGGCAGTTGTAGTTTTCAAATTTTAATTCATTTTTTTTTCCTCGAGATTCTTCCTTCCTGTAATGGTGGTTCTCATTCTCCACCCTTTGCTACTAAGACCAAGTTTTTATATATGCTTTTAACAGTGATCATGAAGGAGCCCCTGACTTACTGAATGTGACTGAAGTTGCTGTGTAACATCCTTTGTTATTTAAATATTTCTTAGTCTTCAAACTCAGCCTGGGTATGATGCAACTTTCTTTGAGGTTGCTAACTCTTTCAACAGTCTTGGATACTCCCAATACAAGAATACCCTGGTAGTATGGGTTGGTTTTTTTGTTGTTTTTTTAAATTACTGTTTGAGATGGCTCGCTGAATACATCTTAGTTGATTTAATGTGTGTAGTTTTTTCTCTACTATTCTGACCTTCTTGATGCAATATTTGAAATCCTCATGAAATAAATGCATTGCATCAGAAGCAAAATGTTTTGATTAAATTTACGTTTAAGGTTACATTTCAGTCTTTCAAGGTACTTTCCATAAAAACTGGCACTGATTGATGGTCGCTCGATTTAATCAAACTTTGAAGCAGCTGTTCCCTCACTGGGTAATTTTCCAGGATCTGTACAGACTCAGAAACCACTGAAGTCGTCAACTCTCTTGGAAACTGAGCTGTATGATCTTAGTGCTCTGTTTGGATATTAGTCATTGTTTAATGTCCTCCTTTTCTAAAAACATACTTCTGTATCTTATGAGAAGGATCCCTCTTGTGTTTTATGACATAAACAACCTACCTACAGACTTAGCTGCTTCTCCTAGTACTCATTATTTAGAGAAGCTGAAGCAAGTCTGTAGAACTGAACCTTATTTATGTTGTCATTTAATAAACTGGGTAACATAGCATCATTTTCTAGTTTTGAGTTCCTCAGCCCCAGTATGTTTTACTCATAGTAGTCAGTAACTTGTTGGGATTCATCTGGCCATACTTGTAGCTTTGTGATACAGTGGAGTAATTTTAGGTGAGTTTCTCTGCAGTTTGACCAGGGAAATGCAATAGAAACAAATGCAGGTACATGGGACTATACCTGTGTGATTAATACTGATATAACTGCAGTGAGAACTGCCTTGTAATCTTGTACTCCACTGTCACAAAGAGTGTTCTTTGAACACAGAGGTTGGGAAATATCAGATGTACTTAACAGTTGTTTATCTCGGCTGTGTACTCTTGTCTAAAACCTTGAGCTAGAAATGGAAGTTTAAGCTTTGCCAGATGTGTTGCATCTTTACTGTTCTAAGTGTTGAGGTTCACCTGCAATTACAGCAGAATCCTGGTTCTGTGTAAATGCTGCTTCTGAAACAACTAAACACCAGTCTGTTACCAACATTGTTGTCATCAAAAATCTAAACTGCAGCACTGTACCAGCTGCTGTGAGGAAAATTAACTCCTATCACAGCCCAAATTGGGACACAAGGCTTCATATATGTTTCACAGGATTAAATTCTGAATTAATGATCTGGCTGCTAGATTGTTGTGACTTAAATTGAAAAGCAGAGTTCTGTGTTGAGAAGTATAGTACCACCTGAGCCCTTTGTCCTGATGTACTCTCCATCTGTATGCTGTCTCATTGTTTTTCATTGAAGGTTGCAGGGCAGCTGGTTTAAGGATTGGACTTTCTAGCTTGCTTCTTTTAGCTTATCCATGGACTGAAGAACTGCTTGCAAATACAGGGGCTGTGAAGTCAGATTTATACAAAGGAAGAAAGGCAACTTTAAAGTACTTGGGGGAAAAAAATATAATAAAAGAGTATCCTGCTAATATTTACCTGACCAATGATTTAATGTACTGTTAATGAGATGTAAAAGACAAAAATGTACTAAGAACCACCGTCCTCATAAAAAGGACCAAAACCTCCAGGCCCTCTTGATCTCCTTGCACTTTAATAACCATTCTCTCCTTGAGAAGTCCTAGGAGAACCAGAATGTTTTGCATCTTTTTGTGGAGGTCAGCATTATGCATTTTTGCAGAGTAAACCAATTTCAGAGTTAGGCATCCCCTGCTGAAAAGCCCTGGTGGAGTATAATACAGAAAGGAAAATGTTTTCTTAAGTAGCTGACTTCATAAATTAATTTCTGTGCTACCAGTCCCTGCACCTCCTCTCTTTTGCCTCCCAACAAGTATCTTGCTGAACTCTTGGAAATCACTTGTCATGTAGCAGAGATCTCTGAGATGGCATGAGCAAATAATGTCTCCTGTTGTGGCCAGTATAACACTGTGACTTTTACAAAAGCTGCATTATATAATGGAGAAGAGATGAGAAAATAAAATGTCTAAATGAGATTCTGACCAGGAGAGCAACAGCCACAAAGATGACAGAGAGTGAGAGAGCAAAGAGCAATATTCAGTGTGATGACCTTGGTAAGAGTACCAGTTGTGGAAGTGCAGCTTAATGCTCACTGCTGTTCCTGGTGTGCTTCTGTCCTTGTTACACAAGAAAGCATTTCATCTTTAAGAAAAGCAGAATGAGAATCTAAAAAAAAAAATCAGTAAGTTCAGTAGGAAACCAGCTACAACAGAAAGGAAAATTCAGCAAGTGAACCAATAATTAGACATTAACTGGGGGCACTAAGATCATCCATTAATAAACTTACCTCAACAAAATAATCAGTAGATTAAAATCCAACTAATTAAAATGTTAGAAATGCAGTACTAATTTAAAGCTCTAAATGAAGCAGAGGAGACATTACTATTGTCTCTGAAAATTCGAGGCATATATCCTCAAAAATCAAATTGAATTTTTAAACAGCTTTTGCTGGACTGAGAAAAAAAGGGAAAAAGAAGGGCTAATCTGCATGTTTTGTGGTTCAGTTTTGCTGAATAATAGTAGGTTGGTTATATTCCACTCAGAAAATTTTAAAATCAAGACGTGACTGTTCTTGTCGGGGTAGATGTAATATCACAAGTGTTACTCTGGATGTTAGTAGGTGATACAGTTGCTCTGCCAGGATAGTAGCTAAATAAGAAGAAATAATAACTTTTTGGTAGTTCATAGTTGGATTTTGACTAATAAGAGTTTCTCAGTCAAAAATGTATTTCCATCATAGTGCCATCTGAAAGAGCCTGAAAGCGAATTCTGGCAAATCATGAATATTATTAGTCTTGAAAATAACTTGAAAATCTGGTCTTTGTGAAAAGTTAGGCTGACAATTTCAGCTAGAATTACTGCTTTATTAGATGGAAAGACTAAGCAAAATGAAGTGACACCATTTATGAGCGCTCTACTAATTTATTTGTCAAATACTAATAAAAAGAGCTTTCTGAAGCAGTAAAAGAGGTCATCTTACTCAAGTACTAAAAGTTATAAAACTTCTGACTTAAAGTCCTTTTAAATAATGCTTCAAAATGTCACTTTTCTAAGGGTTTTTTCCCCTTTTTCCTGATTTTTTTTTTTTTTTTTTTTTGGTCTGATCATAAATTTTTCTTCCATTTCCCAACTTCTGTGTGCTTTGTCATTCGTTGTTGCTATTGTTTGTGCCACCAGGCCCAAAGCAACTGGCATAGAAAATTATAATAATTACTACAAAAAATAAAGTCTGGCACAAAACATCCCAGTTGGTTGTAAGTATTGAAGTGGTAATATTTGGTTGTAGGCTAGAATGTGAATTAGAAAATTGCTAAAGTATCTGTAGTTTTTAAGGCTAAATGTGTGAGGTTATCTACTGCTTTCTTTTTAGAGGTTAATACATCTCAACTATCTTAAGAGTTTTCTGTTCCTAACCCACCAGTTATTGAAGTTGCCTATCTGTCAGAAGTTCAGTGTCATACAAAAATGAAAATCCTATTACTTCAGAATCCTGAAGGTCTGATAAAGAAGAAAGTAATAGGATAAAAACATTTATGCAGGTTGTCCAACTGCAATTTCCAGTCTTTCTGTTTCCTGCCCGAGTGAATCTGGGCCTGGGTCTGATTCCTGCTCCCATGCATGCTGCTGTTGTCCCCTCTCAAGTGCATGGTGGACTTTGGAGCTGCCCCATTGCTTTCTGCAAGTTGGTTTCTAGCCCCACGCTGCATGCATGTGAGGAAGCAACTGCATTTGAGTACTCTGGTACCTCTTGGATCTCACGCAGACTGCAAAGCAACCCTACCAGATCATTGTTAAAGCAAAGGCTTGGCCTGGATTGTCTGTGCCGCTGTTGACAGAGCTGTCAAAGGATAATTGGAAACCAAAAACTGTGTACGTATTTAGGAATGCTGAATTAAGCTCTGAAAGCAACATACATATAACTTAACAAAATACATGTTAGCACTTTGATTTCTGCTGCTAGCCGAGCAAGCTGCAAGTGCAGCAAGTCCTGTGCTGTAATTTAAGTCTGAGCTGCAGCATATGCTCATGTTTGTCAGCTGTTTTCTTGGTGCACTGTTAGTGCTAGAATACCTGGGGAATAATTCCAGGTGATTAAGAAAAAATAAAGGATCACTTGACTTCAAACCAATTTTCTCATGCTGCTGAGTTTGATGTACTATTGAGTGTTATCTGCTGATCTTATCTTCAATAATCACCTGTTTTCTGAGATTCCTTTTGTAACATGCTAACTTGTATTTTGAAGTGACATCAAGAAGTTGTGCAACTTGGACATTATTTACCTCTGGCAGAAGGCTGCCTGCTGTAATGCTGCTGGGCATCCTGATACCTGGAGGTTGCTTCTACTCTGTTGTTTCTAGGCTTTAAAATTTTCAGGAATATGTAGTTTAAAAAAACAAGCAAACAAACAAAGAGTTGTTTGAAGCTTAGCTATCATTATAAACATAAAAGTAGGAATTCAGGCTTTCAGAAAACGTTTTCAGCCTCTTATGGTGTGTATTCCAAAATGTGGTACAGCAAGTATTTGTACTTAAAGTTTTTTTTTCTTTTTTCTCCAGAGGAAAGCATCTTAATCCTTTCTTAATCTTCATATAACATCTGTTCTTGTAAAAGATAATTTCTTTGATGTTTAATTGATTTCTAAGATGCAATCTCAACAAAAAGTACAGCAAAATATGAGTGTAAGGGTATTGGAATAGTATTTCAGTAGAGGGGTATGTGGCAAGATCAATTAGTCAGAATTTCAGTATACTCCTGTGTTTGCATTATTCACTTTCTTGTTTTAATCTATGGACCAATTATGTTGGCAAACACTTTCTCCCCCCTGTTCCACTGAAAATATTTCTTCAAAACACTGTCAAGAAGCAGCAACCTGCAGCCTTTACTGTGTAGTACCACAAAGAGGTGGCAGATCTTATTAGTACCGCTTTTTCTGGAGTTTTGACACTTTCTTTGTTTGATTCCATTGAACGTTCTTTGAGATGAAGCAGGAGTGCTGTTTCAGTTCTGTTGCTAAATTTAAATTCTTGTGTTGGCAGGAGTGAGATTTCTGTGTACTAATCCACTGGTGATGGAGGCTAATTTCAACCACTTGCGGTAATGAAAAACCACTAGGATTTCTGCAGCAAACCACGATAGGGGTGCTGATAAAGGATGACAGACACCCAGACTTTAAATGCTGTGGTTTGTTTGGCTACTTCACTTTGCAAAAGCAGTTTCACATATATAAGTCTTATAAGTTTTAAACCTAGTCAGTTGGAAGCTCTTGCAGATGGAGGCTACAGTGTGGCAGTGCAACATGCAGGCATGGGCTCCTCTCTCTTCTCAAGAGATGCTGCCTTTTGCCTTCTGCATCGTTTAACTGGCAAACATGAACATTTAGGGACGTTTCTGATTCTTATTTATTTGTTTTATGAAATCCAAAACTGCCTGTGGTTCAGGAGTATGAGTTTTATGGCAGCTTCTCATCAATTGAGATTTAAGAGAGGATGTTTGTGTTAAGGTCGGAATTAGCTGGTATACATATTTTAATAATTAATCATTACTTGCCTTTAGATTTGAGACAGCCCCCACGAATGTTAGACTTGTGCTCTTCAAAATGTTGTCAAGTCTCTGAATGTAGTGTGTTGCTCTGTTTTTTAGCATATTTTAAGATACTTAAGCTTATTGGGTATGTTACTGATTTGTTTTTGTCCCAGGAATGATAGTTGTCTGTTCACTTCCCCTATATGTTCTGCTATCCCAAATGAAAACATCTGTTAACATGTGTTTTTGTTGCATCACAGAAAATGATTGATATTCTTAAAATATGAAGAAAACTTGTTATATACTTCTGTCTAACATGTAATTTCTCTCTTTTTTTCCCTTGGTATGGCATCTTATGTGGGGATTTTAGTGCAAGCTTGATCTGAATAAACGAAACTTAATGAACTTTAATGTTCTTTATGGGTAGGTTGTTGAGTGTGTGGAAGTGCTTAGAACTCTGATTATCAGCCACTGAAGCTGATTATTATTATTAAGGGACTTTTTCTGGTCATTGTCTCAAAACAAAACAACTCTGCCTCCTTTACTGCTTTTGACAAAGAACTGTTGCTTTCTGGTTACATAAGCTGAGATTTTCACTGAGTGAAATTGTCTCCCTGCCTTTTTTCTCTCTAATATCAAGTGTAATTTTTATGTCAGTAACTGAGCCTGAGTGTATTTATGCAGACTCTCCTGCACTTTTTCCTAGGGATCATACCCTAAGTTTTACCCAGTTTAAGAGTTATTAGCCTCTTGTATTTCACCCAGTTTTGTGAGAAGTGAAAGTTTTTCTTTGTTCTTCATCTTCTGCTTTGTGTTAGTGTTTGGCTACTTTGCTAATACAGCTGTTTAAACCAAAGAATAGTTAATATGGAAAATACTTGCTCTGTTTGGGACTAAGTGATAAAGCATATGTTTGGTGGTCTTTCACAACAGGCCATAGCATGGCTGATTAATGTAGTGTTGAAGGAAGCTAGAAGTGTTCTCGCTCTCTCTCTGCTATTTTGTATTCCTGTGATTGCCTCAGTGCCCTAAATACTCCTGTGTCAGCAATTAGCAGTAGCAGTGTTTCATTAATCCGTCAGATTTCTGATGTGGCACATTCTAAGACTAAGAGATAATAGGGAATCATTTGTTTAAACCTCGAGATTAGCACTGGGTACATTGGGTTGCTGTGTGTTGCTATCAAGAGCAGTAGTGCAGCTGTGAACTAAAGCAGTGAGTGGAGTGTTGCCCACTCTCTGAAATCAAATGACATTTTTGCCGTCCTGTGCCTAAAGTTACAATATCCATTTATCTGTGTTTACTTGTAGTGCTAAATAGTTATTGTAGTTTACATGATTTTAGTAATAGCTATGTATTTTGATGATATTTATTTCTGTGTTTTGTGAATCCCTTAATAACACTGCATTCCCTAAATAAGTTTCATTATGTTGAAATAAACCTATACCCACAAAGTAGCTTTGCCAAATGACTGTATATACCAGCAGACTGACCTTTCAGAGTGCTTCCCAGCATTCAAATTTGAAAATCACTATGGGGCTTAATTCTGAACAGTTTAGGTGTACATAAGCAAGAAACATAGATGGTTATGTGAAAGAATTGATGAGATGGTCACAGCTAGAGGGTTGTGTTCAACAGCTGTATGTCCATGTAGAAGGCTGGCCATGAATAATGTCCCCTGGGGGTCTGTGTTGGGGCCAATACTCTTGAACATCTTTATCAATGCAATAGACAGTGGAAGTGAGCGTACACTCAGCTTTGATGGTACACCAAGCTGAGTGTTGTAGTTGACACAACATAAAAAAGGGGTGTCATCCAAAGGGATATGGACAGGCTTGAGAAACATGCTCACATATACTTAATGAGGTTTTAAAAGGTCAAGTGCAAGGTGTTGCACTTGGATCAAAGTAATCCCAGATATGTGTATGAACTGGGAGAAGAGCTCATTGAGAGCAGCTCTGCTGAGGTTTTGGGGGGGTTCTGGCAGGCTGAACAAGAGCCAGGAGTGCTCTTGGAGCGGTGGCCAGTGGGGAGAAGGGGAGGGGATTCACTCCCTGTACTCTGCCTCTGTGGGGTCCCATTTGGAATCCATGCCTGGTGTCCCCCAGCACAAGAAGGGCATGAAGCTGTTGGAGCAGGTCTAGAGGAGGGCCACAAAGATGGTCAGAGGGTTGAAGCACCTCTCTGTGAAGATGGATTGAGGGAGCTGGGTTTGTTCAGCCTGGAGAAGAGAGAAGGCTCTGTGGAAGACCTCATTGCAGCCTTCCAGTACTTGAGGGGAGATCATTAACAGGAAGGAAACTGAGGTCTAACATGGCCTGATAGTGATAGGTCAAGGAGGAATGGCTTGAGACTAAAGGAGAGGAGACTTAAGTTAGTTGTTAGGGGAAGATGTTTTGATTAGAAGGTGGCAAGACAGTGAAACAAGCTGCTCAGAGAAGCGGGAGGCATTCAAGGCAAGGCTGGATGTGGCCCTGGGCAGCCTGGTCTAGTGAGTGGCAGCCCTGCCCTTATAAGGGGGTTTGGTACTGGGTTAGTGTTTTAAGGTCTCTTCTAACCCAAACCATTTTATGATCAAATTTAATAGCAAAACATTATCAGATTTATACTGATCTATAATACATCAGTATAACAGAACATTATCAGATTTATACTGATAGTAGTTTTATTTTTCATAGTTGTCAGAGCATCTAGTTTATTATTATTAATGTAAAATGCTTTCAGAGTGTCTGTTCATTACAAAACACAGCAGTAATACTAAAGCAGACCAGGTTTTATATTCCTTATGAGCTTTTAGAAGAGTCTGTTTCATTTCTATGCAGAAGTACTATCTGCTAAAAATGAGAGCTCTTCAAAATTCTAGCAGTTGATTTAATTTGTAACTTATACAGTGTATTAAACTTGAAACTTATTGTGCCATTATGCAGAGGAATTGTTTGGCTCATATGTAGAGGTAGGAAAGCTGAGGTAGATCACACAGAAGTAAATGTCAGGCAGCAACTTGTATACAGTGTAATCAGAACTAGGTCGAGTTGGTGTGGAATATTAGGCCCTCTCTGAAGAAATCTGAGTTATGTATGATGGTATTATTGCATGGTCAGGAGAGGTCGTTCCTCTGTGGCCAGAATGCAGCTGCCTAATTTGTCCATAGCCCAGAGTCTGTCAGCACTGCATTGGGCTGCAAGCCTGCTGGCATCTTCCTACTTTCAGCTGTTGAAGTTAGATGTTTGGCCATTCAACTCCCTTTGGCCTTACCCAAAAGGTACTTGATGGCTCCAATTAAATGGCAGCAAATGAAAATTACCGTCCACCTTCTTTTCCTGTTAGGCCACAAAGTGTGCAAGCAAAAACTATGTACAAAGTGTGCATAGCCCCGCTTGTGTCTGCTTCTCAGAAACTGAGGAGCTGAAGGCTTCTTGCTCATTCTCCAGACAAAATGATGTAGCCTCTAGGTCAGCCATGACCTATAAATCAGCTTGTCAAAATGTACTTGTCCCTGTTCTCCTCTTACTGGGGGAAATGTGGTGACTTAGTTGAGGACTGTTCAGTCCTCTTTTAAACAGAATCTCAAAGCTTGGGATTTTATTGTTCCTTCTGGCATCTCACAGAAAACCAGAAATCTCCAAATGAATTGGTCAGGGTCTTTATTTAAAACTCTTGTGTTGCCTTTTGCTTAAGTTTTTCTTTATGCTTCTGGTTCATATTTGGTCTGTTTTTTACACATTAGAAATTGGAACTCTTTTCTGTTACACATTTCCTTCACTTTCTAATTTGAATAGCCACAAAAAAGGGAAATAAGTGAAGGAAATTAAACAAAAAGCTTAGGTTTTAATTATTTTTTTTCCCCTTGTAGACTCATTAATTCTTAAAGAAGAAATATAGGTGCAAGCTTGTATAAACAGCTTGTATAAAGTGTTTTATAACCTGATTATAACTTAAATAGTAGATGCACTTTCAGGAAATAATTCTTGAAGTTATGTTGAGTCAGTAGGACCTAAGTATGGCCAGAAGCCTTCCTGCTGTGCAGTGTTTTCATATCGTGTTGTGGCTGTTTAAATCCATGAGGTTTTTCTGCTGGGAGGTGATTAATGTATTGTGCTCATCTGCTTGTCTTCAGAGTGACTTTCTTTGACTAGTTCTGGTGCAAATTGTGTGCTTTCAGATAATTGGGGCAGACTTATTTTAGTGGTTGCTTTACTTGCATCTCAATGTCGTTTATGTCTGTACCACTGTGTTAGAATATTATAAAGCATCACTAAATGTAATTATATATTAGAATATGTTTTGATTATGATTTACAGTTGCAGCTCATGTCATTTGGCTTGCTTTTGTGCCATTTCCATGTTGCAAGAAATGTTTTAAACAATGAACTGTTGGAGGGTTAGATACAACACAAGCATGTGGAAGTCTTTTGGGAAGTGGTGGTCGTTTTGCTGAGCACGAGCATTGGGAGCCAACTGTCACAGGTGGCTGTGGCTCTCAGTGTGCTCATCTTTGTTGTTAGCTTGGGGAATGGGAAAGTGTGGATTCTCACAAATGGTGTCTATGTTGGGTGCTCCCACTTATAGAAGAAAAGCCGCTCTCTTCCCCTTCCTGCTATGGCATTTGCAGAGCTCTTTGCAGTGGCCCAGGGGTTTCTCTGACATTAAAAAATAAACGAAAAGCCACTGTTGAGTGACCTTTGTATTAACTAGAACCTTAAGCAACTCATAGAGCTGCTGGGCTAAAAGCAACTCCAAATTTAAAATCAAACTTAAAATTGGTGCCGTTACATATCTGGTTCTTGAAGTGCTACTACATCACTCTGTGCGCTAGCTTGCTGTGATTTTCCTGATTGACCTATTTGCTAAAGCTTTGGAGAGTCTGTCCCATCTTGGAGAACAGTTGAGTAATAAGAATGCTAAAATAAATAACAAAAAAAATTAAGTTCTCAATAAAAATGAGCAGAATATGTTTATGATTGCAATCTGCATATAGCGGAAAAGCTATCAGGATTATTTCCCACTGGACCAAATAAAAGAGCAGCATTTCCTGTTTTTCAGATATTTGTGAACCTTTTTTTGGCTTGCCTTATTGAAGTTGGAGAGGGGAGCTGTGCCATCCAGCTCTCATTTTGCACTCTCTTGCTGTCTCAGAAATGAGCCCTTGTTTGTGCGGTTGCTGCATTTAGAAAGAACAACTGGGCAATTTGCTGCTGTCTGGTATCTTCTGGGGCTTTCTTTCTTCTTCAAATGAAAATATCTTAGTATCATAAGATCACTGCAAATTCATCTTACCTGAGGCAACTTGGAACTGGTCAGTGATGATCATGTTATTAAGTTTGCTATGTAATTATGGTGGGATGAGGGTGAAGCTGAATAGCTGAATTACTTTTGAATTTTGGATGCTATTTTCTGCACCTGGGAATAAGCCACTAAATAAGAAACAATTTTATTACATATATTCAGTAGAACTCTATAAAGCTATCAGGCTTAAAAAATAAAATAGTCCTACCAACTTCTTTCTGATGGATGGTGAATCAATAATCTCCTGCTGTAGATGAAGTGTTCCGTAAAGAAGTTTCATCTTAGTAGAGTAAATGGAGATTAGTCCTGCTATGAGAGAAATTTAATGCCATAAGTCATCAAGGCTGCTTATTTTCTTTATTTTTCCCATCCATGCTCCCCCCCCCCCCCCCACCAACCCTGTGTTCATCATCCCTTCTTCCCCATAGATAACATTGTGCTGGCAGGAGAGTGACAATTCTAGCCACATCACTGCATTCAGTCTTTTATTTTTTTTGGTGCATGAAAGTGATTATTGAGAGAGTGGAGAGGAATACTGGGACAGTTTTGCAATAAAGAAAAAAAAAAAGAAAAAAAAAAAAAAAAAAGAGAAACACCTTAAAAATGATTGAATTTGCACCAGTCTTCAGTTGCTGTTTCTAGAGAGATCAAATAATAAGTGTAACACTGGAAAACCAGTATGTAAATAGCCCTTTTCAAAATATTAGACTCCTAGAGTGTTTTTCAGATGTCTAATACCTATAAGACGGTTGCACATATTTGCAGTATTTGTGTAGGAGCAAATTAAACTGTACTGTCTGAACACATTCATACCAAACAGCAGTACTGGAGGAATCCAGAATAGATATTCATGGTTTGTGATGATCTTCCAACAGCAGTTTTATTTCATGTTTGTGGAGAGGTCCTAGGTCAGAAGCAGTGCTCACTGGGTGGGGTAGAGGATGAAAACAGCCTGCCTTGGGACAGGAACTTGTCAGATTGAAATACACAGCTTCCAGTGACTGTATTGGATTCAAAGTCTGTGTCTTCGCCAGGGTGTAACTTAGGCCAGCAACCATTTAAGATCTTTTGATTCTGATGCAGTTGCCTTAATGGTAGTAACTGCATGGGGTTCAGCCTGCCTGGACTCCTGTTTTAAAGCATCTGGCTAAATGGGCATGGATCCCCAAAGCTAAATGCCTGTACACTCAGCATCCTTTTCACCTGTTCTGTCTGTACCTGACTTGCCACCACATTTACCTGGGATTTTTTGACTTCTCATAAAGGATGGGGAAAACCTCAAGTTTTGCAGTAGGCTACTCTTGTAGCAGTCCTAAACACAATGTGTGTAAACTGCAAAGGCCAGAGATCTTCCTTGCCACATGGAAGAGTTCAGACCTCAGATGCTTTAAACAGTGAAACTGTGTTGCCCCTGCCCTCATTAGTACTCTTATTGTGGAGTTAACTTTAGGAAAAAAACAAAAACAACCACAAAATAATGTAGATCTGGCATGATTCATGAATAAAAATGAGCTTGAAATAAGGAAGAAAACAAAAATGAAATGGCAAAATTCAATTGTTTCAGGTGGCTGTGTAGTAAAATAATGAGGACTTTCTGTGTGTTCAGTGTGAGATCTCAGTGGGGTCCAGATTTCTGTACCATGTGTTGTATCTGAGGATTTCTTGGTAAAATGCAGTCAGAGCTGTACTTTGCCTTAGTGGCTGTGGTTACTGAGAGACAACTTTGTCCATGATTTGTGATACTATTGTAAACATTCCATGATATTTAATATGAATAATGTGCTTTCATTTACAAAATATACTCAGCAGATGTAAACATAACTCTTTTAAATCCCCAAGTATAAGAAAGATTTAATGAAATAAAATCTAAATCACTCTTTTTCTGATGAAATAGGATATAATCCTCTCAATGAGTTTTCATGCTGTAGAAGCGGAATGGCTGTTATAAAACGCACGCTCGTACAGACTCTTCTGTTTGTCAGGCATTCAAACATCCAATATCACATAGAAAAATAAAATTACATTTAAAACGTAAGCAAAAACAAGAAAGAAGAACTAAGGTAAGCTGGGATGCGTATAACATACTCCTGTTGGCATTGTTTGTATCAGTAGGTGCCCTGTGGGCTTTTAATCAATACTTTTTTGTTGCTCATCTCAGAGAATGATCATGAGTATACAGTTTATCATCTCTTTGCCTGTTACAAAATGTGAGTGGAACCAACATTCAGGAACTTCAGTGTGTTTGTGTGTCTCTCTTTTCTCACTTTTTAACTACTTTGAATGACTTCCTTCTGTTATTCCAGTCCTCTCTTAGTGACAGTAATGACAGTGCTGCTTCTCTCCAGTTTACTTTCCCGTTAGGACTTCCTTTCATGTTCTAGCCCATATTTCTATTTCATGGTCAGATGGCCATTTGGGCCAACCACTTCCAGTCATCTCTCTCATCTCAACATCAGTTGGAGTGAAAAATGGGGCAAACCAGTATGCTGCAGTGCATGTCCCCTCCCATACTTTGATCCCCTTTGAAGATGCATGTAATCATTGTTCTATCATCAAAATATGTATGGTCTTTATTTTTGAAGGCTACAAGTCACATCGGATTTCAGTTCCCAAATTTCACATTGACAGGAGGCAGATTGCAGTGAAGACCATAAACTGACAGTTTAGGGCAAGCCTGCTATTGCCTGAGGCAGTCAAGGATGTAGACCACTCCATCCTTCTGACTCAGGACATTCATCCCTCCTGAGGTTCCTTGTCCTTTGTGATGATAGATTGAGAACGACAAGCAGCACACGGGTAGACAAACACCTCACCCAGGCACTTGGTGCCATTTAACAGTTTCTTCCTGCATTTGACATTTTCATTTCCCTTCTTCACCTCACTCATCACTAACTGTTTGGATCTTGTTTTCTGTACACAACACTAATGCAGAATGATGGAATACAAATACGAGCTCCATTACTCATTTTACGTGCTGTATGTTCTATTAAATTATATAGGAAACCTCACTAGCTGAACCATGAAAGGGACTTTTAAAATTTAATTGACATTGACCTTATGCAAGTATCACTCAGCATTAAGTGTTTTTAGTGTTGTTTTTTTTTTTTTTTTTTTCCACGAAGCACAGATATGCAGGAATGTGCAGGCATTCAGTTTATTGCTTCATAATTCTTTTCTGTCTTTACTACAGTCAAAGTATCACTATCAAAAATACACTTTGCACATGAAGCAGTTTCCACGTTCTTGTGTTTAGGGTGCGCTACTACTGCATTTTATTCAAGTGGGATCTTAATGAAGTTGGAAAGTTCAGTGCAAAGCCGAGTCTTTTATAGACTAAATGTGTGCATGTTCATGTGTTTTTCAGAAGTGCTGTGTATGCTTCCAAAGAGCTCTGAGAAGATAAAAGCTCACATGAACACATAAAGACTCTTGCTTGTACGGTTTCAAGAATTTCTGAGGTTCTTCCCCATGCTGCATATTCTATACCTGAGACATGAAGGAGAGTATCAGCCTCTCCCTCCTTCCACTACTTCCCTTGGAGGGTATCTTCAGAACCTCTTTGCTGCTTCTTCTGCTTAGAAATAAGACTTAAATAGATGGAATCATGATAGATATAATAGATATAAATTGATGTTAATGGTATACATTAGCATAGGGCTTTGATTAACTGGGGAAGATTAACTAAGTCTGCTAGCTGAGAAAGAGGTGTCAAGAGTTTTGGGTAATTCAAATCTCTGTCCATTTATACGTATTCAGCTCACACTTGGATTGAGGTTTTCTTTTTCATTTGCATCTCCAAGGACAACTTCCTCTCAAAAGGAAAAACTCAACTCATCAGAAATCTGCAGCCAAATGTTCCATCCTATGCTGTGAGAGTGGGTGTAGAGCTCCAGCCTTAGTCTGGGAAGGGAAAGTAGTTTTTTGGAATAGGAAGTAATCTTTATCTACTCAAACCCACTGAAAATAAAATACAAATGGCACTGATAAGGGTGAATTAAAAGAAAATGAGTCTTTCAAGTGGTAATGCACTGTCTTTATGTAGTTCAGAGGAATTTAAATCAAGTTCTTCTGGATTCTTTAGGGAGAGGGGGCCCACCTGCAGGCTGCAGACACGATGAAGCCCGCTCAGTTGTAAAGTGTGCGTGGTTTTTCTGTATTGTTTTATGTTGCTGGAAATAACGGGAAGAGAGGGCTCACCAACTGCAGATTTTGATTATTGAAAGACTGAGCTGTGTATGTTTACCTACCTCATAGATTGTGAAGGGTTTCAATTGCGTCATTCCTTAGAGGTAGGGCAGATATGAAAGCATTTGTTCCCTTCTGTTGTGGCCTCCTGAATGGGACACGGGCATGTAATGCTGAATTGAGCTCTGTAAATTTAGTAAAGGTTTTTGTTGATTGTTTTTTGTTGACTGGAAGAGATTGTTCTTTCTTCTTTGTATACAACGCAAGTTCAGTATTTTGAGGGGAGGAGAGTGGGGAGTTGATGAGTGATGAACTTGGTCTCTCTGGCTGGCTGTTCATTCTTCAAGAGTGTGTGTATTTATGCCATTTTATTCTCCCATGCATTGAGCTACTGTGAGAGAGATCATGAAGGCAGAGAAAAGCACAGATATTTTGAGTGTCTGCATCTTTCATTTATCTCTAATCCATTTCTCTCAAAAAATATGAAATTTCTCATATTGGCTATGATTACATTGAGAAATTCATTATTCTAGGTTGTGAAGCTCTGCTGATCAGTGGGACTGCTTTGATTCACCAACTTATTTTATGGGTATGAGATGTATGAAACACTGCACTTTCCCATAAAAGATACTGCTGTTACTTATTTAGCATTAATACAAAAAATATAAGAAGAAAGCTGTCATGAGGATTTGCAGATACTTCACTGTGAGTTTAGAAAGAATAGGTTGTCAGATTCCATCAAGGGGGGAAAAAAAAGGTTAATTTTTGATAATGGTCTGTAGTGTTCATAATTTTTCCAATTTTTTCTGCTACTTAACTTCAGTACATTATTTAGAACATAAAAGACACTAATTTGAGAGTCTGATCTCTAGAGATAAGCCAGCTTTCCTTTCTAATAAACAATTTAAGTTACAGGGTGCCTAGCAAGAGTTGTGCAAATAATATTTATGATTGTATTAAAACAACTACTTACTTCAGGTTGTATTCTTCCAGACATCTGCGCTTGGAGGAAGAAGTATATGTAACAGGATATAGATTCCGTATTTCATGATATAGCACCAGATTCCCATCCAGAAAATCCAAATTTCTTCTGGTAAATTGTTAAGAGTTTTTGTCATCTTTGTGTTTTTGCTGCTTTATACCACCATATTTATCTTCAAAGGTAACGTGAAAATGGGGTTAGTATATTATATTTGCCTAATCACAGATACTTTAGTGTGCCTTCTCTATACACAATGCAGATATGCTTAACTTTCGGAATACAGAAATTTATAGAAGTTACTCTGTTAGATGACTAATATCTGATTAAGAAAGCAAAAATGATCTGTATCCAAGAATGAGTATTTGGAATTCTTCTGGAGTTGAGAAGAAATGATGGTACTTGTACTCCATGGAACGTTTCAGCTCAGTGTTCTGTAGACCCATGAATCCCAGAACCTTATCCAAATGTAATTTATGTGATATCTTCAGTAAACAGTGTTGGCAGAGTAGATTTATTCTGTGACTGCCTCCATAAACAGATCTCTTATTTGATGGACAAGTTTTATATGCAGTTACTTAAATAACTACCAACAAGTTTAATGTTATGAGGCCTCTGTGCTTCATGAAATGCATCTATTTCCTTATGCTTGCTAGCGTAGGAAACTGAGGGCTGGCCAATGCTTTTTCTTAAAGAATAATATAATATCAAATAAGGACCCAGTTTAGTGGGTACTCTCAGTTTTGTCTGAAATACCTAAATAAGTGAAGGTCAGGTGTGGTTTCTTTCTTACTGTGCTGGAGCCTTGGGGAGATGTTAGATGTGTCTTCCACTGGATGGGTGGAATCCAGCTCCTAATTTCTTCATTCAAAAGTAGCCTTGTAGCAATTGGACAGATCAGTACGGTGGGAAGGGTGTTACACCAGAGGTGTAATGATGGAAGGACCAACACAATAGAAAGGTGCTCTGAAGGAATAAGTTCATCTATATCAGATCCTAGGTTTGCAGGGGAAAGATCTGCCAAGAAGGGATCTGCAGAAAGAGGTCCTTCCCCAGTGGCAGTCAGCCCTTAAATGAGGTCTAAGAGAGGTACAGCCAGGCTCCAGGCTCTGGTCATGCAGTTGAATTGCCTTCACCTTTGCTCCCAGGGCGAACCAGATCCTTTTCCCAGGTGCTCAATCAGTGGTTTAGGCTGTGACTCAGCAGTTACCATAAAAGCCCACAAATAAGCACTAACAACTTGGCTGCTCTCTTGGCCTCTCCTTGTGACTCCTGTAAGCTAAGGGTGAGGAGATGTGAGTTGGTGCAATTCAGGCATGCCTGAAGAGAGGCTGGAGGCAGCACATGCTTGCTGGGGAAGAGCTTGGTTTGTACTTGGACAGACAGGGTACTGCAGTGGGATATTCAAAGTTCTGTTTTTTTTCCAAGTCTTAAGACTGTTCTATTGGAGCATATATGCTTGCTAACTATTTTTTAACCCAAATTGTTTCAAGTTTAATTATTTCTGTAAAAAGTTATACATAAGTTGGTACCATCTGTGTATTATAAAACAGAAAATGTTTGACATCTGCTCGGTTTCAGTTAAAATTTTGCAGAGTGGTATCAGAGAAACAGAGAGAGGCAAATCTCCCATATAGGCAGAAAAAGCATTCACACAAAGCTGGGCCAAACTCATCTGAATCATCTGTGCATTTAATGCTCTTTCTTTTAGTGCTGGCATTTGCTAGGATGTGGCAGAACCTGGTGATTATTGGTCCTGCTGCCTCTTCTCTTGACATGCCTGTACTGCCAGAAGGGTGGGTAGGAAATCAGCTAAGACACCCTGTCAGGAATCACTACGCAGAGCAGCAACTTTCTCTTTTTTATGCACTGAAGATAATACACAGAGATATTTTGCCTGTATTTCTTTTCCAGTTTCTATATGTATTGCTGATCTTGCTGAAGTTTCTTGTAATGTGTCACTAGCAATGGATACCTGAGAAGGTTAGGTGCTTACATTGCTGATGCAAAATTCAAGCGTGTAGAGTTTTTTGCAACTTCTCCTGTCCAAAATTAACTCACATAGCATTTCTCTTAATTTATATCCTAAGTATCTGTGTTTCTTCCCTTCCCATCTGTGAATGGGTCTCTAAATTAAGGATCTTAAATGTTTGTTTAATTTGTAGTGAAGAGGATGCTACAGCTGTGATTATGAAACTAGTTAGTGTACTTTAATGTTATAAGCAAATTGGATATGATGTAGCATATGGAAGGAGATTTTTATGTGAGCAATTTGTCTTGAAGCAAAATGGCGAACAGTGAAGGCAAGAAAGGACATTGAGGCCATTCTCTGGCCAGCAAGCTTTACTTTTTTGTGAAGGAAGTTAATGAACTTTTCAAATGCATCAACAGCTTCCAAGTAGGGTAGGTCCACTGCCTTTTCCTGGCAGGAGAAACGCTTACTAAGTTTTGTCACGAGTCCAATACTAACTTTGTTTATAAACATCAATATTTGTGGTAGCTGCTCAGTAATTTAAAACACCAGGGTGGGAGCAGCTCTGGATGAAGGTAGGCAAAGAGGTTCATGCAGCTCTCTCCTGTGCATTAGAGTACAGCACAGCCTCTAAAAGCCGTGATTTTCTTGAAGGGGATTAAAAATAAATGGCAGCAGGAGATGGCGGAGGTTAGGACAAAGGAAGTTATTTTAAGGAGAGAACTTGGAGTAATTTTATTTTATTTTTTTTGCTATTTTGACTAGGCACATTTTTTTTTTTTTTTTTCTCCTCCTTCCAACTGTGATGTCGCATGTTGTCTCCAAACCTCCCTTCTTCACAGGAATACATGTGGTAGTCCTTGGCATACAGTGCAAGTATGAAGCACATGTAATCTTTGCACCTAATTGAGCTGGGATTTTGTAGCTGTAAACTCTTGATTCTCCTCCCTCCAGGGGTCCTCTTGCTTACTTGTCTTACTCTTTCCTCTGGCATGCTGACAGTGTCATCTGCTTCCTTCTCTGCCTTATGAGAGCTGAACTATTGAGGTATAATTAGCAAAATGTGGTGGGTGGTAGGTAGAGCTATATTACTGCTTTGGGTGGTTTTCAGGAACCTTTTCCTTGGATTTGTTTTTCTTTGTTAGTATCTGTAGAACATCGTAGTGTACTCTGAAGTCATCAAGTGAAATATGGATAAAAAGATAAACTTCAGCACATGGACCTAGAATGCACAGGCAAGAAAGAACATAAATATGAAGATTACAGAAGTAAAGCTTCTGGTGGTAGCTATTGTTTCTTTTGCATCTTGGGGGGGAAAAAAAAACCTACTGCTATGAAGACATTAAATGTGTTAGAAACAAACCAAGCCAAAAAGTTTTAACTTTAAAAAGCTAACATTAATTAAAAGATGGCAGTAGCGAGTGGATAATTTATGCACGAAGATTGAACTGTGTTTTGCAGAAAATACTTTGTTCTTGTTTATCTCTTTGTGCAGTACTCCTCTAGTCATGAAGTAGTTTTCTTTGCTGTGAGACAAAGTACTGTATGTTTACAAATCTGAACAATGATCTTGAGAGAAAAGAATGTGTAGTCCTATTGTATCCTTGGAAGTGGCTTTTTAATCTTGGATGACTAAATTTCACTCTAGACAGAAAAAAAAAAAAAAAGGGGGGGTGGGGGTGGGAAGGGAAGAGGGGCTTGTTGGGTTTTATTTTAGTATGTGTACCATAAACTTTTTCTTGGCAAACAGGAGCTTCAATAGAGAAATAGTGTGTAGTTGTTTCCAGTGGTACTCATATGTTCTTCTTGGTCGGAAAATAAAACATTGGTGTTGTGGGTCAGGTTTTTGTTTTAGAAATGTTGTATTTTTAAAACCAGCGTGGGATATTGGGAGTGGTTTAGGTTTGGGCTGCGCACTGTGATTTATACGGTGCTGAGAAAAAGAGGGTATTGCCTTTACCAGAATGTAGTTTTGAGTGCCTTAAAATTTAATTGCTGTTAAGATCAATATATAAAGTAGTTAGCCAATATTTCACAAAGCTTAAAGGAAGTTGGGAGTTGCAAGATTTTAATGAATTATTGAGTGCTACTTGAGGGAGAGAGATTTAAATGAACCAAAAATACTACCTTGCATGCCTTGCTCTGTTAACAGAAGCTTGAAGTATCCTAAGGCTGAAAGGCTGTTTGTGCACAAGTCACTTACCAGGCATGGTTTGCCCTAGAATTATTTGGAATGATCATATTATAAATGCATAGACTTTCAGGGCTACATGTAAACTGCATGCAATCTCATAAATTATTCACAATAGCCCACAGGTATAATTATTCAGGGAAGTGAAAATGAAGAAAATTATTTCCTATTAATGTTTGCTTATTCAGATAATTATTCTACTTATTTTTATTCAGTTTTTTTAATCCTAAATTACCTGAGTCTAGCTTGTGCTTTGTCTGTGACCTACAAGCTGTGAAGAGCACAAAACTTTTGTGTTAAAATATAAATTTTGGTGAAGAATTTTTATTTCATTCTGCCATGTTGTGTTGTATTTTTAAGCAACAGCTTACTTTATCTTGAGTGGGGAATACAGACTTGCCATATTCTTACATGGGCAGTAACGCATAGGAAGATTTCAGAAGTGCCAGTGCTGACAAAAGTGAGGCTTTCCAAGCTGCCATGTTTAAAATATGAGTGTGGCATATGGAAATAAAAGCCCTCTGCTCAAAACAGCATGCCAAATAGGACAGAATTGCATTAGGTCTCATTCTGCAAACAACCTCATGTACAGGCATTCTTGTAGAGATGAATAGACTCATTAGATAAAATAGTGTGGTGCTCAGTGCAGGTATAGCTCAGAAGCACAGCATGGCTGAGGTTGGAAGGGCCCTCTGAGTCCATCCGGTCCAGCTTCTGTTCCAGCAGGGTGCTCAGGCCTATGTCAGTGTTTTACTATTCTTGTAAAAAGCGCTTATAGATAGGTAGATTTTGGTCATTCTATTCCATGACTTTTGTTGCATTTCTGTGAATGACAAAAGCTTTCAGTTGTCAAGATATTTTTTCAAGTATGGGAGAGATAGAACTGCTTTTTATAATCTGGTTTTTACTTCTTTTGAAGCCGTTTCTCCTTTCTGTAGGTAGAGCTGGTTGCAAAAATAAGTTATCCTGTGTTGCAGTTAACAGAAAAGCAACCACCTACTGTTCAGCCCTGTGAACAGGGAACTGAATTATTTCTTCTCGCTTGGTCTCTTACAGTCAGACACCTGGTATAACCCAGTTCCTAATGCACCTCCAGTTCTTGGTGGCAAGCAATGTCTGGCAATGTCTCATATTCCTCACACTTGCCTTAGATATCTTTTATAAGCATGAGATATGAATTGCCTGGTTGAGCATTTGTACTTATTATAGACAGTATGCAAAAGGCTAATTTAGAATAGTAGAATTATAGAACTTTAAAATCCTTAGAGTTGGAAGGAATTCTTAAAAGCCATCTAGTCTGACACCCCTACAACAAACAGGGGCACCTACAGCAGATCAGGTTGTTCAGAGTCCCATCCAGTTTGACCTTAGATGTCTTCAGGGATAGGACCACAACTAATTACCTGTAAATAGACTTTCAGAGAGCTGCAAACCAGTGAGTGGTTGCATTAGTGTTTGGGCAGCTGTGGCCATTTGGAGTTTCTCATCAGATGGAGCCTTCAACAGAGGAGAGCCTACATGAGGACCAGGCAGGCTGGTATGATAGAAATCCATCTGTCCCTTGCATCTTTACCTCATCAAGTATAAACCGTTTGTGTTGGCTTTGGGGTCTTCAGCCCTCCACATGATACACCTCCAGCCTGACCCGTCAGCTCTCATTTATGCAGACAAGTCTGTGCCAGCTTCCATAGTCCGATGAGTAAAACGGTATGTGTCACTTTGTGTGACAGTTTATCCATCTCCCTTTTCTCCAAAGTCTCATTGTCACTACTAGATGGCTGTCATCAGACTTGGACATTAAAAATGAAAATGTAAAGTAGTAGAGGACTTGCAAAATATCCTGTTGGCAGTGAGGTCCAGAGACTTTCTGTAGAAGCAGCTTCATACTGTTGAATTGGCTGACTGGGAGCCACTGAGTACTGTGCCCACGAATCTTTGGGCTACTTCAGCTCTGAGTTCTCTGCATCTTTAAACTGTGCCCCAAAACTAATAGTAACACAATGAATTGGGTTGTGCTTGCTCTACGAGCTCTGCTAAGCTCCCCTGGTTGTGGAGGTCTTTGTGAATAGCTTGTGATGCTGCCTTCTCTTTAGATTTCTTGACCTTTAGCTGATTTTTCTTCTATGGCTCCACTCCCACTCACTGCTTTATCATGTTACATATTTCTCAGTTTGGGGAAAGCCTTAAACTTAGCAGAGTCTTCTTAGCTGTTCCTACATTTGAACTGCATGAAGTTACAGTGTGCAAGAGACAGCTCTTTGGCTCACATTCCTCATGTCCATGTAGGTGGAAGTGGGCAATCTGGCACATAGGTTCTTGATATAGAATTATTATGTTCATATTGTATTCATATATATATATATTTTTTTGGCCATATGTTGAGGTTTTTATTTGTTGCGTTCACCTGTGTGTTTTTTGAAGAATTCTCAGTATTAAACAGGACAGTGTTTTGTGAACTTTGTGATTTCTCTTATTCTTTTACTTAAGCTGAGGTACTGAAGGATATTAGTAAATTTATTTTTCTTAAATGAATGTTATCTTATTTTGCTAGATGTTTCCTGAAGTCCAGTTTAACCAAATATTTTACTCCAGTCTGTTGAGTTGGTTGGGTTTCCTGGCAGAAATTTATAAAGATGAAAAACTTTTTATAAAGTTTCTGAAGTTTTCTTTATAAAAAATATAATAATGATTAAAAAAAAAAAAAAAAAAAGATCGAGAAGGTAAACAGAAACTTAATGTGCTTCTTTAAAATAAATAGTAACTTTGAAACATAGTCACAAGTGTTGGAAAGGAAATAGTTTCTCAGTTCTTTTCTCCCTAAAGTTTTTGATTTAAAGAAGAAATAAACTCTGATATTTAAAAAATGCAAGGTATAAGAACTGGTTTTTAAAAGCTTCTAAACTTTAATGAAATGTGAAAGTCCATCCTTAGGCACTAAAATCTTCTTGTGCCTTGGTCTGGTATCTCTCATTTTGTCCACTTCTTTTGCCTTCCTCTTCACTTTAATAAGCATTCACATGTGCACCAGCTAAATGTCTGATAAATCTCCAGGCAAAGCTGGGTTGACTTGTGTGGAACTGACTTTAAAAATATTTGATGGAACATTGCTTCAGTCTCTGAATACTTGTCAGCTTAGATTTATTACAGCTGCTCCCATTACAGGGATGTGCACTTTGGTCCTAAGGGATCTTTCCTTCTCTCTTGCTGTGTAGCCCAGGCTCTTGTGGTGTCGCAGCCAATCAGTTTCTCACTCTGATACTTTCAGTCCATCCCAGTGCTTAGAGTGACTTAGCACCCCAACTTCATCTTTCTATGGAGGAGCGTTTTCTTGAGTGAAAGCACTTTTTGTTTTTATCCTTTACTATCTGTTGATGAATCATGTTCTGTATATCCTTGAAATACGTGAATCAAATGACAGTAATTCTCCTTAATGCATATCATTTGTACATTTGACTGTGTTTTGTGTAGACGCATCCCGGGTTTATCATTGCATAGGTAGATAACTATATACAGATTTTGTGGGAGCAGGAATGATGGAAGATGTTTATTACAGATTTCCAAAATCAAGTTGATGAAATTGCTGTGTAACTATGACTTGTAACAATATCCTTAAAGATGCTTGGTGGCTTTCTGAAGCAAGTGTGGACTCTGATACTGCTAGGAAACAGTGATTTCTCGCAAATAGGAGTGAGGTGGTTAGCAGTGACTTAGTTACACGTCTTCTGTTGATGATGCTGCAAATGAATTCTTGTCCAAAAATAAAAATATCTCCTTTTGAAAATGCTAGTGACTTATGGAGTAGAGTTCATAGGAACTGACAATAAATTAATGACAATATTAATTACATTGGAAAACACTGAGTAGTAATGTTCCAGGGAAAAATTATATTATAGCTAATCTCTTTCTGTATTTGATTCTCAGGTGGCTTGAGAAGAACGTCAGTACAGTAGCTAACCTTAAACTTCCAATAAATATATTTACTACTTGCAGTGTCGTTAATTTCCTAATGCTTTGGCTGAAAGTATCATTT
Source organism: Excalfactoria chinensis (assembly GCF_039878825.1). Taxonomy (NCBI): domain Eukaryota; kingdom Metazoa; phylum Chordata; class Aves; order Galliformes; family Phasianidae; genus Excalfactoria; species Excalfactoria chinensis. The sequence goes on from NC_092826.1 coordinate 47,942,938, forward strand.
CACATTTCAATACGCATCTCATCTCTGCCCTCAGGGCAAAATTCCCCCCACCCTCTACCTCTTCGTGCATTTTTGTGGTAAAGTTGTAGGTCAAAACAGCAAAACCTTTTAGTGTTACTGGTCATCTGTGCTATTTAAAGTTGTTCAAAGTGGAGCCCCATGGAGCTGATCATCTATCACTTTAAAGTGGACTGAGTTAGCACAATGAGGTCAGATAGAAGAATATTATTGAAAGACCATTTGTTTTCAACCCAGTGGTAAAAGCATGCAAGCTGGCTTGTTACCAGCCCTTGTCAGAGAAACTTTAGTTGACAAACTTGAACCCAATTATATCCTGACTTGCAGTGCTGACCCATCTTCTGCTTTGTGGGCCACTGAGCTTCAGATTGAGCCACTTTATCTGCCAAATTCCTGATTTTCTTCTGTTCAAGCACATTGAAAATTCAGGTTTAGGGAGAAGCTAGGTTGTTTGTTTTGTTTGTTTTTGTTTTCTTTTCCTGGAACCAAATGGTATTGATTGCAAACGGGATCTCAGATTACTTTTCTGAAGCTGTTCATTCAGTACTCTAGACTTCTATCCCGTGAATAAAAGTGTGAGCACTGAAGAAATATATATAAAAAGATTTTTATTTTTTAATTTTACTGGAAACATGTCCCAGCAAATATGATCAATTCAAGGATTTCAGTCTACACTCTGAACTTCAGGTGAGATGGAGAAGGAGTTGGACCGTATGCAAGATCTGTCAGACTGTAAGAAGAAAGCTGTAATGCTAGGAGTGTAAGTGGAGGAAAAAGTACCAACATTAACAGTCTTTCATGGCTGATTTTCTCATGCGAGTTCCCTCCTCTAAGGAGAGGGTAATTGCTACTAGAATGCATCTCTTATCTCAGATGATGCTGGACTGAGGGGTGCATATGATCTCTAAGGTAACTAGACCATTGGAGTTTTTCTGATAAAAGGATGGTAATGATTTGAATTTCAGCTGAATGTGTAATGACTACCTGATGTTCTGAATATTACGGTGTGGGACTTCTCTTGTTGAGCAGCTGCAGCATGCTGTTACAGCTTTGGTGTCTGTGCTGTCTCAGAGCATAACAGGCTGAGCCATCTTGGCGTGGGTGGCCAGCAAGGCCTGGAGGCTGCAGCCGTACCCCACACACGTGCTGTGTGCTCTCTGGGATGAGCCTTCTATCACTGCCACAAGGTTTTCTCCTGCTGCCTTCCACCCACATTTGCTGTCTTAGAAGGGTATTGAGTTGAACACAGTGTGTTCAGCATGAGACCACTTCTTTTGATGCAGTTTCCAGTCTTCATTGCTAACATTTCCTGTGCTGTTTAAGTTGGTTCATTGTCCTTTGCATGTGCCTTAGGTTTTCTCCTGCGCGAAATGCACTTCTGTTGTGTATATCATACCAGGCCTAAGAGCAACACAACCTGACCTGCTGTGTCATGTTTACGTTTTACTGTTGTCTAATTTTGCCACTAAGATTTCAATTGAAACTTCTGTACTTGCAAGGCTGTATGAATTTATTCAACTTTGGTAGAAATTTAGTACTGCAAACATGAAGCTCTGTTATGAAGTTGCTTCGTCTCATTCTCTCAGGTGACTTCAGATTACTATCTGGTGAAACTCTTCCAGCCACCTGGTAGGATCTACAGGGTGGGTTATTTCCTTTAGGAAAAACAAATGATGTATTTTCATAGTATTGGACTGGAACTTGTAAACTGGATTTAATTCTTCTTAAGAAACTTCACGTTTCTCCATTGTTTTTCTTCATCTTGGCTGTTTGTTACTGCTTTTTATTTGTTTTACTGATATGGAAAATAGTGAATTCTGATCCAACTGGGTGATTCCTGAAGGTGGACATTTTCTAAGATTTGAAAGTTATAACCTGGATTTGATGGTGTCCTGAAATTTACTGGGTAAAGTGCCGCAAGCTTGAAGTTATTTAGAACGCATTTAGTTTCTTCAGGATCTGTAACTGCTATGTTATTTTTTAACCACTATTTCAAGCCATTAAGGGCTGTGTTAACTAGTCTCTGTAGTGTTGTTAACTGGCCCCAGCTTATTCCAGTTTTGCAGATGTAGGTAGTAGGCAGCTGGTAGGAAGGGTAACAGAAAATATTTAGACATTCACAAGATGCAGTAGTGCTATTTGTAGCTAGACAACACCACGAAGACAAAATTTGCTACATAAACTTAATTTTTCTGTGATTTTGGCTCTTCATTGTGAGAAGCAGATGCTCAGAGCTTCTTCTGATATGCTTGCAAAGCAGACTTAATTAGATAATCATTCACCTGATGCTTGTGTGAAACTCCATTGATTATACTGTGGGTTTCTGTGCTGGCAGTGTGTTCAGTAAAGTGTTTGGTTACATCCAATTTTATACCTCCATTGTAGGTTTCAATTGCTTCCTACCTAGCTTAAAAATCATAATTAAGTAAATCAATTTTGGATTTCGTATGCAAGCTGGGCCAATGTTTGGATGTGGTATATGGTTCAAAAAGATCAGTGCAGTCTGACTACAGCTTGTGTAATGGAAGTGACCGAGCATGTACTGCTACATTTCACTTTGAACCTTGTGTCTGTTTTGTCTGTTTCTCATTGCTTAACAACACCTCCCTCCCCCAGTACTGAGCAATATACTTGTGGTTTTAACTAAGCCATTTCATTTTAAAAGGAAGAGCTGCTTATTTTCCCCTCTGTGGAGCACCTTTGACCTTCTCTCAGAAATCAGTAGGCTGCCTGTTGAGGAGCAGGTGCCCAGATGTTAGAGCTGTCTTTCCTGCCTGGTGGAGGGGCTATTTCCTATCTTCAGGGGTCCTGTTACGTTGTCGCATTTTGAGGTGGAAGAGAGGGCTTGTCCATGACTTTCAGTCACTGGTAGTTGGTGTGTGTTACTTTGTTCACTGATGTAGGTTGTGTGTTAGTATGTTGCTCATTCATTTCTTTGTTACGTAGTGCCATCCTTGCTTTATCTGTTTGTTGTCCCATGGTCTTCCAGGACATAAAATCTTTCAGTTTAGCTAAATTCTTAAATTTGCTATCAGTGCATACAGGTGAAAATGAATGCTGTGAGACTGGAGTCCCATTCAGGCACTCTGTAGGGTGCAAAAGTAGTTACAGGAAGAAATGCTTGTCCTTAGAAAAGCAAGATATGAAACAAAATTGTATCTGATGTTTTGAGGGGTTGAAAGGATCACCTCTGTGTGCAGCTTTCTCTGTGGAGAGTGAATCTGACTGCAGTGCATTTCTCCATCATTATAAAGCTCCTTTCACGTCTGTTTGTTCATAAATCAGTTTGTAGCCTTTTCTTATTTTGAGTTCATTGAGGAAACAGCAATAGTTGCTGGGAGGAAGAGATCGGAGTTTTTCTTCCTGCAGTGTTGTGGGTTAATCCTGGTAGCCTCTAGCAAAACACATCTGCTTGCTCCCTTCCCTTCTACCCAATAGTGGAACCAAGAAAGAGAAAAAGAAAGAATAAAAGCAAAAAAACTCTTTAATAAGTGAAAGAGAAAGCAACAGCAATGGAAAGACAATCATGCCCCACTTCCCATGGGCAGACCGATGCCCAGCCAGCTCCTGAACAAAGGATAGCTAACTTCTGCTTACTTAAGATGTTGTACAACTTCCATCCCTGGATCCAAATTTAAATCCAGCACTCAAGGATATCATACAGATTTGTACACTTGGTGGTGGATTGTGGTTCCATAAAACAATGAAAAGATTATGCTTATCCGTGCTTATTCCATCTGTTACAGATGTAATATTAATAATATACATATATTTACTTAAATACCCACCTATAATCCACTGCAAAGTAACTGTAGTTAGAGGTGTTCTCCATTGTGGCATTTCGGAGCAACTCAGGCAACTCATTGGAATGAGTATCTGCTGTGTAGGATATTGGGATAGGTGCATTCATTTTTGCATACGATGGATTTTATGCTAAAATGAGATCACGTTGCAACTTGTTCTTTCCACTGAGGCAGACGTGCTGACCAAAGTGTCCCTTTTATGATTTTCATAATTCTTTCATGATGCAAAATCTGGGGCTTAAAACGCATAAAATTGTGTAGTGATGGGGTGATGTTTAGATTCTTATTTAACACTGTGGAAAATTCCCGTAACTGTGCAGAATTTATCAGTAGTAAATTGTTAGCCGTTATTTCCAGCAGTCTGATGACGTGGTCAAGGTTAAGTCTGGCTGGCATCCCAAATGTACTTTAAATTTCTTACGTGTTCCCACTTATTTGTAATTGAAAAGCCTGAGACACTCTTCTTCTTGCTCTGTTAGATCAGCAGGGTCAGCTGAAGTTGCTTTTGTTTTTTGTTGTTGGTTTTTGTTTTTTGTTTTGGCTTTTTTTGTTGTTTGTTTGTTTTCAGATGCAATTTTATAACTAAATAACCATCTGTGGGTTTTTGTATTGAAGCACCTGCAGAATAAAATGTGGTTTGCAAATGCACATTTTTCCTCTGTTACTACATCTGATAGTTAGACAGGTCTTGGACATGAGCACAGACACATATTATGGTTAGCATAAACCATTTAATTACTGTCCTAAATTTCCAAATTGGTCTATAGATGGATGCCTTAATTCATCAGCAGCTGAAGTGAGATAAAGCGAGAGGCTGGTACAATAGGAACACAGATTTCTAACTCTGTAATACGAGAGTGCTTTTCTCAATTTATTGTTTTCGTAAGAGGATTTACTTTAGAAGTAAAAATTTAAGTATTACGTGAACTGTATCTGTGAAGAACAATTATACAATGTATCTAAACAATGAACAAAATTTCAAGTGTACATCTGTGTGCTGTGCTGAGAGTATGATTGTAGTAGTCCACTTCTTGTAATAGGATTGCATATATATGTAGCGAATGCTTTAAAATAATCCTTTCTTTATTATTTTGCAATATGATAATATTTCTTTTTAAATGAACAACATGTGTGTCTAACATGCATTTCTCAAGAGTCAACAATTTCCATGAAAGCTATCATGGTGTAATAGCATTGTATGAAAAGCTGCTTTTCTTCATAAACCCTTATATTTAATCCCTCAAAGCAGCAAGCAACATGCCGGCCAGGGAATTAACTTCAGATTGAAGATAAAGAAGAGGGCAAAGTTAATGACAGCTACAGAAAGCTGAAAGATATAAAATAATTCAAGTAGGAGCATAACAGCTTGCAAAACAGGTTGCAACATTTGCTTTATGAAGAATAGCCTGTACAAAAGTAAGTGTATTTTCTGCATCTGGAGAAAACCACGTTTTTAGTAAATGTATTCTTAAGTTAATACTCCTGTGAACATACAGGAAATAAATTTGGCTGGTTTTGTTGGGGATGATATGAGCTAGCTTATAGGCATCAGTATATAAATGGTAATATTGTGTAATGTGAAATTAGTTACAGTGCTGGTGCTTAAAGTTTCTGTTCTGTGTTATGAGATACACAAAAAAGTAAGCCTGTTTACCAGGAAACCAAATGAATGCATCTTATTTTCAGTTGAAACTCATAATGAGAGATACCAAATTATAGAAGTCCAAAAACATTCTGGTTCTCATTACATTTCCCATGTTGCCACAGAAACATTCATTACAAATTCTGTAAGATAAAGATACTCATGAGTTGTTTTTGAGTCCCGTTTTATCAGGTGCTTTATGTATGAACCTCATTTAGGTCCTAGGAATTGATGTGATGTTTCAAAATATGCCAGAAGTTAAAGATGATAAATCACAGAGGAATTCACAGCTGACTTGATTACGTTAGAAAATGTTTGAAAAATTGAATTTTTTCCTACAGTGGTTTAATTTCATCTGATTAAGGTAAGATAAAATACTGCATGCGTTTCTAAGTAGTCAAGGTAAATGAACTGATGGGGGGTATACAATGGACTGTTTAAGTAGGTATTGTTGTAATTTGGGTGTTGAAGGATCACGGATTGTTGACTTCTATTCAGCCTTCACATCATATCCGGAATCCCAGCATGGCTGTGGCAGGCAAGGCCTTCTGGTTCCTTCTGGACTGTTCCCAGCTCCAGCAGGGCCACCCAGAGCAGGGTGCCCAGGCCCACAGCCAAGTGGATTCTAGAGGCCTCTAAGGAAGAGACCCCACAGCCATCTATCTAGGCAGTCTGTACCAGAGCTCTGTCACCTGCATAACACAGAAGTGCTGCCTGCTGTACAGAGGGAACCTCCCGTGCTCCATTTTGTGCCTCTTGTCCTGGCACTGGGCACCACTGAGAAGAAGACCTTGCCCCAATTTTCTTTCACCTTTCTTTCAAGTATTTATAGACATCAGTGAGATCCCAGATGAACCTCCCCCTTTTCAGGCTGAACAGCCCCAGATCTGTCAGCCTCTCCTCATAGTAAAGATGCTCTAGCTCTTTCATACTTTCAGGGCTTTCATTTAGACTCTCTACAGTGTGTTGATACATCTCTTGTAATGGGAAGCTCAGAAGTGGACCCAGTACTGCAGATGTGGTCACACCAATGTAGATTAGAGATAAAGGGTCACCTTACTGGAACTGCTGGCACCACTGCTCCCAGTGCAGTCCAGGCTACTATTAATTTTCACTGTGGCAAGTGCACATTGCAGGCTTGTGTTCAATTTGGCATCTGTCCCCCAGGTTTTCTTTTGCAAAGCTGCTTTCCAGTTGGACAGACATGGCAGGAAGTGCTGCCTTCAGGGGAAATGGTGCCTCCATAAGGAAATGAATCAACCTTCCCACCAATTATTTGTTTTCTGACATGCCAAGGCTGCTCCAGAAGTAATGCCTCCTTTTTATTATATTGGCCCATGATTTCAGAGCTGTATGTTGGTGATATGGCAGTAGAGGATGAAACTTCTCACCAGTGTTCCATAACATGTTGCCACGTGAGAGATGGAAGCAGAGGGGTGCAGTCTGACATAACAGTGTCTGACGTGGAAGTACGTATGAAGCAAAGGTGTGTCACTGAATTCCTCCATGGCAGAAAAAAATAGTACCCACTGACATTCAACTCTTGCTGCACGTTTGTGGATGTGAGTGCAGTGAGGCAGTGGGTGGTGCATTTCAGGAGTGGCAACAGTGACAGTGGGCCACCTCTACTGGTGCAGATTTTTATGAGTGTGGCATGCAGGGTCTTGTTCGTTGCTGGAAAAAATGCATAAGCTAATGGTGGTGACTATGTTGAAAAATAGTGTTTTGAAGCTGAGAATTTCCTCTGCCAAATGGTGTTACTGTGCTCTTTGTATCTGTTTCTGTTTCCATAGAAATAAATAGGAGGCATTACTGTAGGAGTAATCTGGCAGTGTTGAGGTTATTCATCCAGTGGAGAAGAGTAACATAAGCTACTTCATTTCATATCTGTATTGTGTGAATTTGAAGCTATGTATCTGAGGCCTGCTTTACTGATAAAACCCGGTGCTAGTAGAACAGTAACAGTGTAGCAGTGTCTCATGTCCTTTCTCAGTGCCTTCCTCTTGCACTGTCTTTGCTTCGGTTGGTCAGCATTACTTCTAATGTAACCTAAGTTGTCAGATTTTCTACATTTTTGAAGGTAAGTCTAATATGAATAGTACGAGATGAAGAGAAGAATGGCAGTTTCCAACCTATTGGGATGAGTGTGAGGTTGTGCTTTGGCCCGTCTTAATGTTTTGCTTCTGTTGTGGTCTTTTAGCCTGAAATTAGGAAAGACTGAAGAATTTTTTTCCGTTGTTTTTGTATGAATATTTGTATCTGATTCTTGCTTGTACTGAGAGTCAGTGCTGCAAGAAAGAGTTAGTTACAGTGTATGTGCCCCACAGTCCTTAGGTGTAGGTGTAGTATCAGTGGTATGGGGCTGTCATATACCTGTTTCTCCTTGGGCCTTCAGGTTTGACTTCGGTATGTTCCTCATGCTTACTTGAGGGAGAAATAATGTAAGACTCCCTGCATTGAAGACTTGTTCCTTAAAACACAGCACAAGTACATAGTAGCAATGCTTAGCATGCGTGGGTACAGTATTGCCAGAGTGAGAATGAAATAACAAGTATTGAGAGTATCTCAATATTAACCAATATCGAGTGAGAATGAAATAACAAGTATTGAGAGTATCTCAATATTAACCAATATCGAGTGAGAATGAAATAACAAATATAACAAATATGCACATTTGAAAAATGTGCACATTACTATATGAGGATGTAAATGCTACAGTAGCAATGCTACTGTCAAGATATTTTCACTAGCAGAAGGAAAGACACTTTCATCATTTTTCCTTGCAATTCCTTACATGACGCTTGACCAAAAGTATAGGAACTTTGAATAGAGTACTATTTATTCTATTTAGAATGTAAACAGGGCATTTTACATTTTCATTGGTTGTACCATAGGTTGCTAGAAAATGCATCACAAATTAATGCAGCATCTTAATACGCGTTAAAAATTATCTGGCAATTACATGGTTTTACCAGCATCTGAATCTCTTAAACAATGAAGCCAATACATTCTTGAAAGTTAAGTAGGGATGTTTATTGAAACAAATGGAAGTTATCTATTCTGAGCTTTCCCGGTCTCAGCCAGATACTAGAGCAGGAATAAGCACCACATAAGGGAACACTTTAATGACAGAATCCTCTTATCTCAGAAACCAAGTAATAAAAATAGTTATTATTGTCTGGATGCAGCTAGCTTAGCCTTGGCATTAAGTACCACAAATAAGAATCTGCCTTCTTAAAGGATGGCTGACTGGGGCTCTGCAGGCTGGGAGGGAGAAAGCTGCAGCTTTGTTTTGTACAGAACTTCCTACACGGTTCAAAAGGTAAAAGGGCAGTAATGAGATTTTTGAAGAACTCATGAATATTTCTTTTATGTATTTTTCATACCAGCTTACTCAAGGCTTCTTACCAAACTAGTTACTATTGTTATACATGGTAATAGAAGATTGGTATGGTTTTTATTTCAGAAAATTCAGAATATTTTTATTGGAGAGCAGGTGGAAGCATGGTCTTGCTGAATATTGTATGAGAACAAACAAAACTAGGCTGTCTCCGAGTTCATAATGTTCTGCCTTGCTCTTGTGAAAAAACCTTGTTTGTGAAATGTTTCCATGTATGGCATAAGCCACCTGTTTCTTCCTGATGGATTTCAGGATGATGCGTACTGGCTTCTCTCTGGAGAGCTCTCTTAAACCACGATGTTTAAGCTATAATACTAAGCAGTTTGTAAAGAACTGCGGAGTTTTTAATAGAAACTTTCAGCTGTAGAAACTGGTGACTCACCTCATTCAATTTACCTACAGGGAGTACGGTGGCATTTGTGCTTTTTTTCTCATTACTTCAGCCTTTAGATCCCAATTAAGCAAAGTACTCTAGTGCAAACGTACTATCATGTGGGCAGCCCTCTTACAGAGGCTCTTCAGATCCTAATTAAGCGTGTGTTTATATGCTGCTTTGAATTTGTGCCTATGTTAGTAATATAGAAGGCTCTGCTCAAAAGACATTAGCTGGAGGGAGTTCTCTGAGAGAAGGCAAAAAATAATATAGTAGAGCTATTGGAAGTGGTTTCATTCACACTATATATTAAAATTTGCATAACATTTGTGTGGTTTTTTTCAGTGTAACCATTACCCTTTTCTTTTCCCCTGGCTCTTTGCAGCTCCCTGTGGAAGGGAAGCATGCTGGGCTCTGCTCTTGTTCCCTGGTGACAGGATGTGGGAATGACTCAAAGTTGCTAGGGGAGGTTCAAACTGTATGTAAGGAAAGATTTATTTACTACAGAGGTGGTCAAATGTTGGAACAGGGTTCCTAGTGAGGTTGTTGGTGGCTGTCACTGTTCAGGAGGCATTTGGAAGATGCCCAGAAAAATGTGCTTTAGCTTTCTGTTAGCCCTGAAGTGGTTAGGCAATTGGACTTGCTCTCTGAAGGTTGCTTCCAACTGTACTATTCTGTCCTCTTCTAATAATAAGTTTTTTTGTTTGTTTGTTTGTTTTTTGTTTTGTTTTTGTTTTTTTTTTTATTCCTATAGACAGACTCAGGCAGGCTGTTAACCTGTGTCAGCTCTTTCATAAGGTAGTCCTCAGACAGATTTTCTTAGGAGAAAACACAGGGAACATAATCTGTTCATTAAGTATTCTGGCTTAAATAGCAGCATTATTTTGTATTTCTGAGTTTAACAATTCTCTGTGTAGAGTCAGGCATAACAATGGCGTCTGCATTAGACACTGCAGATGTTAACACCCACCTACTTGAACCTTCTGAATTACCAGAAATGTTTGATATGTGTCTTCTAAAATATCTTCTTCCAAAGTAAACCTAATTTTCTATTGAAATGATTCCCTTGAGCTTTTTTTCTTTTTCTTTTTTTTCTATTTTTTTTTTTTTTTTTTTTTTCCCCCTCAAGTGTTTTTCTTTTGTATCCTTTCATTCTGCCAGGAAGAGAATAACCTGCCAAGTTATTAGCAGTGTAGGTTAAATGAAATCACCTTATCTTCAGGACATTTCACGTACCTCGTTATGAATGACAGCATTGGCACCGATTCACTTCTTTTGCTTAAATGCTGTGGTTCTTATTAACAGAAGCCATGTGATTAGGAACTGAGATGTTCAGAATTGCAGATAATCATCCTCTGACTTCTCTTCACCTTTCTCTCATTTGATGCCCTTGTGTATTCTTCTGAAATATTAAAGTTATTTTTGTAACATGTGAGCCCCTTTGAAACTTACGTGTCCTTATTTCTTGGAAAGTACAATTATAGCTTCATTAGTAAACTACAGGCATGGGATTTTACTGCGTTAGTACTAGTTTTCTTATTTGATTATTAACTGATTTTTGTTGTTAGCATAAAGTTTGCTGACTTAAAAGCTTACAACTGCTCAAAGAAATTCAGAGCCATTAACTGTTCTGGATGACCATGGATTCACAAAAGCACATTCACTCCTTCAAACGATTCTCTGGCCTGTTTTTTTTTTTTTTTTTTTTTTTTGTTTTGTTTTTTTGTTTTTTTTTTTTTGTTTTGTTTTTTTTGTTTTGTTTTTTGTCATGGGAATGGGTGGTCATATGCATTTATTCATGCTTATACAAATAAAATACTCTGATGGGGCATTTTTATTTCAATTATTATTGCTGATGTGTATTTTGTATAAAGGATTGTCAGTTATGGTATTACTGAATGAGTCTCTATGACCAGCCATAACACTAATTGTGAAACAGCCTATTTCATGTACTTCATGTATTCTGTGGGGAAGTTCTTTCATTTTTTTCACGTGCCGACTGACTCGTGATTAAAGTGTTCTAAGCAACTTTGGCCTCATTTTGGTCCCTCAGAAGTCAGTAGTTGAAATTATTTTCACCATTTTATTTAAATGAAAAGTTGTTCATGCTGATGATTCTGAAAGCTATTTCTAAATGGTGGGGGTTAATGTTGTTAGGAATGTTGTTGTAATCAAAATAATAATAATACTTTATGTAATTTATGGGAAAGCGATTATCACTAAGATATCAACATTATTTGAATAATTTATCTGAAGCAAACTACTGTAGACAGGAATAGCGACACGGTATATATAATAGCTTAAGACCACAATAAATGTTCTTAAGTAATACAGAATTAACTTCTGCTTGAATTCATTTCTGTGTGCCCTGTACGATATTGACAACACTAGTACTATTTGAAATTTCAGATGACAGAAGTATCTGTGTACCAGTCTAATCGTTTTTATGGCTAGTGTTGACATTCAATATGATAATTTAAAAATCTCAAGAAAGCCTCTTCCTGAGCAAGCTTATATATCAGTGTAGAAACTGTTCAGGTCATACAGTTTACCTTCTAATATGATACTATTGCAGATAAAGATACCTGTCAGATCTTGAGTTTAGAAGTTCAAGGGTACGTGTTTCTTCTTATACCTTGTTAGCAATCCTGTTGTGTAAACTTAATTTTGATTCTTTGAAACAAGAGAACAGTTATTTCTGACATTTATTTTCTCTTCCATGTAGTCAGACATATATATATACTAATATTATACTAATATATATGTAATATACATATGTATACATATGTAATATAGAGTATTTGAAAGTGCATATTATTAGTGAAAGAATGAAGCATGCTGTATAACTGAAAGCACTCTCATAGGAAGTTGTATTTTTATTTTTATCCTGTTTATGCTTATCATGCTATTTCTGTATATTCATTTTAGCAGATTTTCATTCTGTTCTTGTTGAAGTCACTGTTTTAACTTGGTACATTTTGTCTGAAGATGATCCATAGAAATACAAACGAGGAATTGTAGCAGCAGTATTTCATTACCAAAGCTGAGGGATGTCAGACATAATTACTGAGACTAACATCTGGAGTGGTATACTGAAGGGAAACCTGCCAGGATTGTTAGCCTATACAAAACAGCATTATCCATATGTAGGAAGCTTTATAACTAGAGCAAGTTGGGTGAATAGTGCAAGTAAAAGGTATAAGCCACAACAAAGATAATTTATGAATGATCCTACTGCAATGACATGTTGGGGAAGATATTTCAAGATGCCTCATCTCAGAGTTTTCCAAATAATGTATGCCATCCATTTACAGAGGATGTTGGCAAAATCTTTGGATTGCATTCTGAGTTTGCTTCCAGGACCAAGTTTTCAAGGTTCCCAGGGTATAGGTGTCAAGTTCTTCCATTGTATTCCATTGAAGTAAATTCTCATTCCTATGCAGCCAAAAGTTAAATGAAATTTGGAACTCTTCATCACAAAATATGTCCGTGACAATGTGTGCTTGCAGAATGGGCACTTTGACTTTGAGGACTTTTTGAAGCACTCTTTGACTTCATTAACTTTTGCTGTAGGACAGTTTTGGAGTGCTGAGTGTCTTGCTACTGGTGCTTCTTCTGCGAGTAGCTTGGTGTTGATTGAACAGCTTAGAAAAAATTGCTGTTTGTACGATTCAGCCAGTGTCTTTTCACATGTGTTTTTTCTTAGTCTTTCCCTTTCATTTGAATGGGAGCTTACAACTTAGGAGCATTTGATAACTGTAATCAGAGTCAGGCCTGTCATGGGTGTTGAACTTAATGTTCTTTAGAGGTCCCTTCCAACCCCTACAATTCTGTGATTTATTTTTGATCAATGGGACATAGGAAGTGTTGGGCTGGAAACCGAGAAGTCATGTTCCGTGAACTTGGGAATTTTCTGTTATCTGTTAAACATTTTCTGTATGTGGATTCCAATAATAGATGGGATTCTTTGCAGTTTTTGTGAAACACTGTGCTTTGTAGCAGATTCATGTATTACAAATTCAAGAAAAACTATACTTGTGTTGCACCTGTGCATGTTGGTTTATTGTATTATGGTGATGGTTTATACTAGTACAATTCATTAAAGGGAGTATGATGATAACCATGAATCCTCTCTACCCCATGTATGTACTAAGAAGTATGGAAGAAATACTTCATAGTAAAATATTTCTTAATGTAAAATAATCTGCTGTTAAATTTGTGATTAAAAATCTCAAATTCTGTTTCAGTAAACTGTGTAACATGACAATTTGGTATGTGTAAAATGAAATATATTTACTGAGCACAGACCAAATATTTGAACTTAAACTCATGCAGTAGAGTTACCAGATTATGACCTGAACCAGTGGTTGAGCACCGGGTGAGAAGGCCTGTATCCCAGTTGAAGGCACTGCCATTGCCTTCTTTTGCTTCTCAGTCATGCATTGCCACAAAGGCTGCTAGTAGTTCTTATTTGCAGAGTAGGCCGTATCCTCCTTTCTTAGATGGCCACAATAAACATTTGCTTTTCTGATCTGTCCTTGGCAAGCTGCAGTTCATGCTTAATAAATAAGCACAAATAAGTCCTCAAGGAGATGTTGTGGATTTTGTTACAGGTGAAAAGAGCTTAAGTATCATTCTGTTTTTTTCACTTACTGGTTCCTGTAGCCAGTACACCAGGAACATTGCTATTTTGTTAAGAAAATGTTCATTAAAAAATTAAAAATGTTTGAATTTTATTTGTATACCCCTCACTTTTGGCAATTTAAGAAATAAGATCATTCACAAGGCTTTAATTGTAGAATACCCAGTTGAATTGGAAGAAAGTAATAGCCCCTTAATCTAATGTCTGAGATGACTTTAATGAACTAGAAATAGTAATTTTTACTGACATGCAAGTCAGTAAAACCATAGTGGGCCACCTTTTGTAAATAATCACAGTAATTCCAAGTAATATTGAAGATATCACCCATGGGATAGCAGTTTCATATACTCAATTTTTGAATTTCTTTTGGGGATGCAGTGAAACCTGATGATTTGCAATGCATGAGAAAATCCCAGCTCTTTAAAAGATGTTTGCTCAAATGAAGAGGTGTGTTTACTTCCAGCAGTAAGTGAAAATTAGAGGCCACAGTGGAATTTAATCTTGGTCAGCAGTTAAATTCAAAACCTACACATAATGTATGTAGATGATGTGTATATTAATAGTAGTCATTTATTTTAGAAGTAATAACCAGCGTAATTCATTACACTGACGTCTATTTTTCATTTATATCTGTTTTTTTTATGAATAAAAATACTGAAAATGTGGTGCTTGACAGTCTTATGGATAAAAATGCAATATATAACGTGCCAGTTAGAAACTGAAATGTCTATTTAATGAAGGTCTGCCAATGCAGCAGATTTATGTTGCAAACAAATCTTCCTTGTGCATTTGAAGATGAAGTTAAGCACTTGTTTTATTTCCTTATATATTACTCGTTTGTTTTTGCTCAGAAGGAAGTAGAGCATTTATTGCAAAAAGTTGAAACCCTGTCAGAATGCAAAGATCACTTATGAACATGTCACATTTCCAAACAGAATGACGATCTTCATCAGTATTTAAGTGTTCCCCCTGCTCCCCTCCCACCCTAGCCCGTTAATAACCTTCTTGTAATCCTTTAATCCTGTAAGCTTTATCTGGGTCTTTGTATATATTACCAGAGCAACTTTCTTTCATTACAACATCATCAAACAGTGGATTTCTGTCGTTCTGTAGCATACAGGAAGCATTAAGAATTATTTCTGAGAAAAAAAAAACAAAAAAACACAACAATTCCTTTCTGTCACAGCTTTGCCTCTTATACATAGCAAGCTATTTTCCTCCTGCATTTCACAATGTATTTGAAAGGCTAAGTGTTAACGGTTTGAAGGTGTACTTATAAATATCTTACAATTTACATCGTAATATTTTCAATGAGATTTTCATACTGGGGGAATAATGTTTAGAGCTGATCAGGAATGTCATGTAACTCACTAAGTTAGTTTATGGTTTGAGAGTTCTTTTCTTTGTGTATAACAAGCTGACCTTTTGCGAATTGTCCAGACTGAACTAATAAATGACACTGTTAAAATAATAAAAAAATGTTGTAAGAAGTGACTGTAGTATTCTTAGTTGTGAAGGCTGAAAGTTTGGTTTTGAACTTTTTATCAACTAGAGGGTGATAGAAAATTAATCTTCTGATGATTGATGAATTTCCTAAATGATTTGATTGTTTAACAGAAAAGCTCCACTGCAAATATGTACCATTTATATCAGATCTTCGAGCTGTCCAAGCAGTTAATTGAAATATAATCTGTAGACTCTTTTTATTTATGACCATGAAGTTAGCAGTAGAGCTCTGTGGCTTTCATTGAATAAACTGCAAATTCATCTATTTGTTATGCACCTTATTAATATAAGGAGTATCGTCGTCTTTTGAGATGTCTCAGAGGAGTAGGTAAAGTCCAGCATTTTCTTAAACATCAGATGATAGATTATTCATACAATGAAACACATGTATTTGGTATTTACCTCCAGTTACTGAAATGACTTCAGAAAGGTCTGATGTAGCAGGACCTGGATATGAATGCCTTATCTTTGATTGTTACTGGTGTCATTCATTGGCATCAGATATAAACATGGAGGACCATCTCTAGTTCTCGCTGTGTGGATATTAATTGTTTGAAAGATTGATTCTGACATTTTAACTGCCTCTTGCGTTAACGTGTATGAAAGTTCTGTACCTAACCACATCTTAGGAGTTTGATTGACTTTACAGGGGAAAAAGAAGTATCCTAGTGGCTGGACTGACAGGAAGTATAGATTTCTAGGCCAAATTTGATACATATTTTGTGATGGTGACTTATGTTTAATGTAGAATCATAAAATTGCTCAGGTTGGAAAAGAACTTAAAGATCGAGTCCAGCCACAACCTAACCATACTACCCTAACTAACAATCCTTTGCTAAAGCATGTCGCTGAGCACCACATTCAAATGGTTTTTAAATGCATCCAGGAATGGTGACTCAGCCACCTCCCTGGGAGGTGCTTAACAACCCTTTGAGTAGAGAAGGGTTTTCTAATATCCAACCTAAACTTCCCCTGGCACCACTTAAGGCCATTTCCACTCATCCTGTCACCAGTGAGAAGAGACCAGCTCCACTCTCACTGTAAGCACCTTTCAGGTACTGGAAGAGAGCAATAAAAGGTCTCCCCTCAGCTTCCTCTTCCTCAGACTAAACAGTTTCTTTAGTTGCAAGTACATTTCAGTGATTAGTCATTTCAGGTAGAAAAGGAATGCACTGTTCTCATTGCATCCATACCTTATTCTTTCGCAAGCCCTATTTCGAGGCTTGCTCAAACTTACTTAAATCCATGTGATTAGAAGTTGGAAAGAAAAGATCATTTGATATATCTTTTAAATGAATTTAAAATATTAACTATGCTTTAATGCACTTTCAATGGTAGGTTTTACAAATTACCATTTCTCTGACAGTTTCTGAGAAACTGCTTAAACTCTTGTTTTAACAATTGCCAAATAATTGGTTTGCATACTTGACTCTTTTGATCTCCCTTTGCATTCTTAAGTTTTTCCCTAAGAAAGGGAAGATCTGAGGTCTTATTTTTAAAGACTGTAATGGTTTCTGCGTGTAGATTTCTGAGCTCTGGCAAGCATTGTTATCTAGCAGTCTTGAAATGAACTTTCTTACCAAGGTCGCAGCATGTCATTTCGTGCATTTCCAGTTATGGAAAGATTTTACTTGTATTTTCTTTTATAAGAGGTCTTTCTGTTTCTCCCAATCCTGTACTTCAGAACAGGTAGGTTTAGTTCCTTAATACTTGAAGTCCAGCAAAAGTAATTAAAAGATGTTAGTTACCACACAACTGAGTTTTGTGGGTATATCAGCAAGGTGCTGGGCCTGGGTGTGCAGGCTGTTCCTAATGTGTGGGAGGCATTCTCTATGGGATGTGAAGAAACCAGTCATTCTAGAGTGGTTGGCAGTGCAGGCGGGCAGCTCACATTACCAGACTTGCTGAAATCTGACCAGCAGGGATATGCTCAAGATAAGTGAATTCTCCAGAACCTTCAATGATTCTCTTGGTATATGCATCTGCTTGAGAGTCCAGAAGTTACTTTTTCATGCAGTTGTCTACTTCCATGTTTCTTGATTACGTTTACTTTTCTGAAGTCTGTTACTTCTTAGAACCATAGAATCCTTGGAGTTGGAAGGGTCTTCCGAGGGCCATCTAGTCCAACTCCCCTGCAATGAACAGGGATGCCATAGCTACATCAGGTTGCCCAGGGCCTGATCCAGCCTTGCCTTGAAAGTCTCCAGGGGCAGAGCATCAGTTGCGTCACTGGGCAACCTGTTCCATTCCCTTAGCACCCTCACTGAAACTGATTTTTTTTTTTTTTTTTTTTTTCCCTTTGTATCTAACCTGAACCTTCCCTCTTTGTGCTTGAAAATGCTTTGATTAAAGCTTTTCACTGTTAGGGTGAGTTCCTTCATCATGAGACTGTAGTCTTATCAGCAATGCTTGTGTCCCCTCTTCTCTGCGCTGGTAAATGTTACATTCTTTTCTGCATAGCATTATGTTTTAACGAGAGCATTGGATTGAAAGTCTTCCCTCTCAAGAATCTTGCATCAATCCCTCTCAAGGTCTTGCATTGGCCAGTTAACTGCAGTCCAGTCTGTCAGTGTAAACATGAGAAAGCGGCAAGCTACTACTGCTGCTGCCTTTAAAAAGGTGTCCTCTGCTGTGTTGTGTGGTTTTCTTCCCCTGTGGCTTCCATCAGGCATGGCTTGTGTTGTTAAGTAGCGTGCCTGCAGTTTGAAAATGCCTTGCTTCTTGAGTGCTGGTAGCATCTAGCACAGAGTGGGCTGGGAGGGTGAGAGTGATAGAGCTGAGCTGGCACCAGGCAGTTCGTTCAGTTGGGCACTTAGATATAGTCAGACAGGAGCAAGGAGTCTAATGCCAGCATTTCATGGAACCTAAAGACAGAGCTCCAGGCCAGGAAGTGCATCAAAATTCAGGTGGTCTGGGAGTGCAGGGAGCTGCTAAATGAGTATAGTTGACAACAGTTTTATTCATGTGTTTCTCCAAATTGTACTGAACCTAATTCAGTTTTTCCCCTGAGTTGATAAACGTCCCTGGTGCTATCAGAACCTGTGCTTTCAACTGCATACAGAGCTTTTATCATCAAAGTGAAATGTGGTCGAAAAAGAAGGTGCCATTTTGCTTAATCATTTTTTTTCTGCAAGATCTCTTTATCACAGATTCTTATCTTTGCTCTTTGAATATGAACATCTGTAAGGAATGGGAGTTGGTTTAGTCAGGAGAAATCAGAATTGAGGAGGGCCGTGTAAAAATACATAAATAAATGAAGTCCCTTTGCTTTAGATAGGAATAGCTCTCCCAGCCTTTAGTGTAGCATCACTGCTGCTGCACTCTATAATTACAGTGTCACTTTAGTGCAGCTTAACAATCTTAATGCTTTAAACTATGAAAGGCGCAATTCTGTGCCACGTTATTTTAGTTCTGTGGCACTTACAGTGGTGCTCAGTGGCTTGTGAACCCTGAATGTGCATGGCTTTCCTGGTGATTGGAGACAAAAGGGAATCTCTGAAATGATCTGTCAAGCTTCCTCAAGGGAGGATGATTCAGGTCTAACCTTCCACAGGAGGTGGTATCACTAGGCATGAATGAAGAATTCCACAAGATGCATTGCCAGTTTCACGAGCAGGAAAACACATTATATATAAGATAAAAATGCTTTTTGAAAGCTCCTGGCAGACTCAAACAGACAGTATAGATCCTATGCTTTAGGATTCATATCATAATAGATCAGAATAAGAATCCAGAACAATATATTTAAGGAAAAGCAAGATACAATGAAAGGTAATACAGACTGAATTTGTCCCTCGGGTTTTTTGCTCAGGAATCTTGTAAATGTCACATTTCAGGTTTTGCAAACTGTACTTAAAATAGGATTCCTTGTGCTGCAGTGTGTAACTGTCAGGATGCGTTTGCAGAGCTGTACACCTATCAGTCAGAATGCGTCTCTGAGATCTGACACAGCTGCTCCTTAAGTCTGTGCTTGCATAAACTTCATAATTCTCCTCTTCAAGTTGAGAAGTCTTGCTAGTCAGTAGTTTTTTTTTTTTTTGGTTCTGTGTTTGGCTTTTTTCCTTATTCTTTAAACTAGCCATTGTAGGCTGAGGCCTTTTCCAACTACATTTGATGAAAACCTGCTGTGGAAGGTAACTCAGGTTGGTTGAGTACTACACGTAACATCGTCCTTCTGCTGTGTTAATTATACCTCACCAACAGTTAAAGTAAATACCCTGTAATTTTTGAAATGTGTGGCACTTAGTCAAATTAAATCCATTGGTTTTCTTGGGCTTGCTTTCTTTTGCATGAGCTTGTATATTTGGTTTTAGACTTGTCCTTTGTTGCTGTACCTCCATAGGCTTGACAGGCACAGCCCAGCGCATTGGAAGTCAGATGCTGTTCCCATTAACTTCCCAGTACATCTCTGTCAGAGATGCTGAGTTGCAGTTGTTCATTAATATGGAAGTATATATATGGCTCATAATATGGTGATAGAGACTGTCTTTTTCCTAAAGAAAAACCTCTGTATTGGGTGTTTTTGTTTGATAATTTCCTCTGAATTCAGAAGTTTAAGGCCCATGAGTGGTTAAGCAAAGTACAGTTTGGTTGAAGAACAATACTCCAAGTGCACAGGCACTCTCCTGAAATGCTACACCAGTAAAGCAGGAATGCTGAGGGGGGTAGAAGTTGAATTCAGCCTCACACAATAATTATTGCAAGATAAAAATTCTTTGAATAAGCAGATAGCATGGATTTTCTTTTTTTTTTTTTTTTTTAATTTATTTTTATTTTTTTCCTTGAAGTTTATTGCTCCGGGATTCTGTGGTATTCATTAAAATGACAAACTGCATCCTGGGAGGCTCAGTGCAGGTGTTGTCAAAGAGATGATAATTACCAAATGGCTGCTCAAGTGAAGCTTTCTTAGAAATGGTTACACTTAAAAATGTATTCCTTGTTTTTCTCATGTTAAAAAAAATAAAAAATCCTTTCATGAAATAATTTCTAAAATGGCATTGATACAAAATTAGGTAATTACTTCAAAGAAATGCCCCCTGTGGTCCCCCAACCTATAATTTTTTCATTTTAGTTTTCCCTCCCCAAAAGTTCTTACATAGTGCTAATAACAAACATTTTTGACAGATGCATGTTTAGTTACATTACTTTGGATGGAGACAGGAGGAAATGTGATAGTAGTTATGTTACAGGCATACATTTATTGTTGCTTTTAATGGCAAGGGACTTTGAAAGATTGTGGGCCTTCATCTTCTTTATCGTAATTGTTGACTGCCTTATTGTTCTGGTGGAGATGGATTTGAACTGTTTGTTCATTGGATGTTTTTCATAAGACAGGAGTGGTGAACACAAAGCATGCATTGAAATGCTGTAATGTGCATAATTCATCTATCATCATTTAACAAATGGAAAAGACTAAGACACGCTGCCATCCATCACAATTATTTAACTACACTCTAGGGTGTGTTAAATTGTATTAAACAACTTTTGACTTAACAAATTTGGAGAATCGTATTGAGGAAGCTGCATCTTTTCCTTACGGCTGCTGTACAATGATATACAGTTTTGACATTTGTTACAAAACATTTTGCTTGAACTAGAGATTTTTCAAAGCTGTTTTAAAAACAAACTTGCACAGATAAGGCGTTATATGTCTAGTACATAAATAGCAGCAACCAGGAAGCAGTAGTACTGTAAGTCTGAATTGTTCTTCAGAGCTACCTGCTTTTTCTTCGGGTTTGATGGTCGGGGCTCAGGGCCATATGGGCATGGGGTTTCCAGTTTAGTCACAGAACCACAGAATGGCCTGGGTTGGAAGGGACCTCAGGCATCATGAATCTCCAAATCCCCTGCCAGGCAGGGCCACCGAACTCCCCATTTACTAGACCAGGTTGTTGAGGGCCCCATCCAACCTGGCCTAGAACACCTCCAAGGATGGGACATCCACAACCTCTCTGGGCAGCCTGTTCCAGCACCTCACCACTCTCCTAGTAAAGAACTTCCCCCTAACATCCAACCTAAATCTTCCCTCCTTCAACTTAAAACCATTTCCCCTTGTCCTGCTGTCATCTAGCCTTTTGAAGAGTTGACTCCCCTCCTGTTTATAGGCTCCCTTCAGGTACTGAAAGGCTGCAATTAGATCACCCCACAGCCTTTTCTTCTCCAAGCTGAACAAGCTCAGCCTCCTTAGCCTATCTTCGCAGGTGAGATGCTCCAGCCCCTTGATCATTTTTGTGGCCCTCCTCTGGACTCCTCTCCAATAGCTGTCTGTCTTTCTTGTACTGGGGGCTCCATACCTGGATGCAGTACTCCAGATGGGGCCTCACAAGGGCAGAGTAGAGAAGAACAATCACCTCTCTGTCCCTGCTGGCCACCCTTCTCCTGATGGAACCCAGGATACCATTTGCTTTTCTGGCACAAGAGCACGCTGCTGGCTCATGTTAAATTTCTCATCCATCAGGACCCCCAGGTCCTTCTCTGCAGGGCTGCTCTCAAGGACTACTCCTTCCAGCTTGTATGGACGTCTGGGATTCCACTGGCCTGAGTGCAAAACCTTGTACTTTGCTGTGTTGAACTTTGTTAGGTTCACCTGGGCCCACCTTTCAAGTCTGTTGAGGTCCCTCAGAATGACATTCCTTCCTTCCTTCCACCAGTCTGCTCAGTCCAGAATCAAGCAGAAGTCAGATCAATTGCAGACCTGAGAATCTTCAACCCTAAGGTTCAGCTGCTGCCTTCTTTCCAGTATGGTATTTTAGTTAAGCTGGATTTTCTCCCCTTTAATGAGAAAGTTAAAGAAAGATGAAAGCCCAGTTAACTGAGTATTAGTGCTTTAAATAATGGTCAGTTAGACAACTAATGAGATCCACATGTCATTTTTCAGTGATAAACAGGTACTCTGTTTTTCTGAGTCCACAGGACTCCACAAGAAACTGCCACAGGAAAGAAACTGTATCTTGCTGGTGCTCAAGTCCAGGCCTTGGCATTCAGAGATTCAGAGCAACTATTACCTTCTGGACCATGTCCCCTAGTTGTGAAGACTAACAAAATTCAGCAGCATTTATTGAGAGGCTACGCAGCAGTGCTGATGGGTGCCTCTGTAGGGCACAGTGCACTGGCTCTTAGACACAGCTTCAGGCTGCAGCTTATCAATTGACATGTTGCAGCGGTGTTGCCTATGGCAGAGGTAAATCTTTGTGCTCTGCCCAAGTTAACAGGATGCAACAGAAGACAGATCTCAGTGCCATCAGGTATTCTTCATTCAGTTTCTGGAATATGGCTGCTGGAGTACCCAGTGCTTCAGTGTGGAGCTCCTGCCTGTGCTGCAAAGCCACATCTTGGCTGCCACTCATTGCAGCTGCACAGGCATCATTCAGTGGTGTTGTGCTGCACAGTTTGGCTTGAGCAAGCCTAGAACTTGTCCCTAGGTGTCCTGGAGGGAGCAAACTGCCCTTGGGGATTCTGCTGGAAAGCTGAGCTTAGCATAAATGAGTTCATCTTAATATCTGACCTAAACTTCCCTTGTATTAGGTGAGGGTCTTTGCCATACTTATTGTGTTGATGAATAACTGCAGAATTAGCATCACTGCAGATCCATCCTATGTCAGTGAAATTCTCTTGTGCATTCTGCAGAAGTCATACGAAGAGTTCTGTACTGCTTTCCAAAATGCATAGAAATCCTTAGAGAACTTCCAAATGCTGGAATTCTTAAGTCACTGGAAATATTTTTAAAGGCTGCATTGTATTTCTTTTCTCCTGAAGTGTAATACCGTGACATAGAGGTAGTAGTTCTAAGGCAAGAGAAAACTGAAAAGAAGAAAAAAGAAAATGAAGTTATTTTTATCTAGTTTTTTGTTCTCTCATCCTCTGTCATGAAGTTTGCTCTTTGTAAGAGAGTCTGAAAAGGCTTCCATTCTTAATCCAACCCTATTCTTCTTATTTTATTCTTTAACAGAACTTCTTAGTGCCAAGGGGGCAATGTTGTTAGGCTGTCTGAGATGACCCGGCAATTAGCTCTCCTTAGGTGTTGTAAATGTTATCTCCACAGTTCTTTACTATCACTCATTGATTCATTAATCTTGTTACCTTTATTTATTAAGTGTATTTACTAAATCTCTTCTTTGTTTTGACACATACATACATACAACCTCCAGATATTTTTTTTGGTATACTTTTATTTAACATTCTTAAAATCTTCTTCAGTGCTTTCCTTTGCAGTAAACCCTTTGGTATGCCATCCTCACCTCCTGTATTATTTGAAGCAACATCTGTTGATGTTCCCTTGTATAGTGCATTTTACATCCAAAGTCATATTCCTCATTAGTGCATGGGACTGTGCATGTTCTTCATGCTCCGGCCTTTCCCTCGACTTGTCATCTTCACTAAAAGCTTCCTGATAACAGTTTGTGTAGATATCACATTTCTAAGCTTGCCATTGACTGCAGCTGCAACTTCATGCCCCCACCCCCACCCCTTTTCTTCTCTGACACAAAGTAGCCGGCTCTCCTTGTAGCTGTCTGCAGGCTACTTGCCCCCCAGGCAGGAGACTTCTTCCTCATGCCTATCTTCATTCAAAAACCACCTTCTAACCTGAAACTGAGATTATGTGCAAGTAATTAGTCAACTGATTAGGATGAGGGGCAGTGAAAGGCAGCCTAAGATGATACTAATTAAGGGCTTTTGGTAAAGTAGTGAAAGATGAACAAAGATGATTAAGGAGAGATGGGCCTTAAAGGCAAGGATTTGCAGTTTTTAGTAAA
The DNA here is from genome assembly GCF_039878825.1 of Excalfactoria chinensis. Lineage (NCBI taxonomy): Eukaryota > Metazoa > Chordata > Aves > Galliformes > Phasianidae > Excalfactoria > Excalfactoria chinensis. Next base: position 47,967,075 of record NC_092826.1, read on the forward strand.
GGATTTGCAGTGCAGAAGCTGTTGTTGATTTGCCATCTGTGGAACTGCTGCTGGAGTGTTAATTCGAGATGTTATCTTGAGACTGTCTTCATGTGTAGCTAGGTGTGGTTAGTGGCATGCTGTTTGTGAGATAGCAAAGCCTTCCCTTTTGCTTCATTTTCTGTTTGTTTTGGGTAGGCCATCGTAGTGACCATTATTGCCTGTACTAAAAAGACCTGAAAATTTCTTTCTTGTCAGTTTTGTTGAACATCAGATGACTCCAAGTTGTGCTGAAGAGATTGTAACCTGGAGATGAGCTCACTGCAGATAAAATGCCAGAGGCAGCGCATTGCCATACGTAAACCGTAAACAGCAAGCAAGCACATGTGCACTCTCCAGCGTCTTTCTTTAGCAAGGAAGGAAGTGATCAAGAGGGGTAGCTGTGTGAATATGTAAAATCCATTGTTGTCATGCCCTGTATCTATCTGGCTTTGCAGTATGACTTGTTAAAAGGACTGCCTGCAAGTATGCAACGTTCTTGTAATTTCTTCTATCTTAATGTGCTTACACGGGTTCACAAGGTGGAAGACCTGTTTAATGAGCTTAATCTTCTTCTATGACAAGTCTGCTCATCTACTTGACTTAGGGAAGCCAGTTGATTTAGTTTTTGAATTTCAATACAGTTTTCAATAATGTTTCTCCCAGTGCCCTTCTGGACAAAATAGCCAGTATACAGATAGACAAAGACACATAATATGATGGCTGACCAGTTGGCTGATGGGTTGGGCTGAAAGGGTGATAGTAAAAGGCTGGCAGGCAGTTACAAGTGGTGTTCTGCCCCCACTTTAGAACCAGTTCTCTTTAATGCTTTTGTCAGTGACTCCCTCAGGGGCAGCGAAGCCTTGCAGAGAAATCTTGGCAAGTTGGAGGACTGGGCAGGTACCAGCAATATGATGTTTAACAGGAGTAAGTGCTGTGTGCTGCACTTGGGTTGGGGCAGCCCTGGATAGATGTACAGGCTGGGGACAAGAAGCTGGAAGGCTGTCTTGCAGAAAAGAATGTGGCGGATGACAAGTTGGACCTGAGTCAGCAGTGCACCTTGGCAGCTAGGACAGACAGCTGTACCCTGGGGTGTATCAAGACTAGCACTGTCACTGGGTGAGAGGTGAGGTTGTACTGCTGTGCACTGTGCTGTGTGGGTTCAACTCCTGCACTGTGTGAAGTTTGGATGCCACAGTACAAAAAAGATATGTAAGAAGGATGCATATTAGAGAACATCCAGAGGAAGGCTATGAAGATGGTGAAAGGTCTGTGAGGCAAGACACATGAGGAGCAGCTGAATTCTCTGGGTTTGCTCAGCTCAGAGCAGGCTGAGGGAGGCTCTCATTGTGGGTGCAGCTCCTCACAGGGAGTGGAGAGGCAGCGCTAAGCTCTGCTCTGTGTGACAGCGACAGGGCCCGAGGGAATGGCATGGAGCTGTGCCAGGGGAGGGGCAGCTGGGGGTTGGGGACAGGTGCTGCACCACAGGGCGGTGGGCATGGAATGGGATGCACAGGGCAGTGTTGTAGTGCTGAACTGTTGGAGCTCAAGAAGCATCTGAACAAGTCTCTCAGACATAGGGTTTGAATTTTGGTGGTCTTTGTGATGCTAACAGTTGTACTTGATTATTCTCATGGGTCCCTTTTGACTCAGGATGTTCTACTACTTAAATATGGATCTACCAATGAAAATAAGTGTAAAAGGACAATGACTTTAGTGTTAGTATTGCTTTTGCCCTTAGATAAGTCTCTAGTATACATGAAATTGAAATTAGGCTAAAACACATTCCTAAAACACTAGAATGTTAATGAACAAGCAACAACAGTAGGAATAAGAGTTACAAGCTGCATGTCACTGTGTATGCTTTTCATAGTATCATAGTATCATAGTATCATAGTATCGTGTGAGTTGGAAGGGACCTTAGAGATCAACGAGTCCAACTCCCGGGATTCGAGCCCTCTAGTGTAGCAGAGCGGCAGTTTTACCCCTTGCGCCACAGGGGGGATTTGAACCCGGGCCCTCTGGTGTTGCAAGCGGCGGTTCTAACACCGTGCGCCACCGGGGGTTCTTTTCTTCTTTGCTTCTTGGTTGTTTTTGTGTTTACTTGAAGGTTGGAGAGGAAATAAAGAAAAGAGAAACTGCTAACAGCAATGTCGAAAATATGCCTGAATGTAACTTGTATGCTGAATGTGGATTGCTTGGCTTGTAAATGAGACATTTTCTGCAGAAAGGAAGTTGAAAATCTGGTTAAAAAATAGGCCTGGTCTCATCAAACTTCACCCATCCTATGAAGATCTTTAATACGTGCTTGCCTTTATCTCCTGGAAGTATTATCAGAATGCTGTGGTAGGGCTTGGGGAGTCAGAGCTCGCTTAAGAGGTTGAGAGATCAAAGGGACTCGTTTTCACTGTTCAGGTGATGTGTAGCTGGCATGGGTTGGCAGGACAGCTTGTGGAGCCTCTATTCTCAGAGGTGTTGAAAGCTCACCTGAACATGGTCCTGGGCAGCCTGCTCTGGGTGGCCCTGCTTGAGCTGGGGACTAGACTAGGTGACTTCCAGATGTTCCTGCAAACCTGAACAAAAGCTTATTGTAAAATTTTCTCCAGGAAATTCCCATGCACATTTCCTGTCTCTCTGAATGTTTAATCAGTTATTTGCTACTTTTGAACTCTGGCTTTCGTAGGCCTATTGTTTGCAAATCAATGCAAACAAACAAACAATGTAGTTGCAATCAATTTTATTCCTAAATAAAATACTGTTATTCCCAGAACACTAATTATAACTTCATGGCACAGGTGAGCAGTATTACAGAAGTTAATTCCCAAAAATAAAATGAAGTGTATGAAAAAGGATAAATGGGAGTGGAGGGAAGTTCCTAGAAGTGTCAGCTGAGGGTAGTGGGGCTTATTGTAAGGGCAGTGACTCAAAGGGCAGACAATTAAAGACATTTTCTTTTATAGGTAATTGTTTTGTATTACTATTATGAGTGTATTGCTGAATATGCTCTAACCCCCCTCCTCCAATAAATATATATCTGGTAAAGAGTACCCACTCTTTGAATTCAGAATTCTTTTAGGTTAATAGTTGCCCAGTACTACTCTATAGTTCCATTGGTAGTTACTTTGTAGTATCATAAAGCTGCGTGAGTACATTTGTGTATGTACTTGTATCTCAGATCAGTAAGACTTTATTTCCCCCAATCTATAGATACTTATGGAAGAAATCTTGATGTAGAAGTGTTAGAAACAGAAATAATCTGAATATGATGTTATTAATTGGAATTGAAGAATGGGTTTATCTTTGTGATGAAGGGAAGAATAGTGAAATAAGTTACACAAATGGAAAGAAAGTGGATGGAAGAAAGGATAGGTGAATGGATAGCTGTATGCATTTATAAAAAAAAAAAAAAAAAAGAAAAGAAAAGTTAATAACTGGATAGAATTGGTAAGGCAAAGAGTTAGAAGAGTGGATGGAATGACCAGGTAATAATAAGCCTTGTGAAGAAGACATTAATTCAGTGCAAAATAATAGAGTGGCTTCCTGGGAGTCAATTATACCTTTAATTCTTCCTTAATTAATGTGGATAAACACAACGTGATGGGAACTATATATTTTCTCAAGGTAACACAATTTCTGAAGAGAACAATTTTCACTTTTTAAGGGTAAAACGTTCTACAGGGTATTAGGTACAAGTGATACAGAGTCAGTGTAGGGCAGCTGTGTTTTAAAAAATCTGGCTAATAGGCCTCATATCATAACTGTAGTCGGCAATCAGTGTGGATTATGTAGTGGTCCTCTGAGGATTAATTTTAGATCTGACAGTGTTTAACCTTTTTATTAGTGGTGAGGGAGAAGTATAAAATCATTAATGATAAAAGTATGCAGATGACAGCAGGGCTAGTGCCATGGTAAGTAGTGATCAGAGGAGAGCTAAGTGATCTAGAAAGGTGGAGTGCAAGAAAGCACCGTGTGTTCTGACATAGAAACAAAGACAGCCTAAAGAAACACCATCAAGGAAGCAGTGATTGAAAAAGACTTGGCAGCCAAGCTTTTTGATGTTAGATTAGAGGTACCTGAAACAGGAGGAATACTTGACATTGTAATAATGTCTTTGAACTACCGTATTCAGCTTATGCAGTATCACAGCTCATGAAGGACAAAGTCTTGAGGGAGTGCAGAAGGGGAGCTGTGTTGAGCCACTAACTTTTTGGAAAAACACCTTTGAAACTCTTTTATCTGCCACTGTAAATGGTATAATAGATCAAATTTACAGGTCTAGGTCTGAAAATGTGCCATAGAGAGCTGCTGTTTGATAACTGGGGAAACCCAGTGAATAGCAGACCACTAGCAAGCTAAACCTGAATGAAAGAAATGACATACTTTTTTCTAATTTTAATTTTTTTAATTTTTTTTTTTTTTTTTTTTTTTTTTCTGAAAAACTTTCAGAGTTCTTATTGAATGCTCCTTTGATGCATGAGATCCAGATGTGCTTAGGGAGCTGGCTGGTGTTATTGTGAGGCCATTCTTAATATCCTAGGAATTGTTATTTGAGCAAACAATTTCAGTGACTGGGAGAGATGCCTGAGAACTAGAAAGCAAATGTCATTCTGATGTTCAAGAAGGTCAAGAAAGAAGACCCTGGGAAGTGCAGGCTGGTCAGCTTCACCTTGATACCTAGGAAGGTGATCCAACATCTAATTGTGGAAAGTATTACCAGGCACAGAAAATCATCAGGAGCAGTCAGCATAAGTTTACCAAAGGAAATGGTGCTTGACCAAAATGATTACTTTCTATGATAAAATAATTAGTTTGGTAGATGAAAGAAGAGCAATTCATGTTGTTTAACCTAGACGTCAGTGAGACTTATGAAATTGTGTAAGATTATCTTAGAAGCTGTTGACACGTGGGCTAGATGAGCAGCTGGTGAGGTGGACTGAAAACTGGCTGAAGCCACTGGCCCAGAGAATGGTGATTGTTGGCATGAAATCTAATTCTGGAGGCCAGTGACGAGCAGCATAATCCAAGGCTCACCACTGGCTTCAGTCCTGTTTAATATCTTTAATGACCTGGATGATGGGATAGAGTCTACCTTCAGCTTGTTTGCAGATTACAAAAAATCTTAAGAGAATACACTGGGGGTCGTGCTGCCATCCAGAGAGACCTTCAAAGGCTGGAAAAATGGTCTCATGGGAACCTTGTGAAATTTAATAAGGTGCAGAGTTCTGCATCTGGGGAGGAACAAGCCCAGGTGCCAGTGTGTGCTGGGAGCTGACCCACTGGGGAGAAGGTTTGCAGAAGAGATCTTGGGACACCAAGTTGAACATCAGCTAACAGTGTGTCCTTGCCACAAAAAAAGGCTAGTGGTACCTTAAGCAGTTCTAGGGAGGTGATCCTTCCCTTCTAGTTTGTATTGTACCTGGAGTACTGGGTTCAGTTCTGGGGTTCCCAGTACAGGAGAGAAATGGGTACACTGGAGAGAGTCAAGCAAAGAGACAGAAATGTGGTGGCATTCCTGGAGCACCTCTCCCATAAGGTGAGACTGAGAAAACTGTGGGGCTGTTCAGCCTGGAGAAGACTCGGGGATCTTTTCAATGTGCATAAATACTTGAGCGGAGGATGCAGAGAGGATGGAGTCAGATTCTTTTCAGCAGTGTCCAGTGCCAGGACAAGAGGCACAAACTGGAGCACAGAAGGTTCATTCTGAGTAGCAGGGACATTGCTGTGCTGAGCAGGTGATGGAGCACTGGCACAGGCTGCCCAGAGGCTGTGGGGGTCTCCTCCTTAGAGGTCTCCAGAAGCCACCTGGTTGTGGACCTGATACCCTACTCTGGGTTAGTGGTCTCTAAGTTTCTTTGATCACAAACTTGTATCTATAAGAAGTTTATAAGCCTACAGCCCTAACATATGTGCATTTATAACTTATATACACATACTAATGTACTATATGCACAATAAAAGATGCACACAAAAAGGCTGAAGATGAAATAATGTTTTGTCGTATTGACAGTACAAACATTTTTCACTGTTAAAATCATGCCATTAAGAGCATATTTTTAGCAACAGCTGTGTGATTCACTTTACTTTATTTTTGAAAATCTTGGTTTAACATTTTATGCATCAGTTTGAGGGTCTGGATCTAAGTTGATCTTATTTCTGTACTAACAATTTCAAAAATTGTTGGCCATGTTCTTGTCAGATGTGATTAGGTTATCAATTATTGCCTTGCAGTATGGCCGACAAAAGAGTTTGTACTAAGAAGAAATGTCAGGAGCACCGTTTCCTTGTTTGCTTGTGCATGCATCATTGTTACTATCTTCAGTCTATAGATTTGGGTTTTTTGTGTGTGGTGGTTTTTTTTGTTTGTTTGTTTTTTTACAGGAATCATTTTAAGCCACTTGCCCATTTCATGAACATTAGTTAAAACTGGCTAGTATGATCTCTAAGTATACTTAACCAGACATGAACTGCAATGCATTGTAGTAAATGGAAAATGAAGGAGTAAGTGCAGGTGCCAATCACCCCACTCTGTTAGGGACACCCACTCTTTTTGTAGTACTTATTGTTGCAGTGTTTAGTATGTAGCCACCTTATACATGGATCAAGTGAGGGTACCAGTGCCAAACCGCATGTTAAATACTAATAAACCTTGATTCCTGCATTTTTTTTTTTTTTTAGATGAAACATGAAAGTGGGTAAAGGTGTTAGTATTTTCTTTTCCCCCACTCCAACGGATTATCATGCGCACTCCCTGGGATGCATGCACCCCACTTTGTAAACCAGTGTTTTAAGTGATCCTGTTTGGGGTGAGGGATGTGAGATGACCTCTAGCAGTCCCATCCAACTTCAGCCTATCTGGTCTTTTTACTCCAGAAGCTAAAAATGTTGGGAAGTATTTTACTTTTCATTGCTAGGTTTGTGATGCTGATGTAGTATTGATTGGACTAATCTGTTTTAAAACAATTTATTTATTTTTTATTTATTTTGTTTGTTTTTTTAAAGTCTTGGAAATTGTAAATACTGTGTGGAGAAGGAACTGGTGATCACACTGACTTACTATGTTGAACTTGTATTCTGGTTAGTCTGGATAAATAACACTTTGTTTTTCCTAGCAATTCTTGTTATAGGCTGTCACTTCTGGCTCCAAACAGAGCAGAATAGTCACAGGATGTTCACAGATCAGTCTGGCTGAGCACAGGGACTGCTGCACTCCATGATCTGGCATGACAGAAAAAGAAATACCAAATTCCACTCATGAATGGAGTTGAGGACTAAGACCCAAAGTGGTCCTTAAATAGACCACCTTAAATACGAACAAGGAGAATGCAGTTAGCTCAGTAGCTCTTGACATCTCTATGATTTAAAACAACTAAAATCTGTGCTTGCCTTTATTGCTGAGAGATATACTCTGGTTCAGGTAGAAATTAATTATTTTAAGTCCTGAGGTCCGTGCTATACATTGGGTCAGACAGCGTGATGACAGATTAATGTAAGAATGTCACACATCCAGCTGAAATATCCCCATATTTGGAATGCTCTGACGCTTGACGCAATTCTTAGCATAGCTAACTCAAAGATAAAAGCCAAACATAACTTTTGTTAAGGCTTTTGAATACTTAAATAAGATGCATTTAAATAAGAAGATGACCCAGAATTTCAACTGTTTATTGTTCTGTCTGTAATTGATTAGAAGGTAAACTAAGAAAGATTTTTAGAAAGTGTTTGCAAATAGTTTACATATAGTGTATGTAACAGGTTATCTGGCATTACTAAGATACTATAGTAGTGAGCACTTTTTGCAGAAAAAATAAAGAAGTGCAGAAAATCCTGGACTATTATAATTTACCATAACTTAGAAGTACTGACCTAATCTATACTACTTGTAGACATGACCATACAGCTTTTGGGTTTATTGGGATATTCTATTCTGAAGCAGACTTTGGCAACTGAAATGGCAAGACATTCTCAGTTTAGTGATGTGACCTGCTGAGCTGGTCCCGCCATTCATCTTCCAGTTTGTGACTGGCATTACTCCATCCCAGGTGCAGCCCCTGCCTTTTTCTCTTGTTGAACTTAGTGCCATGCCACTGCTGATTGCTCAGTGCTCCAGCCTATCTTCATCCCTCTGTAAGGTCTCTCATCCCTCTAGGGCAAAAGTCATCAGTGGGCTGCTGAGGATGCTCTCCACTCCTGCAATCTAGACCACTGATAGGAGGTGAAGTTCATTGCATGTGTATAACGGTTTCCACGTTATAAAGCATGAAGCTTTGTGTGGAGATTTGTTTTCTTGTAGTACAGCATTTAAGTGAGTGCTGTACCTATGTAATTCTCTCAGGGGCAAGAGTTTAAGAGTTTGAAGGAATTATTTTGCCTGCACAGTGTGGTGGTAGTGCTCTGTGTGGGAGAGCCAGGAGTTTGCTGTTTGGCTCATGTAAGCTTGGGCATGTTGATGTTGCAATACTAGTGTTTTTAGCACTCTCAAATGTGGGTCTCTTATTTATAAGTTGATAGGACCTTGTGAAATTGTCAGAGGTTTCTAACATTAATTATTTATTCTCCTTCTGGCAGGAGGTTATAGATGTGATGAATGAAATAAAGTATAATTTATTGCAAGAGATAATGACTGAAAACGAGGGGGAAAAAAATGCCATAGCTAACTACATTTAAAAATAGAACATTATTTATACCTGTAGCACAGGGGAAAGCCTGTTGTGCTGCCTGAATTTAACAAGCAGACCTGGGACTCAGCTCTGGCGCTGCTAACGACTGGAGGCGTTATTGATGTGGCGAACTAATTACCCGTGTGATGAAGTTGCCTGCTGGAGGTATTTGACTGCTTCATCACGATGGCACCTCCTACAGGTTAATTCATTGAGCAACGCAGGTAAAGCCTCCAGGTGGAGGTCCTGCTCTCTTTTCATCCAGACACAAAGAGTTGTACTGACAGCAGTAACTAAACAGAGATGAATATTTTCCTGAATTATTGATCAAGGAGCGAGAGTTATATCATAGAAACAAATGGTTTGGGATGCAGCTATAGCTGTCACCACAAGGAAACGAGCATAAACAGTAGCTTTAAAAAGTGAAATAGAATGAGCTATAGCCTTCCTCACCTGAAGGGCAACTCCTGGATTAAAGGAGAAAAAAATACAGAGGAAAACCAATATAGAAAAGGAAAAAAATAAGAGGGAAAGGAAAGGGTGATTTTTCAGTTAGCAGGCAGGGCAGGGGGACTTCGTGGGCTTCACTGTTTGCATGGAATCGTAGAAATGCTCAGGTTGACCTTAAAGAGCATCAAGTCCTCCTGCAACCTAACAATACTACCTAAGAAGAAACATGAAATAAGTATTAACATTTTTAATTTTACAACCATATTTTTAAGGTTGCAGAATCCCTTGCACAGCAACGTAGCTTGTTTTGAGCCTTTTTAACTGCTGTATCAATCAGGAGCTTCCTAGACTGGCAGAGGTAACACTGCCTTTGTTCTTTACTTAAACCTGGAAGTGGGTAGTATATAGTCTGGATTCCTCATCCAGGCTTAATACACTGTTATCTAACAGGATGCATGCACTAAGTGTTCTGGTACAGCTGCAGAACTCATCAAGCAAATGGAAAGATTATCCGTGAAATCAAGCTTCAAACTTTTATTTTCTCACAATCACTGGGAAAATAATGCACCTTAGATTTATAATGATATCGAGATTGACTGCTTAAATCCTTTTTAAAGTTCAATGCTTGAAACAGATTGTGCTTACAAGCAATCCACAGTAGAGTTTTTAAGCAGAGGCTTGTGATAAAGAAGTGAAATTGGGTTTGACTGAAATGGCCCATCAGTCCCATGTGGGTTTAGCAGGAAGATTTCAGGCTCAAAAAGACAGCGCTTTAGAGAAGCATCAAGCATTGGTTTCACATCACCTGAGATTGCTCTACGGAGTCTGTCTTCTGGGAGACATGAAGACAAGAGGCTCATTAAAAATGAGCAGCACTGGGAAGGGTGATTGAGCTTCAAGTACACTTGTGGTTTTTTAGCTTGAAGAGTTTAAAGGTGAAGATGCATTTTAAAAGCTCTACTGGCAGTTGAGGAGAGTGCTGTCAGATTTCTCAATGAAATGCCTTTAGATATAGATAAATAGCATAGTGGAGTGTTTTTTTGACATCAGAAAAAACAACAACAAAAACCTTTCTCAGCTCAGAGTGTCCTGATTAATTAATCTGTTAGCTATCAAAATTGAGTGTCATGAAGGAGATTGTCTTCAGTTCTGCTGTCTGACTTCAGAGCCAATATTAACCTTCTTAAAAGTTGAAGAAGCTGGAGGAGAAATCTTGGGGATCACTTGAGGGACAGTCTTCTCAGTGTAGTCTAGTTTGCTTTGGGTCCATTGACTTGGAGCAGGCAAAATCTCAGCTCTAAGACTGGGAGCTATTTTGCATTGTTTTATTTATTGAGCTTATAAAAATGTGGTCATACTGAACATTAAAATAAGAGATTAGCTTACTTGCTGCTCGTTCTGATCTAACCTGAGACACATATAATGTGCCAGTTTATGTCACTGTGGTGGGTACAGTCATACAGGGGTTGTGTAGTAGGTAATGTAACCTATGATATGTTTATTCTGTGACAGCATAGGAGTTATTTGTCCATGCCTGCCTGTTTACTTAATATTGTAATAAAAGGAATGAACAAAGTTAATTTGGCCTGCAAAGTAAAACTTCACTTTCATTTTTTTCAGCCAGAGATCATATGGGGGTAGGTCTGAATGGCCTATGAGGTCTTCTTCCCACCTAAAGCATCCTGTGGTTCTAAATGTTCTTTAACTCGATCTGAATTATCAGTTCATGTGAAAAGTCCATTGAAGCAATGTGCTTTTTTTTTTTTTCTTGTAGTCTCGTGGCATGAAAATTAACTGAAAGCTGATTTGTTTATGAAAACTTCTGTTGTTTTTGGCAGAATTACAGACAAAAGAACTGTGGCTTCTTAACACATCATTTATTCTTGCCTCAGTCCAAGTATGTCCATTACACATCACATAATGGTTGGAGAAAAAAAATTTAGGGGAATAAATGAATCATGTATTAATCTCTGTCTTGAGAAAGAAGATGTTGAATTTCAGTAATTTGATAAGAAAAAAAGTGCTGTTTCTCAAAATCATTAAAAGGACCATGGTGGAAATTGGGGTGTGCTAGGGCCATGTGCTTACGACTATATGTGTGAAAAGGCTGCCAGCACTGGTGGTGCTGAACTGGCTTGGGTCAGGCTGCAGTTCCCACATCCTTAGAGTGGACGAAGTATGGTGAGGCTTCTCCTCTTGACAGACTGAAAATCTATTAAGTGTTTCCTGAATGAATATTAGAGAATGGTCCAGTGTGATTCCATAATCCCAGTCTTGGTGATAGTATGTTTCTTAAACTGCCCCTCCTTTCAAGTAAGGTGAGGTTGCAGGAGTGATAGACCCTTTGTGATATTGGATTTGGGATGTCAGCTTTGTATCTCTTACCTTTCTTCCAAGCTTCTAGCTGGGAAAAAGAAAATCAACTAACCAATGACCAAACCCAGAAAGACTCAATATTCCCACCCTGTTCCTTTTTTCTGAGTTGTTTTATTTCATTTCAGATTTTCCAAACTATATGTTTCTTGAATGTAATCTGTGCACTTCTGCACTCTTTTCCAAATGCCTTTCCCTGTTTTCCTCTTCCTCTCCCTTGGACAAAGCCTTCATGAGCATTTCCATTGTGCTGGATTTTAACGATATACAAAGATGGACTGAGGCGAGGTAAGCAGTTCTTCAGATAATCAGTTTCTGAAGTGCAATTAATTTGGAGCTTCTGAAGGCTTTATTTCCTATACTTGCACTGTGTTGTGTATTTTACTATCGTTTTCAAAGCAGAAGTGTGATGTCTAATTCATTAAGAGGTACTTAAGGTTAACTCATCAGAAGAGAGCATCACCTTTTGCATAGCTTACTACAGTGTGTATTTCTGTTCCCTTCCCTCCCTCCCTGTGTATGTCCTTCTCCAATCTAAGTGAATGGGGGAAAATATAGCTCTTGCTCAACTCTCTCCTGTATCATCTCTCTTTTCTTTTTTTTCTTTTTTCTAACCAAGATGAATGAATGCTTTCACACATTTAATAAATTTGGGCCTTTGTGCGCTCCTAGGAGGTGGCTGTAAAATAAATAAAGTGAATCCTACAGTATAAACTAAATGAATGTGGTGTTCAGTTGCTTTTGTTTTTCTCAGATTTTTTCCACAACCACCTTGTCTTTTGAATTTTATTTTCAAGCATGGGGAAACATGGTTTCTTTTTTTGGTTATTTGTAGGCCAAAGGTATATCTCGAGACATTTCAGGGAGGCTATGAAGGAGACTTCTGTGTTTTGAAGCATGATTTGATTGTGCTCGTAATGAACAGGATGCAAAGCGGTATTCATTTTGGTAGTGGTTTTGATCACTTTGGGTCAGCTCTGAGGCATGGGTGTATCACCTTTCTTTTGAGATCAGTATGCCCAGCTGGATCTTCGTAATAAGCTACATATGTGTGGTTTAAGTGTATATGTTATGAATTGGCCTTCTAATTGTTCTCAAAAAACTATTCTTAAGTACTTATTTAGTATTCTGTGGAGACATATAATGAAGAACTGTTTAGAAACATATTTAGAAAATCTTACTTTCTCAGATTGAATGTTTGGGTGTCTTTTGGTAGATGTTTTCTCATTGTTGGCATCAACGCCATGGATTCATGTGTGTAAGCATACGTACCAATGTAAGCCATAACATAAATCAAGAGAAGCTATCAATAATATTGCAAAACTAAGCAAATTGACATTAAATAAGCACCTGGAATAAGTCTTTTATCATTAGTAAGTGGTATTCATTCTTCTGTCTTGGTATTTAAAATGTGTTTAAATGCACATTTTCAGAGGAAAATGCTTCCTGTTTCGGGGCTTTTATGTTAACTGTCTAGGAGTCCAACTTTGAATTATTCTTGGTATCTGTTAGGCAGTGTCATTTTGCAGAAGGTGTTCTCTTCAGCTAAGATTGGGCAGGTTGCCAGGGGAAGTTAGAACAGACAGATATTTCTTCCTAAGAATGTAACTTTGCTATAGTATCCTATGTCACCAAAACTGAAATGTTTCTGGAGACGTTTGTGTTGATTCAGTTGCTGTCAGTTAAGCAGGAGAGAGAACAATTGTAAATGTTTTATGAACGTACAGTGAACTTTTGAAGTCTCATAAATTCCTACTTTAAATGTTTATTTGCAACTGTTCTTTTTTTTTTTTTTCTTTTTTCTTTTTTTTCTTTTCTCTTTTTTTTTTTTTTTTTTTCTTTTTTTCTGTATCGTGTCATTATTAGCTGTGGTACTGCAGAAATCAGGTCCGAGAATTCAGGAATCTCAAAGATCACACCGTCTTCTACACGTCTTTGTGAAATTATGTATCATTTTTCATTTGTTATTCCTCCCTTACACCCAGAATTAGTATCTGGCCTTCCTTAGTTGCAAAATGCATCCTTTTACTTCATCATCTTTGCTCTGGCTCATGAGAATCTTTCCAGGTGATTTTTACATCTGCCTTTTCCAAAACCCTTTCTGACCACATGTATGTGAACATGACAGAATGAACATCAATTCTGTTTTAAGTTGGACTAATTTTGTGTGCAGCATGTGGCTTTTTAAGTTTCTTGACCACTGCAGCACTCTTTTACTGCTCTGAACACTTTCTTCTCTTACCAAGCCAGAGCTCGGTATGTTTGTGTGTGCTTAGAATCTGTCCACAGAACAGACTCCAGGAAGGCCATTTTGTCTGGTTTTAAATAAGTTCCTAAAACCCTCTGTTTAGGCAGCTGTTAGTCAGCTTGGAGCTGTATGGGCTCCACCACTTATTGATTTCACAGTGGTGAACATTTTTGTATTGGACAATGCTTGTCTTCATCCTCTCTTTGATAAAAGTAATGCAGTGAATTGGGCCTGTTGTACTCGTTTAGAAATAGCACTTTCAGTTTCTTAGGTTAAAAACTGTCTGCTGATTCCAACCTTTGCTTTATGCGTTAGCTAGTCTGTAATTTAGACAGGCACTTTATTTTCCACTTTAGGGTTTCTTCTTCACTCTCAAAGGAGCTCCTGTTTTTCTTCCAATGTGGTGGTTTGAAACCTGGTTACCTCATCCTCTGCTTCTCAGAACAGCTTTAACTGAGTGTCAGGATGCCAGAGTCACCCCCAAATCCACAAGGGAAGACATAAAAGCAAGCACAGTGCAGTGTCACCATCATCCTCCTAAGTAGGAAGCCCTGAGCCATATCTCTTGGGGCTGAAAGCTGACTCATGCACAGCTTAGTCAAGCATTAACAGTTGTGTTTTGTGGCATTTTTCAGTTCTTTCAGTGCCGCAGGCGTGGACCAGGACAGGGGGATGCTGAGTGCTGCAGTTCTCCTGGGGGCTGAGGCTCCAAATGTTGTATGCAGGAAGAGGAGACATCACCTAATCATAGATTAATATTTCATAATCTGAGCCCCCTCATATCCCATGTTTGAGACACCCTGCTTTCTAATCAGATTTCAAGACCCTGAATTCAGTTTCAGAGGATAGCCGTGTTGTAAACATGTATGTAAACACATTTCCAGTATAAAAATACAGAGTAAACTGACTTCAAAATATTTATGAGATAAAGAATAATACTAATAGGAGGGCTGAGTACACTTGTCTTCTGAGTATCGAACGCAGTAGCCATGTGCTCATGAAAATTGCAAGCTACGGCACTTGTATATTTGACGGCACGTTTTTGATGGAAGCTCTATATTGACCAGAGATCTTACAGTATGTAAGACTGAAAGAAATAAAGTGGCCAGCAAAACTTGAACTACTTCTTTTTTAATTTTTGTCACTTAATCCAAAGTTTCTCGGGGGGCTTCATAACAGATTTCTTAGTTATACTCCATAATACTGTGGCATAGCTATATTGAACTGGATTCAGTGGTGGGAGATGATTACATCTGGAAGAATGTAAGTTCTTCCAGTAAGTTCTGATGGGCTTTTTTGCCTGGTGGATGTCAGTTCAGTTCCTCCTAGGAATCCCAAAATATCTATTATGTGCAGAATAAGTCAAAGAACCCAAACAGACTAAATATACCCTAGACTGGCCAGTACTTGAAGGGAGTGTATAAACAGGGGGGAATGGCTGTTCACGAGAATGGATAGTGATAGGACAAGGGGGAATGGTTTTAAACTGAGACAGGGGAGGTTTAGCTTAGACATTAGAAGGAAGTTTTTCACTCAGAGGGTGGTGATGCCTTGGAACAGGTTGCCCAAGGAGGTTGTGGATTACCCATCCCTGGAGCCGTTCAAGGCCAGGCTGGATGTGGCTCTGGACAGGCTGGTCTGGTGGTTGGCAACCGTGCATGCAGCACTGGGGTTAAAACTGGATGATCATGATCATTGTAGTCCTTTTCAACTCAGGTCATTCTGTGATTCAGTGATTAGAGGTAAACATTTTAGTCAGTCTAAAAATCATCCTTTAAAATACAGTTTGGCTACCCAAAGTGTAATGTCTGTGTAACAGGTAGGAAATCTGCTTTGCTTTATTAAACTATGTAACAAACATCATGTATTTTAGTTGTTAAATCAAATTATAATAAATAGCTAAAAATTATCAGGTTTTCTCAAGTATTCTAGCTGATCATAAACAACCACATATTTTGGCAGTTGTTCTGCTTAAAAGCATTGCAAAGAATGAGAAACGTGAAAAAGCTGATGATTTTTCAGATTTTGCTATCCCTTTGTTGATATTACATATGGATAATTTTTTGCAAAGTGAAAAGCTTGTACTACGAGAGCATGGTAGCTGGACAGTAGGCGAAGGACTGCAGAGAAAGGCAGGACAGCATGAGTAGATGCAACTGTGGGGTTTGTCAGGTGCCCAGACCCATGTGTACAGAACTTCGGTTCATTTGTAATTGAATCTGTCCTGATTCCAGCAGAAACTATTTTAGTTAGTTGTTATTAATAGTCTATAAAGTTACCTGTAGATACTTTCAATGTATATATAACCATGTATTCTAGTTTAATACACAAAATACTTTCCAAAAAGTCACATCTGTGCCAAGTCTTCATTACTGTTAATTTTCTTAGTGTCTAAATAGCCATGGCTTGGTGTCTGTGCCATTAAGGATGTGATATATGCTGGCTAACACAGTTTGATTACCTGTAGCAATCCTTGTTGGTACAGTTCAGTTCTTAGTTGTAGGTGGAATTGGCCTAGGATTAGAAGGAGGAGTTCAAAATTACTCAAGAACCCTTCCTAGAGCAAGTGTGAAGATTTGATACCCATTTTTGAGAGAGCTGTAAAATAGTAAATTCACAAATGCTTCAAGGATGTAAATGGCAAAGGAAAAAAAAAAAAAAAAAAAAAAAGATGAAATCCTGACAGACTGATTGAGCCATTGACTTGCAGGAGAAATGAAGACAAACAAGCAGTGAGAAGCAGTCCTGTGTTGGCATACAAACATTCAGACAAGTTGCAGTTTGTTATCATCCATCATCCTCTTTGTCTGTGGTTTTGACATCTTCCTAACTAGTGAGAAGGGAGAAGCCTCTAATAACCATATTGGATCACAAGCCCTTCCGTTTCTCTCGGGTATTGGACATTTTGTAGGACTTGATTCATATTTTAGAGGAGACAAAATAATGTTAACTTTTTTACGGCTTCATATTGCTATAGATGTGTGTGATGTAATGAGGTAATGGAGCTAGTGCATAAATTCGTTGGTCCTGAGTTTAAGATGTGAACTCAAATCTGTAATTGTTATTGAGATGTATTCTTTTTGCAAAGCTTGACTGTGCTGTGTGCTGTATAATGTGACGCTTTGTCATGTTCTAGAATCATTTGCAAGTAAACTACCTTTTACTTCACCAGTGATTTGTTTGGTTTTGTGGGTTGTTTTTATTTTTTAAAAAGCAAACCCAAATCTGTCCCCTGAAAGATCTGTTTTGTATCTGGAAGTTACTTTGTGGTTCATTTCAACTGTATCAAGTACTGTTTATGTGGGAGTTAGAACAGCTGTGCAAATGGCTGTGGAAAATTCTAACTCTTCCCCCTAGAAATGTTACAGATGTCACTTGATATACTATAAACCTACCTATTTTGTTTCTGAATTTGTTTAATTTTGGAAGAGAGAGAGCTTACATCTGTTGCTATCACTGAGGTGAAATGTCAGAGCATGGAGCTGTCAGTTCTTTCATGGTTTTCTGTTCCCAGTGGGCTCACTAATTGAAACCTGTGCACCTACAAGAGTACAGAAAAGTGCGGTAGCCAGAGGTGCTAATTTCCCTGACATACCTAGAGCTAATGAAGACTTTCTATAGAAGAGCATCAGAACAGAGAACAGTATAGGATAACCTTCATGCAAGCCAGTGGGGCAAATGTGTTATGTTTGCAAAATGAATTTCCATTAAAAATTATATGCCTGCAGAATGTCATGAATGACAACTATAAGCTAGGAGTACTTATTAAGAAGGCTGGACCTTGGTTAGGTGAAGCTTTTCAGATATAATGGTATTTTGTCTTATGTAATCCTATTTTCTTGATTAAAATGTTCTCTAATGCTGTTTATAATGTTCAAGGAAACCTGAGCTTACAATGTTCAAAACTCTTTTCAAAGCTAGATTTTCTTTTTCCTATCTTAGTAAGAGCTGGCAAGACTGAGCCTGCTATTTGTACAGACAGATAGCAAAGATGATGAATAGCCCAGAAGTTTAGTTTTGTTTGAACAGCTGCAGTATTTACTTTAACATGGACTGAAATATCCAGGACTGGGGTTATATTTGTTTTCCTGGATAGGCAAGATGTCATTCTTCACTGGAGTGAAACATCAGACATCAAAGAAAATGTAGAAAACAGAGCTTATAACCCTGTGTTAGTCTGCTACTAGGGGGAAAAATGTGAGAAAGCTGGACAAGTTTTCTTGTGTACAAGGAACGAAGTTTTTCTACGTCCTTGTTGGTAGTGTTAAAGTCCATCGTCCTAAATTCTTGAAATTAGATTTCTCCCTGACCCAGTGTTTATACTCCTACTTTGACCCTTAAGATTGTGTTTTCAAGGCGAGTTTTTTATCCTCTCAGAATAGATAGTTAATATGTTTGCTTTTATTAAAGGATATAATAAAAAATTACACAGCCTGCATTGAATTGTGTTGAATTTGTTGAGACTCGTAGTCTGTTATCTGCATGTTTTGTTTATTTTTTCTGTGTTTATTTTGCAGGATGCTGTACTTTCGATGAGCCATTTAGCACCTGTGGCTATAGTCAGTCAGATGATGATGATCTTAACTGGGACCAGGTGAACACGCTGACCAAACCCACCTCAGATCAATGGATGCCTTCCGGTTGGTCTTTTATTTTGCTTTTTACTCTTCGATTCTAGCTTTTGTATTTATTTGGAATTACTTCACAATATTAGTATTGGAATGTGACTTTGTCAAAATCTTTTTAATTGTAGTACTCAAATCTTTAGAACAGTTCTTGTGAGGGATGTTCTGCAATGCAAAGGCTTTCTTTTGCAGTGTGGTTTCTAAAATAAATTTTAGAAAGTAGGAGTAGAAACTTTGGTGTCATTGGGGAAAGCAGAAAGAATACAAAATGATGTCATGAAAAATGAAGATGAAGCAGTGCTAGAATGAAGCAGACAGGGCTATGTAATGGGGAGACTTGAAGAGAGGGAGCAGTGAGAGATTAAACAAAAATGGCCTGAAGGATTTTTGTTCAAAGTGTTACTAATCAAACTCTGTTCTGAAAAAAAATGTAGAGTGAAAATGGGTAAGAGAAAAAGGAGCGGAGGGATATACCAAAACAAACTGCCTTGGTAATATTCTGCTTGTTGTGTTTTAAAGACAGCTGTGATACTCTTATTTAATGCTCTTTGTGTACCATGTGTAGGTGAACCTAATTCCATAGCAACAGCCTTTGCATTCTGATGAACTATAAACTGTAACACAATCTGCTTTATCATTTCAATCACAGAAATACACAGCAACCTGACCACTGATAGTAAAATATTAAACCTAAAATCATTTATTCTTTCCCAGTTTTTATCCGGATGTGTTAAGAGTTCCCTACCATGAAGAGGGAACTGATCTCTAGGACAACTCCATCTCCTGAGTGCTGATTGCCTCTAGCCCAGCTCAGAATCTTCCTTTGCTTTTAGAGACTGAGCCTCAGTGTGACTCTTGTCATCAAGAATGGCCAAAAAGAGAGAACTGAAAATGCTCAAAAACTTCAGAGATGGATGCGTTACCATTTCATTAACATCCATTTCAATTAGTTCTTTAAATGACCTGTCGTGATGTACTTTGGGGTTTACATAAAATCTCTCGAATAGTTGCCCTTCCTAGGAAAGTGTTCCTTCCTTCCTTTTGAGTAGGGAAATTAGGATTTATTATTAGAATTTCACGGAGTGAAACTTTAGAAGCGACTGTGTAAACAATAGGCACTAATCTTCAATATGTGCTAATGAGCCCTGGATATCATTCACTTGTAAAAATCTTAGCAGTTCTTATTATAGATTTATCGCTGTTTCCCACTGTTGTGTACAGTATTGTGTCTTTAGTTGACAGCTGAAGTGCCGCTTCCTTCTCTACTGAGCTTCCTGTGGAAAAGGTGAGGCTCTCCACTTGAAGAAAAGTGTTTGGTTTGCCCTGCACTCAGTTGACATGCTAGACTGAGTTCATTGCCACAGATAAAGAAGGCTCTTCCAGATTTCATTTGAAGCAGGCTCTCATCCAGTGGTGTTGGCATGGTCTGCAAAACTTTTTGGACTATTTCATCAGTGCTTAATACAGTCTCTCAAGTTGGAGCTTGTACGCATATGTTATCCGTCATCTTAGCCTGCAGTACAAGCTATACATTCCTTTTCTCAATCACACGACTGGAAATTCTCTTTCTATTCCAATTTTCGTTTACTTATTACTTTCCCCCTTTGGATTTTGCAGAAGAGGTTGTCAGTATTATGTATATTATTTAGTCTTCATGGCAGCTAGAAGAGGTTGAACTCTACGTTCTTTTCTCTGATATCACAGACTAAGATTTTTTTCCACCAGAGGCAAGAGTCCAGCCAAAGTAAGGACTGCTCTTTTTATGGAAGGAAAATTATGTCCATGTAATTTTATTTCTCTGGTACCATATGGATTGTTTCTTGTTTGTCTTTTACCTTTTATCAGAATACTAAAATAATGTTCTGTTGATTAAATAGGAAGATGGTAAAACTGGAAATAAACTATATTTAGAGCATAGGGAATTTCTGTCCATAACGGAACTGAAATATACTTTGGGAGTTGTAGGTCAGAAGACAAACATGTTAGCTTGATAAAGGTTGTTAATATTGTTGCCCTAAAAGGTCAAGAAACCTCTTTAAGAAGGAAAGAAATGTTCATTACTGTTTTGTTCTGTGGGTTTTTGTTCTCTAAAGGAGAAGCATTTTTTCAAAGGGCATGATTCAGTCAAGCAAAATCTGTTTTTTCTCTCCGTTTTATTCAGTTTTGTTTTTTTTTTCCTGTTCTTGTGCAGATCATCATCTTAATGATTTTAATTATCTTTCAGTTAACCTTAGCTAGAGAGTTGTGTGATACACTTAAATAAATAAATAAATGAAAATGATTCCAAGTAATTTGTCAGCAGTTTCTGAGCTGCATATTTTAGGAAAAATAACTTCAGATAATAATGAATGGAATGTCTTAGATTACTGTTTTGTGGGAAATGCTTGGCTTGAAAACAAAATGCTTTATGCGGCCGTGTTGCAATATTAGACTGAAACAAGTACTCCCAGTTCTGGCGTCCCTTGTTAATTGAAAGAATGAATGCACATAGCATTCCTAATTTCAGAGAATATATGTCAGTGAGCGAGCTGTTATCAGTATAAAGTACCCTATATAATTTGGTCACAGTGGGGGGCAAGAGCACTAGTTATGGCATCTGATCTATTTTAATCCACATAAGACTGTTGAGGGGAGCTGTACTTTGGTCTGATAAATATTTTGTCTTTATGTTTATTTCAGTGAGAGAGTAATGTCATATAGCATTCATATATTTATGCATATATTGTTGTACACACTATGTGTTGTAGATTAATGGCTTTTTCTGAGGTGTGGTTTTGGATGAAAATTGGTAAATTAGAAAAACTTAAATTATTTTTTTATATAAGTGTTCAGTATGTTGAGCTTTAATCCTTTTTGGATTGTTACTGTAGTGGAAATGTATGAGGTTATCCTTATAAAGTAAGCAGGACATTAGCTCCCTAATTTTTTTAATTAGTGTAGGCATGACCTTTAGTGAGCAGTAATAGTCTGAAAATGTACCAGACAGAACCAAAAAAGGAATGACATGGTATATATTTGTGTATATTTGTATGGATTGAATGAGGCTGGTTGATCTACACTTCTGTTTTAAAGATCAGCTGGACTAACTGCTGGAGGAAATTTGTCAGTTCCCTTTCCTCAGTTAATCTTTCTCCTTTCTGTTCCAAGGATACGTTTATGGTATTGTTCGAAAATATAATCTGGAGACCCTTATTGTTAATATTATCATACCTTGTCCTGTAGAATAGTTAAAGCATGTACAAAAATGTTAACATGTGCATATGATAAAAAAAAATTACAGTATCTAACTGTAACCTTTCTATCTGTAGACGAGTAAAGATGTCTTCATAAAGAAAAACAGATCCAAATGGTAGATGATTACTGTATCTGTACAGCAAGGTTTGGGTAGTAGGAGATGTCTTCAGGTCTTCAGGGGTGGCTTCTGTATAAAGAAACCAGGGGCAATTTCAGGGATATCTACAAACTGTCTTTTATATTTGGAATATTTGGAAAGCAGTTGCAAGGATTCCTTTTCCAAAGCTGCTTTAACTTTTCTATTTCCACTTGAGTTTCTCTTTCTGCTCAGCATCAAACATGAGCTAAATTACCTTTCTTCTTTCTGTCCCCTCCTTTCTTATGTTGGCATTAGTATGTATGTACCTGTTTTACTTTCTCTGTGACATGATGGCCGATCTTCATCTGAATTTTCAGGTAGAGGTCTTGTTTCTCCTTCATAATGCCTCATCATTGGGAAGGTGGTTCCTATATATTTGTGTTTATATGTCACTTTCTCATTGTTCTTAATACTTCAGTTTTCCATTATGTCTTTTAAAAAATAAAAATGCCTAAATCCCTTCCCATTGTTAAAAAAATATTTCCTTATTAATAATGTTTCATTATCCCATTTAGTTACTCTGTCTTATCTTGTTTTTATTGAGTAATTCTCACTCTGAGATCCCATGATAACTTAAATTCAGGTGTCCACTGGAGCTTTTCTTCCTGCATTTCTATTTTTGGTTGATTCTCCAGATGGTAATTTCTTTCTCTGAATTTTGCCAGCTGTGCTCTCACTCTGTAAGCCCATTTATGATCATGTACAGTCAAATTCATCATAGTCTAGCAGCATTTTGGAGTTGTGGTGTTCCCACAGGGTGCTCTTTTGCTTTACGTGATAACTCAAAATGCACACTTGAGTGTGTGAGACAGTTGTAGAGACACCATCTCTGTTATCTGGCAGTCAGTCAGAGCAGCACAGGTGCATAAGTTCTATCCTAGAAGGGTAGAAGAACCTAAAGCACTGGAAATGTTGGAGGAAGAATGGAGGGGAAAAAAATAAAACAAAGATGTGCTAGCTGAAGACTAAATAAGTACATATATATATGTATATGTAGGCCAGTAAAGATGTCTTCATAAAGAAAAATATATCCAAATGGTAAATTACTGTATCTGTACAGCAAGGTATTGATAGCAGGAGATGTCTTCAGGGGTGGCTTCTGTATGGAGAAACCAGGAGGGATTTCAGGGGATATCTACAAACCATGTACATATGCGTATGTACACATACAGGCATGCATGCATGCTAAATTGCTGATCACAGTTTGTTTGCCAGTTCTCACTTAATAGAATGCAGGACCAGAGCTGTGGAGCAGGTGACTGAATGAGGTCTTCTGGAGTTCTCAGCTCTTGCCCTATTCATTAGCCAGAGAAAGCTCAGATGAGTTTAAAAAAGAAAACAAAAAAACACCCCACAGAACTGCACCAGAACACCTCCTCCAAAGCAAAACACAACAAAAATAACTGAAGATTTGAAACTTAAAATCAAAATGTATATTTCAGATGTGTATGATGAGCCTTGTCACTGACAGTGATGCAAACAGAATCTCACAGATTACTGTGAGGAATGCGGATATTGTTGAGAGTCAGCTCTACGCATTGTTTGCTGGAAATAGTTTCTGTTCATGTGCATGCATTCGTTTTGTTGCTAAACACTGTGTTCAGATGTAAAATCCTCCTACAGTATTTCACAGTTCCAGTTAATTTCCAAGGAACAGTAACATCATTTTTCTTCTACCAGCTGCTGGTTTGATATCACCAAAGGGATGTCACTGCACTGACAATGAGTCACAGGCATCGGCCTTTCATTCAGTTTAGAGCAGTTGAAAATCAATTATAAATCAAATCTTCACAGACTGCTGCCATTCAGTGGATTGAAAGGAGGTTTTGAGCAGTGAAGACTTTAATGTCTGATATAGTGCTGGTCAAAGCCAGGATGAGGATTCTTTTTATGCTTTATGAGGTGATAGTATATAATGATAGTGACTGTATTTAAGTTTTTGAATGACCTATTTGTATCCCAAATATCTAGTGTTGCTAATTAGCTAGTAGTGTCTGTAGATAATGTGTATAATATTTATATAAATGATTAAGATGGCCTTTCAATACATTTAGCAGATATGCATAGCAAGCAGATATTCCATAAAACAAGATACTACTATAAAGTGGTGTTTGATAGTATTGAATGTGAAGCAGTTGTATGAAAGATGTACAGTATTACTTAACTGTGCATAGAAGGGTCATGATACCCTATAAAAAGATAAATCTTAAACTGATCAATTGGCTAGTTTATATCAAACTCAGACAAAATGCTTCACCTTGTAAAGTTACAGTGGTTTGACTTAACAGTGTGATGAGTATGTTACCATTAAATACATTCTAGCACTGTATCATGTTCTTTTGTTGAAGGGGATGGTTTTGTTCTGCTTACTTTTGTATAATAGAGAATTCAATCTGTTTCTTATTGAAGGCTGTTTCTCCCAGGTTACCTTGAATAGCTGCTTTTCTCAAACTTGTTTGAGTGCTATCCAGAGGTAACATAAATTACTGTCAAGTACTGGGAGTTACACCTGTTTACTGTGTTCCAGTTATACTTTTGTAGGCTTTTCTAGACCTCTAACATTGGTATGTTCAGCATTTTGTTGCACGCCCAAGTGATAGCTGCAGACACTTAGAACATGCATACCTATTTTGTAAGCAGTGTGTGTTGATGTGTTTGAGGCAGTTTCTAATTAGCTGCATAAACTGGTATCAGTTGCTGCTAATATGGAGCATTGTGGAGGTCAGTTCAAGCAAACCGAGTACAGATCCTGCCAGTTTTGTGCTGCCATGGCTACAGTGCAGACACTGAATGAGTCAACTACTATAAAAACATACCTAATAGTGCCTTTAACAGACATGTTCAACAACCAAGGCAATACCACCAGTTATGCTTCAGGTATTGCTTGTTGTGATGACTTATTTGAACCCCAGAGTCATTATTAGCTTCTGACCTGGCTTACAGATTTCAGCACCTAACCCAAATCCTGAGTTTATTACAAGTACTGTGCATACAGTGTTCTTGCAAAGGGAAATAAATGATGAATTAGTGTCAAAATTGCTGAGTCTGAATCATCAACAACATTCCTAGCTTGCTTGGCAAGTTACTTGAATGCATTTTGCTTACATGCCTATTAGTATTTTGGGTACAATGTTGGGATTAACGTGCTTAATCTTTTGTAGTAAATGATTTTTACATATGACTTTCATTTTACACTTTCTTTCTGCTTTTGTGAAATGAAATATTTGCATACAAACAGAACATTTTGTGGGGTGATGCCCAAGGTGTAAGTCTTCCAGATTTTCATTTCAAGCAGCTGGCCTGCTGTAATATTTATGGCAACTGTACTGTACCAGGAGGAGTGTAATAATAACCTCCTTATCTTTTGCATTGCAGTCAGCATCTCATATTTGTGTACAAAATTAGAGACCATGCTGCAACTGGTGGAAGTGAGTGGGAGACGATATGTTAGAATCCACCAATAGCTGTTGATTTTTATTACCATTTGACTGGTAAATGATGATAAGTTATAAACTGTCTTTCAATCTTGGAGAAATTTTTTCTCTTCCGAAGAAATCAGATGGAGCTTACATGAAAGGTCTGTGGAATTCACTCCTCATTAAACCAGAGTATTCTCTGAGCGACCTGGAAGGTAAAGCTGACAGCTGAGGATGCTCTGTGTAACACTGCGTAGTGCCACACAATGCTAAGGAAGCCTTCTAGCCTAACTCGTTTACCTTGCTTTGATTACACTTTTCCTGCTGGGGTTGTATATAACACCTGCAGTAATATATGCTGAGAAGCAGGTAACGTGATAAACCAGATATCACAGCTGGTTTTGAAATAGATTTCTTGACAATAAAAATGTTTAGGAGTGCAGTTTTACTGTTACACATTGGAAGCCCAGTCTCTCTCTTGACTTCCAGCCACAGTGCTAGCCACTCTCCTGCTGGTTAAGTGTATCAGCCTTGTTCCAGACCTCCCTGCTAAATTAGATGCATGCTGCCTAACTGCGCTTTTGTTTGTGTGTTTGCTGCCCTCCATGGAGTGTTCATGAGGAGCTCTTTCAGATGAGGTAGGAGAATCCTGTCAGGAGAGAGGGAGAAAGTTGTTTCATGTGGAAATAGGCAGTAAATAATGATTGAGGTATTTTATCTGGGACTCAAGGAAGTTGCCTTTTGTCAGATAAGCTGATGTTTTTTGGCTCGAATTGTCTGGAAAAGAAAACTTAATTTCTGGTGGGCACTCTTGGTTCAGAAGAGACCACACAGAATGTAAATCTTATTTCCTGAGGCTATGCCTGAGACATGCAAATGTACCTCAGCAGCTTTAATCTAGGTAGTTTGGGACCTCATAGCAATAGATATGAAGTAGCACAGGCTTTCGTGTAGGGGTCCCTAGGTACTCACTCAGTGCTGAGGGCTGTTACTGTACCTTCACTGCCCTGGGTATCTCATTGAAATTGCCGCAGTTTCTGTTCCAGTTTCATCAGACCTGCAGTAAGGAACAATACATTTTTTGTGCGTGTTTCTCTGCCTGTTTTCTCCTGTTGGTGAGTGAAAGTACTCAGCCACTTTGAGAAAAGCTGTGACGAATAAAACACCGATGAGCACTGTGAATAAACAGTGAGTCAGATAATTCTCCTCTAGGAGCTGCGCTCACTGCATTGCAAGATCAGGAGGAAGGGGAATAATCAGAGTATTCCTAAGTAAGCTTTTTCTTGTTTAGTAATTAATCTACTGGAAAAAAAAAAAAAAAAAAAAAAAAAAAAAGCCTCTTAATTTCTTGCAGTCTTCAGGGCTTTTCTTTCAGTCTTATGCTTATCCCATTAGATTTCTTTTCATCCATCCTGCCCTTTAGAAACTAATAAAGAGTGGATCAGAACCTTTCCTTGCATCTATAGGCTTTAAAGGGTGTAACATGACTGCCTTCATTTCAGGACCAGTTATTTGCTGAGTTAGTAGTTTGTTTTCAGAGACAGTTCTTCTGTATGATGAGAAAGTGGTCATTGCCACAGTTAATATGCTGGTGAGATGGAGATTAACTCAATGCAGACGCGATTCTTCAAGAAATTGGGTTCAGTTTGATTTTTTTTTTTTTTTTTTTTTTGGCTAATTATCTTAAGCTTTTTTTGTGACATTACAGGGAGTTGTAGTTTAAATTATGTTTAGGGAGATTTTTTCATCCCTTCTCACAGCACTTAAGTTGGCATCAGTGACTGTATTTTGTTAGCAGCTTGATCATTGACTGTAGTAACAGCGGCCAGAAAGTCATTGATTTGAGGCACAGATCATTAAATGCTTCATTGAAAAGCTGTTTGACAAACTTGTCATTCATGGAGTACTTGTTCCTTGGGGTGAAATTACTTGGATGGACAGGACAGAGCTAAAGAAAACTGTGTGACTCTGCATGTCCAGGTTTTAGACTTTCACTTCACTGTTGAGGACGGTCATGTGGATGTCAAGTGGCAAATATGGCTGTGGGGCTAGGTTAGTATACAAACAAAATGATTGGTTTTTGTTTTGTTCTGAGTTTAAATTCTCTTGTATTTTTTTTTTTTTTTCCAAAATACCAGACATGCTCTTAATTCCCTTGTATACATGTTTGCAGAATCTGGAGTCAAAGAAGAAGCAATTAAAAGGCTTTCATGAATTCCGTGAGCTGAATTAAAGAGCTTTGTACTTTAGTTATCAGTGTTAAAGCAATACAGTTATTTCACTCACCAGCTGAAATAATGCATTCTTCATCTAGAAGTCACAACATTTCTAATCAACTGCATTTCGGTAGCACAAAGAAAAAAAAACAACTGTCTGGACCTCATTGAAAATTTAATGATGTACACAACCATTTAATTATGAGAGAAGCAGGTGCACATCATTATCGAAGTCAAAATGTTTCAGCAGCTAATAACATCAAATATTTCTGATAATTGCAAGCATCAACTGATCACAGTTCTATGCTTCTCACAAGACGCGTATTTAAAAAGCACTTTTCAGTGTGTGCGTATTGGTGTTAGGACATGGAAGCTACAGATGCACTTTTCTCAGCAATAACTGCATACATCATCACATTATGTAGAAATTTGATTGTACTGTTCCTTAAAATTCTGCTGTTTCATTTCCCTGTTACCTTAGAGAGGAGGAATGTCCTTCATCCACTTTCAAGTTCCTAGTTTCCCCATACTTTCACAATCTTGGGTTACTCTGGAGTAACTGCTGGAGCGTGGCTGTCCTTCACAGTTCATTTGTTGCTATTGTGGCATTTGGCCCTTCCCAGCATTACAAACTCCTTCAGATCAGAAGAGGGTCAAAGTAAGACGTATACTTGGGAGCACTTAAAAGCCCACAGCAGTGAGTGAAATTATGCATTTGGAGCATTGTTATGTACACTTGGAAGCACATAAGCATAGTGCGAGTTGCTTGGTAAATAAGAGGACTTCTCCAAGTGCCTGGTATGTATGAAGTTGTTCTTATGGTTCTAGCCCAAGCTCACAAATTATGTGTTCTTCCCCAGAATGTCTGTCTCATGCAGTTGTGCAAGCAATGTATCAAACATACAGTGATCCTTAATGTATTCTCTCACTTTTCATGTGTTGAGCACCACAATAGAAAAAGAGGGAAGCAAGAATCTGAGAAAGAGGGTCTTTTATGCTGAACCTATGTGATCAGAGCACTGCTCAAAGGAGATAGTTCCTTGGCTTTTCCTTACAAGGTTTTGTTAATAGACTGCCATTGAACAAATGAAATGCAGCAGCCTTCAAAAGGCTCTGGCTGGGCTGATGGGGGTCCTATTTTGTTCTGTACGCACAAAAAATAAGCTTCCTGTGAGCCTCAAATTTTGCAGTGGAATAAATTGATGTTGCATGTATAAAGAGATGAGTTATCTTTCAGCAATGAAATTTTGGTCTTACTTGTGCTGTGGTGTTTTGCTTGCCATGTTTAATTTTAGCGTGAAGCGTATTTGTGAGAGCGGAAAGTTGTTTGAGGAAATTACTTTTTGTGGAAAAATATCCATTCAGGAATTTTACTCCCATGGCTTGCAAAATATAAGCGGCTTTACTGAGAGCATGGCAGTTTTTTCCCCCCCACTTTTTAGCATATCAGTAATAACAATTATAAAATAAGAAGTTTATTATATTAGTTACAGTAAGAATAAAGTGTATTTTCCAAGGGCATATTAAAGTCCCCATTGAATTTAAATTGCCTCTGCTAATTGTTTTAGTGTGCTTACCTCTAAGTATACTTTTATCTTAACATAAAATATTGAGGCTATTTTTAATATTGAGGCCATTTTTACTTTCTCTGAAAGTCTATAAGAAAGAAAAAAAAAAACAAAAAACAAAAAAAAACACCCAAAAAACGTTGGATATGATGTTGTTTATTCACCACTGAAGTCAATTATTAGGACTTTCACATGAATAAAATGAGTTTGTATTAGGTGTAGTCTTCACAGGTGCACAGCACCAGTGGGATGATAGTATTCCTCTGTTGCTATACATCAGAATGCTTTAAGGGACTGTCCAGAGAGCTTGTGGAGTCTCTTCTGGAGACATTCAAAACTTGCTTGGACACATTCCTGTGAGACCTAATCTGGGTGTTCCTGCTTTGGCATGGGGATTGAACTAGTTATTTGAGGTCCATTCCAACCTTTGACATCCTGTGATTCACATCGGGTAACCTTGTACAGCCTCCTCTTCACCTCCATTCTTTACCTCCTCTTAAAGCTGGATGGATCAGAAATGCACCTGACGTATTTGTCTTTATGCAGTACTGAGATTTAGGTTAGATGCATCCTTTTCTGTGTGGTCATTCCCCCTTGCAACCTGTAGAGATTATTTTCACTAAGTAGCAGTGATGTTCTGACTGAGCAGCAAATGGTCGTAAAAAAAATCATCGCGTGGGTCGCTTCTGGGATCTGAAATCTATAGTAAAGATCTCCTGGAAGATATCTAGCAATGCACACGTGAAATTATCCAGACATAAATAAAAAGTCCTGTGTTTTTCTTTCCCACTAATGAATTTGACTTTAAAATTTCAGGAAAGAAATCCCCTGAGATCTTCTGTTTACTCATACCGCTGTCATCTGGGGGAAAATACTGTTTTGGAAAAGCTCGTTCTTTACCTGCAACATGGAAATAAAATTGATGCCACAATGATGCTTCAACCACTAGAGCACTGTTATTTGTCATTTATGTTTGACAAATAGAGCCCCCCTCCTGTGTAAGGGAATCTAGAAAATCCTTTTGTATTATCTCAGGTTATCTGGTTTCCTTCACTGATGGTGAATTTTGTTTTCATTGAGAAGAAAAGTGTTTCTGAAATTATATAACTTCAGGCCACTGTTTTGTGTGCTAATGGGTAGACTGCTTATCTTCAAGTGACATCTTTTATCATGAAGCTGCACATTGCATGTTGCTTTATTTATTTTTTTCAGTTTGATAGCTATTTAATACTATTTAAGGTCAAAACCTAACAAAAGTCGCATTCTTTTAATGTTAGAATTGTTAAACAAGACATCTATGAAGAAGGCAAATCTTAATTACCGAAAGGCTTGTTCATTTTTGTTACTTGGCAGATTGCTGAAGTAACAGAACCCCACATTCTCTTCTTGTTCCGTTCTGTATTTTGTGTGCCATAGTGCTTCTTGGGAAAGCATACTTATTTATGGGAATGTAATTGTCCTTTCATTATGCTCCAAGTTTTGTACATTGCATTTCTGTGGTCATAAAGTCTTCATAGTGATTCTCTAAATTCTGATGAATATGCTTGCCATAGTCTTTAGTCCTTGTGCCAGCTGTCATTTTTGTTACCCTGTGCCAAATTTCTCTGTGCTACCTCCAACTCTGGGTGCTTTTACTGTGCATTATTAGTGTTCACAGATCTATTTCCAAACTAAAGCTTTGTTGGTATGCTGCATTTTAGCATATCAGTGTTGCAGAGTCCAGGGAAGCACAGACTGTCAAATTCCTCAAAGGATTCTGGGATATCCTTTTTTACTTAATAGTTACTGGAACACTCCTTTGCCTATTAAAATGTGTTTCTTTCATGTTTTTCCTCATTTACAGAAAATTTGATGGATTATTTGAAGATAGGTCTAAAAAAGCACACACATTAATATTTATGGCTGCGTGCATTCCAGCTCCAGAAGGGCTGACTAACAATTGGATATAACCACATTGATTATTTTTGGTACATCTGCTGAGCCACAGGATATTCTGAGCAAGATAGTTGTCTCAGCTTTGAAGTAAACACATGAAGGGATTCCATTTCACTTGGCTTCCAAACACACAGATATGTTGCTTACATTCAAGATAAATGATGTTACAGTCTGCCTTATTCCAAGGCATTCTTCAGTACTTGATAGCAAGCTTCATAGCACATGCTTCTTCCCATGTCAAAGTTAAATTGTGAAAAACCATGTTTCCAGAAACTGGAAGAATCTTTCTGCAATTTTTGATTGCTAATTAAGTGCAAGTAGCAGCAGATGACACAAAGTTTTGCCCTCATCGAGTATTCTTTGTCTACAATTATGAAGTTTGTTATACAAGACATGTTAATTATAGCACAGTAATTAGAAGTATAATTACTGTTTTTCTTTATTGGGTACATTCTTTGTTATTATATCAAAAAGCATTTTGCCTCAAATATTCTTGTGAACTTAAGAAAGAAAAGAGTTACAATGAAATTTCTAAGGAAATTTATAGAATATCTTTTGGAAAATAAATACTGTATTTAAATAAAACTTCCTGACAGCAGCTGCTTGGACAACATACTTTGGACTTTCATGACTTACATGGATTATAGTAATGCATTTTGGCTGACTTGGGGCTGAAGCTTCATTACAGTTTCTAACAGTGCAAACAAAAAGTGTGCACTCATTTTGCAGTGTTATTATAGGTACTGAATTGATTCTGTTGGTGTTGGGATGTTTCACTGAACATTTTGTCCATCTACACTAGCTTCATAGTCTAGTTCAAGACATAAGTGTTATACTTTTTTATCTCGTGGTGGGAGCCAGAGATCTGTGCCCAGTAAGCAGGTAAATGTCTCATTTTGGTTCGTATGTTCTGTGTATTTTTATGCTGCAAGGAAAGACTGACTAAGAATGTGGGTTTTCTTTAATCTGTGTGTTTTTAATAAGGAAATAGACTAATCTTGATCTCTAGGGTAGAAACTGTTTCCAAATGGTGCATCATTCACTGTATATATTAATATCTGCCACAAAGAACTTTGATATTGATGCATTGGACTTAAATTAAATGAGAATCTGATTCCAATAAAAATCATAAGCACCTCTGGAGTGGTGCATCAAGCAATACTCACATTCCTTTTCAGAAAATTATGTGATGCTCCAAAGCAGTTTGTCAGTGTTCTGAAATAGACTGTATTTCTCCCCCACACCTGGAATTGGACACTTAGGAGAAATGAGAGATTTTAGTCATAATTATTACTGAAGTTATAATATAAAAGTTATAAGATTACGCAGTTGTCCTGATGTGTCATGATTAAAGTTTCAGCTTTACTGAAAGATTCCCAAGTAACTTACTAAGGAAATACAATCCTCCATGTATATTTATCTTAGAATACTGTTTGCTAGATCTATGCATATTCAATGTAAGCACAGTCAGGTAAGTATATTGATCCAGTGAATATATTTGTTACATAACCACTGTGAGAAATACCACTAAATTCAGAGGTGGTTAATGCTACCAAATTTGAATTTTTTAAAACATTATCTTCATTTATTCCCTCCTGTTGATGAGCGTGTATTCTCTCCCACTCTGTTTAATATCCCTTTTATGAGCAGTTGTCCAAACTTCATCATGTTCCTTAGATGTCTAAGCTTTAATGCTTTTAATATTTTTGCAATCTTAGGGTTGCACTGGAAAAAGTTAACATAAGCAGTATATATTATGAGCTAGTTGTCTATGCAGTCACCTTAATAGTTAATGTTATAGTGCTTCTTCTTAGAAATATATTAAGTATGAAATGTAAGAAAGTCCCTGGAGACTTTCAAGGTGAGGCTGAATCAGGCCCTGGACAAGTTGATCTAGCTGTGGTGTTCCAGTTAATTGCAGGGGTGTTGGGCTATATGGGCCTTCAGAGGTCCCTTCCAACTCTTAAGGATTCTATGATCCTATGAAAATAACTCCTGCAAGGCTTTTTACATGTTATTCTAGCTTGTGTTGGGTTACGTACAACTGGAACAGTAAGCACGAGCTGTTTCATGTTTTGTCAGTATTTTATGCAGGTTTCTTTGGTTATATTTGGAGTCAGTATTACATAGAGTATGATTCTTCAGGAAGCAAGCAAATAAAGGAAGGATGTAGTAATAGTAAAATGTTGCTGTGGGTGTTTTTTAGCTTTTCAGAAGGGCGTGAGTCCCGAATTTCATTTTTGTAGATGCCACACCCCCATTTTTGTTTCAGTTTGTCTGCATGAATTGACAATTATAGCCCTTGTTTCATGCCTTTCTCCTTTCATATTTAGTGTACAAGTCTGTTAATCTAAAAAAAAAGCAAACAAACAAAAAACAAAAAAACAAAGCCGTCACAGGGACTGAGAAAGGTGATGTTCACCACTGATGACTATTTGGGAGAAAATAATCAGAAATGGCACATAGCATGTCGATTGCCCTCTTGTAAGTTGATGTTTGGTTAACTGGCAGTAATAAAGTTTGCACTTGTATTTATCTAAGAATGTCAAATGTTCTTGTAGAACTGAACACCTCATAACTACCATGAGGCTGTGTGGTATCCCGTGTGATTTACAGGCAGCCTAATTGACCTGGGGAAGTTATATGACTCACTTGAGATAATAAGTCGGAGGCAGTGTGTGAGATACAGCTGAGATGTACTCACTTTGGTTCCTTGCAGTGTGCGTGTATAGATCAGTGCTGACTTGAAGTCTGCGGTCTGTTTTTAACTCAGACTTCCACTGAAATTAATAATGGCCTTAATGAAAGAACCACTGATAAAACACAAGCATTTCAGAGAAGAGGTGCACTCATAAATGGACTGCTACTCTAAAGAAATACCTTAGAAGCAATGCAGATAAGATGACAGGTGTCAATCATTTATTTATTTATTTTGGTGTGTTGCATACCTTTTTCACTGGAACTCTGAGGTTATTCAGAAAGAATTTCTCTTTATAGTAATGCAAAATTGCCGAACATCCTCATTCATTTAGGTACATGAGTTTCAGGAAGCCCAAATACACCTCACACCTCTTTAACCTTTAACAAGAGGTGGAGCATCATATTAAGTGCACCACAGTTGAGGACTTCCCTCTGGAATTGTTTTCCTTTACAATTTTGTATGATGTTAGTAATCTTATGTTACTTGCCAACGGTGCTATTTTTTTCTTCTGATTTATTTATTTTTAAAGATTTCTAAATATTACCAGGTCAGTTTAAGCATTTACATTTTGCTGTGTGAATAATTGGAGCAGCAAGAATGCCTTGCTTCTCTTTGTTATGCAGATTGAGTTTGAAGGGCGAAGATTTGCTTTGACAATTGAAATCTCTAAATCTCCATCTCCAAGTCTTCAGTTCTAGTGATGGAATCTCCATGCAGGTATGCGTGGACACTAATCTTAAGATTCAGTGGCTTTGGCAGTGATCTGCAAGACATTGGAATCCCTTCTTAGCTAGGATCAGTTTGTCTGTTTTGAGGCTAGAAGCTGCAAAATGGTTATGCGAGGTTCTGTTAGAAAACAAAGCAGAAAGATCAGGAAAAAATATATATAAATGTAGAGGTTTCTGTAGAGAGTTGGGTGGAATTATTTTCACTCACTTTTCTGCTAAAATGCCAAGTAGTTTTTAAAAATAGTGAATGTTTGTGTTAGACTATTATCATATTGTCTGTGCTTTCAAGACACATCCAACCCTAAAATACTACTTAATGGCAGTACTTAAGTATTAGAGCCATTAAGTAATTGTAGTACTAAGTATCCCTTTTCCCTTACTCTCAGACATTAAAAAAAGAGAAGATGGGGAAAGATTGAGGATTGCAGGTTATAAATAAAGGTTTTTGTCTAGGTTTTAGAAACCTTACCAAAGTTGAGTAGTGTAAGGGGAAAAATTGCTCACCCTTTATTTGCTTTCCTACCTGAAACAGGTGGAAAATTGTAAACGATAGTGGAATTATTCAATATTTTATGCTAGAAATTTGTGAAGAACAACAACAACAACAAAAAAATAAAGATTCCAGTTTTCCTGTTGATGTAAGATAATATTTGATAATGTTGGATATTTCTGGGGAAAAAATACAGTGTTTTCTGTCTTTAAAAATGTGCTATATTGTTGAAGGGTATAAAATATTTTTTTCCTCATGCTTGATTAAAAAGTAATTTCCTGGTAGTGATTTTCTCGGGTGTTTGAGGACCCTTAGGCGACATTTTCACTAGCAGCTCAGGAAATCCTCAGCATTTTCAGAATTTCTTTCTTTTTAATTTATTTGAATGAATGTATTACTCTTGAAAAGGAAAAGTAAAAAAGAGGTCTTTTTAGTTGCCATGAAATAAGACTGATGTTACAGAGAATAACGGAAGTGCTGGTTTTGGCTCAATCACTGGTTTTACATT
This sequence comes from Excalfactoria chinensis, assembly GCF_039878825.1. Taxonomy (NCBI): domain Eukaryota; kingdom Metazoa; phylum Chordata; class Aves; order Galliformes; family Phasianidae; genus Excalfactoria; species Excalfactoria chinensis. Next base: position 48,002,381 of record NC_092826.1, read on the forward strand.
AGAAAATAATTTGATACTGTGAAGATGCTAGATATTGCAGTTGTTGTTTAACCCATGGTTAAAATTAGTTCATCTAGAGGATAATTTTTTCATGTAGATTAGTACATGTAAGTGGCAGATAGATAACTGATGGATGTAAGCATATGACTGCTTTCCATAGGAGACTAGTTTAAGATCCTGACCACATGTTTAGATTAGCCTAATAATGTTAACTGTTTTCATTGTTTCCCTTGCAGTCCTAATTCTGTTTGAAGGCTCCATCAGTCTTACAGCAATATATCTGACATACATGAGGTTAAGACAAACCAGACAGTGATAAATGTATATATTTAAGATATATTCTACAAATTCTGATGGTTATGGATGCCGTTAATAGAAATTAAAAAATCAGGAGTCAAGGTGAAGGTAACTACGAAATTCAACAATTTACTTCATTAGCATGGTAACGTACTGAGCATTCTCTACCAGTACTTGAAGGGAGCGTATAAGCAGAATAGGGCATGACTGTTTAATTGGTTTTATAGTGATAGGACAAGGGGAACAGGGGGTGTTTATGTTAGGAGGAAGTATTTCATGCAGAGAGTGGTGACACACTGGAACAGGTTGCCCAAGGAGGTTGCGGATGCCCCATCCCTGGAGGCATTCAAGGCCAGGGTGGATGTGGCTCTGGGCAGGCTGCTCTGGTGGCTGGCAACCCTGCACATAGCAGGGGGGTTGAAACTGGATGATCATTGTGGTCCTTTTGAACCCAGACCATTCTGTTATTCTTTCAACTGATATGGTTGAGTAAAGAGAAAGAGAGTGCGTTGTTTCATACTGGGATTTGAACATGCTGAGGAGGAAAAGACTGATGAGGTTATATCCATGGCAGATATTTGGGTAGTGTGGCATGACAGGGAACTCTAGAGATTTAAAAGACTTAGCCAAGCAGATTGTGAAAATTTTAAGTTGGATTTTGTAAGTCAGAAATAATTGTTGGTTCATGTTAGTAATAATAAAATGTGAACTATGTTATTTTCAAAAAACTTGATTCCCTAGGAGCCAAAGTTGGTCACAGAAATATGGAGTTCTTAGAGATTGTTTCTTAAAGGAATTCAACAGTAGGATTTGCTTCTTTTCATAGGCCTTCCTTTCTCCCTTTTTATTGTGAAGGATTGGAAAACAGTAGTTACAAAAAGATGAAATGTTCACTCAGGATGTTTCCAGACAGTGATTTTTCTAATCAGGTTTAAAGATTTTTAAATCAGTGAAACTAGGCTCATAAATCATAATCATTTCAGTTAGTTTTTGCTGCTGATCTTGTTACATTCTAAAATGCATTGAATGAATAGGAAAATTAAAGAAAGATAAGAGTTCAAGATTGTACCTGTTTCTCTGCTTGACGGAAAGTCATGGTAGATCCTGAAGTAACCATCATCAGAGCACATTCCAGAATTTTCACCCTTGTCTATGGAGAAATCAAGGAGGTTTGTTACCTGTTCTTCTCATCTGCCAAACAAGGTGGAAGTTAAATCACTTTGTATTAGCAATATTATCAGCTGTTACAGCTAGAAGAGGTTTTGGAAGAAGCTTCCTCCAAAGCGACAGTAAGAGCTTGTCTACCATTGACGTTTTTCAGTCATTGCTTTTTCACTCTCCCAGTATGGCCTCTGTGAAATTTATTGCTGAAATACCAGAAGAGGTGACAGAGTATCATAAAAAGATGAGAAGAAACAGTATATTTGTAAGAGAGAACTGATTCATTCTCACTGACCTCCATTACAGTAATGATATCAGCCAGTCCACCTACTGAAGTGATAATGAAGTAGAACTAATTAGGATTTAATAAAAATCTCCCTTACATTATTCTTTCAGGAAATTAACTTACATTCTGTTAAAGCCTGGTGAGTTTTACCTCCTATATAATGACAGGCCTTATGAAAATATGAGTAAGGTGTAGGAATAGCCTGTGTTCGTTTGACTATTAATTGTTCATCACATGATGACATCTGTTGAGTTGCGATCTGTGCAGAAAATCGAGTTTAAATATGATGAAATAGGGCATGTTGCTGCCTACCTGAAAAGTTTTGTTTCTTTTAAAATAACTACATTTCAAGTAATAGAGAGACTTACATAAAGGAATAAAAAGAGGATTCATTTCCATCAGTTTTTGTTTTTTTTTAATTAATAAGTTGGTGTGAACTTTAAATAAAATGAGAAAAAGTGCACAGCTTTATTAGCCTGACAAATAGCTCTGTGCCCACATGGCGTTCAGCACATAGCTTGTTTGTTGTGCTTCACATGGCAACTTCTGTGTCTCAGCGGGCTGTTTCAAAATATTTGTTTAAAATATCCACACACTTCAGGAAATATGCTTACAAGGATATTATTTCAAATGTTCTCAACATTTTCAAATGTTCTCTAATCTCTGAACTTGTACAATGCGTACTTGTATAACATATGAAAAAGATTGCTGACATCTGCTAATGTAAGTGCGTGTTTGCTTTTTGGTAGACTATTCTCAACTTTCTTCTTGTGTTCAGTAGGTGATAAGAAGGAACAGAAGACAGATGTTTATTTTCTGCCTTTCTGAAGTAGAAACTTAGGAATTTGGGCTCTTAAGGAGGCTGGGAAAGAGGCCCTCTACTTCAAAACCAGTTGACTTCCAAAGCAACTTCAAAAAGTTTATTTATTTATATTTATGTTTTGTTAGTTTTGTTTGTTTTCCTTTCTAATATTCTTTTTCCAATTCCACCATCATTTTGCTTTGAATGCATAGATCCAGCTTGTGGGCTGGATTTTGCTATACGCAAGGTACAGCCCAATACACAAAAAGTACACTGCAAAATGGGGACTGTATTATTTTTACCTTTGCTAAGTATTGTAACTGTAGGTAGTGTTTGTGATTGTAGCCAATAAGAAAAAATTGGGCCATAAGTGAAACTTTTATTTTGAATATGTTCTGCCAATTATATGTTTTCTCTGAAGTGATTTCACTGAAAGAGGTGATCTTAGACTACTATTATTGTTTTTTTAATTAAGACATCCAAATGGAAAACTAACAACTGAAGTCAGTGTAACCGAAAAGCTCTGAAAATAAATCTGCATAAAAGGTGGTTAAAGGGGCTTGTTAGTAGCCAACTCATCAACTCCTTTATGTAACATAATTGTATTTGGCAAAAGGAGGAGGTGGCAAATGAGATGGGAAAAGGGGAATGAATTCTATAGACTCTTGGTAAAGCCAAGTGATCCAGTTACTTTCCTGAAAATCAATTTATGTCAGTATGTTTTGTGTTCCTGCTTTTGACACCAAGTTGTAGTCTAAATGAAACACTATTTATTATATTGTAAAGGATAATTGAGTCTAGCAATTATTCATTTTAGCATTTTCAATTTTCCTTTAATGTTTTCATGTAATCTGGTTCATTATGATAATGTTTCATAATATTTCTGAAGATTTTTGTCTCATTAAATGCTACTGAAGTATATTTATTTGGTTATGTGAAGCAGGCTTTGAAAATAACAAAAAAGATCTGCAGTATTTCAGAAATTACATTAATATGATTCATGCTTGCAGACAATGAAGGGAAATTTAATGGACTTGAGACTTAAGATCATATTTTAGTCAAACAAACTAGACTACAGTCAGGCACAATAAATATAAGTCAGTTTAAAAACTAATTTTTTAATTAAATGTTAACCATACAGAGCCATTAGTCAGTGGTATGGCATACCTACAACAAGCCTGTTTCCTGCATAGCTGTTTTCTTGGTTACCTAGATACATGGCTTAGCTTAAGGCCGCCTGCTTGTACAGAGCAATTTGCTTTTAATATAAAGGGGTAGAAGTAAAAAGCTATTGAAGTGAAACACATTAATGATGAGTGACGGGCAGAAACTTTAAAGCGCATTTGTGTTAAAGCCCTGCTGCAGCTATCATTGCTGCGGTCAGCCTTGAGCTCCTCACTGCAGCGTGTTGGCACGAGAACAGGGCACTGGTGGTGTGCCAGTAAAGGCCGCTGCTCAGCAGCATTTCAACAACCCCTACATAAAGGAAACAGTTGAAAGGGGCATTTAAAAAAGTAAAGAAGTCAGTGGAATATGTGTAACATCCTAGGAGTGGGGAAGGAAAGGGGCAGGCAGTGAGTGTGTCACATATAACCATGTCTTACTTTCTGGTCTATGTGTAGGCTGACAGTCTAGTGGACACATTGCAGGGGCTGGCTGCTACCCACTTCATTCGCCTCTCCTGAGTCAAGAGTCTGTCCTTCTGCATGGGGAAACACAGACTGTGTGCTCTCTCCCTTGAGTCTTTGAGCAGCCTTGGACTCCTGGCATCTCCCCTGATCACTGCGGGACTCAGCCCAGTGTGATGCTTCTTTGTCCTTCCACCACTGCACCCAGGAGGAGGAAGAAAAGAGCAGCATCTTTAGATGCTGGCTTGAGTTTTACCTAGCTAGCAGCCCTAAAAGCTGCCATGGGAATGATTTATGGTGTCAGAGCAGTGGAACAGAATGCCCAGAGAGGTTATGGAATCTCTTCTCTGGAGATAATCAAAATCTGCCTGGATGCTTTTCTGTGTGTCCTGCTGCAGGGGTCCTGCTTTAACAGGAGATTGGACTCACTGATCTGCAGAGGTCCTTTCCAGCCGATGCTATTCTGTGGACAGGGGACACAGAGGGATCTGCTCTCTCACAGATGGTGTCTTGAGTTGGAGCTGGCGTTCAGACTTAGAAGCAGTGGGAGAGGGGAGCTTTGTGAGGGTGTCAGGGTATATCGTACATTCTTAACATGGGGAGAGTTGGAACTGCCCTACTGGCATAGCAGTTCTCAGAGAGGAGAGATGTCCCCATGGGCAGCATGGAGAAAGCAACTTGTGTCATGAGGGCTACGTGCCTTAAATTATTGCAGAAAGGGACAAAGAGATCTAAATGCATGACTTTTATTCCCTAGTTTTCTTTTGAGTTGTGTAAATCTGGGCATTTCTGCTTTCATGTCCAAATTTCAACCCAGAAACTTGAAAGGTAAGGGAACATTGTGAAAGAAGAAAAGGGCAGAGTATTTGTTATATTTTCGTTTCATTTTTCTTTATCCTACAGTATCTTTAAAATACATGTAAATATACATTCCCCTGTGACAGCATTGAAAACAGTCATCCTTCTTGCTGTCTCAGAATGATTCAGATTTCCCGCTGCTCATTTCAGTTTTAATATGTAACACCTAGATTAAAATCTGGGCTTGATAAAAATTTTCAGGAGTTTAAGTCAGCCTTTTCTGGACTCTTTTTGACTTAATCGCTCTTACCAAGCCTTAATGTTTTTATGGACCACTAGACACTCTTAGAAAACCCCATACAATTCACTCACTGAATATGGTTCTGCATGGCTCATTGACTCTGCCTCATTTGGGAGCTACAGGTCTGCTGAGAAATGCCTAAATACTGTTCAAAAAGTAGTTTCAGGGCTGAGTTTTGCTGAATTAATTAGCGCTTGCTTCTGGGGGCAAGAGTTCATTCAGATACTCTACTAAATATGAGCAGTATATTTTTGTGCCAATATAATTTTACAGCTTGCGGCTTCTGAATTGCTGTCTTAAGGTACTGTATTCTATTGACAAAGTAGTTCTTACTAAATCAGCTCCAGGTTTTCTGAATCAGATATATCTGAAAATTGTATCCTTAAAGACAATGATATTTCAATTAACATTTTTTAAAGAGGGTGTGAGACGTCAGGCCCTTGCAATAGCTGTAAATTATGACTACAGAAGGCATCATGCAGAAATATTATGCAAGTACCTTCTCAATTTTTAATCCCGTTGAAGTCAAGTTAAATAAGTGCCTTTCTGAATAGTTCTTAAGCACATCTCTAAGCTTTTTGGTTAATTAGAGTCTTCTGCCTTTCTTTTTTGAAAAAAAGCATCAACCTCATTGTTCTCTACAGTGACAGTCAAGTTCCTGGGATTATAAATGATGAGAACTGGAGCACTTATTTCAGTGAAGAATCAGGCCCAAGCAAATGTTTTTAATGCATCTCCAGCTCATTGGAATGAGAAAAAAGGGATATCAAGCAGTATCCCCCACTGGGACTGCACACAGAAAAAAAAGAGACCCCTACCCTAATGATACATATTTTTCTGAGATAAGTACGTATGTTATTTTCATTATGCATTCTGGTTAAACAATTTCAGAATGTTTTCTACTGTATTTAAGGTGGATTCAAGTTGATACTAATAAGGACATAGAAAATAGCTGCAGTGGTATGAAACTTAAAAGTGGGACTTGGGAAAAGTCTCTTTAAAAGAACAAGAAGTGAAATTCCCACATTATCAGTATTCAGATGGTTTGGAATGTCTGTTTCCATAGGGAAGGAAAGTATTGTATAAATAAGCACAGATAAAGTGGCAACCTGCACAGCATTCATTGTTTGTGATGTAGTCTGTGACGTAATCTGTTCTAGATAAGAGCCTTTAAAAATAGATTCTACTGTAATGGTTAACATGTCCAGAATAAAATAGCCAAGAGAAAATCTTTTTTGTTCATGGAATGCCATAACTTTGTTCGGCTTTTTTTATGAAAAAGGTTTTATATTAGAGATTTCAAGTTTGTGGAATTAAATTGAAAATTATATTCTTTAGTTAAAATCATCCAATCTTAAATTGTTATTCTTTTTTATAAGATTGCTTACTTGCTGAAATGCTTTCGTGTAAGTCTGTAACCCTGCCGTATCTACCGTCTACCAACATAGACCTTTGGTATCATATGCCCCGTTAATTTTACTTGCTTTAGAATTTGTAAGTCACAGAGGGAAGAAGGAATCAGAACACTTAAGGTACATCCTTTTTGTCTCTATCATCGTTAAGTTTAATGGGATCACTAGAGGAGAAAGCCTAAGACAAATGCAGCTTTATCTATCAATTTTCAGAAAATAACATGAGCTGCTTCTGCAGGAAAGCATTAAAACAACAAAAAAAGGCAGACATCCAGGAATGGAGATGTAATGGGTATCTGATTTCTGTACTGGGCAAGTCCAACTATTGTTATATTTCAAGCTGTGACGTATTCACATGCATACATGGATCCTGATAGAAAAGATTTAATTCAGTTAAAAATAAAAATAATAAAAAAAAACAACGAGATTTTGAAACTTGGTAGGGTTTTTGTTTTTGTTGTCACTGTATGATTTACAAGCCCTAATTGCATATCCTATTATAGCATTGTTAAAGCTTTTTATATTGTTATAAAATAGGTTTGACTGTGCACGCTGATTGCTGTGAGACAATAAAAGGTAAATAGTTGATGTGTATAGCTGAAAAAGTGCGGTACGTTTTCCATTAAAGCATAATCTCTCTTGTAGTCACTATAGGGCAGGCAATCCCCTTTGTGCTGATGCATAGCCTCTTAGGGCTTCCTGGTGGGGACTGAGGCTCAAGGTTCTGAGCTGTGACACTCAGCCAAACATGGGCCCTCATATGCTGAACGTTTTCCTCCACAAGCCCTAGCAAAGGTCTCAGCAATGCTTCCTTGGGGGGAAATGCTGTAAATGCTAATCTAAAATCATTTGTAGGTTAGCAGGGGAGAAAGCCCACCCTCTGTGTTTTGTAGCATAATTAAGTGATGCAGAAAAGCAAACAAAAAATAGAAGTACCTTTTAGAGAAGCATCTCTAGTTGTACTTAGACCTGTGAACTACCAATTGCTGGGCAGTATTTTTTACATGGAAATAGAATAATTGATCCTGTATATGGTCCGTGCTAACAGAGCTTTCAGAAGAATGTACAAATGAGAAAAAGATGGTTGCTTCAATCCAAAAGAAAAGGTTAAACACTGCATTGTAGTCTATTCCTCTTTTTTATTCTACCCTGGTCTTTGATGGATAAGATAGATTTCTTGTGAGTTACCTTTGTGGAATCTCGTAAAACTAGGAGTAAATTACTGCACTAAGGGAATGGCCCGTGAGGCTAATATGCTCCTAAAATTACTGATATGTCAAACAAGATTTCAGAAGGCTCTTTATAGTGGTGGGATTTCGTGCTGTGGGCAACATCAGTGTTTTGTTTTCTGTATTACACGTCTGTGACAAACTGTCAGGCATTTGGTGCCTCTGGAAGTGGAAATGAAAAGATGGATGGTATTTGCATGCACTGTTACTGCAGAATCTAAACCAGGGCAATGCCTTGGTAGTAGTTTCACACACCTGACAGTGTTATGGTGACAATTTGCCTTCATCAGTAGTTGGGAAATTGGCAATCGAGCAGGTGGCATTACTTTTTCCAGTGAATATTTTGTGCAGAAAGTACAATGATAGTCAGTTTTTAACTGAAAAGTAACTTATTGCTGAGGTAATCTAGAATTTTGCAGAGTATGCATGGTTATGATCGTTAGTCAAACATTAACCCAGCAACCTATAGCTGAAACAAAATTGAATTTCTCTTAAAACTGCCAAGCTCACTGTCTCTGGGCCTTGAGAAGCTTTTTATATTAACCTCAGTATTTAACAAACCTTTCAACCTGTCTCTGGGAAGGGAGAAGCGTACCAATAGCACTTAACCCTCTTCTTGGAGATGTCCCTTTTCAGTAAGGTCAACATGCAGTGTCAACCCATGTTCTCCCGCACCCTGCTATTATTTTTACTTCCCTAAAGCTTTTACCTGAAGAGAAAGTTGTTTATCCTGGGAGCTCACCTTACACATGTTAAAACTGATGTCAGTTTTTCTCCTGGGTATTACTACATGAATGCTGAATTGCATAGTTGAATGGTTTACAAAAATAGACTAATATTGTTGTACTGTAACAGAGAACGTACTTAAAAAAGGAGACTTCCTGGGCTATAGCATTAATTGTTGACATGTGATATTTAGCTTAAGAGATGTTTATATTCAGTGACAAAAGAAGCTGTCTTCTCCTTTGAATACCAAATTATAATAAAATCTGATAGGTAAAGGAATCATGGGAAACGTGACTTGATATTTTTGCTTGCTACCCTCACTGCAGGTGTGACCTCTAATGTGGAGGCTGAGGGCAGGGTTGTAGTTGGGTTTGGGAGGAACCAACATAAAATAAAGTAAAATAAAGTGATGAAGGGATAAAAGAGGCTTACCAAGGGTGAACTGCTGATCACCTGATATTCTTTTGTGACCATGCCTGGTGCTGCACTGCACTCTGCCCTGTGGCTTTAGTAAATCCTCTTTTTAACCATTTTATATGTGTGTGTTGCATGTTCTGTCTTGAGTGTGTTGGGAATACTCGTCTACTATCCAGGGGGCAGGGTAAACCTTTTGAGTCCCAACAGCTGGTGTGGGATGGTAAACACTGAGGGCTTTTGCGTCTGGAGCCAGCACCTGTGGGCCAGGGAGTACAAGCCATTAGCAGACTTCAGTCTCTGTTACCTGGAGGGGAGGATCAGGATGGGGTCTGTGCTGTTTGCTTGAATGCCATATGTGTTTACAATAGTGCTGGTGAAAGCACTGTTTTTTTTGTCTCCATTCATCCATGAGTCCAGCTCTGCACATGTGTTCCAGCTACTCCATCCTATTTTCTTGCAAGCAAAAGGAACTTGTAAAAAGCTTACCTGCACATTTTGTCATTCTGTGTGTGACAAACAAGATAGTGGTTTAAGGTATCTTCTAAAACTATTTTTTGTTTGCATGTTATATGATATGAAGTTCTAACATTGGCAACTACATGTTTGTTTTTTTTGTTAGTTGCAGTCCTTTGAGGGGAAGATTTCTTCTTTGAGAATACCTGGCCATGGGTGATGCTTTTTCAGGGAAGAATAGGGCAGGCAATGATAGATGTGCTGACTGGAGAGCTTGCACTTGCAGAGGTTTCTTAGAATAATGGGGAACAGGCACAAAGACAGGCCAGAGATGATGAAAAGAGGAGATTTTTCTGTTGACCCAAGGGAGAACAAGTAGAGCTATTCAAAGTTGCTGGTGTGAAAAGCAGGTCTGAAGGAAAGGGCCCTTGTTGCAAAGACACGGTTGGGCAGAAAAGATGCTTGTTTTCAAATGTCTGTATTTTATCTCTTTCACCTGAAGAATCTAGGTTTTCAAACAGAAGAAAGCTTGTTCAAGTTTATCTTATAATAAAACAGCTTCTTCAATGCCTGTTTGGTATTTTTGGTGCATTTGCTTTAAAGAAGAGGTGCAGACAGGTCTGCATCAAAGCTCTAGCATGTCTGAGATCCAATCATAGCATAAAAGTTGAAGATGTTATAGCTGGTAAAAAAAAAAAAACAACAAAACATTAGGCCAGCTTTAAAAAAAATAATCCAATGTCTTATCTTTTATAAATCAGTTTAGTGCTTTTACAATTTCTAGCATGGTTTTTGCTGCTTACCGAAGCTGTTGCTGTGGCTGGTAGAGCTATCAGACCTTATCATATTAGGCCAAACATGAGATGAGGGACCCCACGGAAATTAAAACAAACAAAGATGTTGTCTCATGCCAAATTTGCCAACTGCAGTGCACAGTTCCTTAAAAACAAACAAACAAAAAGCACTCCCAGGCAGTGTAAACAGTGACAAGTTAGCTGCCAGAGTGTTTCTTGAGCGACTGTGGCTTGTGTGCAGAGTAGCTTGACTGCTTTGAGACTTTACCCTTGCTACACTTCCATACTAAAAGGGGGTTACATTATAGTTACATTTGCCTTGTGTTCAGGAAAATCAAGTTGTTTCCTTTTTAAAAAATAAAATAAAATCAGGTTGTTTTCACGAGTGGAGTTGGAGTTCGAATGATATCTTTTTTTTCTGTCTTTGTTTTATACAAAGCCCACAGTAACTTTCATTCCAAATCAACAGTCTATTGTTGACATAAAGAAAAGGGGGACAGCATTGAAAGGGACCAGGACACGCTTGAAAAGTAGGCATGTGAGAATCTAATGAGGTTTTACAAGGCCAAGAGCAAGGTGTTGCTCTTGGGTTGAGGCAGTCCCAGATATGGGACTGGGAGAAGAACTCAGTGAGTGTAGCCCTGTTGAGAAGGACTGGGGGTTCTGGTGGATAAAGAGTTTGACGTGATGATTGACCAGTGTGCACTTGCAGCAAAGAAAACTAACTGTATCCTGATCTGCATCAAAAGAGGAGTGGCTAGCACAAAGAGAGAGGGAGGTGATTTTCCTGCTCTGCTCTGCCTTTGTGAGGTCTCGTCTTGGAGTCTTGTTTCCAGGTCTAGGGCCCCCAGCACAGGGGGGTGTGGAGTAGTTGGAGTGGGTTCAGAGGGGGGCCGCAAAGATGATCAAAGGGCTTTAGCATCCCTCCTTTGAAGAATGGTTGAGGGAGTTGGATTTATTTACACTGGAGAAGAGGAGGCTCAGGGTAGACCTCATTGTACATGAAGGGAACTTCAAGTGTTTAAGGTCACCTCTGTGATTCTCACAGTGCTCTACACCATCAGTGTTGAAGTTGGAGTAGCATCTGCAAATCACATTTAAAACTCTGAGCTTTTCTTTTTATTCCCAGCGATACTCTGCATGATATTGTTAGTTCAAATATGTTTTCTTCTGTATTCTTCCTTTAAGTACACATAACAGTTCATAAGAGAGAGACTCATCGTTTTCTGCTTATCATCCATCCAGTTATAGGACAGCATTGTTGACTTCTACTTTTTTGCAGTGGAAATTAGAGGAAATACTTTACAATCACAGAATTGTAGGGGTTGGAAGGGACCTCCAGAGATCATCGAGTCCAACCCCCCTGCCAAAGCAGGTTCTTTACACCACGTCACACAGGTAGGCGTCCAGGCGAGTCTTGAATATCTCCAGAGAAGGAGACTCCACCACCTCCCTGGGCAGCCTGTTCCAGTGCTCCGTCACCCTCACCGTAAAGAAGTTCTTGCGCACATTCGTGTGGAACTTCCTATGCTGAAGTTTCAGCCCATTTCCCCTAGTCCTGTCCCCACGCACTACTGAAAACAGACCAGCCTCACCACTATGGCTCCCATACTTCAGGTATTTATAAACCTGGATCAAGTCCCCTCTCAGCCTTCTTTTCTCAAGGCTAAACAGACCCAGTTCCCTAAGTCTCTCCTCATAGGGGAGATGGTCCAGGCCCTTCACCATCTTTGTGGCCCTCCGCTGGACTCTTTCCAAGAGATCCCTGTCTTTTTTGTACTGGGGAGCCCAGAACTGGACACAGTATTCCAGATGAGGCCTCACCAGGGCAGAGTAGAGGGGGAGGATCACCTCCCTTGACCTGCTGGCCACGCTCTTTTTAATGCACCCCAGTATGCCATTGGCCTTTTTGGCTACAAGGGCACACTGCTGGCTCATGGCCAACCTGTCGTCCACCAGGACGCCCAGGTCCCTCTCAGCAGAGCTCCTTTCCAGCAGGTCTTCCCCCAACCTGTACTGGTGTATGCAATTATTTCTACCGAGATGCAAGACTCTACACTTGCTTATGTTAAACCTCATCCGGTTTCTTACTGCCCAGCTCTCCAGCCTGTCCAGGTCTCTCTGAATGGCCGCACAGCCTTCAGGCATGTCAGCCAATCCTCCCATCTTCGTGTCATCAGCAAACTTTCTGAGGGTGGTCACTATCCCCTCATCAAGGTTGTTGATGAAGATATTGAACAAGACCGGACCCAGCGCAGACCCCTGGGGGGCGCCGCTAGTTACAGGCCTCCAGCTGGACACTGCACCACCAACGACAACCCTCTGCACTCTGCCAGTCAGCCAGTTCTCGACCCACTTCACTGTCTACTCATCTATCCTATACTTCCTCAGTTTTGTTATAAGGAAGTCACGAGGGATGGTATCAAAAACCTTTCTGAAATCAAGGTAGACTACATCTACCGCTCTACCCCCATCCACCCAGATGCGTGATTTGTTTTAGTTTGGATGTCTATATTTGAAGAATTATCTTTGTCCTTTTTGTGTTGGTATGCGTACATAAAAAAAGTGTTGGGAGTATCTACTGTGGCAACCTCATATGGGATAACACCTTACACTTTCATCTTGGAAGTACACAGTCCCCTGTAGTAAAGGCTGTCTCGCTTCAAGCTTGACGGTAGAAATTACTCCAGTACATTTTCATGGTATTTGATATGAAGGAACCTATGGAAGGATCACTACTGGTCTATGATTCTGGTTAATAGAAATTGATTATTTTGAATGTCCGCAGAGTACTCAATCAACCTGAACTGGCCTTTTCCAGTCCCAAGGAGAGGCTTCTGGATATCTTTGCATTTTAACCAGACTGGGTCTTGATCTGTCTATCCTGGATTTGTTTTCCTTTCTGTCATTAATTTTTCTTTGATTTGTTTTCCCTAATACCTCCCTCACTTTACTTCCTTTTCTTCACCTCTAAATTTCATATTTTTGTTTTCAAGCTAACTCTCCACCAAGGAATATTTTTATTTGTGCTAATTAGTACACAGTGTACTCCAACGTATAGATTAATTGCCTTTTCTTACTTTGCTTGCTTTTTATTTTTTAATAACAATGATTGGATCAGAAATTGAATCTGAAACTTCAGATAGGTCTGTCTGAATTTGTCCATAAGTAGTTGTTTTCTCTGTCAGCTTCTGAACTTTGTATGGACTTTCTATGTGTTACTTTCTTTTTATGAAAAGGTAATGTTAGTCATATAAAAAACAGCTTTCCAAATGTACATGTAATGTTTGAAAATGTAGAAAAGTCATGAAGGAAACAGAACAAAGACTATAGGACAAACAGTGGAATTCATTAAATATTGAAAAAGGTTGGAAAAACAAACAGTGATCTTCAGAAAGCAGATCTTTTAGGCATTACTGGCTATTGGAAAAGTGACCGCAGAAATACGTGATTCAGAAATATGTGCTTTCATGTTTGTATGTGATGAATTTAGAACCAAATAATGGAAGATGTGTCTATGCAGAGTAGATGAGGAAAAAGATAGAAAAAGTTGAATATGGTGAAAGAATTATCAGTCCTATTAGGCTTATGGTTCTGCTGAAACAAAAATGTTACGGGTAGAAGTAGATGATTCACTTTTCTGATAGTGTACAGGATTTATGCTGTGAAGCTGTGTAACACTTTTTTAAGAGTTTTAGGAGTTTAAAATTTGGAAGAAATACCTTAAAAGTTAGGTTGATCATTTTTGTTGTTAGGCTTGATAATAATTAAAATCACACAAAGTCCAGCATGGGACAATGCTCAAGAGATGGTTTACAATTCATCTGAAAAATTTAGATAAATAACAGAATTGGTGGTTATTAGTTGAGGCAGCAAAAGTAAGATTTTCAGCGAGCGTGCTCCGGTGCCCCTCATTTTGCCAGTTCAAATGAAGCTTCACTGATTTTTATGTGCAGTTCCCTACAGCGTGGCACCTGTAGGTGCTGTATCTGAGTAGAAGTTGCTGGTTCTTATAAGCTGTTATCCATGCTTTGAGAGCCTTCTCAAATTACATCAACTTCATAATTTTCAAATATTACCTGAAAATGAATTTTCCTTTATCTGAAAACGTAGTAAATAGTGGGAAAGAATACTGGAGACAAAGTATCTTCTGTTTACTGTCTTTGAAAATTAAGAGTCCAAGGCTGTCAGTCTTCAGATTTCAGGTTTTCCACTTTCTGCAGTGCTCTGGAGAGGGTCCATGGAGATAACAGGTATATTGCCTTTGCCCTGTCTGAAGTTGGGACCCACAGTGTTTGAGCTTTGCAATTCACCTACACATGCCCCAAAACTCCATTGTCTTTGACAGTCATCTTTGGCTTTGGAAACTCACAGTAGAAACGATGCCATGATAGCCACCTGTAGTGAGTTGATAGTAGTGAGGCACTTAGGGAATGCTGTTTACATCTACATAATCAGTGCAATTTTGATAATAGGTATTTTAAATACTTTCTGAACTTATGGAGGTAGGTTTCTGCACCTGAGGGGTGTAAGGTGATACACAGAATATCTAGTCTTAATAGCAGAATTTCCACTTCATTTAGCACAGTTTTCAAACACTGAGAGCCAAAATCATCAAGCACTGATGTTTACGTAAGTCAAACACCAGTATGTTTTTACTTATGCTTATTATTATATCAGTGAAATCCCGGTTACTGGGTAGGTTATGTCTGTTGTCACAGTCAGAAAGGAAGACTAATCATTTGTGTTCAACCATGCATAGGACTTGTGAAAAATCAACAAAGTAACTTTCTTTGCTCACGAGTCAGATTTTCTTCACGCATGAAAAATGATACCGCATTCAATTCCATTGCATTTGTCATTCCGAGTATAAAAAGCATCTCTTAACAAGGTGGTGTGACATAGCGAAAACTTATAGAAATGACTGGAAAATCTCTCTTGTGCCATTTCCATCATTTTCTGTAGAAGTGTATATTGCTTTTCCAGTTGTCAGAATATTTTTTTAAACACACACTGGGATCTTTTTGCTGTTCTTGTGTCATTCTATCTTTTGGGCAGCTTTTTGTGTACAAAACCCTAATAAGATCTGTCATGATGCTATTTATTGCTGGATAGCTGGTAGAATAAATACCATAGGATTTTCATTTTTCTTTATGCTTGCCTCACAGGAAATTTTCATTGATGTTAGTAGTGAGAATTACTGGGATATTCAGTTGCCCATTTACTTGGGATCAAATCTAGTCTGCACTGTCTCTTTCCAGTGTTTTATCTTCATAGAATTAGTGTTTCAGTGAATTTGCTGAACAACCACAATGAGGAATTCCAAACAACAGCAGTAATTGTAGCAAATCCACCAGTTCCTTGATTTAAACCCTCTGGGTAAAATGATGAAATATGGATGACTTAGAAACTTTGTGACTTTTAATGCGTGTGGATTGAAGAAGCCTGAATTTAATGAATTTTGAACCCTAATAGCCACCTTAGGTTTTGGTTGTTTGATTTAAGTCTGTAGTTTTGAAATATTAATTTGCATGTAGTGCCTAAAGATGGTGTTAAACACTGCACCCATGTAAATCCCATTTAAACTTTTTGACTGAGAAAAGTCGTGTTTAAACATGATAGTGCTACTAGGGAAGTACATTTATTTAAAAGGAATATATTTATTGTAGTATGTGCATTTGCAGTGTCTTCTTTGGAGTACTGAATTAATCTTAATTTTGTGTTGTCTTGTTGGAATCCAAGTCTAGTTCCTGTTCCCTTGTGGGCAACTGTTACCTGGTAGGTACAGCAGTGAATGCCTGCATGTATTTCTTGCAGTGTGTTTGTCAGATGCCCAAAAGTGAGATAAGCATTCTGGGGCGCCTATCCATTATCTTGCAAATATGTCAGTTTTTTTCCTTTCATGGATGAGAACTCTTTTTCTTGCCTTCTTTTTAATTTTTCTTTTCCTTCCAGTCCAAATTAGGTGTTTATTTGTGAACTGAGTTTATCCACATGCTTTAGATGTTTATATCCTTCTGGCATAGCATTACTTTAGCAATCAGTTTAATGGATGGCAATAGTAAAACCTGTAAGAGAAAATTTTGACATGATTTAACATTAAAAACAAGTTGATTTGGAAAAAAAAAAAAAAAAAAAAAAAAAAAAAAAAAAAAGATTGTAAGAAAGATTTTAATGCATTCAATTTCAATTCACTTTTTCTTTCCTTTACACGTACTGTGTGGTTTCAAGTAAGATTCACCCACTAGTCTTTGATGATGATGCCTTTTCTTTTTAATGCCTAATAATTTGTTTTTCTTTCTTGTGAGGAAATCCATACATAAAAGTAGGTGTAGAAACAGGCTCAAATTTTAATATGTTGTGCATTATTTTTCACTTGATTTTACAGAGTTTGCTCTTGCTTTCACCTAATGTATGGAAATACGTGCTGCTTTGACCTTTGAAAGTTGATCTTTATCAGAGTTCACATGAAGGGAAAAAGAGGTGCTACCCAAACAAAAATAGCTTAAATTCTTTAATGAGGTGGTAAGCTTTCAAGGATAAGGGCCAATAAAGGGTTAAGCACCAAGTAAGGGCTTTCACGACCACTTATTATTCATTATCCTTCTGATTGACTTTATCCAAACCCCTAGAATTTTTGTGGCTTCCTCTGAAATTTAAATTTACCCACAAGCTTCTGGCTGGGTGCACTCAAGTCTTCCCGTGCCCAGGCTTCACATCCCATTGGCCACTGTAAGAGGCCTAAGCACTGATCAGAAGGTCTGTGTTAGCTACTTCAGATGGGCAGAATGCATTCTTGTACCTTGAGGAGTGCATGTAATTTCAGAGATGGGTAATGTTGAAGGTATTGTATCTACAGTTAGTTTTTCTTCACTGGCTAGCTTGAAATGTCTATGCATTGAATGCACTGACATCAGATATCTGAAAGTGCAGGCACTTGGGATTTTCATTCTGATGCAGGGAAACTCCTGCACTTGATGCAGGAAGGCTTTTCTGTTGCTCTCTGTTCTGAAGCCAGGATCTTACAGTTGAGTGTTCCTGTATCTATCTTCAACATGCATGGTTTCTTCAGAAATAGGATTACCTAAATGCTGTCTAGAGGCTATATTTAGGCTTAGGACAGATGTTACTATGTTTGAAACAGTACACAACTGCAGATTACTTAGCTCTATTTTTAGCATGTCATTAGGTGACCAAATGTCTTAGTTTACAGCTTTGATCAGTGTTTCTGTGAATGAGTGTCCTGCTACAGGTGAGCTGGAACAAAAGAAACTTCAGCTTCTGAAATTGGTGGTTGGTGAGACCTTTGTGAGTGGGAAGTGTCCAAAAAAACCTCCTGGTGGAGTTTGATGGTGTTCTCATACATTACAGAGCTCAAACAATTAAAAGAGTATCTTCAGATTATCGTCTCCTTCTCTTTATCTCATGGACTAGGAAGAGTTTGCCAAATACTTTATAGAAGAACAAATCCTAAGTGATGGAAGGAGTATTGGTTTATTTCCTGCCTTTTAAGGCATGAAAAGACCCATAAGACTAAGTAGCATTTAATTGCTTCCTTTTTGTACTCAGATAATAATTTTGTGGATTTTATTTGAAACTCTTGGTTGTCTTTTAGACGTTGGGAAATGTCTTATTAGTAATAGAGCAGGAATATCTCTTGTTCTAGCTGGGTGTTGATTTATTCTTCACCTTTCAGCATCCTAGTTAATTATTGAGCAACAGGATCTAAAAGTCCAGCACAGCAGGATTTTATACTTTGATCAGCTCAAAACCATAAACATCTTAGGAACCACTGTACTAAAAAGAAGTATTGGAAAGATTGAAGTGTGCTAATTTGTTTAGTTTCCTCTGCATACATAAAAATAAGGAAAGAATTCCTGTCTTAGTATATTATTGCAGAAATTAATTCCATGCTCTCTACACTGAAGTATTTGAAGATGTTTGTATTACAAGTTAAAAACACAGAGGGAATGCTACATGAAAGACGTGCACTGGTTTGACAGACTGAAATGGGGAAAGAGCACATGTGCAAATTCAGAAGTGATAAATAGCATTCTTTACTGTGCCCTGAACACTAGATCAGGAACAAGGATGCCACTCTGGCTGCTTCACTTGGAATACTGAGGAGGGTCTTGTCTCATCATTGGTTCCTCCAACATTTTAGACAACTGAAACACAGCAAAAAATAAAATGTGGCAGATGTATGTACATACTGTAGATTCAAGAATGGTGTAATCAGAAATTCCTATAAACCAGTCCTTGCATAGGAAAGCACTCTGACATTCTTTCTGCTAAATTAAAAATAAAACTCAAGTTGTTAGCAGTGTGAGAAAAGCCAGTATTAGGAACACTAGAAAATGAAATGAATTTTAAGTGTGGTATGAGGTTTTAATTGGAGAGACACGTATAGTGACATTGACTTACATTACTAATGCATAGGCATTCATCCCAGTATGCTATTTTACCTTTTGGGTGGTAAAACGTTCAGATTCCTTTGTATCACATTTCATTTCAGTTTTTGTAAACTTGGGTAACTCAATTATTTGACTTGATTGAAAATTAATTAGAAGTTATACTTGATAAATAATTTAGGGTAGCTGCAAAGTGTATTACTGAATGATTAAATTTAAGATATGGGTATGGTCTGAAGTTCTCAAGACACTTGCACTTCTTTTCCAGAAATGACATAGAATTTCACATCTGGAGTTGGGGGATGGGGTACCTCTCCTATGAAGAAAGTTTGAGGGAACGGGGCTTGTTTTGTGTCCTTCCAGTACTTGAAGGAAATATGTAAACAGGAGGGGGAACAGCTGTTTACAAGGGTGGACAGTGATAGGACTAGGGGGAATGGTTTTAAACTGAGACTGGGGAGGGTCATTTTAGATATTAGGAGGATTTTTTTCACACAGAGGGTGGTGATACTCTGGAACAGGTTGCCCAAGGAGGCTGTGGATGCCCCATCCCTGGAGGCATTCAAGGCCAGGCTGGATGTGGCTCTGAGCAGCCTGGTCTGGTGGTTGGCAACGCTGCATGCAGCACTGGGGTTGAAACTGGATGATCTTTGTAGTCCTTTTCAACCCAGACCATTCTATGATTATATGATCTGATTGAAATTCCAGAGTATCCATTCCCATCAAATTGAAAAAGACAAAAGTTGTTTTTTAGAAACTGTGAAATGTTTCTGTTTCTATCAAAATAGGCAGTGATGCATGTATAGCATGCATCTCGAACATATCTGTAATTTTCTTTTGGCTTTTATGAAAAATGCAGGGTTTGAAATAGCTTTTTACTGATATCTTAATTGTGTTCTGTTGATAAATTCTCATTTGAAAGTAGTTATGTTGGATTTTACTTCCTTCTATGGTATCACAGTGTATGTATTAGTTATCTCTTTTGGCTTTGAATTTGTTCAACACAGAAATATGAATGTCTTGCATATCGTTTTACTTTTCTAATTGCACATCTGTTGTGTAAATTGATTATTTTGAAGGTGTGCCTCAATTATACACATTAGCAGGCACTAAAAAAGAGCTCATAAATTGACTAATGTTCATGTGAGGATTGTTTGAGTGTAACTTTATGTAGACTGTGCCTTTACTTTTCTTCTTGCTGTTGAAATGGATAATATTGTAATGTTACTCCTCCTCCTGCTACTCTCCTTTTCTGTAGAGCTTAGAATTTGCTGGGAGTGTTCTTCTTTTCTAAGTTCCTGAAGTTAGGAGACAATCAAGTGACCTTCATAGAAGGAACTGGGGTTTTGTAGTCTGGGGAAGTGGAGGCTGAATGGAGACGTTATTGCTCTCTTCCATTACCTGAAAGGTGCTTACAGGGAGGGCATGGCTGGTCTCTTCTCCCTGGTGATAGGAGATGGGATGAGGGGAAATAGCCTCAAGTTGCACCAGGGTAAGCTTAGGTCGGATATTAGGAAACACTTCCTTACAGAAAGGGTTGTTAAGCACTGAAATAGGCTCCCCAGGGAGGTGCTTGAATCACCATCCCTGGATGTGTTTAAAAACTGTTTGAATGTGATGCTCAGGGACATGATTTAGCAGGGTTGTTAAAGTTAGGGTAGCATGGTTAGGTCGGGGTTGGACTCGATGTTCTTTAAGGTCTTTTCCAACCTGAACAATTCGATGATTCTATGACCACACTTAATCAGTAAAAGCAGTAGTTACTGATAAGCTGACGTGAGCCTAAGGAATTGGGAACATTTTAAACTGCATCCATACTAGATACAGCATCCCAATATCTGTTCCCAGATCTTTCCTTGATTTCAGTGGGACTAAGCATACAGATGTGCTTGAACAGTTTCCACCTATGACTGATTCTCTTCTAATATCTGTAGATTTAGTACAGTGCTGTGTTTTCTTTTTTTGTTGGTTTTCTTTCTTTCTGTGTGTGAAAAATAAGGATTCTGGTACTTAATAGCTTTGTAAATAATCTAAGGATTCTTGAAAGCAATTTGAGATTAAATACAGTTTATAATGATATTAGTAGAAGCAAGTTAAAATAATTGCTTTTTAATGATGCCTTGATTATGGATTACCATAACAGGAAAAGGAAGGTAAAATAATGAGAAATTGAAATAATGACTTTGTTTTTGCAGGTTCTTTCATGTTGGTGAATACATCTGGGAGATACGCAGGACAGAAAGCTCACCTCCTGATGCCGCATCTAAAAGAAAATGATACACATTGTATTGATTTCCACTATTACATTTCAAGCAAGAGTGGATCTAGCCCTGGCACTTTGAATGTGTATGTAAAAGTTAATGATGGACCTATCGGTAACCCAGTGTGGAACACATCTACTACTGGTACTTGGAACAGAGCAGAACTGGCAATTAGCACCTTCTGGCCCAATTTTTATCAGGTATGTCTCATTTTTTTAATGAAATTGTGTTTCTTGTAGTCAGCACCTGGCTCTAAATTATCATTTTGAATTTAAAATCAAAATATGTTTCAATATGTTTTATTGATCTTTATTTTGATTACATTTTTGTGTGTAGGTGATGCATTTATACATGCATATAGCTATGTTTAAATGTTTACATATATTTATAGAAATGTGTGTTCATAAACACGCACACACTTCATATGTATGTATGTATGGCAGATGTGAGCCCAGAGTTATGAACTAAATGAATATTGTGGACAGTTTACATGGATGGTCCATAGACTAGAGGAATAATGAGTGTGTGAGTACATATATCAATAAGCAAGATAAGTGATGGTAATTAGTTAGGATGTGTAGAAATTGTGGGATGGTGGTGTAAATGGTATGAAATAAGGCAAGAATATTGTCTTAATTTCAGCTGGGACTTAATTCTTCAGTGCCTATTAAGATGCTGTGTTTTGGTGCTAAGACAAAAACAATATTGATAACACACCAGTGCTTATAGCTGCTGCTCAGCAATGTTGTACAGAACCAAAGCCATTCACAGTGAAGGACCCAAGGAGCTGGGAACAGAATCAGGACAGCTGAATTAAACTGGCCACAGGGATGATATTACGTACCATATGACATCATGCAGGAATTTTGAAGGGGATGGGAGTTCATCTCACTCTCTTCTACTTCTCAGGCACTAGCTGGGTGTTGGTCTGGGGTGGTTAGCAGTTGTTTGTGTATCATTTGTTATATACATTCATATATATCTATATACTTGTCATAATTATTATCTACTTCCTTTTCTCTACTTTGATAAATAGTTTTATCTCAACCTAGGAGTTCTACTTTGTTTTTTTCTTTTTGATTCTCTCCCCCAACACACTGGGAAGGAGAAGGAGTGTGCAATCAATCATGTGGTGCTTAGCCACCTGCCAGCTTGAATCACAACAAATGTGGAGGAAGTAATCACATTGAAACAATCAAGAATTTCTTCTATTGATTCCAGTCGATCACTTTAATTTCTCAATAATAAATTCAGTAATTCTTTCAGTTCATTAAGGATGCTGGAATTGAATGTCAATAGATTTTACTGCATTAGAGTCTTTAGGTTTGATTTAGATGATGAATACTTGTTGACCAGTGCAGTCATAAATAGAACGACAGCTACCAAAGGAATGTGCTTCTGATTATGTCTTAAAGATTTAGTGCCAGTTTCTTAAAAGTGTTGCTTTTCTGTATTTAAGTTTACAGATTATATAGTTATTTACTATCTCGTACAGCAGTTCAACAGTTTTTCTTGTTCCTATGAAAACAAAGTCTACATCTACATGAACAAGTAATGTGCCATAAAGGAAGGAGACCAATGGAAGGAGTTTTTACTTGCACTGTGCTTGGTTCCCCTGGGCCGACATTTTTCACTAACCATTTGAAGCTTTCATGAGGAAGGCGATCTCAAAGATGGGGATTCTTTAATTGCAGGCATCTCTAGGAAATGTGGTGTTGTCCTTCCACAGTGTATTCTATGTGTGTTTTATGCAGAGAGTGACAGCATTTTGATTCCTACATCAATATCCTGACCACTTCTATCACATGTGGTAGAGCCTTGTTTTTGTTTCTGCATGTGCCAGGAGTGACCAGGTGTTAATTCTTGAAGGAGATCTGGGGTAAGCTTAAGAACATCTCAGCAAGCTTCATGGGAAGAATTCATGGTGTGGATCACCTCAATTGGCCATTGATTTAGTGGAGGATACTGGCACCTCTTCCAGAAGAGCAGAACAGCCACACTCCTCCTCGCAGTGGCAGCGGCCCTTCTGGCTGCCGGGGCACACTGCTGACACACGTTTAACTTGCTGTCAGCCATAACCCTCACATCCCTTTCCAAAGGACAGCTCTCCAGCCTCTCATCCCCAGTCTGTACATATATCTAGGGTTTCCCTGTCCCAGGTTCGGAGTGCTCTTCTGCACTATTTTAATCTGTTTGCAGGCTTTTTCTTCTTCATGGAGTCTATTCTGGGGATAGGCAAGAGAAGAAGAAGCTGGGAGAGGGGACAGAGGAAGCAGAGGACCCACCTGAGAGGTGTCCTGCAACAGTTTTGTTTTGTGAGCTCTTACTCTTTCAAATAAAAAAATCCTAGCTCTTCTGTCACAAACTCTTGTCTTTTTCCTATAAAATCCAAAAGCTCCAGAACTTTCTCTCAGGCTTTATCAGAAGCTGGGTGACATAACTGAACAAATGAGAAGTCTTCTGATAATATTGTTTAAGGAATGATAAGGGCCTTTTTAACTTTTCACACATGAAGGCTGGTGGTTTCCTGAAAGTAGTGTTCAGGAAAAGTCTTTGCTTTACCAGATGAATGGAGAAAGCAATGCAGTGGTCTGATTTGCTCTATTGTGTTTTAAGTTGCATATTCAAGTAGGCATCTGCATATCTGTGAATGCACTATAATTCCATTCCATTAATAGGGTACCCTACAAGGTACTAGCTGCAGATGAAACCAAGATTCACTACAGACAAACTGTATGATAACATTCCACAGCTGTGATATTTATATAACCCGGGATGCGTGAAAACAGTGGTGTTAGTCTGTTTTGCTACTGATTCGTGAAGAATGTAGGCAAAATAACTCCCACTAATGGTAGCTGAGTAGAAATTAAATCCTGTAGTGTGGAGTGAATTTTAATCCAGTGTCTAAAGATTTATTTCTTTAAACCACGTATTAACACACATGCAAAGCATTCAAAAGATTTAATGGTTAAGTGTTTTATTAGTGTAACACCAGTTATCCAAGCTGCCTAATACCTTTCATGTTGAGTTTCCATTTAGAAGTGACTCTTTAGGAGTACAGTTTCTGAACATTTCTCTCAGTATACACTTTTCTTTTTACTAATAATTATTTGTGTAGGTCTCACCCCATATGAATGCTATGCAACATATATAAATCACTATGATAACCTGCATGTAACAACACTAATTGTAGTCTAATTACTGCATATTTAAACTTAAATTGTGAAGTATTCTGTTGATTAAGACACATTTAATTCCATAATTAATGGTCTTCCAAGTGCTACTGTTATCATCTGTCTTTGACTTTAGGATATGTCTACACTACATTCTAGCTACTGATTACAGTATAGTTGCAGTAACACAGGTTTACGGTGCCAAAACACCTTCTGAGGGTCAGAGATAATCAGCACAGCTTGTTCTTTTCTGCTGTGGCTCCTGGTCCCTGAGTTACTTGTTTCAAAGTAACTTAGGTTTTTTCTGCATTATTTTTGTGCATTACAGTTTACCATTCCATTGGAGATGACCTGCAAACAAAACAAGGTTCTGCATGACTACTTTCTCCCTCCTCTGTATTTGAACAGAATGTACACAGAAAAAAAGGAAAAAAAAAAAAAAAAAAAAAAAAAAAAAAAAAAAAAAAAAAGAAAAGAAAATGAGAGAATTAAATATTATGTAGATATCTGTGAGAAGCAGTAAGCTTGTTTTTAGGTCTTGGAGACCAGCGTCAGTAGGTTGAGAGGCTTCTAAATTGATGCTTTAAAAGAGATAAGTGAGATAAAAGTGAATGCTGAGAACACTGTTTCTCTAATGAGGACAGGAGATGTTATCATTTTTGTCTCATTTTTATTCTTTTGTTTTTTAATGTTGATTTTTTTTCCCCCAGGTTACATAATGGTTCTCAGACAAGTTTGTAGTATTTGTAATCTATTTTACATTTGTTATAATGTTTCCAGTTTTAAAACTTTACAGCATGGGAAATGCTACTGCTGAGTAGGGTCTGATGAGAAGCTTTTGTTTCCAATTTCTAACCCTGCAAGCAAGCAATTTGGCACAGCACTGTTACAAGTTACATACTACCCCCTTGTCACTTTTTATATTTTGAATTATTTCCTTTGTAATCTGCTCGGGGTCAGTCATGGCTGCTCTGAGCTGAAACAAATCTTGATTTTAAAAATAAAACACAACAAATACTGCAGTTTTTTAAATCCAGAATTGGAACTGAAAAGGATTAAAAATAATTACTACTGGAGTGTGCTACTCTGTTTGCTTGTGCACCTTCTTTAAATATAATTTTCTTGGAAGCTGGCATGAATAGAGGTAAGCACCTGGTATTAATTCTTGATTTTTTTTCTCAGTGAAGACACAATGGAGTTGCAGGGTATCACTTCACATTAAGATGAGATTTACCCTTTACCAGTCTGACACTTTCCCCTGTAAATTGGGAGTTTAGGGAATAAGAAACAGTAGATCCAACTTGCTTTTTCAAATCTGGATTTAAACTTTCATTTCCTTCAGAACCTGTTTTATACAGGCTGTACTTGGAGTTTGGTTCATGCAGTGTACTTCAGCCTCCAGCTAGGACAATTAAGTGGAACTCTTTTGAGCAGTGAAGGTTGTGCTCAGATTCTCATTTGTTGTGTGCTCTACATTAAACTGCATGCTTATGGTTCCTGAACTGCACTTTGAACTCAAACTTGGAAGTGCACATTGCTTTTTGAATGGCTACTGGTCAAAAATCTTCTTCACTGAGTTGTGTGATTTAGGAATGCATTTATTTTGAGAAAGATGTGTGAGGGTAGGCCACATATCTAAATTGAAAAAAACCCAGTAATATATAAATGTCCAAGAGTAAGCAGATGTGTTCTTGTTTACATTTAAACAAAGGTCCAGTGTTTTCTCCCATCCCTTGTTCCTAAACCAAGAAAGATGTGTCTTCAACAGGGAAATATTTAACCACATCTGATTTAAAAACAAAGCAAGAAGAACATGATGTAAACCTGGTAGATTGGAGCTCAGTTTTCACTGCTGTTCACCTTGTAGAGGTTTCTTTGGACTCTCAGTTTGGCAGCACAACCTAGGTGTTGTTTAATGTGCTGAAGTGCTCATTTGAGTGTTAGACAGTAGTTGTGTAGGAATGATAGATGGAGACCGCACACAGCATGCAATAAATTCCTAACCTATGAGGCTTAACCATGTTCTAGGTGTGGCAGTGCTGCTAAGAGCCCGAGTAAATAAGCTCTGACAGGTTTTTGTGGATTCTGGGAAGGACAAAGTCAGAAATGTCCCTTAATGCGGCTTTGAAGAATCAGTAAGAATAGGGGCAGTCCTAGGACAGGACCCAAAGGGGAGAAGTGCTCAGTTTGCAGGGGTTTAAGATGTTGCCACTTCCCAGCACCTTTGTGTAACCACTGGTGTTTGATATGACCAAGGAAAGGAGCAGCTGGGGGTAAAACACAGCAGACAGTGAAGAGAAGGCAGAGAATGTTGTTGGCAGGGTGGGATGTGTGCTGGAGGAGTCTTGGCCTAGTTCATGGGGAGCAAAAAAGCAGTCTGATAGGAAACTTTCTCAGTGCTCCTATTTTCCGTCTTTTTTTTTTTTTTTTTTTTTTTTTTTTTTTTAAGTGCTATTTTTAAGTCATGTGAAGTAGAAAGTATTTACGTTAGGTACAACCCACCTTTCAACTAAAAGCATTGTGATTTTTCAACAACAAAGGCAGGAATTTACAGAGCAAGGTTGTGTGGCAACAAAAACTATTTATTCCTATTGTTCAGGGGAGCTGAGAAGTTATCGCGAGCCACACATTTTCAGCAGTAAGCATTTATGTTGGTGAGCAGCCCCCCCTTCCTTTGTTCGTGCACAGAAAGGGGAAGCGGCAGGATCGAGAAGCTAATTTTGCCCTTCATTGAAGCAGGGAGGCTCTGGGACATGCAGCATTAGGCCACTTCCCTGCTTCCTGCTTGGCAGACCTGGGAGGCCAGGCAGCTCCCAGGCCAGCATCAGCCCAGCTCTTCCTGAGCAGCTGAATGTAGTGTTTTAACCAGTTGTTTCCTGCCTGATAAGGTGATGGAATAATAAGACTAAGAAATCAAAGGACTGCCCAGCCTGCTGTTGCTTGGATGTCGCCTTTGTTTTGACTGGAGTCTGTCGTATTGCCCGCAGGTGTTGTGGCAGCTGGGAGGAAATGCAAAGTTTGGCTTCTGAAGTAGAAATGTGAAATTCTACAAAACACACAGCTTTTCAAGTATGAAATGTTAGAGAAAGCTTGGTGTGAAGTAAGATGTGAAGTTTTATTTCTAAGAGAGATAATTAGGGAAACTGATCCAGATCTGTGAATTGTCATATAATCATTTAGGATGGAAAAGACCTCTAAGATCATCAAATCCTGACAGCCCTGTCAGCTTTTTAGAGGAAAAATGAGTTACCAGAGATGTTTCTAGGTCCAATCCTGAGCATTCCCATGCAGTGTGCAGTAAACTTACAGGGTGTTTGCAGACATCTGTAGAATCAAATGTGTTTTTTTAATGTAAGCGGGAACATGCTTGCTTGAGCAGATACTATGGTTCATAATCTTATTTATATTAATAGAACTGTACTGGATTTGGATACAGAATTTGATAGTATTTCATAGCCTATGAACAGACCGTAAATTCTCTTACTGTACTTTCAGTGTGTTTCACGTTCTTGAATATATGAAGGGAAAGGCACATCAGTGATGTCTGTTTGGCTGTAGTATATCACTGCTGGCTATAGCGTCCTTTTCTATTTACTAATAAATGTGTCTTTTCTGTCAAAAAAGACTAAAATATGTGGTCAGGTAAGTTGATGTCAGCTTGACTATTGCATATAATGGACACCTGATTAAACTGACTATATTTCAACTTGTAGAACTTTTCTTTGGAACTTGCTTTCCTAAGTGACAACATTTGTAATTTAGTAGCACATCCAGTTGGCAGTTTCTGGATGCATTGCTTGGCTTATTTGTGACAATGGTATTTTTGGTATATTGTCTAGAGATACTGCAGAATATTTTAGATCACTCATTGAATCTTTCTCTCTTGCTGTAAGTATATGCTAATTTAGTTATTTCAAGGTTGTATTTTCTGCTAGTAAGCTGATAGAACTGGTTTATGGTCAGGGTCTGTAGTTATCTGTGAGTATATAGTGATAAGAAAGTATTTGAAAGCTATTGGAAAATCTGTGGCTGAACTCCCCAGTTATTTTGATTGAGATCGATTTCAATCAAAATAGCACTTAGAGTTAGAATCACAGAATTATAGGGGTTGGAAGGGACCTCTAGAGATCATCGAGTCCAACCCCCCTGCCAAAGCAGGCTCCCTACACCACGTTGCACAGGTAGGCGTCCAGGCGGGTCTTGAATATCTCCAGAGAAGGAGACTCCACCACCTCCCTGGGCAGCCTGTTCCAGTGCTCCGTCACCCTCACTGTAAAGAAGTTCTTGCGCACATTCGTGCGGAACTTCCTATGCTGGAGTTTCAGCCCGTTGCCCCTAGTCCTGTCCCCACGCACTACTGAAAAGAGACCAGCCTCGCCACTATAGCTCCCACACCTCAGGTATTTATAAACCTGGATCAAGTCCCCTCTCAGCCTTCTTTTCTCAAGGCTAAACAGACCCAGTTCCCTAAGTCTCTCCTCGTAGGGGAGATGGTCCAGGCCCTTCACCATCTTTGTGGCCCTCCGCTGGACTCTTTCCAAGAGATCCCTGTCTTTTTTGTACTGGGGAGCCCAGAACTGGACACAGTATTCCAGATGAGGCCTCACCAGGGCAGAGAAGAGGGGGAGGATCACCTCCCTCGACCTGCTGGCCATGCTCTTTTTAATGCACCCCAGTATGCCATTGGCCTTTTTGGCTACAAGGGCACACTGCTGGCTCATGGCCAACCTGTCGTCCACCAGGACGCCCAGGTCCCTCTCAGCAGAGCTCCTCTCCAGCAGGTCTTCCCCCAACCTGTACTGGTGTATGCAATTATTTCTACCGAGATGCAAGACTCTACACTTGCTTATGTTAAACCTCATCCGGTTTCTTACTGCCCAGCTCTCCAGCCTGTCCAGGTCTCTCTGAATGGCCGCACAGCCTTCAGGCGTGTCAGCCAATCCTCCCAGCTTCGTGTCATCAGCAAACTTGCTGAGGGTGGCCACTATCCCCTCATCAAGGTCGTTGATGAAGATGTTGAACAAGACTGGACCCAGCACAGACCCCTGGGGGACACCACTAGTCACAGGCCTCCAGCCAGACACCGCACCGCCAACGACAACCCTCTGCACTCTGCCAGTCAGCCAATTCTCGATCCACTTCACCGTCCACTCATCTATCCCATACTTCCTCAGCTTTGTTATAAGGATGTCATGGGGGACCGTATCAAAAGCCTTACTGAAATCAAGGTAGACTACATCTACCGCTCTCCCCCCGTCCACCCAGCTAGTGACATCTTCATAAAAGGCCACCAGGTTGGTCGAGCACGACCTCCCCTTGGTGAACCCATGCTGAGTACTCCTGATAACCTCCTTTTCTCCCAGTTGTCTGGAGATGGCATCCAGCACAAGCTGTTCCATCACCTTCCCTGGGACAGAGGTGAGGCTGACTGGCCTATAATTACCCGGGTCATCCTTCTTGCCCTTTTTGAAGACTGGGGTGACATTGGCCATCCTCCAGTCTTCAGGCACCTCCCCAGTTCTCCAAGACCTTTGAAAAATTACAGAGAGCGGCTTAGCAATAACCTCCGCCAGCTCTCTCAGCACCCGCGGGTGCACCCCATCAGGTCCCATGGATTTATGGACATTAATGTTTCCTAAGCACTCACGGACCACCTCTTCCCTGACTAAAGGGAAATCTCCCATTCCCCAGATTCTCTCATCAACCACCGGGGACTGGGATTCCTGGGGGAGAGCCCTTTCACTAAAGACAGAGGCAAAGAAGGCGTTCAGTATTTCCGCCTTCTCAGCATCCCCCGTTACCAGAACACCCCCCTCACTTAGTATGGGGCCCACATTCTCCCTAGCCTTCCTTTTGCTGTTAATGTACTTAAAAAACCCTTTTTTATTATCCTTTATCTCCTTAGCTAGATTCAGCTCCAGGTGGGCTTTAGCCTTCCTGGTCGCATCTCGGCAGTCCCTGACTACATTCTTATATTGTTCCCAAGTGGCCAGACCCTTTTTCCACATATCGTGTACTTTCTTCTTTCTGCGGAGCTTGCACATGAGTTCCTTACTCATCCACGCAGGTCTCCTGGCACCTTTTCCTGACTTCTTAGTTACAGGGACGCACCGATCCTGAGCCTGGAAGAGGAGCCGTTTGAATGCTAGCCAGCTCTCACAGGCCCCCTTGCCTTCTAGCACCCTGGCCCACGGGATGGCCCCAAGTAAGTCCCGGAGGAGATCAAAGTTGGCTCTCCTGAAGTCCAGGGTAGCAATCCTACTTTTTGTTTTGCTTCCTCCGCTCAGGATCTCGAACTCCACCATCTCATGGTCGCTACAACCCAAGTTACCCCCGACTTTTACTTCCTTAACGAGTCCTTCCTTGTTGGTGAGAATAAGGTCCAGCAGCACCCCGCCCCGCGTCGGTACCTCGACCATCTGCATTAGAAAGTTATCTTCAATACACTGCAAGAATTGTCTGGACCGCGCATGCTTGGCCATATTGGTCGTCCAGCAAATATCTGGATAATTGAAATCCCCCAAAAGTACCAACGCCCGGGAGCGTGATGCTACTTCCAGTTGGCTACGGAAGGCCTCATCAACCTCCTCTTCCTGATCAGGAGGCCTGTAGTACACACCCACTACAGTGTCCCCCTTACCAGCCTGGCCCTTGATTCTCACCCACAAGCTCTCGACTGCTACATCACTCTCCCCCAGGTGGAGTTCAATACATTCTAGCTGCTCTCTCACATAAAGAGCAACTCCACCACCCCGCCTTGCTAGCCGATCTTTCCTAAAAAGGACATAGCCCTCCATGACAACATTCCAGTCATGCGAGCTGTCCCACCACGTCTCTGTGATCGCAATGAGATCATAGCCATGCGATCGCACACAAAACTCCAATTCTTCCTGTTTATTCCCCATGCTTCGCGCATTAGTATACAGGCACTTGAGAGAAGGAGCATCTCCCCACCTCTCTCCATGCCTTTGAACCCCTTTGTCAGCACCCAACACGCTCTGCTTTAAGCCTTGAACTGCCACCTCAGACCCAGCGGCCCTCATTTTGTCCCCTTCCCCCTTCGTACCTAGTTTAAACACCTGTCAATTAGTCCTGACAGTTCCTCGGCTAGAACCCTCCTACCCCTTGGAGACAGGCCGCTTCCATCTGCAGCTGTCATGCCAGGAGCCGAGTAAATTCTCCCATGATCAAAAAACCCAAAACTCCTATGTCGGCACCAACTCCTTATCCATTTGTTTAAGAGGTGGGTTTTTAGGCCCAACTCAGTATCCCTCCCTGTCACTGAAGGTACAGATGTAATAACCACTTGTACACCTGTACTGTCAACTACCCTCCCCAGTCTCCTGAAGTCATCTTTTATGATGAGTTCTTGGTTTTTTACTTTTTAACTGTTGAAACACAAAGCAGCTAGAGAATACAGGAGAGAAATCGGAAAAATTGGGTTTGTTCAGGCTGTTCTTTACCTCCACACTTGGATTCAGCTTGCTCAGCAGCTTTCTTAGCGGCATCATATTTCTTCAGGAACTTTTCCACCATTTCTGAGACCAAACTGTCTACTCACTGTTCTTCACTGCCATGTTGTAACATCCCTGCCTTTACTGCGTGTTTCCAGCACTCTGCAATCATTTTCGTACATTACAGACCTACTCTGTTGAAAGTAGTCTTGGTGGGTCCCCAAGAAATGGAGCACTCTCCTCCTTTTTCAGTTTCCTTTCTTCAGTCTTGTACTGCCATTGAAACTCGAGGTTTCTTTGTGCAAGTTATCAGCTTGTTTGCTTTTTTTTTTTTTTTTTTTTTTTTTTTTACATATTTCCATTTAAATGGTGCTGAGAATAGCAGGGACCATCATTTGAAAAACTCTTTCAGTTTTTAAAATGGAAGCTATTCCTTTGATAGCTGTGTGTTCATACTTCCCAGGGTAGTTCTTAAGACGCAAGAAGCCACATACATAACCTAACCACTCCCCATGTAGATGGGCAGTATCAGCTACAAGTGGCATCAGAGTGCCTTCAGGCATTTAGAAATCCACGAGCTGGGGTTTGTGATTGAGCAGTCTCTGTCTTGCAAAACTTGTTTCTGCAAAAATTGTTTGGTGGATTTTGAACTTTCTTCATGGTCGTTTCATGTTTTCCTCTTGCTGTCAGGTTCACCTGGGGGCAATGTTAGCACTGCAAGTTGAAATTTCTGTATGGACAGGAGACAGAAATAGAAGGAAAATTAGATATTTTTCTTGTCAGCTTTGTAGAGTTAAAGCTATATTTATGGCAATTTTACTCCACCAATGTTGAGAAGAAATTGATGGAATTTAGGGAGAATACTGTGATATTTGGGGCAAAAGAATTGAATTGGTGCCCACTGATGAAGAAATGAGAAAGAAGGAGAATGGTGAGAAGAGGAAATGAATTTGCATATCTCAGGGTCTGTGTCAAAATCAATATTGGTCTTCTACCAGTGTTTATTCAGCAATGGAAAACTTTAATATTAGGGGGCTGTATGTTATCCTTACAACATGCTTGTGTTTTCTGTCATTCTCTTTCTGCCGAAATAAGTGTAGCTAAGGGTGTAGTATGTAGTGTCCATCTGCATCTATTCCAAGATCAAGTGTCGCATAAATGTGAAAAGTCGCTTCTCAATTTCAACTTCTTCACAAGCTGACTTTGAGCATGAGCTTCTTTTCCATTGCTTTGGAAATGTACCTGCTGATGTTACTGGCGTATTTTCTTCTATTCCATATAGACATTCTTAGGCTATTAAAAGTAGGGTTGCCAAAATTTGGAGATGTTTACTTCTGAGTGTGCTTAATTTAAAATAACAAGAACACTCCATTTATTTTGTGAACTATTTATAGCCATTAAACAAACAATGGCATATGGATCTGCTTTTCTTTAATTCACGGTATTTGTTAGAAGATTAAGAGCATAGAAAATACATTCTTAAAAATGGTTCCATTTGTATCTGATCCTGTGTAGAGCACTGTATACTGAAGAGTGGTCATTTATTTAGTAAAAGTAGGTATGTGTTCCACCAATGAAATAATTAAAAATAAATTATTAATTTTAATACTTAAGAAGATTATTAGGTAACTATTTTGGCAGACCAAATGCTAGGGGGAGTATTTTTCACTGTGGGCCTTGGTCAATCACTCTAGCAAATTTCTGAAACAGTATAAACATGAAAAATGTAATTTAAGTTCTGTCTCCTTTTAGTAACTCATTTTGAAGTTCTTTTGATTGTTCTTCATTTACAAAGAGCTCTCAAATGTTGAAAGAGTTGACATATTTTTCCATAACAAAGTATTTTTATATTTCCTCTTTTATAAAGCTGCTAACAGAAATTCTCTCTTCACTTCTTAGGTTGTTTTTGAAGTGGTAACTTCAGGTCACCCTGGATATGTGGCCATTGATGAAGTGAAAGTTTTAGGACATCCATGTAGTAAGTACCCACTTGCTATTTTTAAATCATCTAAAATGTATGTGCTACTATCCCTCAGTAAATGTTAAGGAAAAGATATTGAAAATGTCAGAAAACAATGTCACTACTATAAAAATACGCTGTGTATATGAATTGTTGCTAGCATTTGAGCTCTGTACCTTACCAGCTTAGGAGATATATTTTATATACCCTTTCTGCACAGCAAGAACCTGCATCATCTAGCAATTCCTTCAGACCAAAAGTCATCAAGCCATGTTAAATGTCTCTCTGTCAACATCAAAAATTAAATGCTGAGGCACTAATGAGAGAGCAAGAGCTGAACTGATGACATGTGACTACTTTTCCAGTTCTTAGAAGGTAGAAAACTCAGCTGTTTGAGGGCTGTGGCTTTGCTAAACAAGATTGCTCAGGGTATGTCACCAGGGAAGAAAGTTCACATTCATGGCTGAATTTTGGAACTTTTTTTTAACTGCCTTGTTTTCTAATATGTTTCCTTATCCCACTGGGATAAGTCACTGACCTGCTAGGAGGGAGTTCTGCAAAAAAATACCTTAGTGTCCTAGTGGACAACAGGTTGGCCATGAGCCAGCAGTGTGCCCTTGTGGCCAAGAAAGCCAATGGTATCCTGGGTTACATTAAAAAAAGCATGGCAAGCAAGACCAGGGAAATGATCTTCCCACTCTACTCTGCCCTAGTGAGGTCTCATATGGAGCACTGTATCAGCTCCTCTGTTAAAGAAAGACAGGGAACTTCTAGAGGGATTCCAGTGGGGAGCTGCAGAGATGGCTAGGGGCCCAAAGCATTTATCTTATGAGGGAAAGCTGAGAGACCTGAGACCTTTCAGCCTGGTGGAGACTGCATACAAATATTTAAAGGGCAAAAGTGAAAAGGATGGGGTTAGTATCTTTTCATTGGTGCCCAATGACAGAACAAAGGGTAGCGGGCACTAGGTTGGACAGTTCCATATGAACATGAGAAAAAAAAACAACTTAGTTCGAGAGTGAAGGAACACTGGAACAGGCTGCCCAGAGTTGTTCTGGAGTCTCCTTCTCTGCAGATATTTAGACCCACCCAGATGCTTTCCTATGTAGCCTACTGTAAGGAGCCTGCTTTGAAGGGGGGTTGGACAAGATGATCTCCAGAGGTCCCTTCCAACTCCAATTCTGTGATTACTAAGAATATGCAATAGTTAGTTCCCTTAAGTTCTTTTAAGAGCAGTGCTAAAATAAACCTTGTGACTTAGAAGTTGAATATAGTAATCCAGGTGTCTTTAACAAAATGCTTATGGAAACGATCATTTTACGTATTTACTATTTGTTTAGTATCACATATTAAGTATCATAGTATCATAGTATTGTGCGAGTTGGAAGGGACCTTAGAGATCATCGAGTCCAACTCCCGGGATTCAAGCCCTCTGTGTAGCAGAGCGGCACTTCTACCCCCTGCTCCACAGGGGGGGATTCGAACCCGGGCCCCCTGGTGTTGCAAATGGGAATTCTACCGCTGCGCCACCGGAGGCACACATACTCTCTTTCCTTCTGTGGTGGACATGGGTCTTGTATGAATATAATTTGTTTGGTTAAATGCAGCTGTATTGCTTTCATTTTTCATCATAGTATCATAGTATTTACTATTTGTTTAGTATCACATATTAAGGTCATACAATAAACTGTATGTTTTAGTCTCACTGACCAAATGACTAAGTGAGGAAAAAGATACCAAATGCTGTATAATTGTTCATTCTCTTTTTATGACATATTGTACTTGTATGCATTCTTTGTGATTTGTAAGAATGAGCTGCAATTTAAAATAAAAAGTGGTTCATCAGTTAATACTGGAACACCTCATAAATATCGTTTTAGTGTTAGTGGCAAAAAGACACAGACATTTATTCAAATGTGAAGACAGTTATGCAGAATCAGCATCTATTATTTCTGAATCACTTAGTTCTAATAAACACAGCAGGCTCTCACATTCTTAGGCAGTATTTGCACTTCTGCATTCTGAATTTGTATCTTAGGTTTGACTAGTGAAGTATAAAGCAGCACTTTATCAGCATTGTAATTTTTCTTGGGGAGTTTTTGAGAGGTTTGATCTGTGAATTCATTCTCAAAATCTGCAAGTCCTGAGTTATATCTTGTAATGAGCAGAGTTCTTATTCAGTGGTAGAAACTGTAACAAAACAGATTATTGATGACGTAACTAAAATGATAGAAATTAAAACATCAAACTAGTTAACACTGTCTGCAAGAAAACAGAAAAAAAAAAAAAAAAAAAAAAAGCATTGAAAATAAACTATTTTGTGTATAAAGCCTTGCAGGACTCATAATGACTTTTTTCCTGTACATTGCCAGGAAAAAAAAAAAAAAGGAAAAAAAAAAAAAAAAGTACTTTCTAAATGATTAACTTTTAACAAAAATTGAAAGGGGAAAAGTACACTGAAAACATGACATACTTTCTAGGCAGTTGTCTGGGTAGCGTGAATAAAGGCCAAGTGGAACTTAAGACTGCGTGTGGAACTGAAAGGCATTTGTTTGGCAATTGGTTGGTTGGTTTGTGTGTGTGTATTTAAAAATCCTAAAGCCCCTTTCTGCTTAGACCATACCTCATAGTTCAGACAGGCCATTTTAGCAGTGTTTGCAAAGACTGAGGAAAAAACAAGTATGGTAGAAAGGTAAAATCAGATGTTTAAAAAAAAGAGAGAAACTTCCTGTAAATTTTACTGAGTAGTCAATCAATAATAATTTGATAGGAGAAGAAGGTAAGAGTCTGTCTGCCTTGATTTCATTGGGAAATGTTCAAAAAAGAAAAATGCTACTTCTAGTAACCTTGCCAAAAGGACAGCTGTCATGAAAATATCTCCTCCTGTAATTGGATAGTTATTTGGGCTATTTTCTTCCATTGTCTGCTTCTTATACTGACTTATGCTGGTTGTTAAATAATTTGTTTTCTTGATTTCTGGTTGCTGGTTATTTGTATACTTCTCAAATCTGTAGTTTCTCCCAGCAATGAGCTCTTCTAAGAGAATGTCATAAACATTTTAAACAGTTGTGATGCTCTGCTAGAAAGCAGATGCTTAGTTTTGTAGCTTATTCTAATATTAGCTGTTCCGTGACTGAGAGCAATGTTCAGAGCCTGGCTTATCTGCTTGTATAGATAGTGCAAAAATTCTCCTTGACTGCAGTAGGATTTGAATTGCTGGGCAACAATGCATTCTCAGGGGTGAGTTTCTGTACCAAATTTCTATGTTTTTCTGTCAAGATTTTTCTTATATCTAGTAAAACAGTAACACACATACTCTCTTTCCTTCTGTGGTGGACATGGGTCTTGTATGAATATAATTTGCTTGGTTAAATGCTGCTGTATTGCTTTCATTTTTGCTAAGGAGTGTTTTCTCTTTTTAAATTAAAAATAAGCATCTGCTTTTGTTCTGTGTTGTTGAGATTAATTTTATTTAAGGAACACAGCTGTAGATGGTGAGACGAGTTATGTTAGCATTTTAGCTGTTTCATGCTACAATTCTAAAGCATCTCCTCTAACTGTACCTGGTTAAAAGGAGAACCTGTTTCCCTGACAACATCTCACAACTTCTTGCTGTTTTGTCTAGTCAGTAGACTATCTAATATATTTTTATTCAGAACATCAATTAGTTTTCAATAGAATCTTCATTAATACAGATTGTTATTGCAAAAGGGATGCTGAGCTAGGATAATTTACAGCAGGAATAATTAAATAGCACCCATCACTTCTGCTTTTTCCCAGACACAAAAGAATAAAATAATAAAATTAAAACAATCTAAAATATAATTTGTCCTTAGTGATTTGAGCCTTTTAAAATGGGACCATGTATTCCATGTGTTAATCATAACCATTGCATTTGTGTTGCTTAATTTCAAGCCTTTTTCTTCTTCCAACAGCAAAAACGCCTCATTTCTTGCGTCTTCAGAGTGTGGAAGTCAATGCAGGACAATTTGCTACTTTTCAATGCACTGCCAATGGTAAATTCAGTACAAGTGACAGACTTTGGTTACAGGTAATTTATTATTTCCTAATGCAGTAAGATCTGGAGGAACGGGAGTTCTCCAATCTGTAAAATGTATGAAAAATGATAAAGCCATCTGTTTGATTGATTGTAAATTGTATGGTGTCTTTGAAATAATATATACTAGGTACTGTCTTCTAGAAACAGGTACTGGTTTTGTTACCTATTGAGATCATGAATAAATGCAATATCTCCAAGGAGAGCTACATCACTTTCCTAATGTCTGCTGTAACTGCAACATAACACATTATATTCCTGTCTTGCCTTTGTATCTGGTGAGATTGTATTTTCCACTAAAACTGCACTTTCTTTTCAAATATAGAGAAGACCAATATGGCAGTCAAATCTGACCTTTCTGCTTTACAGTCTTGAAGAATCTTACGTATATTTATTGAGTCTAATTTTCTATTATTCAGTAATGTAACTTCTAGATAGGCGTCAGATTTTAATTTAAAAGCTGTCCTTATCCTTGCATCAATAAGATCCATCTTCCAGAATCTCCCTTGGTAATGGGGTGCAAATCTAACAGTTGTCTTGCTGCTGTCTTTCCAGAGGTGTCTGTTCTCTACTGCAAACAGTAGTTTGTGTTTAGATTTAGCATTAGGGGTATACCAACCTTCAGTTCCCTATATTTTCCCTCTGTGAAAAACATGTTAGAACCAAGATCTTGTCTGTAAGAACAGGAACTGCATGCGGTATGTGGAGGGGAGTTGTTTGTGGGGGGGTGGGAGGTAAGAGAAATGGAAGCAATAACAGGTGGGACATTGATGAGAACTTCTCATTTTTTTTAAATTCTTCATTATTATTATTATTATTATTATTATTATTATTATTATTATTATTATTATTATTATTATTATTATTATTTTCAGTACAGCTTGCCTTTCACCCTGCACTTAGTACAAAATTTTATCTAGCAGTTTGGAAATTATTCAGATCTGTGGAGCAGGTGAAAAAGCTTGGTAGTTTCAGGAAAACTAGCACACAAATAAGTATGTCCACTTGAAAAGCGAGACTACTTGTTTGTCTATATATGCATGATGAACTGTTCAGTCTATACAGGAAGAGCCCAATGAAAACGCAGTGGAAATCTGTGTTTGTATTTGGTTTTGCACAGATATTTGCAACCCCTGTGTTGATACGACTGATGTTTCTCTAACCTTCCAGCCCTTTAAAGACCGTATTATAGTGTTGAATTGTTAAATTAGACTCCTGTCTTCCCTAAACTGCTGAGCTCTTTTGAAGGCATGATTTTCCAGTCATGAAAAAAGAGTTTAGCACGTATGAGAAAATAATAGGTTGTTATTTTGTCAGTGATAACCTTTCCACAGCCTTTGAACTTTTTCATAATGTTATTTTGTAAAATTGAAGGTAAAATTTATTATAAGAAAATCCAGATTCCATTCAGTTTTTCCCTGAGTTGCATAGAAGTGTCATTTTCTCTTTGGTTTTTGTTTATGGAGTTTAGTTGGTACGTAAATTCTTTGTAAGGCTGGAATGCCGTTTCTTTATTATAGAAACACTTTTTTCTTTTAGATTTTATTTAGTATAAAATCATTCTTCTGAACAACCTTAGTGGGATATCTTTGCTGAGTTTAGTTAATTGATCCCTTGCTTATACATGGTTAGAAGAAAAGTTTTTTTCTCCATTTGAAGGATAAGAAAGTAGTGACAGTCAGCCAACTCTTTTTCAAATAATTTCATATACCCGTGGCCCCAGTGTTTATTTAGCCTGCCTGTGTAGCCTTAGCTCCCCCTAGTAACCTGTCCAAGATTGTGCAGATTCCAGGTGTATCCTTGTGTGAGAACAGTTTAAAAGTTGTCAGAATCTCCTGGCTTGTGTAGATTTATTTTTATACTTGTTTGCCAGTTTCCACAGATGTCTGCTTAGAATAAGAGTGGTCAAACAGCTCAATGTGTTGAATTCTGCAAATCAAGGCTATGAGATACGCTTCCAAGTGGAATTGGCTGTGTTTTAGTGTAAAAGATAGCCAGACCTGGAGTTCTTCATCTGTCATTTGAAAACATGTGTTTGCATGGTGTGATACTGAGGAATTTTGAATAAGCTTGCTCACTACTCTCATGTCACTGCCACAGGACCAAAAGTACAGTGAAGCTATCTATCATAGCTGCCAGAAAACATAGTTTCCTCTATGTTGTATGACTAGTAAAATAGATACTAAAATCTTTTGACTGCTGGTAATAGGAGAACCAATATTTAATTTTAAAACATCTCAAAAATGGGGGTTCTTATGTACACTAGAGCCAGAATAAAAGGAGTTGTTGTACTGAATAATTGGTCCCGTACTCAGGTTTTAGTGTTACTGTAGATAGTTTGTTCAACCTCTCTGATACACCTGCATTTCTTCACTGATAATATTAAGCCCATTCCACCATACTTCTGTTGTTTGATTTCCATAAGTTCAAAAACCCTTTAGGGAAAACCATAAGATAAAAACAACTGTGTGATGATAAAAGGGACCCTTGATTTTGTCAGGGCCTTCTCAGCATTTCTGCTATGCAAATCGTGGCACTATTACTATTGTATTTGGACATGGCAATTCCAAAATATCAGGAGATAATTTGCTCCCAATAATTTTCTAGTACCTGTCATTTTTTTCCAGATTCACATTGTTAATCTGAAGGACAGGAAAACTGCATGTGGAATCACAAGCCCACTGTGTTCAATGACTTTTCTGATTGCTTTCAGTGCTGTCAGGTTTTCCTTTTCATACTTTTATTTCTTTTATATGGTAGCTGCCAGCCTCTATACAGCAGAAGACATCAAGTGTAGTAGGAAATGTGCTTCTGGCAAACAAATAATTTTCTTTTTACACTCTGATAAATTGTTAGAGATAGAAGTTCTTTTAAAAAAAATAAGAATGTAATTGTAACTTGGTTTGTCTCCTTATCTTTGCTGAGTAGTTGTTGCAAACAACATAAATGTTCTTAGTTTAATAATACCAAGGCGTTGAAGCCAGTCATGTTTTATTCCCCCCCACACACCTTTTTTTTCCTGTCTTTCCTTTCAAGCCTATCCTACTGTTACTCCCTATGGAACTTTGAAGTTTGGAGCATTATAGAAGATTTTGCAATTGAAATTGTGACAGGTTACCACAGATTTTCTACCCACGTTAGGTCCCTGAGACATGGAATTTGTGTCATTATCTTCTGGTCGGTATTTACTGTTTCAAGAAAGAGAAGACAGGAGGTTTTTTGCCTATGCCAGTGTGCAGCACTTTGCCAGAAAAAACGTATTTTTCCTGATACTACTGGGCATCTGTGGACCATAGTGCATGAACAGTGACTTCAGGCTTATTAGATAATTTGACAACTAGTTGTGGTTACTGTCAGTGATACCATTTCCAGTTGAAGAGAATGACTTAAGAACTTGACAGAACCATGCAAGTTTGTTTTTGCTGTTGTAACTAATGTCCAGTAAATAAGATTTTTGGCTAGGTTGTATATTTATGAATTCATGCCTTCATTAGCTTGCATTTTAAACATAAACATCCCTAAAAAGTAAATGTGATGACATGAATGAGGGAATGTTTAGAATGAACAGATGTGTCTCATCTACTTGCCTTTCCTTTATCACATCTGTGGATAACACACGTTATTGTCAGTATGAGATAACTCACTGATTGAACAAAAATGTTATCTCTGTGCTTTCTTCTTGTTACTGCAGGGACCATATGGGTTACTGAAACGTTTTCATATTAAAAAAAAAACACACACAACTTCAATTAATTCCTGTTTGAAACTTCAATTTTTTAAGTTGACGTTATCAGTAAGATACAGTACTGGACGCTAAGCAAGGTGAGAATCCAAAGCAATGAAAATACACCACAGGAAAAGAAAAATGGTGTGTTGGTAGGTGGAAACCAAAGTTAGAATTTGCAAAAAACAAACAACCATGCAAAACACATGAAGCTGAGGTGTTGTCCTCTGAAAGTCTTGAGTTAGAGTTTAACAAATTGACAGTATAAAAAACACTGCATAATCTGTGCTTTTTTGGAAATACCCTTCTTCTGGAGGGTAGCCTAGAGCAATGAAAAAGAAACAAAATGATTTTTATTTATTTACTTTTACCAGAACCCTTCAAGCCAGGAGTTTCAATAGTAGCTTAAAAAAAAAAAGAACAAAGTTCAAAAATTGTGGGTTTACTTAAAAAGAGGTAACTATCTACCACTGCCAGCTCAAGATAACACACATACAGGTTTTCTTCTCTGCAAGCATATGATGTGTGATATTGCATGAATCGCATATTTACATACACAAAACGTTGTACTCAATAGTAGCTGAAATTAAAATGATTATCAAGTGAAACTGAATGAATATTAAAATAATAATTTTCAGGTCTATACTTGGAAAAAATTGTGCCTCATCAGCCTTAGAAGTTTGAATATCTTGAGCATTCATTTTTTAGTATATTGACGTGTTTTATTTTCTATAGGACTCCAGTCTTGTTCGTTATAGTGGATCATATGATTCATTCCTTAATATTGGGTTTGCTTCCTACTAATATATGCTTTACTTTGCACACTAAATACTGTACAAATCAATTGTAAAAAGTCTTGTTCATTTTCTAGTGGAATTGTTACCTCTTATCTTAGTACATCACAATATTAAGTTGTTTCTATGAGATGGAATAGTAGGATCTTCATTTTTTAGTTGACAAACATAGACACTGAGACACTGGGAAATCAAAACTTACCTCTTACTTTTGAAAACAGTCGGAGTTATCTGTATCTGATCTTCTGCACGTGAGGCAATAAATAGCTTTTTCCATTCCTCGGTTTTTACTGGTGCTAGCTGCAATAGCAAGTGCTTAGCACTTCTGGGAGTTGACCTCCAAGACTTAAATCAGGCATCTGAAATATCAGTATACAGTTAGAAGAGTCCTGGGAAAAGTTTGAACTGACTTGAGTGACATCTTTGACACAGTCACACTTATTAAATCACACAGGTTCTTCAATTGTCTTATTTGTTCCTCA
This sequence comes from Excalfactoria chinensis, assembly GCF_039878825.1. Lineage (NCBI taxonomy): Eukaryota > Metazoa > Chordata > Aves > Galliformes > Phasianidae > Excalfactoria > Excalfactoria chinensis. The sequence continues at coordinate 48,045,001 of NC_092826.1, forward strand.
GCTTCTGAGACCCAACTTCCTCCCTCCTAATATACAGCTGGTTCATTCAGTTGCTTCTGTGTGCTACTGGCTCCTAAAACAATATAGAGTGACATTTCAGGGGCACTGCGCTTCATGTAACAGCCACGTATCATGGAATTCTTTGGTATTAATTCCTAAAGGTTACTTAAAACATCACTAAACATGTGGCAATTACACTTATCAGACCAAGTTGCATCTCGGCTCAATGTAAGCAGCCTTTCTTGAGAAAGTGTTCCTCAAAAATGAATTGGAGAGCTACATTTGATGAAAGTGATTAATCATTTCCTTGTGTTTTTCCTGTTATCCTTCTAAAAGTGTTTGAAATTCAAGTAATTACTTAAAAATATTATTGAGACACACGCATGGCAGATATATGGACCCAAGGGCAAAAGTTTTTTGAAACTATAGTAGGGTCTTTTAGTAGGCATGTCATGGCTGTGAAAAGTAACAGCATCAAACTTAAGAAAGGCAGGATGCTAATGGATGTTCTCTGATTGAAGGGGAGAAGGTCAATTCTTTCAAATTTATGATTTATATTTATAGAACAGAAGCTGCTGTATTTGCAGCCGAGAAAGAAAGACCAGTCCTGTGCTGGCAAAAACTAACCTCGCGAACATATTGGAGCTTGAAAGTGTGGAAAGCAACTCTACAGAGAAGTATCTATCTGTCCTGGTGGACAAGTTAGTCATGAACTAGTGATGTGCCTTTTGCAGCAAAAAGAAGACTAACAACCTTCTGGTCTGTACATGGGAAGAGTTCAAGGGAGATGATCCCTCTCATCTGCTCAACATTGGGGAAGCATATCTAGAATACTGGCTCCCGTATACAGGACAGATATGGTCACAGTTAAGGATGGCTCAGAAACTGGAAGATCTGGGATAAAGGGAAAGCTGGGATTTCTACAGCTTGGAGAAGACTCAAGGGAAATCTTGGAGGGAGCTAGAGTGACATAGTCAGACTCTGAAACAGGTTGCCCAGTGAGTCTGAGGATGCCCCTTCCCTGGAAGTACTCAAGGCCAGGCTGGATGGAGCTGTGAGCAACCTGGTCTGGAGGGAGGTGTCCCCGCTTATTGTAGGGGGGTTAGAACTAGATGATCTTAAAGCTCCTTTCCAACCCAAACCATTCTATGATTGTTCGATTCTTTTCCATGGTGTAAGAGGCCATAGATCCAAACTAAAATATAGGAAACTCCACTTAAATATTAGAAGGAAAAAAAATATTGTTTGGCTGTTCAGGCACTGGAACAGGTTGCTTAGAGAGATTAAGGAGTCTCCATTCCTGGAGAGAACTCAAAATCTACCAGGATACAGACCCCATTTTGACCCTACTTTGAGCAGGACAGTAAGGCTGTCTGTCTTGGAAACAATCCAGAAGCCTGGGCAGCAAAGGTGTATTCTGGGCTAGGCGTTCTGATACAGCTGGATTACCCTGTCTGGCATAAGAGCCTAGTGTCAGTAGCCATAAAGAAATTTCAGCGTGTTTTGTTGTTACTATTAAATAAATACATAAAAGGGTAGTTGGAAGAATGAAGTTCACTCCTAACCTCAGGAATCAGTTTCACTATTCCAAAGTTTTGAGAATGCAAATCACATTTTAGAAGCTTGAAATGTTATTGAAGATATTTGATTTTTGGTGAAAATATCTGACAGAAGTCTATAAAGTTTTACATTATGGCATCAGTCAAAACTTTTGATAAATCAAACTATGTAGGTCAAAGAGCAAGATGGACACTACTGATAGTAATATGAAATGAGAAACTAAATAATTCAGGTGTGTGAAAACAAGCAAATTTGATGACTTTGATGAAGAAAAGTAAGTGACTCTTGATCAGCGTAAATCACTTCTGAGGGGAGAATTGTGCATTGCTCTGTAGTGTCAATCAGTCATCCACCAGGCTGCAAGGAGTGATATCAGGTATCATTTCCCAGAGGTGATCCTTCATCACTTGTCTAGAAGAAGTGGATGCTACTCTGCTAAGGATATGCCTGTGACAGTAAAGTACACTGTTTTCAATTAGCTTATTAGCTGTTGCTGCTTGTATATGGAATAAGGAATCTAAAGACTTGTAATATAGATTTTTTTATTTTATTTTATTTTATTTTTTTGTCGTAAAAATAGCCTTTTTATTACCAAGACAGAAAATTATCCAAGCTTGTTATCCTCTGTTGAGTAATCTCCTATGACCTAAAGATATTGGACTTAGGCAAGCTAGAGGGGATGGACAAGGCCATCCCTCTTCTCCATCTCAATCCATCTGAACACATATTTTCATTGGGTAAAGTAAAATATAAGAAAAGTTACTTTGGGATTAACTTCTGCAGTCAAATCTTGATATTCTTGTCTATACTGGAAATTAAGGCACAAAAGTAGCGTTCTTCTTTTCAAGAACCTTGCTGTGATGTATTAATGTTCCAGTTTTTCTGGAGTGTTAAATAATATAGTAAATGGTGATTGGCAGAGCTGAGATAATGAAGGAGCTGACCTGTGCCACTTGGGGCTGGTAAAATTCAACTTGCATCTCAGCAGCGTGTTAGGTATGCCTGTTGCTGGACCCTGAAGACTGTCTTGATCTGAAGTGCTGTTCAGCAGCAGCAGAATCGCTTAGGGACACATACAAGTCAGGCAACTGATGAAGTAAATTCAATCAGCTTTCTGTGCTATGCTCTTGGACCTTTGGGAGAAAGAAGCAGTGACCTTTACAATGAATACTGTAGTTAAAATGTACAGACTTCCAGCTGGGAGGCATAGTGTTCAAATTGGAGCTGTATGGAGGCTTCTTTTTTAAGACCAAGGGCAGTTTAAGCTCGTTTGAGGCAAAGAGAACTGAAGTAAAGACTAAATTAAATTAAACCCAAAGGAAAGGCAGTAGGAAGGGAAACAGAGCATTGGAGAATGTCTGTTATGGGGATGGTTGTTGAACTATGGGACTGACTTGGTAATTAAACTCAAACATCTCCAACCAGTCCTCTTTACACGAGTTTGTCTTCTGCAAAAACCAATGTGTACATTGGTTATTGTTGCTTATTACTGCTACAGCTATCTTCACTGTTGAGAGGTATACTTTACCCACTGATGTGCATCTCTTACCTCCTTACACTCCAAAAAGGCAGCTCTTCTGCCCTAGACAGGATGTAGTTTCTCATTATGAAATGTGTATGTTTTCCTTGGCTACTTTGTAGGACTCATTAAGTTTTGACCATTATTCTGGTTGTTTTAAACTTTCAAAGGTTTAAACTTGAAGCTGTTCCCCAGACTTGCAGGGTAGACTTTCTTCACATGGCCCTTTCCTTTCCAAACAAGCTAACACTTTTCTTGAAGAGAAAATGGGACATGAGCACAGTGTTGGTTTTCTGTTTTTTTGTTTGTTTGGTTGGTTGGTTGTTTTTTTTACCTGTCCTGTTATATAATTGGAGAGAAAAGGCATACAAATGTCTACTTCACTTTCCTTCATAGGTACAAATGAAAATAATGCTAATGTTCTTTCCTTTCTCACTTTTTTCTCATTGCTCCTTCTCAGTCCCTCCATATGCCTATTCCTGGCATCTGCAGAATTCTAAGCCAACGTATTGAAGATCACTTATATAGTCTTCATTTTTTAAGCAAGGTGTTCATCCTAGCTCTTGTAGTTTTTAATACAGGTAAAAGCATGATGAGTACTTAGTGTTTTGTGTTTAAAGGAGTTAAGATACAGAGTGAGATTAAATGACTTAATAAGTAGAACTGTGGGTTCAGCAAAATGCTTAGCATATGCTTGGATAGTTGTCATAATTTCTTTATGGAACAAACTTATCCTTTAGAGAGAGATTTTCTGGTGCTCGGTTCTCTCCAGATGTTTCTGAGAACATAATTCTGTACAAATGATTTTGGATTCTGTTGTGTGCCATTAAAAATGAATGGAAAGAAGGTTTGAGATTTTTACTGTCTGTGAGCACTGGAAAATTGTTAGAGAATATTGACATTTCTCAATCAGTCTTGAATTTTGTGTAAAAAATATAAAATGAGTGGTTTTGTTGGTGCTTTATTTTACTTCCTGAAAACCTCTGTTTGGTAGTAACAGATCTTCTCCTGTCAGAACAAAACAGAAGAAATTCAGTACGTATGTACTGAGTATCTGCCTTGGGTAAATAACAGTGAGTTTAGTGGCTCCAGAAAATAGAATAATGTCTTTGTTTATTTTCTGCATGTTTAATTGTATCTTCAAGTAGATAATGTTGATTGATATTTAATAATGTGACTACTTGATGTGTAGCTTCAGTATATTTTACAGTTTTACCTTGTAGCTACAACAGGCATAAGAAATAGAGATTTACAGGGAGCTGTGTCATTTGAAGAAAAGGATAAGTAATCAAACATAAAAATATTGAAACTTCAAATCTTTCCCGAATGGCAAAACAATAGCATTTTGCTTGAATGCCCATTAGTTACTCATACAGAGCACAATTCTGGCTCATAGTAGAGTAATTCTGAACAGAACAATAATAATCTTTTTTCCAGCATGGCCTCATTACTTGAATGAAATACACTTGTTAACTTATACAGATGGAATAAATGCAGGATAATCATAGGATCTGCGGTGGTTCTAATCTAGACTGACAAGCAGTTGTCTTGGTTATGAAAGCAATTCTGGAAATTCAGAGGTAGAGTCAACTTCGAAATTATTAGAATGAAAAATATGAACTCTGTGAAGCAATTTTGTTGAGGTATTAATTGCTATTTGATTTAGATTTAATACGTGTTTTAAACCAAATTGCTTCTGGCACTGCTGATGCTATTTGAGATCCTACTGGCATGACTCTAATCAGGATTTTATAAATGTGCATATTTGAAAGTGGGATAATGCAAACCCTTTCTTTTAATAAATGTATGAAAAGCTGCTTAATCTACCTGTATGAACAGAGGGTAACTGACCGATGCTTCCTTTTAAGTCTCTTCTGGCAAAATTGTTGAAACGCACTTTGAGAATGATTAATGCAGTGGTAGTGATAGATATAACATCCCAGAACTTCAATCCCTTTGAATTACTTCTGCGTTTTTCTTAAAACTATTTCTGAAAGCTTTAATATATATCTTGTTGCTACTAAATTGCTGTTCATTTAGGAGACTTAGTGTTAGTTCATTGCCTAAATGAGACTGCAAGTCTAATTTAAATAACCATCATCCTATTTCTTTTCACTCTAGCTTGCCTAGAAAGGAAAAATAATGTTCTTTTTTGGGTTGTTTTATGCTGTATCTGGGTGAATTTAATATAGTGGTAGTAGAAGAATGGATTTTCAAGATGTTTATATACCAAGATTAAATTAAGATTTTTTTAAAATACCTGCTTGTTAAATTACATATTGCTTAATAGAAAATGTATTCTTACCAGTGACTCACTGATTAATTATATTCATTGTTTTGCATAAATAGCATTCTTGATTTGTTTTTGTTTGGCTTTGTTTAGATGGTTTTTGTTTTGGTGAAACATTCTCTGAACATTTGGAAACATAGAGGTTTCTCAGCAACCAGTGGAATCTGTTATGTTCATTTTTGGATCTCTGCATTTTGCGGTCCGTTTTTTTGCAGTCAAAATTCTTCTGTGCTAAGTTAGGTAGCTCTGCCTTAGGGATGCAGCCTTTGTACTCCAAACAGGTATAGGATTAAATGATTAAGGCAGTTTCCTCTTTCCAAAGAATGCAGTGTCCTGTTTATGCAGTTTTCCAGGTCTCAGAGGCTGAAGGAGCTAGCAGGCTTAACATGCATTAAAGCCTCAGTCTTTCACATGGCATAACAGCACTACTGAGCAAAGTAAAAAGAACTGTATTTTTCCTGGTGAACTGAATTTAATAGGAAACAGCAACACAAAGCACAAAAACCAAGAAGACACTGCAAAGTTACTCTGACAGTCTGAATGGTCTTTACTATACATTGCTAACATGTTTCATTGAAAATCATTTTCTGCATTGAGACTAGTTTGTTTAATTTTCATTAAGATATGATGCACTTGTGAGGAATCTCACATAAAGATTGTTAATTTGCAATTCAGTAAATTTCAGTATCTATATTAAGAGCTGAGGCTGAAGTCTTTTTATTACTGTAATTGTTAAAGCAGTAGATAACCAACCACAGAAATGGTCTCCTTTATTTGTGAAACTTCAAAGTTTTGCGTTTGAGTTCAAAAATCATTTTTGTGAATGCTACTAAATATAACATTTTTAAAAAAAACATTGTAGAGGTGTCTTCTAATATATTCAGTAAAGGAATGTTGACTTGGTATTAATGTGGTTTTCTTAGGTATTCTGAGTAAAATGGCCGTCCACAATTTGCGTGGAGCACTTGTTTATCGTACAGTATGCTTAAAGGGACTTGTTAATATAGAAAAGGTAATAGGTTGATGCACTCTCCCATTCATGTGCCCACTGTTATAGCTGTGCAGCTTCTTGAAGATGCTATGCAGTGAGTCAGTGAGGAGAACTGTGAATCACAAGTAAAGAAAGAGGAGCTGGCTGTATGGATGCAGTTAAAGTATAAACATTTCTGTATTTGTTTGTGAAATGGTAAATAAGATTTTTATTCTGAAGAAATGCTCGTTATTGCACTTGGCAGTTGCTGAAATAACTGGTTTGTAGGTTTAGTTTGGTTTTTCTTTCCTCTGCATTTTGTGTTTAAATCTCTTTGTTTTTATTGTCTCATTGCCTGTGAATTAAACTCCTCTTATGCTTGAATTTATTACTTTGATTACCATTCATTTATGCTCAGGCTTATAGCAATTAGGTGACTCTCCTCTTTTGCTGAAGAGGGAAAAGACCTGGTCTCTAGAGCTATATTATTTCTTTTGAAAAGTAAACAAATTATGTTGCTTAGTTTCTATTCCAAGCACTTTTTCCTTGGAAGTATATTTTTCATAGAAAGACTATATGAAAAAAAAAACAACACTCAAGGCTCAGGGAAGGAATGTCATACTGGTGATTTTTGTAGGATTGCTGGAGTTCTAACTTGTCATTAGACATGTTGCATTTTGTGAGTTTGGTAGTGTTAAGAGAAGTCAGTCATGATCTTTATTTATATTAATATGCTTTGCAGGTGAGTTGTAATAATGATAATAAAGGCTTTCTGTTCTGGAGCTCCTTCATTTGGAAGGCACCCATAATTATCTGTTTCATATACGAATTCCAGTGGGGGACAGAAAGCCTCAGATCTTCTTCAAAGCTAAGCTACGTTCTCTTGAATACTCGTGGAACTTCATTATTTGAACAAAATGATGCATCCCTGTGAAACAAACCAGGGCTTCTCTGTTTTCTGGTCAAAATTATTGGCATATGAATGGATATCATGTAGTACATCCCTATAGTCAGTTTGATTTTGATAAGATTTTTGCTGTTTTAGAACAGCAGTGAAGATATTTGAAATCAGGTGAGGTTGGTATGTTTGGGAATAAATGGAAGGTGAAAGAGATTAGGCAGTGGTGGTAAGGATCTGTTGCAGGCGGTAGGAGGTTTGAATAAGTCTGTGATAGGAGACAGCCCTCTGTGTGGAGTCAGCAGGGAGTGTGAATGCATCACACTTTTCCTTGGTCTCCTCTCTTTGTGTGTTTGGCTATTCCAGAATAAGACAGAGAATATCCTGCCTTGTGGCATTGCCTCCCTTTAACAGTATCCTGTAGCCTTTGTCATTTAGGTGAATGAACAGCAATAGCTAAACTGGGATGCCTAAATTTAGGGTAGTATGGTGTGGTTGCATTAGGACTTGATGATCTTGAAGGTCTTTTCCAACCTGAGCAATTCTATGATTCTAAATAATAAAATATTTGCGCAGTTCTTCAGTTGTGTTGTAATTTGTGAGGATCTTGTTAAATTCTGGCCATGGAAGCCCCACATGAGCGGTAGGTGTGCACTGCAGCTGGAATGCAGAGGTTCTTGTTCACACTTGAAATCAACTGAGCTAGTGTAGGTGCTAGAATTAATGTATGTGTGATGGCAAGTTGTTCCCTAGAGAGTTATTTACAGATTTCTTGGCAGGAGGACATAGCCCATGCGGAGCTTCCTGATGTTGCAGATAGAGAAAGGAAAAAGCTATCATGGGCAGATGCAACATAAGCACAAGTCTTTATAGTATGAGAACGGCAAAAACACACTTTAAAGCAATGATCTGTGCTTAGCAGCTCTGATAATTGGGACTAAGCAGTCACTTTTGTAACAATTTAAACATATATGTGATTTTAAATAACGTTAATTCTCCAAAACCATAAATAACTTAATCAACTTGCATCATGGTATTTCCTACTGCTTTTTCTTGAATGATAATGAAGTGGTAAAATCAGTAAAAACAGTAGTTTTGCAACAGTTGTTTTGAATGCTTCTTTCCAAGTTTTGCTTTCAGTAAGTACTACGTCAGAGAAGTCAGTTGATCTGCAGCTTGGAATTCTAGGAATTCTAAGGAGCTGGCAGTAATCTAAAGTAGTTGTCAGGTAGTAGTCTCAATAAATTTTAAAGCATAGCGGTACATTCTTTGGGCATTGTATAGGTTGTTTTTTGTTCTTTTAAATAAGCTATGTGTCACCCATGTTTATTTTTTAAGGGGAAATAACTCTCACCTTACGGTGTTAAGAGAATGCAAACAGGATTTATGATTAATTATCCTGCTTCTTTAGCATCAATGGCATGATTAACTTTGACTTGGTTTTGTGATTATGGATACGTTTAATTTACTGTGACTTTTTCTTGTAGCTCTCCTGGTACCTGGTACTTTAAGGTTACTTTCAGTATGCTGACAAGTGAAGGCCATAACAAATTGAAGTCGGTGTTTCCTATGTAGGTCTTAAATTCTGTTGGATCCAAGGCAAAGAAACAGACATCACCAATTGTGTTGACAGTTTAAGGAAGCTAGCACAGGATCCTTGCTCTTCCTGAAGTTCCTGAAATCAGGGAAAGCTACCAAAAATAACTGGTATATTAAATACCATAAGTTTTCGTATGCCTTCCCAAGGATAAAATCTTTGGAGAGGTGCTTGCCTGGGCTCTCCATGGTTCCTTCTTATATTTCTTTAATAATGGCAGTATGCTTCAGTTTATTGAAAAGCTTATTTTGTGTGGAAAGTGCACATTACTTGTTTGAATAACTGTTTTAAGTAGTGTAATTTTTTAAACCATCTATAATAATTGGGTTATTATATTTTCTGAAGTTTCTTTGACCATTCCTAGTGGATCTAGTCTATTTCATGGCTAGCTAGAGGATGAGTTCAGGTGAGGATGTAAGAGCTGTCTATTAACCCTCAGCTTCACATCAGAGGATGTGGCAAGATGTCACCTCTATCCCTTTGTCCTTTTGCATCTACTCCGCTCTCTTCCAGACATTCATTGGATGACAGGACATAGCAGGCCAGGACATAGGGGCCTTGTGCTCCTCAGCTTTATGTAGATAATTTTCTTGTTGTGCGCATGCAAGATGTTGAATTGAGAGCAAGATGTTGCACTGGATTAAAAATTGCCCGGTTCCCAGTACTGTGCTGAGAAACTGGGAAATTGAGACAACTACAGCCTTCCTAGTCATTCACCTGGTAAATCTGTGGCAAGTGTCTTCCACTTGACTTGCTGATAATCCCAAGTGTAGGTTCTGTTATATGACAACCATACACTTAGATTTCTATGCAAGCTCTGCCAAATGCATATGCTGAATAGCAGATGTGCAGAACAGAAAATAGAGACAGTGTATGCTGTTTTATCCTTCTTTAGGAAGACCAAAATAAAGCAAAAACCAATGAACTTTAAGTACTTGTGTAAGGTAAGCCAAGCAAGTAAAATGTTACATTGCTCTCCAATTTTTGTATTAGTTAATCTATAAAGAGTTGAAAGCAGCTGTTCCGCATGAGTGGTCGCCCACTGATGATGAATGTTTTAACTCGCATGGGAAGGCAGTAGAGTCTCGCACAGTGTAAACATCTGTACAAGTAATAGTACAGACTTCTGCCTTCACCTTTCCTCCTCTCTTGGGGAGCTTAAGGGAAATGAAATTGTTTTTTAGTGTTTTTTGTGTTTGTTTGTTTTTTAAAGCGTGACTAACAATATTCTTTATTTTTGTTTCTTTGCCTAGGGTATTTACGTGAGAGATGCACCTTTGAAGAACATAAAGGTGTTCAATGTTCGACGGTTTGTAGCTCTTTTTAATGTGGTAAATGCCACGAAGCGGGATGCTGGCAACTATCGCTGCATGATTCGAACAGAAGGAGGAGTTGGAGTATCGAACTATGCAGAACTAATAGTGAAAGGTATTTCACAATCGGATCGCTATTTTGTGCTTGGGGTATTGAATAAGGACCTGCAATTGCTAGTTTAATAAGGATGTCACCCGTAGTTCATTGCAGTTGATGAAAGGTTTAATAAATAGACTGTTTGTGTAAATCATATTAGTTTATTCAGCTGTAGCAAGGAAATGACAGAAGAAACCAGAGCTAATTAACTGGTTAGTTGTGGGTCATTGATTTAAATATCTCCCTCAAATGTACTGTTCAGATGGCATTTCTGGTTTTAAGAGCATATCCGCAAGATTTTTTGGAGGATGTGAATCTAATACTGGCTATTTACTTCCATGGTGGAGATAACATTTTTAAAACTATACTTAGTTCAAAATCTGAAAACTTTACAATGAAAGTAAACATTTTCCAACATGCAGAGAGAGACTTTTTAAAACATCAGGAAACTCTCATATGTGAATAAAATGGGCATAAGAATGTCCTTCCTTGTAGAAAACAGTGCTAAAACAATTTCTTAATATTAATTGGATTTGGTTGTTTCTTATTTATACTAATATTTTGAAGGAATTCAGTGCTATTTTTTGTTCTTTCAGAGAAAAAGGATATTTTGTAGCACCAAGTTTGGTGAGCCACATTATTGTGCTACATGTCTTCCCTTTCTGGTCAGTTCTGTGCCTAAAAAAGAAAACAGCAGGATGAAGGGCTAAAGGATCTTTCTCTTCCTGAGAACAGTTTCATCAGAAATGGCAAGGAGAGAAGGAGTGCCCTAAAATTGAATCCACTGAGAGTGTGTTCTTTTCCGCAATGAATATTAGGAAGGACACAGTTGCATCTATTATGCGTTCTCTGGTTTTAGAAACTGTGTTGCTTGCTTAATAGGATTTTTTTCTTTTGGCTCTACAGTTTTGATGAAAACATATAGCTGTTCTTATGATATTGAAGAAGTGTATAGGCAAAGGAGTAACACAAGCAAGAATCTAATTCCTGAGTAGTATTTTTGATACTCTGCTTTCCAAATTCTGCTCTAGGTTTTATCTTTTGATTTAAGATGCAGATTGACATTTCTTACAATTCACTCTTGTAAGTAAAGAATCAGAACGTATTCAGTGTGGTTCTCACCGCAAAAAGTACACTCAAAAAGGGACTTGATTATTAGTTGATCTTGGATTCGCTCCTTTATTTTCCCTATCTCTTCAGTAATTTTGCATGCTGACAACTGTAGAATTTTTCAGAGCTTTTATATGATATGATCCTTTTCCCAAATTATTTCTCATTTTGTTCAGGTAATTTATATGTATGTTGATAAGCAAAGTATGGGATAAGTGTTATATATCTGGAAATGTGCCACAGATCTTGTTCCTGAAGACAATATATAAAGTATGTGTACAAGAAAATAGCATTGAAGGAGAAGTTTGAAGAACAGGGGGAACAATAAATAATCAAACTTAAAAGTTACAAAAAGAAAAACGAAAGTGAGGCAGAGAACAGGACAGTAGAATTCTCATAGAGGAGAGAGGTAGGAAGGCTAACAGGCTGTAGTTATGCTTGAGTTTTTTCAATTAAATAAAAATTGGAGGAGGATATTTAAGAAAAATGTGGGGATTGGAATAATGGAAAGATGAAATCCCTAGAACAATGTAAGATGAATGTGGGTTTAGGATTTTTTTAGTTGATTGGAGAAAAATAAGCTTGGGCTGTAGATTACTTATCTTGGAGATCTACAGATTACTTATCTTCTTGGTCACCAGAAGAAGATGCAAGAGATATATGGAACTTAGGAAAGAAAGAAGAAATGTACCCGCCCCACCAAGAATAAGGCATCTTTCAGACTCTACAGCATTGCAGGCCAGTGGAATAAATGAGTCTGAATGAGACAGATAGAATATTGACAACATCCATGACAGGAGATGCAGAAAACCAAAGTAGTTAAGTGTTCTCAATTTCTTTGATTCAGAGTGCTTTAATTTATTAGAGTTCCTTTTGTGGTGCAGTAGATGAAATTATAAAGCATATCATTAAAGCACTTCTGTTTATCCAGATTCTTTCAGAAAATTTGTACTGAGCACTCTGAGCAATTGCATAGCCTTAGGGTGTAATCCCATTAACTACTTGTAGAGTGGCAAAGTAATTATGGTTAATCCCTGTTGCCTGTATTGGAGCTTCTATGAGAGCACCTGCAGGTCATTCCTTCTGACTTAAAAAGGCCCATTTTAACCATTGTGCTGTAAAACCTTAGATAACTATAGTTAAATAGCAGCACTAGGAACTAATTATTAATTAGTAAATATGCTTTGTTACTGATGGTGTATAATTAAGAAACTGTATTTCCTATTTTCTTCAGCAGCTTTTCTGTAATGTTATTTGGCAGAATTCAAAGCTAATGGATTGATTTAAGTGCAGCAAAATATATTTTAGATTATCACCATCAATAAATAATGAGAAATGTACATATACCCATACTGCATGTAACATTGAGTCTACTTAGGAATTACTGATAATAATAGTATGTGTAGAAACAGTGATTTAATTGCTCCCCTCACAGTGTTGGAAATGATGAATCTAATTCTCCTCATTCGCACTGGGGTAACCAAGCTGACTAAGTGGAATTTCTCTGGAATTGTATTGCTGTACTGACAGGAGAATCAGACCTAATGTTTTTAAGTTAGAGAGTCATCTCACAGAATTACAGAATTTGCAGGGGTTGGAAGGGACCTCAAGAGATCAAGTCCAACCCCCCTCTCTAAAGCAGGTACCCTACAATAGGGTTCAGATGGATGTTGAATATCTCTGTAGAAGGAGACTCTCTAACCTAACCTGTTCTAGTGGTTCATCACCCTTACCGTAAAGGAGTTGTTCTGCATGTTGTTACAGAACTTCCTATGTTTAAGCTTTAGACCATTACTCCTTGTCCTATTGCTACACACAACCAAGAAGAACCTGTCCTCATCCATTTGCCTCCCATCTCCCTTTAGATATTTACAAACATTGATCAGATCCCCTCTCAGTCTGCTTTTTCCCTGGCTGAACAGACCTAGGTTACTCAGCCTTTCCTTATACGGAAGATGCTCCAGGTCCTTTATCATCTTTGTGGTGCTCTGCTGGACTCCTTCTAGATCCCTGTCTTTTTGGAACTTGGGAGCTCAGAACTGGATGCAGTATTCTAAATCTCATCACATTTATTGTGCTATCTTTTGGTTACTGAGCTTATAATACAAATTGAAAATAAACATATAAATAGGTATTTGTTTTTTTTCCAAAATGTCTTAGCCTTTAAGTAGAGACTTAAAGACATCTACACAGCAGAGTAGGTTACAACTGTACATTGTTCACACTACTTCATTGTAGGCATAGTTTCACTAAATAGGAACTTCCTGTAAGTGAACTCGTAAATACATTCTTATGTAAACGTCTTTAAAGTTTGCAGTTCTGCCTTGACACGATGTTGTATAGACTGGAGGCCAGATCCAAGAGTTTTTGAAATCAACAGGAATAATGTCATTATGAGCCACTGCAAACCAAACCAGAAATTACAAAGGAATAGGAATTAAATCTTAATTTTGAGGATGATAGATATGTAAGAAGCTGACAAATGTTCCTTTCATTATTCTTTTTTTTTTCTTTCTTTTTTACCTGAACAGATATGGTTCTAACAAGGTTTATTTGCTGTGAGGGGGAGGAGGGAAAAGCAATTAAAAAGCTGTCAGTTAATCCCATGTTATCTTACTAAAGAACTGTAAACATGAATATTGTCTAGTTAATGAGCAAAACCCCTGTCAGCGAACAATTAGCTGGGCTCCAAACATGAAGGAAAAATAAAAGGATTTTTTTTAAAAAACTTGTTTCTGTTCTCTTATATGCCCTTTAGAAAGTGGTGAAATAAAGTATTGATTGCTCTATTTAAATAAATCCCAAATGGGAGATTTTCAATTTTACCCAAGTGTTTGTTCTGATAGGAAAGGCTGAAAAGACAAGTGCTTTGTCATTGTGCATGTGTTCAAACTACGCAGTATCCTCATCTAAGTTTGTCAGAGAGTTGGATTGAAATGTCACTTTATCTAATGGGAGACATGAAATTGGCCTTGTCAGATCACCCACTTATTGTAAAAAAACCCAGCAGTTTCTATCTAATAGATGACATAAAGGTAATCAAACAGTGAGCAAAAGGAAAACAGTAAGGTGGAATTGATTAAATGTATTTGCTGAAGTAAATTAGACTTCTACATACAGTCCCGACGTTGAATTTTTCTAATAGCAGGCAGATCCAATGCAGATTGGATTTAGGAGAACAGAATGAGCCTGTCTGAGCAGATACCAGATTATTGCAGAGTTCAGACTGCTTATTGAGTTCAAACAAGGTAAACCTAGGTGTCAAATTGGTTAAAGGGAATTTTGTTAGATTTTTGAGCAAGGGCATAGAGAGGTAGCCATCTGTAATGTTGGCAGCTTAAATGTCTGCATCTTTTCAAATGAAAGATTTAAGGAACAGAACTGGAGACTGAACCCATAGAACAAAGACTGTATGCTGGAGGGCAAAGTCATTTTGAGATCAGTACAAGGGAAGTAAATATTAGAAATTGCTTATCTGAGGTATTGGCTGCTATCCTACATTAAATATACGCAGATAATACCTAGATCTGTTTTCTCTTTTGCTAATGAATCTCACATTCTGGGTCCGTCAGTTTGCCTGTATACTATTTATTTATTTATTTATTTATTTTCACAAATTCTTTTTACTGTTACCTGTCATGAAGTGCTGCTTTCAGATGCTCATAATCTTGGCAAATTGACTTCAGGCAGATATTTTTCAGTATGGGTTTATGTCTCAGCTTGAGGGTTTTCAGAAAATGTCCAAAGCACCAGTTTGCTTGGTCTGTATGCTCATATATAGATAATGCAGTTGTGTATGTGTAGTTGTATATATAAAGCTGATGTAGATTATTTCAAGACAATAATTAGTTTAATATGAATTGTAATTATGTAATAAGTTATTAATGTGGAAATAGCATCAGAGATGATTGATGTCCTGTTTTACCATCATTTACATCATGTACTCATTATGTGCTAAATAATATTGCGTGGGATTATCATGTCATTCTCTAACAGTCACTGTTAAATTAAAATTAGCTTGCAGGATAGATATTTCTTTCCTCCAAATGTGGCATAGCTTTATTCTCCACATTTCTTACTTTAAAAATAAAGTTACTGCTGCTACCAGAGTAGATTTTTCCATATTTCAAATGAGCTCTTCTGGGCCCTGGACAATAAATGCCTGTTTTTGTGTGTTTTATAAATCAGTTAAATCTCTGAGATTTACATTATCTCCACTGGCATCTCAGTGTGATATTTTTCCCCTGCCCATTAAAATTTTAAAAGAGCTGCAAAACACAAAGATATTAGGATCTTGTAGAAAATGTTTGGAAGTTCTGTATAATTTAAAACACGGAGCAATGTAAATAAAGGAGCTGCTCTTACAAGGGTGTTTGCAACTAGTGTAGAAGTGCATAAGTGGTTTCTATGTGTCTGTGGCTTAATATTTTATCCGTTGTATGAGAGAGGCTGCTCCTTATCATAGGGCTTTGTCGTTTTTTCTCTTACTGTAGTTGATTGAATCAGTGTAGGGTGACATTAAAGGATCTGCCTAAAACATTTTTCTTATCTGCAGTCATTGCATTTTGACACATCTGGCTTTTTGTAAGGTGGACAGTATTTTATTTCCATAAGGGATTTTGCCCATTGACATTCATCTCAAAATTCAAGAACAGGTCACTTGTCTGTCCGAAGTATGAAAAGCATTGAATTTCTGGAAATTAAACTTTTTTTTTTTTTTTTTTTTTTTCCTTAATTAATATCTATTTAAAACTTATCTTTAAAGGATTTTTCTGAATGGCTTTATTTACATCTATTCTTCTGTTACAAAAAAAAAAGGTCTACAATATCTACAACAACTCTTTAAACTACAGGATCATATTGAAGTGCTATTGCTGTAATCTTCCACCTTCTGCAATCAGTTGAAATTTTTCCCTGATTGCACCTGGTTACAGAGAAACAGGTCTATCAAACCATGTTTATAAAGATTTTAATTGTAAAACATTTTTTAGGGGTATTTATTTGACACTGCCTCAGTGGCCATCAGTGAAACTGTTTTCCATGAAAGGTGGTGATGATGCATTCCGGTACTTTTCCTATGTGATTCAAATTTCTCAGCATCCTTAAAAAATATACTAATTCAGACTAAAGGAAGAACCAGCTCTTTGTATTTGGTATTACACGGTTTGTATAAAAGTGTATGGTCATATTTTTAATCTGTCACTTAATGAGGAGCATCCTATTTATACTGAAAAGTTCATTCTATGTAACTTTGATCTCCAACAAAAGGACTACTTGTAGTCTTGAACTACACTTCTAGTATTAAATAAACTGTACTGAATGCAAGCTTTGCTGAAATCATGCAACTTGAATTAACCTTTTGCACTTTGAACACAAAGGAATGAAAAATATACCCCAAGGGTTAAAAATATGATAAAATACTACTGCAAGTCCTTGTAATACTTGGAATGAATTGGTGTAACCACTAACCTTAGCGACCTAACTCCTGAGTTCGCATTTTGAATGGAACTTCAGCAGCCTTTAGTAGCATTTGAAACTTGAAAGTAATTAACTGTTCTTTCAGCATGGCTAACTAAATGCCTTAGGATGCTCTATAAAAGTTCCATTTCATGTCTTGGTTCACAAAACAGCCTAATGATTTAAATTGATGCTAAATCATTTTGTGTCAAGTCAGAATGGTTTCCAGGCACACTATCATTGTATGAAGCCATGGTTTCTGTACTTCAGGAGCTCTGTTTTCAAGGAAGCTGCAACGTGTGCTGAACCAAAAGCTAGTATCGGTTTGCTATACATTGCTACTGGTTTGTAACACTGTTTTCCTTAGTGATCTGAAATAGTAAACAAGATTCCTCTTTCCTGTATGCAGTTGAATATATTTAATCCATCATTCTATCTATTCGAGTCAGTAATAATTAGTAGACATCTTTGGAAACGTTCCAGATTGTTGCCAACTATATTGTGTTCTTCATGATGGTAATCAATTAATTTTATTAAGATGAAAATGAGTAGTGCAAACACCTGTCTTTGCAACTTTGTGATGTCATGTTTCAGCAATTGCTAGCAGGTTGCACAGATTAAAGTTTATGTAAAAGTATACAGCAGTAATTAGAAACACCACTGTTCTGTGAAGTTCGTAGGTGATGTTCAGAATGCTCAGTGCTCTGTGAGTTGAGTACTCTTTCTGTAAGTGGGGAAAAAAAAAAGAAGAAAGTGGCATCTAGGGCAATTAGGTGTGTGTTAAAATGGCAATTCTATTTCTAGGGAAATATTAATACTTATTTCCAGAGTTCCTTTCTTGCCAGCGCTTCATTCTTTTATGTTCTTTGCTTTAAGTCTGGCTCCAAAGTTCTTGGGAGAATGATGAAATAGCTGAATTGATCTTCTTTTCCATTTGACTACCCGCAGCTCATCACTTGGGGAAGTGGTTAGCAGAAGAGAATAAATCTGAATCTACAGCTTAGGGAAGACAAATGTTCTGCTTTCATTAACTATTCCGTGTAGCCTTAAGAAGGTGGCAGTGTTTGCTGATAGATATGTTAAGACTATTGGATCAAAAACTGCCTTATTTCAGCAGCTTGGTTTCATTCTACTTGAATGTATTTAACTGTTGGGAAAGGGAATTTTATGCAGATGTGATGCTTGAAACAGCAGAGTAATTCTGTGTTTAATCAGTAGGGAAAAAGTGAATGTGTTATTTAGCTTTAAAAAGAAATGATGCCTGCAAATTATTTCTGTAGTCTTAATTTGAAAGAAGATGTCCATTATATAATAATTAAAAGAAGTTTTATTATCTTACTTTTAATCTTACTTTTAGAGTGCAAGCTATCTGAAGATCACATGTATGCTTCCTTAGTGAGACAGAATGTTGCTTCTGTGTGTTAGTGGAAATAAGCCATTACATGAAATAGTAGACTTGAGAATTCCCCCAACTCTCATTTAGAAGCCCTTTCTGCTTAACCAGGATATAGAACTTAAAAAATACTGTATTTATTCTGCTTACACTGAATTCTGAAGACTGGATATTGCAGTCCATGAAAAATAATGAAAATAATTAATTTTGTTTTCAGGCAAAAGTCACTGTTATGTTTAAGAATAGACTAAAATATGAATTTTTACTTTAAAATGTTATTTTTGAGTAGGCTTTATGTTAGCATTCAGTAAGAACTGTATTTTGATAAGGAAACATGAGATCAGCTTTTATTTTAAACTGGAAGATAAAAGATACCATTTAATGTCAAATGAATAGGAGAACTCAAGTCACACACAGTATGAAGTTCTATAAGCTTCAGGTTAAAATCTCTAAGTGCCTAAGGAGAAGACTTTGCATATTGCAATTTATGGAAAACAAGTAAGGTAATCTGCAGTAACAATTTCTTCATAGCTGCGTTTTTATGTAGTCTGCAGCTCTAATATGGTATGAAATCCATTGTTTGTCTGAATACTTTAGAAACTAGAAAAAATGCCTGTGTAATCAGCTGCTTTTTGTGACTTATTATGTTTCAGAGCCACCAGTTCCTATTGCTCCACCTCAACTGTCCTCAGTTGGTGCGACTTATTTGTGGATACAGTTGAATGCCAATTCCATCAATGGAGATGGACCCATTATTCAAAGGGAAGTTGAGTATCGAACTTCAAGTGGCAGCTGGTATGACATACAACCTGTGGACTCCACAAGCTATAAGATTGGACACCTGGATCCTGACACAGAATATGAAATCAGTGTGTTACTTACAAGACCAGGTGAAGGAGGAACTGGATCTCCTGGGCCAGCTCTCAAAACAAGAACGAAATGTGCTGGTGAGTACTCAGAAGTGATTGGAAAGTTGCAAGCATCGCTCTAGAGTTGAAAACATGTTATTTTACTATCAGCTTTTACTGTGATTGTTGAACTGGAACACTGCAGGAAGTATGGCTGAATGTTTCTATGTATAACATCTTACCTTTTGGTAGTCAGGATGTCTTTGAAATAAACCTTCAGTGCCACAATATTTTGTAGGTTAAATCATACTCGTTTATGCCTTAAAGTGATCAGAGTGCTGTAGTGAGCAACTTTTACGGTTATGTATGCAGTATTCCACTGATGATTTTTTCCTTTCATTACGCTCTGCTCGTTAGTGTATGTTTGGGAAGACAGGTTAGTTTCTCTTTATTGTTATGAGAACAGTTTTGTTTGTTTTGGATTGAGTTTATTTTGCTTTTTTTCAATGCCAGGGTTATCAAATTTGTAGGTAAAGTGGAAGAGTTTTGTAGGTAAAGTTACAGCAAAGGTTATGTCTCAATTGACAGATAAATTTTAGAAGAGTACTGCTTTCTTGAGTGACTGACATCATGCCTTGTCATAAAATAAGGTGGTGTGATCTGTTGAGTTGCAAAGCTCTCTTGGCGTCTGTTTTGGACGTTATAATTAATAGTGCTGACCTCTGTCTTGAGAAAGATACAAAGAAGACCTATTATGTAAAGGGAAAAAAAAAAAACAAAAAAAAAAACAAGGAAAGAGTAGAAGTGATATAAATTTGGAATTCAGCTGCTCCAAAATAATAGAGTATATTGTGACCTGGATTTTTTTGTCATTAGTGTTTTTCCCCAGTTTTTTGAATCCTCTCTTCTGCTGCAGTAAAATTGGTAGGAGATAGAAGCATACCTAGAAGAAACATGACTGAGCAAATGGTATTAGCTTATTGGTCCTAATATTATGAATACCTGGTGGGTATTCTTTGTCTTTCGAATGATACTGTGAGAATTTATAAGTTAAAACTGAAATATTGGAGTATTTCCATGGCATGTGGAAGTAAAGTTACTGTTTATAAAGTGACTTGGCCATCTACCCATGGCTGAATGTAATTTCAGTTTAACTGATTGGTGTGATGCCAAATATGAAGTGAAAAGTGCCTCCTTTCAGAATCCCGGCTTTGGAGATGCAAGCTTACATAAGTGCTAACCATATGATATTCTTTGTGGTTTCTTTCTTCTTTTCATTGTTGGAAAGCAGTATTTAATGAAAAATACTAATAGGAAATTCAGCGTAGCTATCATCAGTATTTGTCAGACTTTCTTTATTAGACTAAAGTAACAACAGTTTAGTCAAAACTAGGGCATAAAAATTAATTGGAGTATCCTTCAGGAGCATTTCTAGGTCACTGTGCCTTTCATAATAAAATTATCTATCTACATAAGATTTGTATATATTTAGTACTGATGTACTTCTTGTACTTTAAAATTAAGCCAGTTCTTCTGCATAGTTTATCTTCTTCTATGTTGAGATTCTGTAACAAAGGGTGCTGTGCACATGAGCCTGTTTGCACTAAAGTTATAGAGATGGTCAGCAGCCATGCACCCACACCGCTGCTTGCTCTGTCACCTCTGCTGCAGACAGGCAGAACATAGAAGAGGGCAACAAAACTTGAGGGTTGGCATAAAAGTCAGATAAGTGAAGCAGAAGCTGTGTGTATAAGGTAGGAAAATAAGGTATTTTATTCACTATTTCACATCAGCAGTTGCTTACTTAGCTACTTTCTGTGGAAAAAAGAAGGAAGGGGGGGGGGGGAGGGGGAAGTTGTAGCTTGGCCCACATAAATGTTACTTGAGAAAACAAATTGCATAATCCCATATGGACATCCTCCCGTCCTCCTTCTTTCATGGAACTTTTGTTGCTAAACATGACATCATACAGCGTGGATGTTTTTTTGGTTTAGGTCAACTGTCATAGCTATTTCCCCTCCTGCCCACCCACAGTCTATGCACTGCAGGGAAGAAATGGAAAAAATAGAAAGCCTCAAGGCCAGGCAGGCAAAGTAGCTCAGTTCCAATGGGACCCAGGGCAGAGAAAGAAATCCAGAATTTAAGCTGTATTTAAGAATATCGTATGCTTTCTGTTCACTGCAGTGGTACATACTGTTGAGTATTAAAGCATGCATTCAGCCTCATAAAACAGTATGTACTGGAAGTATTTTATTACCTGGTAAAGTCTTCTAATGTATCAGCATTATTTGTGTTTTCATTAACCTAAAGAGTAGCCCTCTTAAATTAAAAGCAAAAAACAATGTCTGACTGAAAAATTTAAATGGAAGATGGTATTAAAACAGTCCCAACAAATTGGCTTTTTTATAGCAGAAGATACTGCTTTGAAGGTATAGTGGTTATTGGTTAACTGTTAGCAAGTGACATGCTAATAACTGGCCCGAGGGGTTAAAAAGAGATGCTGATAAACTAATGAAAGTATAATTAAGCTGGGTAGGAGTAAAATAATGCCAGTCTCTAAAGCATACCATAGAATTAATAAAACAGGAGTCTTTAAGAGAAGAGTCATTGCACCTTTTTAATTACTGTGATAATTGTATGCTGCTTGTCTGTTCCCCAGGGGTCTACTGAACCACTCTGAGACTTAAAGCAGTAGGCAAGACATTCAATAATCTTAATAGTTCTCCAAAGCATTTGAAACATGTTTTCATTTTAGTGGAATGAGATTTCAGGGCTTGTAATAGACAAGTCCTGTCTGTAACTTTAGTAAATAAAAGAATCGATAATTAGAATGCAAAGAAAATGAAGAAAAAACATCTCTCCAGATTTGCCTGCATTGCCCTCAGTGGAGCAGTTACCTACTTTCTGAAGTGCTTTTCTTCTTTCTGATGAAAAGTAATATAAATGTAAGTGCTCTTTCAGTATAATGTTCAGGACTGCTGAGGAGTTACATTCAGATCAGATTTAGATTTAACCTGGAGTTTGGAGTGCAAGTTTGAAAAAAAAAAAAGGGGGGGGAGTTAATTGCTTTTTCACTGTTGTAAACTATATTTGAATGAGACTAAGAAATAATGTTTGTTTTTTGCACCACCCTCCCCCAGATACAGGCAATCCCCTGGTTGCCTGGAGTTTGAATCGCTGTGTTTAAAGCTCCCTCTTCTCACAGTTTTCTTATATGGTGTTATGAACATAGAAGAGTAATGCTATTTAAAAAAAAAAAAAAAAAAAAAAAATGGAGGGAGAAAGGTGCAGGGAGAAGATAGGAGGAGGGGGGAAAATGATCAGGAAAACAGGAGCTATGTGAGAGAACACTGCAGTTACACTGTGTATCTCTTAATTATCCTTATATGCATTTTCACTCTAGTATGTTTGTAAAATGTTAATTACAAAATAGTAGACCCCACTTAGAGTTCTTCACACTTCAGATAGCACTATGTGAGGAATCAGTCTGCTTGCTCAGTGTCAGACTCTCTGTGCCTTTCACTGCTGCAGAGACCCCACTTGCCCACCATTGAAAGCAGTGAAATGGCTGCACAAACATTTGAATTGAGGTTATTACCCCATATCTAAGTGCAGAGCCAACAGTTGCTCTGCCACATGGGACAGTTTGATGATCTGAACGTCAGTAGTTACCAAAATAAAAATAAAAGCTGTTATCCATTACTGTAATATATTGTGAATCCTTGCATGTCTAAAAAAATACAGAACCAAAACTTCTCTAAATCTGACCCCAAATCAGTGGAGCCATCCATAAAGGTACAGGGTGGTGAGACCTGGAGCAGGTTGCACAGAGTGGCTGTGGGTGCCTCCTCCCTGGAAGCGTTCAAGGCCAGGCTGGATGGAGCTGTGAGCAACCTGGTCTAGAGGGAGGTGTCCCAGCCTATAGCAGGGGCCTGGAATTAGATGATCTTAAAGGTCCCTTTCAACCCAAACCATTCTATGATCCTGTGGTTCTATGATAATAAAACTTAAGTTGCAGTATAAAGGATGAATAAGATAAAATGTGTTTTGTACCTACTTCTTCCTTCTTGGAAGATATGTTTAGATGTACTAAAGGATGTGGTTTAGTGGGGAAACATTGGTAGTAGGTGGATGACTGGACTGGATGATCTTGGAGGTCTTTTCCAACTCTGGTGACTCTATGATTCTTTTTGCTGTCTCTTCTACCTTCTTACCTGAGCTTGTCAGAAGGAAAGCTGTTACTTCCAGTTCTGTTGAGCTCTTGAATCACTGCGACAAGTTAGGTGTAAACCGTTACTGTAGAAGACTTGTTATGTCCGGAAGAACAGAGCAGAGGAACTCTTTTTAACTAACGCTTCTAAATATTATGCTTTTTTGTTTGTTTTTTTGTCTTACTGCTTTGGCTCCAGGGGAGGACTTTTCGTAGGTGCCAAGCTTTATTCCCTACTTCTGTGCTGCCCCTGCTGTGTTTCCCCTGGCATGGTGAAACCATCTGCATGTGCCAAAGTGCTTAATAGTGGAATGAGTCTTCTCTTCCCCCAGATCAATGAAAAGCTCATCCCCTCTTACCAGACCCTGAAAATTGTCAATCATGAACTGGAACAACCACCCTATTTTTACTCAAGAACATTAAGATCCCTGTTTTTCTCCTTTTCACTGCTAAAAGGAGTGCATAACTTACAAGCATATAAGGTTTGAAGCCTGTTAGTAAACTCTACAGGAAATCAGTGTTTCCATAGACAACATAGGTTCACTGTTGAAAGCTGTAGCTTGATCCAAATGCAAAGTGCAAACTGTCAATCTCCCCCTAGTCCCCTACTTCAGGGAACCTGTACAATTTGTGCATTACTTTCTATGATACAGTCCCTAACTGCATCAGGTTGAAACAGCCAAAAATATCTTTATCCAACCGTTACAGTCTGACAACTGTCTTGAACCTGCCAGCAAATTCAACAAGCTCTTGCACGTACATCTGCTGTGTTGCGCTCTGTGACACCCTGTTTTTCCAGCCCAGTGGGAAGAAGCACTTGCCGTGTCCTACAAGATGGATAGTCCTCAGGCTCTAAAGTATGAGATTCTGAATACTCAGTCATTTTACTAGTTGATCTTCCCCATCTTCTATCCTCATCTTAATCCCATTTTTGTCATTAATTTTGCATTAATGCATTAATGCAAAATTATTAATGTGTTAATGTGCATTAATTAATGTGTTAATGCACTGGTCTGTCTTGAATCTCAGTGGTAGTGCTTATTTCCACGCCCTTCCCCTTGGCATATCACTACTGGGAAAGATGAGTTCCTTCCGAAGAGAAGTTTCACAAGGTTGAGGTAGGGGTTGCCTTTTGCAGTCTTTGAATGTTTCTTTGAATCTTTTGACCTTTTTGTCTCAAGGGAAGAAGAAGGATCTTTGTATCACTGGGAATTAAATTGCACCTTTGTATTCATATATGTTCAGGGATAGCCTGTGAACAAGCTCAGGTTTTTTTCTGCCATATAATGAAGTCTTAAGATTGCTGAGTTTTATGATCATGAGAGAACCAACTGGAAGTTATGCTGCAAGTACTTCTCTACAAAAATTAGCAGTTTCCTTAAGTATGAATCAAGGTTGTACAGCCGTGCTGTATCTGAGCTAGACCTCAGATTGTAGTCACCTGAACTGTGAGGAAGAGGGTAGAAGATATTACCCCATGTTATTTCCCATGGAAAAGTTCAGTTATTTCTAAAGTCATCATTCCAAACCTGATTCTATAATAAAGTTTAGCAGGAAGTTGTGTTGATTTGCCATAACAAATTTCACACTTAACTTCCATTTCTTCAATTATTTCTTATTACAGAGTTAAATAACATTCTTCTATTGTTTTCTAATAGAAATTTGTGATAAAGAATAGCTACTGCATCATCCTTTCTTTTTTTTTTTTTTTTTTTTTTTTTTTTAATTCCTTTCTGATATAAATGATTGCCCTGTGAGGTCCATTTTCTTAGAAAGTTAAAATCTAGCACTGAATTTTCTGCAGTGTAGGAGGAGGTGAATCAGTTTTTGGATTTCAAGAAGATAAGCTGATAAATTGTATCTGATTTCCATGAAAATATTAACTATTTGGGTGTACATTCATGTCTCCATGTCAGTAGTCCCTCAGTATTTCTTTAAAAGGGTCCAAATAAAAAGACAAAAACTTTGTCCATCTTTAAATACTATAAGAGAGTTCTTCTTTGACAGCCACTTGCCTGGAAACAAGCATGCAAGTTGTTCCTTACTGATTTCTCTCTCCGTCTTAAAGAGCAGCTTTCCCCTTGTGTTACTAGAGATTTTGGTCAAGAAAAAAACAATCCAGTTTCTTCTTCCCATAAGAAATCAATTTTAATCCAGTTCTCCTCTTTGCCTCAGTCTAAAATTGCCCTCTGAGAGTCCTTTAAATACGTAAAAGCAAAAAGAACTTCTGTAAACCACCGCAAGTGCAGCTGCATCAAAAGATGCTCCTATTTTCAGAAAGGACAAGGAGGAACCCAAGGAACTGCATTCTATTCAGGCTCACCTTGATTACTGGGAAGTCGATGGAGCATCTACTCCTGAAAATGAATTCCAAACACAGAAAGAGTATGGATCAGTATGGATTCATAAAGGGAGATTAGTGTTTGATGAATCTGCTTGCTTTCTGTGATGAAATGACTGATGAGGAGAGAACAGTGGGTATTGTCTACCTTCTCTTCCATATGGTTTTAAGCACAACCTCCCTTAAATTCCTCTTGGAGAATTTGTTGGTGCATACACTGGATGAGCAGACAGAGAGACGGACTGAAAACTGTCTGAATTACTGGGTCCAGAGGGTGTTGATAGTGACATGAAGTCTAGTTGGAGGCTAGTAAATAGCAGGGTGCTCCAGGGCTTTATGCTTGGTCCAGTTCTGTTTAACATTTCCATTAAAGATATGAACAGTATGAATAGCACACCCTCAGCAACTTTACAGATGACACAAAACTGGGAAGAGTGGCTGATGGGCCAGACAGTTGCGGTGCCATCCAGAGGAACCCAGACAGGATAGAGAAATAGCTTGGCAGGAATCTCATGAAGTTCAGTGAGGGAAAGTGCTAAGTATTGCACCTGGGTGGGAAAGAACAGTCCCAGGCTTCAGTATGTGCTGAGGCTGGCTGGCTTGAGAGCATTTAACAGAAAAAGCCCTGGTGGACACCAAGTTGAACATGGAATAAGCAATGTACCCTTGCTGCTAATGGTGTCCTGGGCTTTATTAGGCAAAGCATTGCCAGCAAATCAAGAGAGGTGATCTTTCTTCTCAGCACTGGTGAGACCACACCTGGAGTGCTGGGTCGGGTCCTGGACTCCTTAGATACCTAGACTTCCAACCCCTGAAGAAAAGCTGTCAACATGGTGTCTATTAAATTCCCCTGAACTCTGCTTTTTCAAACAGGGATGTATCACATGTTGTACTCCTGTTCTTACCCAACTCTGTATGAACAGTGAGATACAGCGTGATGGAAATCCTTTTATCACAGAGCTTTCAGTTCTGCTACATTGTATTAGATTATTAGATGGTTGTTCAGTTTTGTGTTTACAAGTGATAGGGAACAATACATGTTTCCTCTTAGAAAATAAGATGTTATCAGGGTGTCTGCCCTTTCATCCCAAAAGGATCTTTTTTTTGCAGGGCTGGTCCCAGCTCAGTTTTTCTGTTCAGTGAATCTTCTGCTTGTGTTCACAAACACATTTTGTAACATCAGCAAGCAAGCTGGCAATCTGATGCTATGTAGAAATTACTAATCCCTACATTTTTGCATCTTTGTCAGTCTCTAAGTACATATATTTGCTTCATTTGCAACACCCAGAGATTTTGTTGGAGAAATACATCATTTTCCCTCCCCACCTTGAAGGGAGGTGCACTGGTAGGAGGAGGACAGGAAAAATCCAGAATAGGCCTGGGTCTGTTGGGCCTCTCTATGATGGATGCTGGAGAGCAGTAGGAGCACAGATGAATTCTAGCGATGGTAAAGGACAGGGCATGAAACCTTACTGTCAGCTCAGTTTGTTTTGAGGAGCTGCTCACTACAATGTGGAAGAGCATGTAGGTTTTATTTTCCTTAGAATTATATCTGGTCTGGCATAGGGGTGGGAACTGGGAGTTTGTAAACAAAGCGTCAGATGTCTTCGGTCATGTGAAGAACAGTCATATAAATGGAGACTTACTTCCTCACTTTGTTAAATTCCCATTTCAAAACATTTGCAGAGGAAGAAATTAACCTGCTCTTTCAGACAAATGAACCTTCACCATCTTATAGCAAACCTGAGGGGCAAAATTATTAATTTCACTTCTGACAAGTAGAGGGAATGTGAAGAAAACATAATGACCCTTGAGAGAAAGTAGATAATATGATTTCTACTGTGACACAGCTCCATCTCCAGATTTGCTGCAGTCTCTTATTAATTATAAGGAGAAGTTTAAAAAAAGAAACAGACAAAAAAAAACAAACAACAAAAACCAATTTAAAAGACTTTAGTCAGCTTTGATTCAAGAGGGCTCAGCTGCCCTGAGAAGCTGTGGTGCCCCATCCCTGCAGGTGCTCAAGGCAAGGTTGGATGGGGCCCTGGGCAGCTGAGCTGCTGGGTGGAAGCGTGCCCATGGCACGGGGTGAGATTAGGTGGGCTGTGATATCCCTTCCTTCCCAAACCATTCTATGCTTCTATGATGAATCCACTCTTCCTTTATTTATATGTGACCAGTGAGGATTTAGTCTCTAAGACCTGTAACATTACAAAAGCTTTTGCCATAAAACCAGGCTGAGGTGATTCCACTAAACTGCTTCTCTATACACTATGTATTCTGTACTCTTTCCCGTACGTGAGCATGCAACAACAAAGTAAGTTTTTCAGCATGTCTATTGTGGAGTGCAAAGAGCTTAGGCTCTTTTTGTTAGAAAGATATCATTTTGTCACTTAGATGGGACAGTGCGATTTGCGTTAAATTGGCTGTTTGGAAAGCGTAACCAGAAGAGCTGTTATGTAGATTTATTCCCTGGGCCCTCTGGGATAAATGATGTATTCATTTTCAGATGCTAAAGGAAGGCTGCGACCTGCCACCTTTGCAGAGTGACAATGATGACAGCACAGTACCGCGCCATTAACCACTGCCAGAAGCCCCACTGTGATGGGGGAGCTTTAGAAATGCTGTGTTAACTCCCCAGGCTCTTTTCTGCTGTGTATGTTCTGCTAATGAAGAAAATCTCCATTAATCTGAATTTTACAGAAATATGGGAAGCAGGTTTAACGTAGCCTTCAAGGAACCCCAGTGGCATATTATATGATGCTGAGATAGCTGTTGTGTATCTTGGTCTGTGTGTGGTAGAGCCAGGTGTGTTATGAAGAAGAGATGGCTGAAGTTGGTGGCCTCATACTGTAATGGTTGTGGGGGCTGTAGCAAAGAATAAAAGGGATTCTCATTTGATCACTGCTTAGCAATCAAATATGCAGAGAAGTAAACATAATGTTTGTTTAGGCAGAAGCCTACATAATTAAGCTTTACTGAGTGGTCTTCAGCTGTTTACCTTCTGTGCGGGGTTCAATTTCACTACCAAGGTTTTGCTTTTCTTTAATGCATTTATCATCAAGAACACTCTGTATCAGCTGAAACAGCATTAATACTGTAACAAGGTTTAATTGTTGCTGAGCGATGGGAGCTCACCTAGGGCTAGGCTGGGCTGCTTGGCAGGGTGGGGCCAGCAAATGGGTCAGAATTAGGATGGGGGTCATTCTGTACTATCTGACTACCACACAGAAAGATATAAAGCTGTGGGCAGTTGTTGGGGACTGGTTGCTGCTTGAGGGCTGCTGTGTGTCGGTCAGGGTAGGGATGAGTCCGTGCAGTGCTGGTGGGCTGTTCTGGTGTTGTGGGTCAGTTGGTGAGTAATTGTATTGTAGCTATATATATTGTTTTAATTGCATTTTAGTTTCCATTTTTCTCTTTTGTCTTAGTAAATAGTTATTATTTTTACCCATGAGTTCTATTTTGTTTCTGGTTCTCTGCTTCATCCCTTCTGGGAGGTAGTGAGTGAATGGCCATGTGGTGCTGAGTACTGCCAGGTTATACCACAGCAGTGAGCTTCTTCATCATCCATTTTGGGAGACAGGAAAGTAACATACCTCAGAGACAGTGGAAATCAAATTTCTGAAGCATTTGTGCACTAAATATTGCCACATTATAGTGGTTGTCCCATTTTCTTTGGTCTCCACGTCCACATGAAATTCCTGCAAGACAGATAGTAGCCCCCAGCTAACCAGAAATATGTTGTCAATTAGCATATTTCAAGTGAACCTTCTGCTTGCCTTCCCTGAACCTCCTGACTCAGTGTGTTGGTGCATCTCTCACCTTTTGAAATTCTAGCTGAACAATGTCAAATGGATCTAAATTCAGAAGTTACTTGGTTCTAATTTGGTGGTGGTTTTGAAGAGTATTGAGTGTTGCAAGTGGATGAACAAAAGGCATGCTACTGTGTTTCATAGAATCACAGAATTATTACTGTTGGAAAAGATTACTGAGATCATCAAGTCCTATCGTCAACCCACCCCTACCTACCATGCCTACTGACCATGTCCTTCAGTGCCACATCCACACAGTTCTTGAACACCTTCAGAGGTGGAGACCCCACCACCTCCCTGGGCAGCCTGTGCCATTGCCTCATCACCTTTTCTGAGAAGTTTTTCCTAATACCCAATCTGAACGTCCCCTGGCACAACTTACAGTCATTCCCTCTTGTTCTTTCACTGTTACTTGGGAGAAGAGACTGTCCCTCACCTCACCACAGCCTCCTTTCAGAGTTACAGAGAGTGAATTTCATTATTTTAAAGCTCACTTTTTTGTCTGGCTGTCAGACTGCATGATGCCTGGCCCAGCAGCTTTGGCTGGTTGGAACAGCATGGAACTGCACAATTCTGCTGGACAATAAAAGCACAAAATATCCAGGAATCAGGTGGGAACACTGAGTCCTAAAAGTTTTGAACCTTTCAGTTTTCTTTGCAGAAAAATTGCTTACAAAAAGGGGAACCTGAAAGTTGGCAGCATGAATGGTGTGTTAATTCTACCCTTCTTTAAAGAAAAATGAATTGTGACACCACTCGTGTGCTTCTGTTTTGTTTTGTTGGTTTTTTTTGTTTGTTTGTTTTGTGTTGTTTGTTGTTTTGTTTTTTTTTTCCAGTGGTTGGGTAGCATTTTTTTATTTTTTGTGGTTTTTTTTCTGCAAATGTAGAATTGTTACACACAGAATTCAGTCAAACTTTATGAAGGTCTCTAGGAAAAAGAGATGATGCTGTGATTTCTGGCTCTTCTCTTACAATTTTTTTTTTTTTTTTTTTTTTTTTTTTTTTTGGCCATAAATAATGGTTATAACTTTATAGATTAGGCATCTAGTTTGATAGCTGAAATCAGGGAAGATGGTGATAAGGCAGTGTGCTGATATTGAAGGAAAAATAAGATGTATTTTTCTCATCAGGCTGTTAGGCCATTGCAGTGCTGTAGAGAGGTAATTCTGTCCTGCAGTCCAGCGGTCTCTTCTAGTCAGCAAATGTGCATCACATTTCTGTTTGAAACTGCAGGGAAGGAAAGCCAAGAAACTTCAAAGGATGCCAGACCTGTATTTTACATAGTTTTAGAAGAGTAATTTTGTTTGTTTGTTTGTTTGTTTTGGTAATTCATCTAATTATTGCTGGGTGTGTTGGCTATGTAAGGAGGAACATTCGTGAGGAACAGAGATTCTTCCAAATTCCTGTGTATGCAACATAAGTTTAAGGGAGGAAAGCTGCTATGTACTATTTTCTATTACTCGGGGCCATTATGACTAGATGGATTCTCACACACAGAAATTAAAACATTTAACTGCAAGGACACTGAGCAAGCAAATGCTTGCTTAAATTTCTGAAAGGAAATAAGGAATAAAATGGAAAAAATGCAGTGGGTAACATTAATGTGAAGTACTGTGTTAATAAAATGGAGATTAAAGTAGGACTTGCCAATGAAGTTATGATTTAGTGCTCTTGCATTTTCATGCTCCTGTTTGTTCATTCATGTGATGATCTTTTTCAGAATGAGAAGTATGTTCAGCCATCTAAAATCGTTATAAAGCTCTGTTTTCAAATTTTAGTGCAAATATGTATATTTACCTGTTTTTCAGTGTCTACATTCATTTGCGTATTTGCGTTCCTTTGTGTATTCACGTTCATTTGAGTATCCTTTTCATTATCTTAAATATACTCAAAAGCTTCTATTTACTTCATATTTACTGATTCACTTAAGCTCAGTCCAAAGGAAAAAAAGATTGTTTTCTTTTCTGAAAGCAGAAGTTCATCTCTTAGTTCATAATTCATAACTGTCCAATCACTTTCTGAAGGTGTTCTGGTACAGAAATTTTGCTGTAGGAAATGATTTTTGGAGTGGACTGTAATCTTTTAGTATTATCAATATGGGAAAATGTGCTTAAAGTAAAAAAGCAATACTAAGTGTTTACTCCAAAAACCATTTCTAGAAATTTCTGTACTTTGGAAACAAAACTCAAACTACCTGTCAGTTGCTGTTGTTGCAGATATTTTTGTTGCAATTAGCTTAAAAAAAATAAAAAATAAAAATAAAAATAAAAAAAATCAATAATTTAGTTAATTACTGTTGTACGGTGTTAAATTAGAGAGGATGACCTGATGTGTAACTGGCATCTTTTGCCAAGTAAATGAAAAATATAACTTTTAATGGCCTGAGCATAATTACAGATGACTTCAGAATGACAACTGGCAAAAACTGTACTATAATTAAATTTCCATTATAAAAGTTTCATCTTTTTTATTTTTTTGGTCTGACGTGTAAGGCTGGATTGTGAAGAGTATTCATTTATAAGAGGAAGAATTAGAGAGCTATAATTTATAATTCAGGATAATCAATGAAAGCATTTCTTTTGTCAAGGAACCTTTCACTGATAAATAGCATTACATTGTTACTTGCTCTAAAAAGAAACTAAAAATTTCTTTGCTTATTTATTTAATTTACTGCAAAAGGAGATGAAAAATTCTGCTGGTTGAATGGAGTCTTTGCTGTAATTCAGAATAATGTTATGCATACAGGGCTCCTCAGTCTGTTTCTTTTTCTTTATTAACATTAACCCTGTCTCAGTCTAAATTTAAGTCTTCTTGAAGAAATAGGATATTAATAAGGCCGTCTTAGCAAGGCTTAATCTTGAACAGAATTGTTTCTAATGCAAGAGGTGATCATATATCTTTTTTTTTTTTTTTTTACAAACTTCCCAATTATTGGCTGGGATGGACTCTTTGCTCACTGATGTGGGGTCTTGGTCCCATATTCCTTCCTGCATAAACTTCGAAAGGGAGGTCTTGTAAATATTATGATTTTTAATAAGTTCTATCACTGGGTTTTCCAAGACTGCTTCAAAGCCCAGAATCACTGATTTAACTAACAGATGCTTGATCCTTCCATACGCTTATTTAAACTCCATGATTACTAGGATATTCTGTATGCTTTGTTATTACCTCTGGAATTAGGCTTAAGGCTACTCATCATACACTAATTCT
The DNA here is from genome assembly GCF_039878825.1 of Excalfactoria chinensis. Taxonomy (NCBI): domain Eukaryota; kingdom Metazoa; phylum Chordata; class Aves; order Galliformes; family Phasianidae; genus Excalfactoria; species Excalfactoria chinensis. Next base: position 48,077,626 of record NC_092826.1, read on the forward strand.
TCATACAGCACTATCTGTTTATTATTTAAACAAAGCATTTATGCCAGTGTTCATGAAATATGATCCTTACTTACCCAGATAATTCAGACAGTTGACTAAGCAAAAATGTCTTTGGCTTTATGTATGAATCTGTTCAAACCATCTATCTGTTTTTTCTTCATTAACATCACAGAATAGTTTGGTATGTATTTTCCAAAACTAATTTATTTTATTCTGTTTTGTGGTGACACACTCTGCTAAACTATTAATGTACAATGTTTTACTGGGTACTGTGCAACAACTGACTTGAAGATAAGCTATTTTCATAAGGTTTGTTTTCAAAGACGGTCTACTAAAATTCAAAGTGATCTTTAATTCTGGGCGTACAACCACCTTCCTGTTTGGCTTTTCACTTGCAGATCATTGCTTATGAAAGTAATCAGTGTTCATATCTAAAAATGTCAAAAAAGAACTGCTCTACATTCATTTCCATGCTCTGCTTCCTGAACATTATTGCAGATTTCTGAGGCCAGTCTGGTTATTTATTTCTTCTAGTTCAAACTGCAGGTTTTAGTATCAACTGACTGATGCCTTGGTTGTTAGAACTACACAGTTTGCCATTAGATTATGTCTTAAGGTTTTATTCTCTATTTGGAGTATTACAGGTTTTATAGTTCTCCAGCAGGTCTGACAAGTGTTTTCTCTTAAAATAAAAGGGGTTGGGCTGTCTTCTGTTATGGAGAAGTTTTAAGTGGTGTGGCCCTAGATGGTTTCCCCCATCTCTCTAAGTATTCCAGTCTAACATCTGTTGATTTGACACTCCTTGCTGAAATGGAAGGGCAACACTGTTTTCTGCCTTCACAGTGCCTTGAAGCTGCATAAAGAGGGAAGAGGCAGCCCTCAGAGAATTCTGTGAATATGAGTACACTGCAGATCACCATAAACTTTTAAGCATTTCTTTGTTGGTAATAGTATAGTCTCTCAATGATAACGTAGTTCATCTGGTACACGTGTGGAAATGATTGGAGCAAATCTTTATAAAGTTTTTGGATCATATATTTATGTATGATGTGGTTGTTTCTCAGACTGACAAGTCATAAGTCTAGGTTTATCTTTATGAGCACAAGGATTTTTTTATTTTTTTTTTCCCTGCCGCATTTGCTTCTGACACCAAACAGATATATGGAACTATTAATTGATGGTGGAAAACATTTAATATTGGTTGCGCTGATGTTAATCTTTTTCTCAGAAAAAGCTGAATTACATTTGCTAAACTTTTCCTGTCCGATGAGAGAGGAAGAAGTAGTTATTTCAATCTAAACTGTTAGTATGTGGCAGAGTTATGCAAAAAAGCGAATAACTGCTTCTGTTCAATATTTTTGCCAATTTTCAGTTTTAAGTTTCCATGGACTGCAAAAATTACGCATTTTGCTGTTTCGGGAAAAAAGGTTTCAACAGAGTTGCAGTGCTATTACATGTCAAAATGATGCCTAGAAACACTTTTCCCAGTGGAAAACATTAGCTGAAATATGTTGCAGCTCGACATTGCTCTAGAATGAGACAGCCTGCAGGAAGCTACAGGAGCTGTCATAGGTCAGTACCCCTTTACCTGCTCACAGCTTGACTTGCAAACACTGGCACTCTGCAGCCTTATCCTAGCATCATACAGAGAAACAGAAAAGGTGAAAAGCAGAATAGCTTCTTCTGATTCCTGGGTGGACAAAACTGAGTACTGAGGAAGAGGAGTATGGAATCAGTCTCATATTGAATAGAGAAGAAGGGAATGCTCACTTCAGCTAGAATCTTTCTGGATGGAGATTGGGAGGCACTGAGTCTTTGACTTTGGCAGAAGTTACAGTTTTGTTTTGTCAGAAGCTCATTAATCCAGTCCAAATTGAACCCACAGTGCTGGTGATGTACAGCATTCTCTTCTGCTTATATCCTTGGAGAAAACATGGTTCCTTCTTCTCATTAACTTCCTGCTTTATTCATTGTGGTTGAGAGAAGTTTTGGTCAGTATTTCTTGTAGAGACAGTTTTACACAGTAGGTTACGTAGTCCTGAAAAGCACGGTTGATTAAAATAAATAAATAAATAAATAAATAAAAATGTTTTTTATTTTTTTTAACCTAATAATGATCTATTGCTGAAAAATAAATTCTAAGCTATTCATTGGGAGCAGTCAGAGAAATGAAGTGGAAGTGTTTACTTTCAAGAAATTAATACATAATCTGATTCTGCTGTCTAAATATAGTGCCATCATGCTGTTACTTCAAGTAATTTTATTTTGAGAAAAGTAAATAGAAGGCCATAAGACTAGACTAATTTTGCCTTCTGTGATCACACTTAAATGGGAAGAGTTTGTTGATATTTTTGTAATAACCTTCATGTAGACTTTGCCCTGGAATTTCAATGAGTATTTTGAGGAAACACTGTGATAGTCTTAGTGCCTATGGATGCAGTAAATTTTACTCCATAATACTGTTCCCTAAAATATTCACAAGCATGGATTGCTAACTGTGAATTACCTTCAGCTTTTAGATATGCTGCCGGGAGCTGTGTTTGTACTACACGTTGTTTGTCTTCTGTAGTCAACATGGAAAGGCAGGCTTTGCAGAATGCTGATTCAGAGCAGGATCCAAACAAGCAGTTCTTCCTCGTCTCTTAACTGAGTTCTTACTATCCATTGGTCACAAAACATTCCAGGGGAGACCAACCTCCTGCATCTTTGCAAATACCCTTGAGTCTTTTTTGCTGAGGATAAAACAATCTAGGTTGAAGATAAAATTTGCTGCTGCTATAAAATCTGCAGAGGGCTATTGACTCAGTACTAGTATCAGTCCTGATACTTGTTGACCAAGGAATAAAATCAATGATTTTCTAAAAACTGAAATTTTACTAAAACCTTATTCACTTTTTAGCCATTGTCAGTTAAGTTCTGTGATAATAACTGGAGAAAGTGCTTTGGTTCTCTAATTCTGAAGAGAATACATTTTTACTCTGTGAAATAGAAGGTAAATGTATCTTTAATCCTCTTGACTGTGTCCGTTCATTTTTAGATGGGCCACTGCCAAAGTATAATGTAAGCACTTTGACTCTGTTTTGTCTCAATGGTTGTTCCAAGGATAATGCTAGTTATTATGTCAGTAGAGTTAGCAGTTGTCCAAACATCTAACGTAAACAAGGAAATTTCCATACCAGAAAAAAGACCAAATTCTGGACAGTTAGTTGCTATGGATTTTATGCAACTGATTTGAAATACAGGGAGAGATGCTAGGGAATTCTGCTGCTAAAGAACAAGCTGAGTTACATGTTGTGGAAAAAGGAAAAATTGTTCTGTACTTTTGTGAGAAAAATTGAATCTGTTTTTTAGGTTGTTCGTGTTGTGAACAATTTTCAGTGGAAGGAGGAAGTTATTTGGGTAGCCATTTTGTTTGAATTTAGTTAAAAAGACATAATAAGATCCTTAATAATATGTATTGCTTTAGCTAAGTCAGTTGTCAGATTGCACAGTGTTAGTAATTTACCTATGTGTAAATCATTTATTAAAAAAGGTGAAAAATAAGAGGACATTTTGAGTATAGGGTTTCTGCACACAGTATAGGTTAATGGTGAAAAATCAAATTAAATTTTATGCATCAAGATATTTTTTTAATGGCCTCAAGATGTTTTACTAGCTCAAAACAAGCCATGCTTCATATTTCTTTCCCCACCTAAATACATAGAGATGGTTAATGTTTTAAAATATGTAGCAAATGTTTCACAAATTGTTTTATGAATTCCATGCTTCCTACGTCTTCATTTATTCACATGACTGTTTGTATTGCCTAGAGTGTTTGCTTCTTCCTTGTCCTTCTTCTGCTGCATATTTAGCTTGTGACTCAATCATTTTTTTCCATCTATCCTTCCTTAGTAAGGCACTAAGGTTTACATTACACTTATGTTCCACAGAAGGACGTTCATGGTACACAAAAGGATGTGGTAAAATTTGTGTTATTCCATTCTGTATGCTGTGGTAAGACTGAATTGAGTGAAAATGTTGGAATGAATCTTGTTTTAATACAGACAGCTTATTTGCCTTACTTCTAGTGCCCCACCAACCAGAACTGGAAATTCTAGAAATGAAGTTAATGTGTGATGAGGTAAGGGAAAGAAGATATATTTATGTTCATATTGATGTAGGTATCTATATTTAAACATCTTCATATCATTTAACAAAAAAATCTAGGCTACTGCATGTGGAACTTTAGAATTTTCACAGGACTAGATATGTTCAAAGAAACTGGAAAATACAGACTATCAAGACATGAAGTAAGATATTTTAATACTTTGTAGAGTTATGAAACCTTTTTGCAATGTTTTCTGGAAACAGTTTGAGCTATAACAGGATAGCAGAGGTTTGGCCACAGCAATAACCACAAAAACATTCCCAGACTTATACACTGAACAATTGTATTGGCTGGGACTTTGTGGATCGTGCTGTGAGCACCTCCATTTCTCTTTAGTTGCAGTTCTGGGGCTAGAAGCAGTGCTTCTGTGCAGCATTGGCTCAGTGACTCAGTTGTGATTCCTGATACTTGGCCAACTGAAATCTGCTCGTCTCCAAAGGGAATACCAACAAAACAGGGAAAAGAAGCTCCTTTGTCTCCTATGTGGAAATGACAGCTCACACAGGCTCTCCTAGGGTGGTTGGAGAACAATTGCCCTGTGATACACGTCAGAGGAGCCCTAAAAGGAATACTATCAAAAGAATCAAAGAAATGCATCATCTGTCCTGCATCATCTGGTTGATCTTCCTTGTGAAATATAGAGCTACTTCAGAGTTGAATTTGATCCAAGAAACTTAACAGTTTCTTTGATGTTTTTTTTTAAACAAGGAGGACTTTTTAACCTATAGTTTCAGCACTTAAAGGGCATTGATCATTAATAGTTACAAACCATTTGGCTTCTCTGTGTTCCCAAGAATTTGTAAAGCATTTTTGAAACTTGTGGTGGTGAACTTCTTTCTTTAGTTGGATGACACTTTCATCAAGCCATCATCTAAGAGCAAAGTCATTCAGAATATAACCGGGGTGAATTATGAACTCAGCACACATTGATTTGCAATAAATCTAGACAAAAGCAATCTCATCTACAGTGAAGCGCTGACTCCTCCAGGGATTCAGATAAACACCAAAAGAGACAGAGCTGCTCTTTCAGAGATTAAATTTAGAAAAATGAAAGCTATATTTCTACATGGGTTTCAAGAGGAGTATCATGTTTTGGATTATTCAGAGTTAACAATTTTTTTCCCCACATTGTTACTGTTCCTGCTTAGACTTCTAACTTGAGCATAGAAAGGTTTCCAGGTACGAAGGAGTAGCTAAGAGGCAGTCAACAGCAGTAAAGTAGACCAAACCCTGGAATGACGCTGCATAAAAGAATGGTCTGTTGGCAGATATCAACCTTTCGGATTTCAGTCCACATTAAGAAAACAAACAAGCTTAGGAACTGGGGGCTAATAAAAAGGTACATTCTCAGCACCTTATAACATAAGAGTGGTAAATCAGTGAGGAAAGTCCCTGGTACATAGAAGTCTTTTAGGAAATAGTTCCTGGACTGAATTTTGACTCGCATTTTTGCAGAACAGGAGGAGGAATGTTGACTTCCCAAGGCCTGGATTCTGGCCCCAGAGCACACACTTTCCCATAATTTTTTTTCCCAGTCCCATGTTTTTTTTGTTTTTTGTTTTTTGTTTTTTTGTTTTTTTTTTTTTTTTTTTTTTTTTTTTTCTAGAAATACAGAACTTAAAAACCTATGATGCAGATAACCGAAAAGTAGATTTGGCCACAGGTTTTTTCATTGAATAGATCTAAGTCTAAGGTATTTGAAAATCTTTTCCTTTTTCACAGACCAGCTTCATTCAGTCTTACTGCTTTCCTTTTTAAAGTCAAATCTGGAAAGAACTTGGATATTCAGAGAGCACTATTTTTGGCACCTAGTCTTCTAAGAAAAAATCACGAAATCGGTATTTCTAAAAGGGGATGATAAGAGATTTGCAGCCTATAAAAATCCTATTAACATGCAGATATAAACTGAATTTTTTCTTACGTCATGGCTTGAAAGATCTTTTGAAAGTACAGAAGGGATCCTTTCATGGATAAAGGTAGCAAATTTATTCAGCCACTTTTTATAGAACCAGATTGTGGTACAGAAAGTAACAGTATCACTATCAGCTAGGAAGAGCACTTGCAAATCCTGTGTCATAGATTATTGCATAAATGGTGACCTGCATAGAAGTCTGCTGTCGAAATGCATTTATGGAAAACATAGCTGTTGTTTGGAAAATTATTAACAGCAAAAAGGAACAAAAAAGAGTAAATATGTAACAATCCTTCTTATGCTATAAAGTCATAAAGTTTCATATTGCAAAATCAACTCTATCTTATAGCTATATGAGCAGTGAATTAAAAATAAACAGAGAGAAGTAATTGGAAAAAAAAGTTTTTCTTTTCTTTCCACACTTACTTTAATCTTGGGGAGGCTTGGCATATACAAATAGCAATTCCAAGAACAAAAGCATCTAAAATATTTCATCCAAGTGCATTCGAACCACAGGAATGTTTTCCACATCTTGGACCAACGTTACTGCATCGGCACTAAACTTTTCTGAAGTTCATTTGTTGAGACAGAAGGAACATATGATTAAACTCAGATGTTATTATGTTTCCCCCGATGGCTAGTCTGTGGTTTGTAGAGCTGTAAATGTTTCTCTCCTTGTAAAAGAAACAATTCCTTAACTTTAATTATACCTGTAGTTAAGTGTGGTTCCAAAACATGTAGTGCTAATGATGTAGAAACTAATTACACCATGTGAATTTCACCATAATAACTTGTATAAAATCAATCAGTGGCTTAGCTGTGTTCTTATTCTTCATGTGGTTTTCATGGTTTTATTTTACTATGCCTGATACCGGTATCAGTGATTTTCTCTTCAGCATTACTTATCTGAAAAATTCCCATTGTGTGGTCCTCTCCTCTCTTTTTCAAAGCAATACTTAGTGCTAAACTGGCTGTTCAAGGCTGTGGGCAAAAAAAGAGCAGATTTGGGGACACCTTCTCTGAAGGAGCTATGCTGCTATCAGGGTGACTAACATCACCAAGGTCCTAATCTTTAATGGGAATCAGAACTGCTGGGTCTTGGGTGCAGGCAGTGGTAATGAGAATCTCTCACAGAGAATTGCAGGCAGAAGGGTAAGTGCACTGCTGCCCTGTTTTTAATTGATATTACCCCCAACAATGACTGGGAACCTTGTGCAGTAAATCAGTGTTTGAGATAAGGTGAAAGTTAGAGCTCTTAATTTGTATTTTCATTGCATTGGTAAATCAGATAACTTCAGAACCATTAATGTAATTGGAAAAAGACAAAAAGTTTAGGGATTCATTCATCTGTTGTATGGCGTGATTTATTTTTTTTCCCCCAGTGCATTTGATTTGCAGATCTCCATACATGTTGTAGCAGCTGTACAGCTGTGCCATGTCTCCATACAGTGCTCTGTATACTGACTGCAAACTACTGACTGTAGGCCTCCTCAGTTACCTGCACAAGTATTGATGGAGCTCCACCCACACCAGTGAGAAGCACTGCTTCTGGTGGTCTATGGAAGGGTTTAGGGTAATCAGCAGAGGATGACAGTGAAGATATATAGATTACAAATTTTGTACTCCATGTGGTTATTGTGTTGCTCATAGTATGTTTTGCAGCAGATGGTTCAGACCTGGGCTGAATCTCCTCATTTATCGTTCCTTATCAGAAAATGAGACTCCTTAGACCTATTGGTGTGAGCACCTCCAGCTGCTCTCATTAAGAGTGGTCTGCATCAGAGGGATTTACTTATTTAAGAATATAGGAAGATACAGAAAAAGGAATTATACTGTAGAAATAGGTGGAATAGATAAGATCCATGTTAGTCCAAATTAGGTCTGTTTCTAAGAGAGCTATGCCTTCAAACTGTGAGTTGGGTTGAAGCTCTTCTTTGCCTTGCTTCTGTTCTCTTCAAAACTATACCAACCGTGTGGTCTTGAAGGCCTCTGTGAATGTGCTGTTCTGTGCTCTCCTCAAAGCACCTCAGTCAAACCCTCATGGGCCAGCTGTTGCCTCACACCCGGTAAGGAGGCACCCTCAGACCAAAAAAACAAGAGCAGGGCTTTCCATCTCAGAGCCTGTATTTTCAGATACTGTGATAAGGTCAAAGATTTGCAGTAAACATGATGCAAACATTAGGCTGTACTTACTCTATTTATGGTAAAACATTTACAATAGTATCTATGCGTCTACAATAGCTCGACATGGCAGGTTGCTTCATGAGAATCTAGGGAAGTGTCAGTGCTGGTGCTGTGCTCTATTTATATGTTTCTTTAATTAGTTTTAATGTAATTTTAGTTTAATTATAGTAGAAGTAGGTAATGAACTATTGTGTATTTTGTTTCAATCCAAAAACCAAATAAATTACTTGCAATTATTTGAAGAAAGAAAATAATAAACTGTAACAAATAAAAAAATTAGGCAAGGAAAATGAGAAACTGCCTGCAAAAAGCAGGTAATAATTTGGGAAATGCACTGTTACTGTGCTTGTGCTTTGTAAAGTACATTTCTGAGTACTGAATAGTGTTTGTGTACTAAAAGGAATGGGTCCTGACAATGCTCAGAGCTTCCACAATTGCCTTAGACATTAGATATTACTATCTGATGATTAAATTTCTTCCAGTACAGTCATCCTACAACTTTATATTGGTATTTAGTTCTAAAATGCATTAAAATGCATTCCTTAATAATGAATGCAGGTAGAGCTTTGTTTATACTGAGGCACATTGATGTCTTAACATGTTACTTTGATATTTCTTAACTAATCATATGTAATTTAAAAGACTGTATCTGCTTAGGGATGCAATAGCTGTTCAATAAGCATCCAGTCTACACTGGAAGGGTTCAGTTTCTAGTAGTAGAAGTAGTAGTTTATTATATATGTTGATGGAAATGTGTGATGCTGTGTGCCGTACAGACTTGGAAGAAATTTCTGGTGAAGGCCACAACAGCAAGTATTTTTTTTGGTGTGGACTGCCTTGGGCTGCTTTTATCTCGTCTGGTGTTTTTCTAGCTATTTTTCCAGCAATCCATAGCTAGCTTATTCAGCTTCACAGTATATTGTGCCACAAATGCAGAAACCTGAGCTGGCTGCTCAGAGCTAGCTGGGGGCTGGAAATGGGCTAGTTGCGTCTGTGTAGTTATGTGCATTGAAACCTCCAGGCTGAACTGGCACTGCTTCCAGAGCCTGTTCTCCACAGTCTGTCTGTTCTCCATTACACCCTTCTGCATGTTCCCATTTGAACTTCCTAGTGGCCTGATTTATACAAATATTTTGTATCACTTCATTCTTATTCTGCATCACTTATGTTACCAGCAGGGTGAACAATAGAGACTTGATTGCATTTTCATTTCAGTTGCTCACAGCCATGCAAATCTGACTGGCATCATAACTTGCAAACGCCTGTATAAGTGTATTGCTTTGATTGGAGTGTGGTTTTGGATATGAGCCTCGTGTAGCTCTTGAGTCAAGAGCATGTGCACTCTCTTAATTTTCAGATAATGTTAAGGTAATTAGGAATGGATTTAGGTTAAATAAGCTATTCTCAATCAAATATGAACAAAGGTCTGACCTGTTTTCTCTGAACTGGTGAAGCTTTACTTTTTGGCAGTCCTCTCTTTCTTGTGGGGATTTTTTGTTCTCAGTGGCCACAAGAACAAGTTTGGTTATTAGTGTTTGCTTGGGGAGGAAGTACATCTTGCCTTTTCTGGCAGCTAGATGGTGAGAAGCTCTAATCTGAGGCAGTTTCCATAACCTGACTCAGAGGTTGTTTGTTGGAACATGGTCTGTGGATGCATGAGAGAATCTGGCCATCTAACCTGAAATATAATGCCCTTAAAATTGTTCTAAACAATTGGAACTAAACACAGGTTTTTACATAGTTTTATGTGAGCTGCCAAATCCATCTCATCAGTTTGGATTTAGTGTTATAAAGAACTAGCATGTCCCTGGAGATGTTTAAAGCTTTAAAATGTTGTCCTTAGGAAGATTTGTATTCACATGTTCTCTTTTCTTAAACATGGCTTCTTTGATGAAAAAAGAGCTTTGGCAAATCTGCTTCTTCCTGAGCAGCAGGCTCTGCACGGTGTATGGCAGTATGATGTATCAAATTTGCACCTCCTGCTGCAGAGGTCTGAGCAGAAGCCTTTTGGGTTGCTAAACTTGTTGACCAACCGTAGGATCAGACATATACTATGTAACTGTTTTTTCAGTTCCATTTCCATTATGACATGTGATCAGATTTACCTCCAATCTGTTCTAATTGAGAAATCAAGAAAGGTACAAAATGAAAACAAAAATGATTTCCATAACCATTGCATCCTACTTAAACAAATGAGGGTGGTTATATTAAAGGACATCATCATGTGGTGCCCTAAAGCATTGTAATTTTTGCACTATCTGAACTAATAGGGGCACAATGTGACTCTGGGCCATAAGAACAAACCAAGATCCTTACCTGGAGGAATCTGTGCTGAGAAACATAAGCATGATTTGAATTTTCTCAGAAAATAAAGCATATTAATTTTTAATGCTCCCCAATATCATTTTAACATTCAGAAAACAGAATTTCAGTACAGTTCTGGAATGTTTTTTTTGTTTGTTTGTTTTTGTTTTTTGTTTTTTGTTTTGTTTTGTTTTTTGCAGAATGATCTAGCATCTCAGTCTAGTTATGATGATTGTGAATTCTATAGATAACATTTGCCCTGACAGGTTCTCTCAAAGGATCAGAAACTGTTTTGGTATGGAACTGATTCATGAAACGTAGGTGGATAGTGTTCAACTTCTTGTGAGTTGAGAATTAGTAAATTAGCAAAGCAATGTTGCATAAGAAGTCTTTTCCAATGTAGTGAGATGCTAAATATTCCTGACATGTTAACTACCAATATCAGATCATTGTCCTACTTACGGTGGAAATTGCAGACTCTCAGATGTGTACAGTAGGAGGTTGACAATGAAGTCATGTGCAGTGCAAAATAGATGTTGAAAGAATCAATAAACAGCTGCCGACACACTAGGGGAAAATTAAGGGGTGGAGAAGAAAGGTGGTGAAGTGCTTCATTGTTAAGCTTAAAGTAAAATTTTTGAGGGGAAAAAAAAAAAAGCTCTTATATTTGTCTGTGTATTTTGTTTTTAAAAGAGATCAGTAAATTAAAATCTTCATACTGTGTTGTGAATGTCTTAAGAAACAAATATTTTTAACTATCCATACGAATTGTTAAGGGATGTGCAGTTTGCTTTTCCAACGTGCATGATTTTTTTTTTTTTTTTTTTCCTGTGGAGTTGTGGTAACAGAAGATGTTTCTGATTCTTCTCATAACTTCACTCCTTTGTTTGCAAAAGGGTAATACACTAAGACAAAAAAGAAAAAAAGAAGGAAAAACCTTTGTTTGTTCCTCTACACAAAACCACCTGTGCATCTAATTATGTGGTTCTATGCTGCAAAAAAAATCTCAAGTGTGTTAGTTTAACCTGCATGGAGGTACATGGGAGTTTGGACAGATGCTGGACTTTCCACTTGTATTTCCAAGACTCTAAGGAAGGAAGGTCTGCAAGAGTTCTGTGCATTCAGCTAGGGAAGCATTTCTAAGCCCTCACCATAGGCAGATACGCTGCAGACTCCTGTCATAGAATCATAGAATGGCCTGGGTTGAAAAGGACCTCAAAGGTCATGTAGTTTTAACTGCGCTGCTGGGTTGCCAACCACTGGACCAGGCTGCCTAGAGTAACATCCAGTCTGGCCTTGAACTGTAGTTTGACTTTGCAATATCTTACTAACGTCAACATCCAAAAAATTAAATTGAGAGCTGATTTGTTCTTTGTAAATGCTTTTTGGAAATGGCTGCTGATGAAAAACAACACAGCTGAAGCAGCTAGATAGATTTCGATATTCATTCTAATGTTACATTTCAAGCAGGCAAACGCATTAATAACTTGCAAAGTGCAATATGCACATACACCAATGCATTTCCTCCAGCAATGTGGAACAGCGTCTTATGTTTGCAGTCAAAACTTGTCTTTGCTTGCAAAGGTTAATGTTGATGATACCTATGTAAAATGTGGTTTTTAATTGCACAGAAGTCTGAGAAAGAGACACGTAATTTGTTTTCTTCTTAGTCTTTCACTTGTCTTAATTCACTGCTGCATTCAAAATATGAAGGTAACTCTTGTTACTGCGTACTTCCATTTAGGAGCATTTGTTTCCCTTTCACACCTGAAATTCTTTCTAACCGCAGACATAAGGCATTATACTTTGCTAAAACAAAACTATCACTTAGAGTAATTCTTCTCATCGCTGTGCAGGTTATTTTCTTAATTTACATTTGTGACTTCATGAAGAATGGGTAAAAGAAACAAGTCAGTAATGGATAGGAAATGAAATCATAAACCAAGGAATGCAGACAGATAAACTTGGACTCTTTTATAACTTATATCTGAGTTGCATCCTTCAGTCTCTTGCTTCATTTTGTCTTACCGTGTGTGCTTTCTTTACCATAAGTAGTGAAGGCTCAGTTCAGTTCCCTAAACTTGCGCATCTGTTGGGTAACTTTGAGATTCCTCATTGTGTCACATCTGGTATGTTTTTGTCAGTCCCAAAGGGCAGGGTTCTCCCATGGAATCTGCCTTATCTGAAATCCCAAGAAAGGGAACTGCGAGATGTTGGAGCATTTCAGGTAGCAGTAGATTTCTATGTATATACAGCTGAGATGAGCCCCAAATAATTGTATCAAGTCACGCACAGCTAAGTTGTTTATATGAATTTGTTGTTAGTGCATTTGTGTTTTCAGATTTCTTTGTTTACTTGTGTGGGTGAAATCTTGATAGATTAGTGCAGTAGCATCTTCATTCCTGTATTGCTTCTGTGGAAGACAAATGTTTCTGTTCTATTACTCTTAAGTTCAGAAGAATTACATAGCAATTAGAACTGTGAAGATAATTACCTCTTACAGATACATTATGCTGCAGTTATTTACTGCTAAGTGAAATGTGAAAAGTTGATATCAAAGTATGTAATAATGAAGGCAAGGGCTTGACAAGAGGAAGTACAGTTCCTTGTAGTTTCTGGGTTCTGAGTGAGGAACTTATTTGATGTATAACGAATGTGTATCTACAGTTATGCAGGGCTGCAGATCTTGTAAAAATAAACTTCTATTGTGGAAAATATACACCATTCCCCGTGACTCTTCAGCGTTTATATGGTATCCCAGTAATGCATTACTATGAATGCAAAGAAAATTTGGCAATTACAAATATGCACTTGCATGCTCTGTTAGCCAGCTAACACCTTGAAGAAAAGGGCTTTGTAACATCTCTTTCACATTTCATTTCAAAGAATGTTGTGCAATTTCATCTGCAAAACTTGTTCTGATAAGCTCAGTGAACTGCTGAAATTGTCTCCTTTCAATAAATCTACAATTACACGTTATTTAGAGCATCCACTGTTGACTAAATCACAGGATGGGAGGGCACAAAATGTGCATGCAATAAGAAATACAGTGAGTGAATTACAGTTCTTTTTACACTGACCCCAGTCATCACTTAGAAAGAATGCCTTGCTCAACACCAAATTCTAGACAAGACAATCTGTTATTCACAAATCCTGTTATTATTTTTCTTATTTCATTCTTAACAGTAAAAAGAGTACAAACATATTTGTCAGAACTGTTTCTGAATCAACCTAAATGAAGATCTTTGGTGTCCGTCAGGGGTTTGTCTCTTCAACATCTTTATCAGCGACCTGAGTAGTGGAATGAGTGGTGCAGTTGACACAACTGAAAAAAGGGACACCATCCAGAGTGACCTGGACATATTTGAAAAGTGAATCTGATGAGGTTCAGCAAGGCCAACTGCATTGCCTTACACTCGGGTTGAGGCAATCCTGGATGTGTTTACAGGCTGGGAGTGTTCATTGAGAGTAGCCTTGTAGAGAAAGAGTTGGGAGTTATGGTCAATAAAAAGCTTGACATGAGCCAGCTACCTGGAAGGCCAGTAGTGTCCTGGGCCGCAACAAAAGAGGGATGGCCATTAGGGTGAGGGAGAGGATTGTCCCCTCCTGCTCTGTCCTTGTGGGATCCTACGTGGAGCACTGCATCTGAGCCTGTGGCCCGTAGCACAAGAATGACATGGAGCTTTTAGAGTGCGTCTGGAGGAGGGCCACAAAGATTATCAGAGGGCTGGAGCGCCTATCTTATGAAGAAAGATTGAGGGGTGTGGGCTTGGGAGAAGAAAAGATTCTGGGGTGACCTCATTGCAGTCTTCCAGTACTTCAAGGGTATTTACAAGTAGGTGGGAGACTCAGTCTGATAGTGGTAGTAGAAAGGATTTCAAGTGAAAGATAGGTGATTTGGATTAGATACTATGAGGAAATATTTTACTGAGAAGGTATTGAGGCACTGGAACGGCTGCCCAGAGAAGCTATGGATGCACCTTCCCTGGAGGCATGCAAGGCCAGGTTGACTGGAGCCCTGGGCAACTTGATTCAGTAGTGGCTGGGGGGTAAAAACTAGGTGGTTTTAAGGTCCCTTTCAACCCAAGCCATTCTATGATTTTTCCCTTTTTTGACAATGCTTTCCAAAGGGACGTTTGGAATTTACAGCAAGAGTTTTTGTGAAACTTAAAAAATGTCTGAGATTTGTCAGGACTTTTTTTTTTTTTTTTTTTTTTCCCGTATCTTCTACTGAAAGACAGGAGGAATGTATTTAAGTTTGTTATGTTATATACTGCACCACATGAAAAGGTAAAGGTGAGAATGTAGCCCAAACACTCCTATGGGTGGTGGGATTTGATGCTGAGGATTGTCCTCTCCAGTCCTGCGCTACTGGCCCAGTCTTGGTATTGCTCCAAGGTCAGAGCATATGCAGGAGTCCTGCATAAGTACTGTAGCAAATCCCTTGGGTTATGATCAATTAAAGGATCAAGTCAGCCACACAAGGGAATTTGGATTAAAACAATCCACAGTAATACTAAAGAAATATATTTTTAACTATATTTTATTTAATACTGAGTATTTTAATGGACTGTCCAGTATGGAAAACAAAATGATCAGAATCTTTTCATACCTAGATCCATAATATGTATTATCTACCATATAAGGAGAAGGAAGTTCCAAATGGCGTACATTTATCAAAGACAGAAGAGATTGCTAGGAATGTGTATAGTTATATAAATTCTTTTCTGTTTTAAAATACAGACTTCGGGGAAATTTAATTTTTTGCATAGAGTACATGTTGTATATGCAACTGTATCATCTCATTTTTCACTTGTACTCTGCCATTACTCTGTCTTATTCAATTCTGTGATTTCTGGCTTTATTGTCTATTTCACTGAGACTGTAAACAAGGGACAGGTGCCATCTTACTATGCATGTGACTTCTAGGTCAATTGACTATTGAATAATTATATTTTCAAGGCCTACTGGTAATGTAAGTGATTATTATTAGCTATTTTGGATTAGATACTGCTGGGGGAGTATTGTCTGTTTTGTTGCTCATTTAATTATATGACTTTTTTTTTTTTTTAAATTATATGAAGTATCATGTTTTTGTTGATAGGATGCTGTTGCAAGCTACACTCATATAGTGTGTAAAGTGTCCTCTTTTAGGAGATATTCTTTTTCCTGCAAGGATCCTGTCTCTTGTGTTGCCTTGTTGCATTTAACTATTTATTTATTTTTATACTATATCAATTATCCTCTCTGGGAAACCAGTTTTGCATTTTAAACCAGTCAAGTCTGTCTCTCACAGTATTATTCTGGAAATGCCTATAGCTTAGGCAGGTACACTCTTTGCTGGGTAAAGAACTGGCTAGAGGGCTAGGCCCAGAGAGTTAAATCCAGCTAGCACCAGAAATGATGTTCCACAGTGGTCAGTACTGGGGCCTATCGTGTTCATTATCTTTATTGATGGCCTGGACAAGGGCACTGAGGGCACCTTCAGTAAGTTTGCAGATGACGCCAAGTTGGGAGGAAGTGTCTATCTGCCTGTAGGAAGGCCCTACAGCCAAATCTGGACAGGCTGGATAGCTGGGCTGAGGCCAGTGTGATGCAGTTCAACAGTGCCAAGCGCCTGGTCCTGTACTGTGGCTACAATAGCCCCAGGAAATGTTACAGACTTGGGACAGAGTGTCTGGAAGACTGTGTGGAAGAAACAAACTTGGAGGTGTTGATCAATCATTGGCTGAACATGAGGCAGCAGTGTGCCCAGGTGTCACGGGTTACCTAGATCTACCTGTGCCCGTGACAGGGGGCAGCCACCCCATAGGGCCCCCAGCCCGGAAAGGAAGGGAAAAGGGGAGTGGGGAAAAAGAACAGCGGCAGCAACCTAAGGGGGAAAACTTATTTTACTAAATATGATATTGGAATACAAGATAACACAATATAATACAATATGATTGAGGCTACTAAATCAGACAAAACAGAGAGAGAGAGTCCCTGAAAACCGAGAGGCCTACTGTGAACTCTAGGCGACATGGCTGGAACACTTCCCACTCTCCAAGAGTCCAAGAGAGAGAGAACTCCAGCCTGGGAGTGAGATTATATATGTCCTCCTCCCGTAACTTATCTCTGGCCATGACATACTCTGGGATATGTAGTTCTCCGAGAGCTGAGCACTCAGGATGCCGCCATTCCACGGAACAGGAGCATGAACCTTCCAATGATCCATATTGCACATGATTTTATGATGTGGAATATTGACAGCAACACCACAAAACCATGACACCAGGTGAACAAGAAGGCCAATGGTATCCTGGCTTGTATTGGAAATAGTGTTGTCAGCAGGAGCAAGGAAGTGATTATCCCTCTGTACTTGACACTGGGGAGGCTGCACTTTGAGTATTGTGTTCAGTTTTGGACACCTCACTTTAAGAAAGGCATTGGAGCACTGGATCATGGCCAGAGAACGGCAGCAAAGCTGATGAGGGGTCTAGAGCACACGTCTTTTGAAGAGCAGCTGAGGGAACCGAGGTTGTTTAGTGTGGAGAAAAGGAGGCTCAGGGGAGACCATATCGCCCTCCACAACTACCTGAAAGGAAGTTGTGGTGAGGTGGGGGTCAGCCTCTTCTCCCATGTAACTAACAGTAGGACTAGACAGAGTGGCCCCTTATATCAGGGGAAAGGTTGGACATTAAGAACATTTCTTCTCCAAAAGAGTTGTCAGGTGCTGGAATGGGTTGCCCAGGAAGATGGTAGAGTCATCATCGCTGGAGGTGTTCAACAAGCATTTAGATGGTATGCTAAGGGACATGGTTTAGTGGGGAAATATTGGTGGTAGGTGGACAATTAGACTGGATGATCACAGAGGTCTTTTTCAGCCTTGGTGATTCTGTGATTCTAAGTGAGTCAGCTGGCTTTGACAGTGTACCTGTAGAGGGACTGAAAGCAATTATACAGTTGATTCCTTAGATTTATTTCTGTTATTCACCTTCAGTTTTGATTGATGTCTGTTTGGGAGATGAGTAGTAGATCAAGGCTTCAATAAAATCAAAAACTAACTGCTAACTGTATTAAAGGTCACTGGTGATTTTTAATACTCACTCTTGAATGATAAATTTTTACTGAAAATTTTTACTTGCAATACAAATAGGGATATGCCACTTCAATAATAATGTAACAATTTTTAAGTAGGTTGCATTGAGGAAAAGTTTCTTCATTTTTATTTCTTATTTGTCACACACCATTAAACATCTTTTCCTCTAGGCTAAACCAGACATCTGCCACTTTGGCCTACTTCTCAAAAAGAAATGGAAGTTTTATTGGCATGACATCATTACATCTATGCTTCTTGAGAAGAAAAAGACCAACTTGAGGATCTTTTAATATCTGCATTTAAAACTACCTTTTGGTAGCAGGCAATGCTAATAGTTGAATGATTACTGAAGTTCATCCACCTCAGTGTGCATTCACTTGCATGCACCCACATGCCCCTAAAAGTTTATATTGCACTGTTTGATATCAGAGCAGGTGGTGCCCTTGGGAGGAATGTCGAAAGTGCAGGGAGTTAATGATGTTTCTGTGTAGACACATAAACCACGCAGGTTGATTTGAAGAGTCATGAAGCTATTGTTTTGAATACCGACAGATTAAAAAAGCAGCTTACAGGCTGTTGTCATCTTTGTGGTTATTTCAAAACATTAAGTGCAAGGTTGTTGTTTTTTTTTATAAAGTAAAATTAAAACTCGATTTGTGACACTCAGTAGGATGAAATTCTGAAGAGTTAGAAACCATACAAGGCACTACTGCATTCCAGCTGTCAGCTTGGAGCTCAGCTTTTTGTGTTCGTCACAGGCTAAAGCCTCAGGGGAGTCCATAACATTTTGTTTTTAAAGCTGATGTCAGGTATTGCCAGTGGGCGAGCTGTTTTCTTTTGTCTCGTGTTTTGGAAGCTCTAGGTATTTAGTCCATATGTAGCAATGCTTTTCAAAATGGAAGCACAAAAGTAAGCAATTAATGACAATTTTCTACTGAGAAAGAAAGCAGCTATCTCTATTTCCTTTTATTAATATTGCAAATTTTTTTCAAGGACAACAATGAGGATTGAATTAATTTTATATATATATATGTGCATATATATATATATGTATATTTATATAAGGGAGGTAAGAGGCAAATCAATAAGGACTGTCTCTTCTTTGTGGTGAGCAGTGGTGGGACAAGGAGAAACAGCCTAAGACTGAAACATAGGAAGTTCCACACAAACATGCAGAAGAACTTCTTAATGATAAAAATGATGGAGCACTGGAACAGGTTGCACACTTCTTGTCTCACATTTATCTCTATCCAGTAGGATCTCTAGCTGTTAAGAACTATTGCAAAGCTGGGTGGTATTCTACCTGTCCACATGCACAAGGTTGTTCATTGTCAGTACAAGACTTACATCTTTGGTCTTGAAGCTGAGTAGGTTCAGCTGGTTGAGATCCCCACGAATGACGATTGTGCCTTAATGCCACATAGCAAGTGCTCCCCTGAGTTTGTGATCTATAAGCTTGGGGTTGCATTCTGTCTCATTGTTCAGATCTTTGATGAACATGCTATTCAGTGTCAGCTGCAGTGTCAGTCCCCAAGGATTACCACTTCTAACCAATCATCATTTAGACTTTAAACTGATCCTCATGATACAAACTTAATGCTAACTCCTAGATTATAGAATCAGAATGGCCTGGGTTGAAAAGGACCTCAAAGATCATCTAGTTTCAATCCCCCTGCCAACCACTAGACCAGGCTGCCCAAAGACATATAATCTTCTACAGAAATGCAGCCAAAGCAGTAATTCTCTGTTAAATGTTTGTCTGATGCTTTTTTAATGCCTAGCGACCAGTTTCAACTTAAGGGAACTCTCCTGATACTCATTGGTGGGCTGAGGTTGGTTTTGTTATTTTTTCAGACTTTGTTGGCAAGATCTTCTCAATGTCTCTGTTGCACACACTACTGAAAGTTTTGAGAAGCACCAGGTCTTAGACTCTTCTAACCACATTTCGCTTTGACAGGCAACCAAATTTTCAGTGTAGTTTTTCAATGGGGTTTTGCTTTGAGATCACAATATAGTATTTTCTTATACTCAGCCTCCTCAGCTTCTTTTTGTTATGGAAAGTTTGTCTTAAAATAGTATCAAAAACCTCACTAAAAGTGGAGATATAGGTATCTCCTACTTTGTTTCCAAAACACAGGATCTGCTACCTTCTCACAGAATGAGAATATATGAAATTTTACCATACAGCATGTTCTTAACAAGTGCTGAGTTTCTGTATGATATGTTCTTAGCAATTTGATGGTGCTAAGAGGGATCTATATGTTGCGTGTCGTCTGATTATTTATTCTTTATGTTGATCATTATTTATTCTTTTTTCCTTTGAGGTTCATAGAAATATCATTTGGAAATATAAAAAAGTAAAACAACTTTCTTTCTTTTTTTTTTCTTTTTCTTTTTCTTTTTTTCTTTTTTTAAATCTTATACGTGTTTTACTGAATAGGTGTTATATTTGTCGTACCACTAGTCAGTTTTTAAGTAAATTGGATGAGCAAAGTAAGAAGACTTGAAAATACCTGTCTTATCTGAGCACCCTACAGCATACCTGCTCTTTCCCTATTGTGGGTTAAAACCTTTACGTCTTGGATTTGTACTTTTGCAATCAGTAAGTTGGAGCTGATTTTTATAGTGGAGACTAATACACAAAAGACATTACATACTTCAGTAGTCTTGGTATATATACTGATTACTTTTCTTTTTGTTCGGCAGCCATTCTGCTTTCTCTTTTCTTTCTTCAATACTTTACTAGTTACACAGATCTGCTGTGCCCTCTTGATTTTATCTCTGTGTTTGTGCCAGGCATCTGTGCTTAGTGAATTGACCAACTTTTCATGTGTTTCCTTCTTGTGTGTAACATTAGAAGGCACAAAGAATTTTCCACTTCATTTTCCCACATTTTCTGATGGACAAAATGAACATTCTGTCAACATTTTCTCCTTCTCTTCTTTGGAGCTAATGATGGTTGCAATCTGTTTTTCAGTTTTTACAGACATATGAGAAATTCATCAATTAGTAAAAGAAATTGTGTGTGTGTATATATATATATATATGTCTCTATACAAAATTGTTTGAGATTTAGACCTTTCTTCTTCGGTGTCTGTATCACTCTGTGTCTACTTGGGACTTGTTTAATATGCATGGTCCAAGTGCAGTTTTTCTACAAGTGCCCCACTGCATCCTTTCCTTCCCACCTTTTGTATTAGAGTATCGATCTTCTGCATTATTCAACGCAAAAATGTCAGTCCAACCAAGCGTAAGCTACTCACCAGTACAGCAGAATAGAACACAGCATAATGTTTTTACAGGTTGCAAAATACATATTATGCACTGTAAATTGAGGGAATTCATGACCTGTCTCTCTGGTTTAATGCACAGCTCTGTCAGTCATAAAGAACACTGCATTTTTCTTGGACTTGAAATGCTTATCAACGTTAGCAGTGTAAATGACTTGCATACATTTTTCAGATGATATGCATTTTTGTTACCTTAAGAACCTGTATAGTACTGTATTTTATGCAGTTTACACGCAGTCCACCTATTTTAGCATGAGTATTTCATCTATTAACTGCGTTGGTTTCAAAAAAAATTTCAGCCTGTCCATATGTAAAGAGTTCCAGAATATTTTAGACTTAGGCGAAAATGAAAAGCCAAGATTTAGCTCTTATTTTCTTATAGTAATTTTGTCTTTCATGTTTGTGGATTATAATGTTAATAAATGAAAAGTATCTTATTCTGTGTACTGTAGGAAAAAAGCAGTGGGAATGTGTAGAACTTGCATTCCTAGTGTTTGTAGTGTTGTAAGTGCAAAATGAAAACAATGCAAGTTTGAAGTTAAATAGATTGCATAAATTAATTATAGAAATTAACACTTTCAATATAAAGTGATACTTTTTTTCCTTAGTAAAATAACATTTGCTTAACAAATAATCAAGATGAAGTAGAGGAATAACTCGGAGGAGACAGAGAAAATGGTTTTGGGGATAACAGAATGAAAAATGAATTCTTCTAAGTAAGTAGATTCCTTATGATATTGGCAGATGTGAGGTGTTGACACTTCACGTTCTTCTGGGATGTGTTTCATGAAAGCAACCTCTGTACATACGTACTAACAGAGTTGAACCCTGGTTGCCACTGCTGAATCACACCACCCACCACCCCACTGTGCTCACATCCTCTGTTTGATCTCCATAAACATTCTGGAAGTGTCAGTGAATGTCAGTGGGTGCAATTTTTTCCACAAGGACAAATTTAATCCCACACCTTTGCTTCATACGCACTTCAATGTCAGACACTATTCTGTCAGACTGGCCCTCTATTGCCATTTGTTGCATGGTAAAAAATGTAACAATGTATTGATGGGAGGGTTCAAACTCTACTGCCATACCACCAACTTAGAATCATAGAATGGTTTGTGTTAGAAGGGACCTCTTAGATCACTTTGTTCCAACCCCCTGCTATAGGCAGGAACACCTCCCTCTAGACCAGGCTGCTCACAGCCCCATCCAGACTGGCCTTGAATAATTCCAGGGAGCGGGCATCCACAACCCCACTGGGCAACCTGTTCTGGTGTCTCACCACCCTCATAGTGAAGGATTTCTTCCTAATATCTAGATTAAATCTACTTTCTTCCAGTTTAAGGCCATTTCCTCTTGTCCTGTTGCTATATGCCTTTATAAAAGGCCCCTCCCCAGTATACCTATAGGCCCTACTCAGGTACTGGAAGGCTGCTATAAGGTCTCTCTAGAGTCTTCTCTTTTCTAGGCTGATGAGCCCTAGCTCTCTCACCTCATAGGGGAGGTACTCCAGCCCTCTGTTCATGTTAATATCGCTCTTCTGAACCTGCACCAACAGCTCCATGTCCTCCTTGCGTTGGGGGCCCCAGAACTAGACGCAGTACTTCAGGTGGGGTCTCACTAGAGCAGACTAGGGGGCAGAATCACCTTCCTCAACCTGCTGGTCACACTTCTCTTGGTGCCTTCTGGGTTGCAAACACATGTTGCCAGCTCATGTTGAGTCTTTCTTCAGCTATCACTCTCAAACCCTTCTCCTCAGAGTTACTCCCAGGCCGTTCTCTACCCAATCTTTATCTGTGCTTGAGATTGATCTTACCCAGGTGCAGGACCTTGCACTTGCCATCATTGAACTTTATGTGGTTGGCATGGACCCACCTCTCAAGCCTGTCTGTCCCTCTGGATAGCATCCCTTTTTTCTAGCGTGCCAACTGCACCACTCAGCTTAGTGTCATCTGCAAACTTGCTGAGGAAACACTCAATCCCACTGTCTGTGTCACCTACCAAGCTGTTAAATAGCACCAGTCCCCAAGTAACACCACTCGTCACTGATCTCCACTTGGTCATTGAGCCACTGACTGCAGCTCTCTGAGTGAGACCATCCAGACACTTGCTTATATATCTGCTGCTGATATCTAGGGCCAACATAATAAAATAGGTATTACTACTGGAGCAGCCCTTTTACATTCCTATCCATTTTTTTCTTTAGCTCTAATTAACAAAATCAAACGTTATGAAAAAGAAGTCAAGTTCCTATTCCTTAGTTTAGGTACCTAAGTGTATTTTAAGTGAAGTAAATCAGAACTGTATAGCTTCTAGAAGTAAGGACTATTTATTTCTCCTGCTGACAGCCTCCCACTTTGTTCTTCAAGATGTACAATGAGTTGATGGTAATGTTCCATAATGAAACAGCAAGCAACTATTTCTTGTAGAAGTCTGGCAAAACAAGAGTATTCTTGATCTCCCAGACATCTTGCTCAACTCAGAAATGCACAGCGTGGTAGAAAGTGTCCTTGTGTGACTAAAACTCAGAAGAGCTTTTAGTTTATAGGCTATTTGACCAAGTGCCCTGCAATATAACAAGATAATTCTGATCCACAATAGCGGTAAGGTTACAGGCCCATGATTTCAACTTGCAGGTGCAACAAGGCACAATAATTGTTGTGCTACTGGAGGGTGTTTTGAAGCCTTCTTTCAGTAGCTAACTAGTACTGTGACCCCAGAGAGCAATAGCAAAAAGAGCTGAAGGTAGAACATGAAACTGGTGGCAAAATACTGACAGAGGAGAATGAAAATATTGATTTATGCCATGATTGGCGAAGGAATTCAGATGAAGAAAGTAATTAGTACAAGTTTAGAGAAGAAAAAGGAAATTAGGAGGTCTTGACTGTAAACGTGCTAGTGTAGGTGAGATTAATGATTAGGAGGTTAAATATAATAAAGGAATACATTGAGAGACCAAAAACTGCTTGTATCACGGTAAAGAAGGGAATATCAGCTCATTGTGCTGTTTCAGATGGAATATGAGAAACGTGAAGGTCAGAAAGGACTCCTTTTATCTAGAATGACTTGGGCTTTCACTTGGATTGCGATGATACCGCGGACAGAACTAGCCTTGGTTGGTAGGCTGAATTTGCAGTGAGGGGGGAATGGTGTGGAGGATCCTTGCCCTCTTTCATACTGTACAACTTTGAGAGTTATGGTCTTTCCATGTAGAATTTTGCCCATATTATTATTTAGCTATGAGTTGTGTGTCTTACAGTCATCTAATGGAATAATGAATTTCTGTTCCTTAACCTCACACAGGTGCTTGCATATTTTCATTTCTCTCCAATTCCTTAGTAGTAATTACTTATTGTTTTTTTTAAAAACTTTAATACATACATGGGAGCCTAGCGTACATTTTGTTTGACATATGCTAATGGCCACCTTACGTCTTCATCTGCTTGAAGATAACTAATGAAACCTACTGGAAATTAAGGCTATAAATTTACAGCTAGGGATTTGAGTGTTGCTCTAATCAATATTTTGCTGGTAATGGTAGCAGCTTATTCTTATGAAATATGTTGGCTATAAGGTGGAGAATCAATGTCTGGAAATGAAAAACAGGTGTCAAGTTTGTTGGGGACATTACTGTCATGATGTCTGGAGGCCAGTGGATTGTGTCAGCAAACATAGCAGTAATTCTGTCAAATGCAGTTTGTGAGTAACTAATGAAAAAGTTAGAAACGCTGCTTCTCACTTGTAAGCTGAAGCCCTTGAATACTATATTAATCTATTCTTGTTTTCATCTCACATCCTTTATGCTTCTCTATTCTTTCAAGCTGTGATCCATAATACAAAATAAATGCTCTGTATATCAGTCTCATCTGTATGATGTCCTGAGAGTTGATTTTGTTTCATCATGGCATGGGGAAAGCAGAGTTAGCTCCAGAATGGTCATGCAGTCTCTGCAAGTATTACAGAATTAAAAATAAAAATAAAAATTAAAATTAAAATTAAATTTGAGGAACAGAGAAGGAGGGTGTGCACAGGATACATGCAAACATATTTCTTTATCAGGGCCATAGCACTAACAGGAAAATGAGAAAGTTGTTCTAAAAATATGATTTGTAATCAAAGATAAAAATGGGTATCATATTAAACTAAGTAATAGGAAACTTTCCCCCAGTGTATCAGAAAGCTCTGATTCTGCAGTCTGTTTTCCTACATTAGTTCAACTTTTAAAATGCCGTCTGATAGGTATATAACAGAAAATAATGAGACTGAATAGGATCACAGAATCACTGAATTGCAGGGATTGGAAGGGACCTCAAGATATCATCAAGTCCAACCCCCCAGCTAAAGCTGATACCATACAGTACTTTGTACAGGTAGGCATCCAGATGGGTCTTGAATATTTCTTTAGATGGAGACTCCGTAGCTTCTCAGAACAACCTGTTCCCATGCTCTGTCCCTCTTAATGTAAAGAAGCTCTTCTTCATGTTAGTACAGAACTTCCTATGTTCAAGTTTTAGGCCATTACTACTTGCCCTACCACTACACACCACTGAGAAGAGCCTGACCTCATCCATTTGCCTCCCACCTCCCTTTAGATCTTTATAAACATTAATCAGATCCCATTCCTTCTCAGTCTTCTTTTCATCTTTGTGGTGCTCCTCTGGACTCCCATGAGATCTGTCTTTTTGGAACTGGGGAGCTCAGAACTGGACACATTATTCTCCATGTGTCCTCACCAGGACAGAGTAGAGAAAGACGGTGTCACTTTCCTCAACCTGCTGGCCACATTCTCTTTAATGCACCCCAGATAGAATATCTTTGCCATATAGTATCTTTACAATTAGGTATACTCAGGATAACAGCATCATTTTGGAAAAGGGGCATCCTGAACTCTGTAGCGTTTTGCAGCTCTTCTGGCAATTGTAGAGCATTCAAGTATAGCTCCAGACAGTAGTGTTGGTTCCAGATCCATCACTCACATTGTGCTGGGAGTTGCTGTTATCAACTGTCTATCACTTGACAAGTCTCACTTCTCTCTCCTCTTATGATGATGGGAAGTATCCCAGTCACTCCATCACTACCATCTTGCTGTATCACCAAATGCATCAGCAGCTGCTATAGCTCTCACGTGCAAACTGAGAGAAATAGCAGCAGTTTGATACCTTGCTGGTTCTCTGTGAACAGCATTAGAAGATGTCAGTCACATGCTCTCAGCTTACAAACGGCATGACTGTACGCTTGCAGTTCTTAGCAGCAGACATACATGACCTTTCATTCTAATTATATGTTTATAGTGGCAAAGCCACCTTTTTTTTAGCACAGTACTGCTTGCAGAAGAAAAAGCAAGACATGACATGTGCAGAACTGTTCTCTGGCTGAAATTGCACATTTCCACCTGAGAAAAAGAACTAGCTTGAGTATGCTTTAAGTGAACTTTAAATTTTCACCTCCTTCCCTCATCAAAACTACTAATAAATGAGAAGCTGTTGCTAAAGTTGCTCTATCTTTGGGGCAGACCTCCAGTTAGGCACTCAGTTCACTTTATTCCAAAATAGTACCTTCAGCATCTGAGAAAAAAGCCATGAGGCTTGTAAGCAATTCTCATTTTATATACTTAGGTATCATCATTACCTTGTCAGTTGTCCACTAAGGTAAACTTTACAATGAATTGAAAAGGAGGAATATATTCATATTTCCATGCTTCCTAGAAAGATAAATCAGTGTATTCCATCCAGAAGCAGTTATTTTCCTGGTGTATGTATACCTGTGAAGCAAAGCAGAGGTTGCATATGCAGAAATGAATTCTGCATTTGGTTGTTTTGTCTTTATGGTATTAGCTTCAAGTGGAGTTGAATGATAATAACTTTTTGATAGTACATTTAGGTCTTAGACTCCCTGAGGAACCTTGGCATCCATCATGAAATCTCAGTCTTCAGCATTCTCTGTTCATTACTATTTTGTTTTCCGGTAGAGTGATCTGTTAACTTAATGGCTCATCTTCTATTGTATGCGGAAGCCATATGATACTCATAGGTTCAATTTTTTGCCCGGTGGATAAATGTGGACATGATGCATTGTCTTACTGTGGCCCTCTTTGCTAAAGGATGTTGACAGCCTTTTACGTGTAGGAAAATGACCAGCTAAGACTGGCTCATTCGCATGAATGGAGTCGCACTAGGAAAACAACACGACAAATTGCGAGACTAAAAATGTCATCAGTCTGTTGGGACAACCTTGTTGCTTGACTATCACAAGTATCTAGTTGTCATATTAATTTTGCTGTGTGTGCTGCACCCTTTTCAAACCCTGTGGTTCTAGTGGTTTCCTGAAGAACATCAAAGCATCACATGGGAGCATATACAAGAGAAAAGTAATGTTAGCACCAAACCTAATACAAATTGAATTTCCAGAAATCACAAATTGTGGGGCTACATTGCCAGAGAAGCAAGGAGAATAATGCTTATGAGGAATGAAGGTGTTTTCCTAGCAGAGATTCCTTTAGAATAAATTTACAGGCCAACTCAACTGCCAACTTTGTTTCTTAAAGACTGAGAAAGTAAATTCATGGAAGTGTCTCACTGCTTCTAGGAAAAGGGATGGTAGTAAACTTTTACATTTGATAGGGAATGCTTTTATAACTTTTGTTAATAAATAAATAAATGAATGTTGTACAGTAACACTGACAATTCAGTGTGGAAGGCATTAAAATGAATAGATTACAAAACTACAATTCAAGTCTTTGTTTCTGGTGTACTAAAAATTCAGGCATTATTTTGAAGGTACGTTTCTCAGGTGTAACTCTGAGTTGCTATTTTTTATCACAGCATATGCTTAGCTAAGATTCAAAGTAGAAACAATTATTTTTGTACTTGGAAGATTTAACAGAAAAACATAGAAAAACTACAGGACAAGCCATTGAAACTTTTCACCTTGTGAGAGCTAAGTGATCATAAAATATTTACTGAAAGTGGATGCTGATGGTGTTTTATCATACTGGAATTGATATGAAAGATTAAAGAACCATTATGTGGAGTAATGGAAATCCATTAGGTGAAAATACGTGCTTAACAAAAAAGCAGAGTGAATTGAAAAATATTCCACGTGCTGTTTTTTTGTAGGTTCAAAGGCAAAGGCCTAACATCTGCTGTAGGTACTGGAACACCTAATCCTTCATCATCTTGTGTTGCAACTATTAGGTTGCAAGCAGTTTGCAGATACCCAAGGCGATTTGCTTCCTTTAGCTTTGTAACATAATTTGTCTTCTAGTGAAAGGATAGATTTATTTCTTTATTTTTGTTTTCTGCTCATGAAGCTGAATTCTGCCCCTGGATGTGTACATTAGGTATCTTGTTGCCTGAATCAAAAGGACAAAGTGTGTTCTACTAGTATACAAGATTGGAATATTAGCCTGTGGTTACAAGGTGCACTATTTGCCATATGATGAAGGTGTTTCTATTTTGCATGGAAGTGAAAGAAACACATTTTGGAAAGTAGAGTTAGTTGTAGAAAGAAAGAAAGCCTTAAGAAGTACCAGCTTTATTTTACCATGAGCATAAAGCCATACACATATGTTTTATATGAAGGACTTATGCTTTTCTTCAACATCAGATATTATAAAATGAAGTTTTCTATTTCCATGGTAGTGCTGAAAAATATTTTATTTACGGAAAGGAACTCAGATGAAAAGCCGTGACCGCTCTCAGCCAAACAAGCATAGGGATTGTGCTGTCCATATTCACTGCAGGTCAGAACAATCACTGCTAGATTTTTTCTTTCCTTTGGAGAACCTGGCTGGTTGGCCATTCCTTAAATCTCAGCCTTTTCTTTGCTACCATTTGAATTCTGCTTGACAGAAAGAATGCTCAGCTGTTAGTGCTCAGTGAGCATGAGAGGATGAGACTGCCTTTCCTCCCTAGAATTTGGGAATATCTTGTTATATTCCAGCTAGTCTAAGCCTACCTCCTACCTGTGCCTAGACCACTGAGCTGGCTTTGATTTGCAGCCTACTAGGACTTAGGATAGTTGTAAAGCTAAACTGTCATATGAATAGCTCGTTCTGTATCACCAATGCTGACTGATAAAGCCAGTCTGATAGAGGACAAAAATCTGAATTCTCCAGCGAAACTGTTTTGGGTGGGCATTTTTTTTTGGTTTTTTATTTTTAGTTTTGGTTGTTTTCTTTTCTTAAACAAGAACAGGATTTTACTGTGACAACATTTGTCTTGATTATATTCTTCTTTTGCTCTACTCAAGTTTGCATCTTCGTACAGCCTGTAGTTCCACTTTTCTTTCTTTTCAGAGCTCTTACAATGACTGAGTTCTATTTCAACCAAACAGCTAATTTTTCTTCAGCTGTTTTGACTGTTTTCAATAAATTAACCATGGATATTTAAAAAAAAAAAAAAAAAAAAAAAAAAAGTATATTACTTTTCTACATTACTTAACAATAGAGTTCAAGATAAAAAACAAAAAACAACAAAACAACAACAATAACAAAAAACAACAAAAAACACAAAAAACAAATATAGTGACATTGCCTCATTTATTTTTTAGATATGAAGTTGTATTTTAAATCATTGGTGTTGCCATATAGACTGCCAGACTTAACTACACACAAATACTTATTTTCACATGAGAGAGATATGCAAGTCACAGCTAAATTTTCACACTGAGGTCATACACAAGATATCTACTAGAAATCTAAAGCAGTACCAGCTTTGCTTGTCCACTTCTACAGCTTTACTGAGAAATGATAAAATCTTTCTGTTTTCGCAATTAAAGATTAGATGATTATAACTTTTAGCGATGTCTGTGATATTGTGGCATTTTTCAGACTAGTAATTAAGTTTTAATAGTGGCACTTTTTCTTTGTGTGGTCATCTTTGTTGTTATTACTGCGGTAGACAAGGAGCTCTGTATTAGTCTGTGCTGTTTGATTGCCTGCAGAATGTTTCAGGTGCTCTTCATTCTTCCTTCATTAAAGGAAATTGAGAAAGCTGAAATCAGCTTTTAGAAATTTTCTTTGAGGACATTTCAAACAGTTCCCCAGGCAAGAATAAAGTATTTCTTTATTCATATATGGCAGCCTTCATGCGTCTAATTCCATTGCCTCCTTGCTATTGCTATATTCATTTTGTTGGCCATGTGCCTCCCTGCTGACCTAAGAGAGAGCTTTACATTAACATCAAATTAACTATCTCTATTTTTTAAATTTAAGATGAGTTTCAAATTCTGTTGAAGCAAACGAGTAAATTTACTGTAGTTTTAAAGAGCTGTTTCTTTGTATTTAGAGTGATGTTGTTTCAGCAACACAGAGACGTGTGTAATCCTGTGGTCTGCTAAGGGTGTGAAATGAGAGCAAGATATGATGTGTCCATGGTTGTAAATATTAGAATTCACTATTGTCAAGGGATTCTTGCAAAAAGATTGAAACATCAGTCATTTTTTTTTTTTTTCATGTCATTGGAAACCATACATGGAATTATTGCCTTATTTTATGTAAATTCGTGGGGAGTAGTTTCAAATGTGGATCATGATAAATACTTGTGAAATTGTCAGAAGCTTCCCAAGGGTTTGTTCTGCCATTTATAACTAACTTACTGTATGCGTTTTTAAATACAGTTATCTAGAGAAAATTTGGGGGATGATTTGGCATTAACTTGAAAAATAGATGCCGTAAATATGTTTTAGACTCCCTTCTGCAGAAGACAGATAATCATTTTTTCAGCTTTTTTACTCTTTTTGTTTCTCTTATTAAAACCCTTTTTCAAAGGCATAACATGGCACAGTATGGTACTGTGGTCACCATCTTTCCTGCAGCATTTGTATATTCCATCATAGTTCTAATTGGTAAGGATAAGGAGTTTCCTACATGAGATGGAAAGTTAACCTCACATGCCCCAATCTCCTGTTAGTAAAAATGTCACTTTTTGAATTGCCTTGATGATTCTTACAACATGTAAAACTTGAGAGCAGAGCTTTTGAGAACTGTATTTCTTACCTCTTTTATTTAAACCAGTATTTCAGCCAAATTCTTGTTCTGTATAGAAGGATTTTTTTTTTTTCTTATATTTTAGCTCGTAACTTAAACCAGAATTTCTACAGTGATAGGTAATTGTATTATCACATTATTTAAGAGTGGTATATTTTATTATTACAAGTTGGTGTTAGAAGGAGCCTCAGATCAGTATAATTAAATCAATGTGTTTGCATTGTGCTGAATTATGATATAAATTGCCAGTTAAGCAGTTCCATATTGTAGCCTATTATGTTTTCTCTTCTCTTCTGAGCAAGGAGTGAGGGACCAATCTCTCCAACCCCTATTGATCTATATTCTTATTGGAGATAATCACTAAAAGGGCTGAAGTGGGCCTAAATGTTTTTAAGTCCTGTGAGGGTCTTCTGCTTTAATTTAAAGCTGATGTACTACAATATGTACTTGTGAATATGATAGTGAAATCACTGTCAAATATGGTGTAGGAGAGTCCTGGTCAGAATACCCTTTCAAAGATGTAGCAGTGATTTGCTTTAAGGCTGCTTGAAAGTTCCGTGCAGGCAACCTTCCTGTTTAGTTTAATTCTCAGTTGAAATCATAATTCTGTAACATATCCAACTGGCTCTTTCACTGGAGTGAAAAATGTCTCTCTTTAATAATTCTGCAGACTAACAGAAATGTAGTTATCAGAAGAAAGATGTTCTTTCTTGGATACTTCCTTTTTATATGTCTTGAGTAGTCTTTTGTAGTTTTAAAAAATAATATTGTTTTAATTACCATGGTTACACGCTGCTATTGCTGATACAACAATTTCAAATGATTTCTTTCTGCTTCAGTACTTAATACACTGTGAATTCATCAAAAATGGAACAAAAAAAATCTCGTATAGTGCAAAATTTCTTGTCTATTTCAGCCTACTTTTTGCAGAGGTTTCAATTTTGTATTCTTTATTTGGAGAATGCTCACTTTTAGCTGTACTGAACGTAAATATTCAAAATACCAAACCCATGCATGGTAGATTAACTGTGGTCAGCTGACAGATGCCTATCTAGTCACTCTCCTGCACCCCTTCACTGGGATAGGGGGAGAAAATAGGACAGAAAAGCTCCATTTATAAAAAGAAAGAAAGAAAGAAAGAAAGAAAGAAAGAAAGAAAGAAAGAAAGAAAGAAAGAAAGAAAGAAAGAAAGAAAGAAAGAAAGAAAGAAAGAAAGAAAGAAAGAAAGAAAGAAAGAAAGAAAGAAAGAAGAGAGAGAGAGAGAGAGAGAGAGAGAGAGAGAGAGAGAGAGAGAGAGAGAGAGAGAGAGAGAGAGAGAGAGAGAGAGAGAGAGAGAGAGAGAGAGAGAGAGAGAGAGAGAGAGAGGGAGGGAGGGAGGGAAGGGAAGGGAAGGGAAGGGAAGGGAAGGGAAGGGAAGGGAAGGGAAGGGAAGGGAAGGGAAGGGAAGGGAAGGGAAGGGAAGGGAAGGGAAGGGAAGGGAAGGGAGGAAGGGAAAAGAAGCAGACTGAAGTAACAGAGCCCACTGGTGTTCAGCTTTAACATGACTGTGTGAGTATCCTCCACACTAGAATAGCCAGAGGTGCACTGAGTTTCATGTGGCTTTCCTTTTAACTGTCAGAACATGCTGAAATTGTAGTAGTATCTTCTGATGTAATACTGCAGAGCCATAAATATCTAAGTGTTTTACAATCAGAGGATTTAGTTATCTTAATTTGAGGTGTAGAGCTTCCAGTGGCAATTGCTGAAGCCAGAAACTGAGTCTGTTTCAAAATTACCAGTGTGGTGTTCTTTACATTAAGCCATATTACCTGACCAAGCCATTACCTGTGTGAAATCTACTCACCTAGGCTGTAGCTGATGGATTGGATGGGTGAGCAGATGAGCTGCCTTTGACTTCACATCTTTACTATATTATCTTTCTGACTTTTATTCCCCCCCGATTTCTCTCTGTATTTCACCTTTGAGGTCCTGCCAGAATGACCTTAGAAAAGTGTGTGCACCATCTAGTACACAAATGGCGGTTAATGTTTATAACATCTTACTAATAACTATGTTCTGTTTTTTGAGATCATCTACTAGAAATGGAATTCTGAATATCCTAATCTCATTTACAAGTCAATGAAAATATTTGTTCTTAGAACGACCGCTTATTTTAAAATGCAATTCTGCTACTGCAGATTTGCACAGCCATAAAGCAGCAGCTAGGTTGTCAAGAAACTTCTAGATTAAGTTGGTGATACATCATATGAATATTTCTAGACTTTGTGTGCAGCTGTACACTGAATCCTGCAAGCCATTTTTATGTGCATATAAATTACTAATAATAAAAAAAAAAAAAAAACATCATCATAATTCAAGATTCTCCACTCCAAAGCCATTTTGTAAATGCAAAAGCAGTATCTTTTCTATTGTTGCCGTTTCTTTCAGTTGAGGTCTGAGTTGCTGATAAGAGCTTACATTTGCTATCATGCAACTGCTAACTTTAATACTTAAAAAATCTTTGTGTAGTTTCTATTTTTCTGAATACTTCCTATTTGCTAAAATTAAACTAGTTTAACACTTCAGTTTTGA
The DNA here is from genome assembly GCF_039878825.1 of Excalfactoria chinensis. Lineage (NCBI taxonomy): Eukaryota > Metazoa > Chordata > Aves > Galliformes > Phasianidae > Excalfactoria > Excalfactoria chinensis. The sequence continues at coordinate 48,111,100 of NC_092826.1, forward strand.
AATAAGAACACCTCTATGGATATTCTGTGACAGAAAACTCCAGCAGCTCTTAACTTTTTGGTACTGTAAGGACTTGTTGCTCTTTTCAGATTTGTTGGTAAAAAGCACCCTTAAAGATGAATGAATACCTGAGCACTCCACAGCTCAATGTAAATTACTATCATGAATTTTTTACTTTTGTAATCATGATACCAGTAGGAGAAAGCCTGCAATCAGAAACTTCTGTGCTTGGAAAAAAAGTCGTATGATTTCTATCAGATGTCAGCAATTCATAAATTCAAATTAGAATAAAGTAGAAATACTGTCTGGGTAGCACTTGCTATTTTATTTCCTGATGTATGACCTCTTTCAGAGTAGCAATTATTTTCCATTAGTTCAGTTCAATTGGAAAAAACACTGCTTAATGGACTTCAAATCCTGGGTCACTGGTGATAGTATTAGGCAGTTTTCAGATTTATGTAAGTGCTGTCATATACAGTGGAATTCTGCCTGTCATATTTTCTAGGTTTTCTTGAAGCTGTGTGTTGAGATTATGATCTGGGACTCCTGAGTGGCCAGTGGAACTGGTCTGTCCCAGAAGTAAAGCAGGTACCCATCTTTGACCCATGAAATGAGTGCAGTTCTGGGCCCTTTCCATTGATTGTGGTGACAGGTACTTTATCAGCAGATAACTTTTGCTTCCATGGATATGCTACTGTGCCTGTGGTAGCATTATATATCTCCGCATCTGAGGATGATATGTCAGTCTTAGCTGTCTGCATTTCTCTGGGAATGCTAGGACTCATTTACAGCTTGGAAGTGAAAAAAAAAAAAAAAGTTTAATTTGAAGGACTTTATAATCTGCTCTGCCCTTTTTCCCAGCACTTCTCCTTGCTTCTCCAGTGGAATTCTCTTTCCTTGTTGCAAATGCATTTGAAGCAAATACGGGCTGATATCCTCTATATTCCATTGTGAAGTATAACAACATAAATTCACTTCATCAGCAAGCATATTTGCTTATGTTTGCTTTTTACAGTGAATGGTATAGCACAGAAGTAGGACTTAAGAAACTGTTGGTTAATAACATCCTTAGCCATCAGTGGAACAGTCAGGAAAAAAATGCCAGAGAAAATGGAGCTATCTAAGGGAGTTTATAATTTTCTAGATACTGTGATGTAGCAGGAAAAAAATAATAATTGAATATATGACCCATTAAAGTCAACAGCAGGTAGTCTTAGCATATATATTCTTCAAGTACTTTAATGTATAAAGGCATTATGCATAATTACTGAACAGAAAACATAATGAACAAGAAAATCCTTTAGAACAAGTTGACCTGATACACAGAAAAACAGAAATGACTGCACCTATATTGTTCATGTCAGTGCTTATCTCAGTCTCTCGCGACACCTCACTGCAACTTTCCAGTACTTGAGGGGAGCTTATAAACAGGAGAAAGTCAGACTTTTCACAAGATCAAGTAGTGACAGTACATGGAGGAATGGACTTAAATTAAAAGAGGGGAGATTTCAGTGAGATGTTAGGAGGCCCTGTTACAAATGTAAAAGGCAATCCTGTCAGCTTTACGTTACTTACCTCTCATTTGGTATTTTAACAATTAGTCATAGTAGCTAGCATCTAATTGTGTAGTAGAAAGGCAAAATATTCCTTTTGACATATATTTAAGTTCAAATTTTCTTCTACCAGGTGATACAAATAATCTAATTCATTTGTCAGTTCATGCATTTGAGAATTATTTGTCAAAACTAATCTCGCTGTACATCACTTGGTTAAGGTTGATTGCACATGTCAGATTAGAAAGAATGGTAAATATTCTTTTTAGATGAGTAATATTGATTAGTGGCACTTTCACTTTTTCATAGATTTATATGACTGTGGAGTCCTGTCATCTGGGTTCAATAAAGGCTTGTCCTTAATCCCCAATTCAGCTAACACGACTGTACTTAATGGCTCTGAATTAATGTGATTTGTCAGTAGCAGTAGGGCACAGTGATAACCAGAACATACTGCTACCTTATTCTGACTGATCTATGATAAGCATTGCCTGTTTATTCTTTTGAACAACATAATAAGCAGCTGAAGCCTTCACTAATATACACAGTGACTTTTTTTTCCAGCTTGTTTCTGGGGTGTCTCAAGAAGCTGTCTCATAAAATATAATGAGTTTGAGTATACTGCGTGATACAACAAAACAAACAGTGCTTGCTTTGTCACTGATATCATTGACATTCACAAGGTGATTTGGTCACTTACTGTACAAAAATACATGTACTGTGTTAGTGTCTGAAGACTAAAGTTGGCCATACTATAATGTCAAGGAGATACTTCAGCCATTTCCAGGAGAAAAGGCTAGAAAAATACTATCTGCTCACACTAGAACTTCTAAATGTTCATACTGTCTTCCTAGGTTCCCTTTTTTTAGACCACTGAGTGGAAAAATCTATGTTATGTTAGTTATGTTAATACCATTTCCCTTTTCTGCAGTCTATTCATTGTGCACGATCAAATTATGTCTGTTCTTCTCATGAATATGCTTAATGATGCATAAATGTCTTCTTTAATTGTAAACCAGCCACCTGCGCCATCTCTTAGTGTATCTAAAAGTTTCTTTATTGACCGTTTATTACCAGATGGTTTCGTGTTCAAGGAATACAATGCTGCTGCTTGGTAACTGTGAAGAATGTGCATCAGTTGGCTGCAGGAGCAAATCCTCAGGCCTTCAGCTTCCTCTAAAACCTTAGCCTTCCCAAATAAAAGCAGCATCCAAGCTGTAGGCTTTCTAAATTGGGTAAGAAATCTTTTACCTCTGCCAGCTTCTGCAGGCACCACAGGTGAGAAGGAACACATTTTATCAAATGATGAGAATATGTACCCAGGTGTTAGGTCAGATGGTAATAATACCTACTTTGTCAACATAAGATGGACATGTAGTACTCAGAGTCAGACTGTAAAACAAAAAAGGCTTAAAAGCTTGTGATAGATTCTGTGGAAAGAGACGATTCATGTGACAAACGTCATTGGACTTCAGTATTTTTCAAGGGCTACTTATCTACCAAAGGTAGTATCTACTAGAAAGAGCCATTTTCTTTGCCATCTGACCCTACTAATTCCTAATTTGCTCTGAGAGGTATTTCGGTCTTTTACTTCTTGTTGGTTTACATACTTAAGAGGTTCCTAGGGAGAAAGCAGGTTAAATTGTCATTGCTATATATGTGAAGTGAAAAGTATATATCTGAACTCCTTTGTTTTTCATTTATCAGTTAGATGTATGCTTCCTTCATGCAAAAGAAAGAAAACCTTAGTACACTTGCTTGTCTGTCTTTCAAACTCTCTAAAATTAGCTTGTCATGAAATGTAAAACTAATGTGTAGTTGTAAAATCCACTGCCAGCATTTTCCTCACTACTGGCTGATGTCTAAGTAGATTTAGAAATGAAAGGGGTTATTATAAAGTGATTATTGAATAGCTAGGTATGTCATTTTAAACAAGCAACTAAAATCTCTTTTGCAGATTCAGAATGTAATCTTGTTTGTTTCATTCATAGCTAAAATCTGATTTTGATTGTGGAGGAGTAATCGTATAATGTAGGTAATTTGACAAAAATATATCCAATGTTGTTTTTCTTTCATTCTTTATTTAAATATATTCGAATTTAAATGACTCACCATCTAGAGTATACCTATAAAATGACAACAGCATAAAGAAATACTAGATTCCATTTGCTTTGGTTCAGTTTTAAATTTTACTATAAAGTGAGAAGTTCCTATCAGCTCTGTCATGAAAGGGAAAGTCATGTAGAAACTGATACTTAAAAAACACTTCCAACTTTAAAAGAATGTTGTTATTGGTGATTAGGCCAGTATTTTGTAACCGTGAATTTCAGTCTCAAGATTTAGTCTCAATGGGATACGCATAGCCAGAAGTTGGCGAATAAGAGCCGAAAGTGCTAAGGAAATGTCCTCCTACGGGATTATATCATTCATTCATGTTTCTGTATCCAGTGCTTGTGACAATACGTTGCTAAAAGCTTAAATTCAAGGCCTCATCTAGTTTCAAGCAACAGCTGTACTGATGTTTTTTTGTAATTTGTAAGCTGATGCCTTGGATGCGTATCAGAATGTGCTTTCAATGAATCTTCTGACATTAGCTCAACATCTTGGTTCTGTCCCAAGAATTTGTATATTTTTAGCTTGTATTTCAACTAGAAATACCACACAAAGAATTCTGGTGATAAGCTGATATTAGTACTTCTGATCCCTCCTGGAAAATGAAGACCTGTACCATATCTCACATTTGAGTTTGAGGAGAAATGAGTGAGGATTCAAGCTGTCTCATTTTAAGAACTTTGCCTGCACGTTGTACTGCTGTGAGCTATAAGTACGTATTTTAGCATTTTCTGAGGTCCTGCAGTCATTTTATTTTGATATTCAGTTTCTTTGTATGCATATAAACTAGGGAAATGCTATTGTCATATTATATGACCCTCAGTACTCTTAAGTCTGGAATAACTTGGAAGGGCACAGAAGGGATCACCACATAACTTTAGGGTAGCTGTGCTCTCGTATTTACTTTCTTTCGCTGGCATTTTGACTGCAGAAGATGTTTACCATAGGATACACTTAGAAACAAAACAATACATATGTATATGAGTTGAGTACTTCAGGAAGACTGATGGAAGAGCTGCTTTAATGTGGGAGTTGTGTATTTTTGCAGGAGGGCCTTTTGGAATTGCTATTAGTAAGTAATAGTGAAAGAGATGCTAAGTATCTTCTGCAGTCATTTCCTTTTACCTGAATAATCTTACTAGCCATTGCTATTAATTTCCGTGACACAGTATTTGGTTTCACTTTCAAACTGGACTCCAGATGAAAATGATATCAGTATCATCTTATTAGGACTTTCATCTCACTAATTAATTTTCTAAAATATATGTATATGTTAAAATCTAAGGAGTTACAGTGCCCAAATTCTTGCCCACTGTTTCCTTCCTCTCCACAATCAGCAGTTTTTGGTATATTGAAACTGAAAAGCTCTAATCTATTAGCAGATTTGATCAATTGTGGTATTTTAAGCAAAATAAAGCTCTTCTTGAATTTCAATTGGTTGTTGAAGAACTTGAAGAAAAAATCATTACAATGATATAAAATCATTCCATTTCTGTTCAGCATGATCTTTCACAAAACTCTCCAACCAAGTTTGCAAATAACCTCACACTGTTTGCTGCCAGGTATAGATTGGATATAATCATATAGGCCAGACAAGTAAAACAGTTTGCCTGCTTCCTCATTTGGTGTTGCCTGTAGATACACAAATCTTCAGATTTGTGTTTTAAACTATGGGCAGGTGTTGTTATTTTAACAGTATTTCACTACTTCATGTTGTACCTTCCTGAAACATAGCACCTGCGATGCTGGAGTGCAGCAGGGTGTCTGCTTACCTGGAGAACTGTAGCATGAGTAGAGCTGTCTGGCTTTATATCTTCTGCAGGTGGAGTTACACCAAAGAAGGAGAAATATGGATGAGAGACAGTGTACATAAGTATGTAGAAAGTAAGAGTTGTGATCTCCATTCTTAAAAAATGTTCAGGTGTGTAATGTTTTAGTTTCTCTGTCGGGAGAAGGGAATTTTCTGTCTCTTTATCAGTATTTCTGTTTTGGTTTTTTTTTCCTGAAAGCTACTTCAGATTTAGTAGTGACTGACAGATTGATCACTTTTACCAGTGCTGGTGGACTGTTAAAGCATTGAATGGAGACCCTGGTATTCTCATTTGAAAGAAAACAAAGATTTAGCTCTGATTCAGCCATCAGAAATGAGTCAAAAGTATGCTTATGGTCTCTGTCGCTGTAGTAAGCAAGCATTAATGAAATTACATGCGATACTGATGCTGGACTACTGTGACCCCCATTTCATAGAATCATAGAATCACAAGGTTGGAAAGGACCTATAAGATCATCTAGTCCAACCGTCCTCCCTTTACCATACCTACAGAAAACCCCAAACCATATCTCCTAGCTCCCTATCCAGACGCTTCTTGAACACTGCCAGGGATGGCGACTCCACCACTTCCCTGGGCAGGCTATTCCAGTGCCTGACCACTCTCTGAGAAAAAAGTTCCTTCGTACATCCAGACTAAACCACTTCTGATACAACTTGTGGCCATTTCCTCGGGTCCTGTTTGTTGCCTGCCAGAAGAGGCCAAGCCCCTCCTCATCACAACCTCCCCTCAGGAAGTTGTAAAGTGCAATGAGGTCTCCCCTGAGTCTCCTCTTCTCCAGGCTAAACAATCCCAGCTCCCTGAGCCGCTCCTCATAAGACTTGTGCTCTAGACCCCTCACAAGTTTTGTTGCCCTTCTCTAGACATGTTCCAGGGTCTCAATGTCTTTCTTGTAGTGAGGAGCCCAAAACTGCCCAAATTTATCTCATAAGGAATTGATATGGAAAGATTTTAAGGAAATCTGTGACAAAGCCAGAAGATCTTGGATCTCAGCCCTGTATGTTTAATTATCACTATTTTATTTTCACTTCAAAGAGTTGTAAATCTTAAATCTCAGATCATCCTTTAATTGTAAATGCTTTTCTTATTTGGTTAATCCTTTACTTCCTGTGAAAGGCTAATAGAGACCAACTTGGAATTTAAATCACCAGAGTTATTGCAGAGCTAAACCATGTTAATATTTTGCCTAGACAAGAAATAAAGTCTTCATTTCTGTTGTTGAGATGATCATCTGAGCCATGTTTAGATGGGGACATCTGAAAGTGATACTTTGTCTTTCAGATGGTGTCCAACATGTATCAGATCTCTGCTGCTATTGGGGTATCACAGAGGGGCCAGACATCCTCATACCTTCTGCATTTTGGTTTCATTTCAGTAGATCTGTGATGAAAATACAGAACTTCCAGTCTCTTTCATTCAGAAACCACATTTTGATGATCAATTCTAAAAATACACCAAAATGTTTCTCTGTGATTTTGAAACTGAGTTTCTGAAAAAAAACATTGTACTTGTAGTAACAGGTAAAGTGCAAAGTTCCTGAGAAATGAGCTGTGAATTGAAGCTGCAGTGGAAATGGATCCTATCTGTCAGTCTCTGCTCCATATTCTCAGGAAAAGATAGGAGAGCCAAGATGACTGACTAAATGGGATGCTTAAGTGCCAGGGGCTAGATCTGGGCTTGCTGGTCCCTCAGGTCAGAGTTGCAACTGTCAGACTTTCCTGCTTGATACCTGCTGAAGCCAGCAGGAGGAGAGCTGTAGGAAAAACGCTGCAGGCACCATCAGGGGAATTGGTAAGTACCTGGTGCAGCTTTAGGCGTGACAGGCGGTGCTCTCCTCTGGGAGGATAACATCTTTCTTTATGTACTGGTAGGCCTCATTTTTGCAGTTCACCACTTGATTTGCAGCAGCGAGGCAGAAGAAAATAGCTGGGATGCTGAGGAGCAACAGAGCATCTGTTTATCTAGAGAACTGTAGGGGGAGGGAAGAGGTGTAGCTGAATGAGACAATGACATTCCTGCAGGTGAGGTGTCTTACCTCAGCTTTTGTTCCAGAGATTGTTTTTTTTTGTGGCTGCCTTTGCCCTATTTTTAATTAAAAATAAAAAATAATTTTAAAAAATACATTGTTACTTTACTCTTTTGTTGTTGTTGTTGTTGATGATGATAGTAAACATTTTTCCTTTCATCTTGTTTCTTCTGAGCTAGCTGTAACCAAAAATAGTTGGATACTTGGGGCATGCAGGTCTGTTGTCACTGAGAATACAACTATACAGAGCTAATGTCCTCACGTCTGTGGTGAGGTCCTATTTGGTAATCAAAGAAGAGCAGCATTAGAAAGAAAAAGAAAACAATGCTAATAAAGTAGTGTTTATTCAGGAATTCAGGTTTGTTTGATGAAAAAATAATAAAGCTTAGTCTGTTCCACTAATTTAGAGACCTTAAAAGTGACATGGAGGAAACTGAATGGGTGAATTCTTTGGTGTACAGCCCAGCATCTGCAAAGGTTCTTTCATAGTCAGACCTTTTTAGAACATTCGACACAACTTCCTTCGTAGTCATCCACTGTAAATTTATTCCAGTTGGTACATCTTGCTTTATTTTTCCTTGAATGTCTTCCTTTGCTCTGACCTAGTCCTTTTCATCTTATCTGTCTCTTTCTCCTTTCCACTTTAGTGATGGCATGGGCTGGGTCACACCATGCTTGTCCCACACAGGGGTCACTAGGGCCCTCTCAGCTGCATCATCTCTGAATGGTGAGAAAAACAGACAGAAGATATGTTACTATCTGATATTCTGATTACAGAATCAAGTCACTAACAAAAGCATTCAAGGTTTTTACCTTGTCTCATGAAGTTTATTCCATGAGCATCAACAAAAGCTATATTGTTTCTAGTTTTTACAGCCCAATCTCTTTATTCTTTTGTTTTATTAGATTAAGAATATATATGTCATTCTCATAGCAATGACTTCAAGATTTAACTAGAGGACTAACTTGTACTTTTATGTAAGGTAGCAGGGCATAAGAATTTCTTTCTCCTGGGTGGAAATCTTGAGTATATTTTGATCCAGTTTCTTCATATAGCCACTCAATTTCACTTTTCAAATGCTATGAATTAGCTTTATGGTTCTAATAAAATAGATTTCTCAGCTCCCCCATGAATTTTCTGATGTGCATACTATGAAACTGAGCAGACTGATCCATATTCTTTCAGCTATGAGCCTTGATCAACTGCTTAATGTTGTGTGTCAGAGTCACCTTAATTTTGTTAATCTTCTAGACCTATTAGCCCATCCAGCTGGTGATACAGTTCCACAATGCCAATCAGATGCACTTTGCTATCCATAGTCTCACCTGAATGGGAAAAAAATAAAATAAAATAAAATAAAATAAAATAAAATAAAATAAAATAAAATAAAATAAAATAAAATAAAATAAAATAAAATGCTTAGAAGCTGATATGAAGCAAATATATATATATATGTGCATATATATATATATTTATAACTCCTCATTTCTTATCAGATTTGTCTGAATTATGCAGAAATGCTGAAGGAATGTATGAAACTCTCAGCTTTCTAGTCTTTGAAGTCCACCTCAAATCACAACAGTTTGTAGCAGCAGCAAATACCCCAAACATCAGGTTTCTCTGCTGGGGTGTGCAAGTAGTGGCTGTTCCAGTGTATCCTTAGTGTGGAAAATTTTACTAGTCTGCTCACCAGAAGGAAGAGTGGGATTAGATATGTTACTGAGTTCATTTTGTTTTGCCATTTTGTCACCAGTTGGGAAATATAATACACTGGTGATCAACTTGTTCAGATAGTGGCAGTTAATTAAAGAAAAAAAGAAAAAAAAAAAAAAAAAAAAAAAAGGAGCTAGGAAGCTGGAAGATTTGAAAATAAGAAAACAACTCTGCTTTGTAGATGTACAGAGAGCAAGCAATTTCTTAACACCTTTTCTTCAAGGAGCTAAGATGAATGATGTCTTTGTACACGCATTCTAAGCAGGGATTTTATTTAAAAGTAAAAAGATGAAGCCCTGTGTAAATTGTTTAGAACAGTCCTAGTGAAGACATGTTGATTAATAAACATTAAAGAAGGAAGATGCATATTAATTTGTTTACGTGTAAGAGGCTTCTAGCTCATTAAATGTCTTCTAAGCATTTAACTAGTGAAGCAGTGGATAAAACCAGACGTTGCCTTTAATCTTGTTGTGAGTTCCAGTATGAAAACAAACAGATTATCGCTAAATATGTACAATAGTTCTACTAATGACATTCTTCTGAAAATGTAGGGTGTCAGCCAGCTCAGTATTTGAGCTGTAATTTGGTGGAAGTTTGGGTTCAGTTTTGTAACTCAATTGCTGGGACCAGTAGGAATTGATTAATTTTAACTTCATCAACAGCAGTGCTTGGATAATTAGACTGTTGAAAAATTTCATGTTTATAGAGAGCCATCAGTTCTTGCTGTGATTTTGTTAGGTATCATTTATGCCTGGTTATCAGTGAAGAGTTCTCCAGGAACATTCAGGTGCAGTAAGATATGGCTGACATGCCTTCTTTCAGTTTTTTTAAAATTATTACTCTTTACCTAACTACTGCGAACAGGCTTTTAAACTCTTTAAGATGTAGTTGAAAAAGACAAGAAAGAAGCTAGTTACAACTAGTGTTTATGGGAAGATAACCCTATGGACCATTTTAAAGAAATTAGAATATTATCTTAATGGCCTGGCCAAGTAGAGATTGAGTAATTGCTTTCAGTCTAACATAAAAACAAGTGAATAAGAAATAGCTGATGAAGCACCAAGCACTTTTTTTGTAAAAACAGTCCTGGGAGAAAATCAACACATATTTACAGGTTTTCCCTAAAATTGCCTTTTATTTTTAGATACTTATTAACTTAAATGATGGCTTTTGCTTTAGAAGTGTTAACATATTAATTTGTAATGAAAATTGCTGTTATTTTTTGCAAGCAACAAATAGGTAAAAAGAGTAAACATTATTTAAATTACAGTTCGAGTTTAAAAATAAGTTTCTGGTTTTTTGTTTGCATATGATTTTTCACCAGAGTCACTTTCTCTATTCCTCGGTGTTTTGTTCTTAGTTTTCTTTAGGCTTCTGTTCTCATTTGTACTATGAGAGAAAAAGAATGGATTTGTTTCAACTTACATGTCATACTTATAGAACTGTAAAACTTCTAACTACTCTTAGGAAGTGCTATAATATGCATAAATATTCTCACTTACTGTTATAATATGCATCAATAATCATACTAGAATTATATTGGTAATTTTGCAGATCCAATGCGTGGGCCACGGAAACTAGAGGTTGTGGAGATCAAGTCTAGGCAAATCACAATTTGCTGGGAGCCATTTGGATATAATGTCACACGATGCCATCGCTACAACCTCACTGTCCATTACCGTTACCAGGCTGGAGGACAAGAGCAAGTGAGAGAAGAAGTAAGCTGGGATACAGAAAGTTCACATCCACAGCACACCATTACTAATCTATCGCCATATACAAATGTCAGCATCAAATTAGTACTAATGAATCCCGAAGGACGAAAAGAAAGCCAAGAACTTGTTGTACAAACTGATGAAGATGGTGAGTTTTTGTATTTACACATGTATCTACACTGTACATGAATCCTACCTGATGATCAGCATATCTTTCTGTATGTTCTACTTTCACTGTCTGTAACAAATTTTCTACCACCTTCAACAGTTTTAGAGCAGTAAGGGATCTATTATATGTATTAACACGGTCTTTTACATAATCTGTGATGTTGTATATCATTTTATCATTTCTTCACTAAGCTCAAAGTATCTGCTTGAATTATGTTCTGCCACTTAAAAGTTCCAGTATCAGTGCGAAAAAACATTCAGGTGCTGGTCCACAGTATCTTCATGTAAGCGTTTCTGTTGAGTGATATGCTCAACATTAAATTCTTTTTCCTGATCTGCAGTTTCCACCACTGAATACTGTTAGTTGTTTATCCAGACAATAACTTTTGTATGTATGTATATTGCAGTATATAGATACTCCCTCTCCTTTAGTAATTTTTAGCTAAAGGGGGTTTTTAGACCTCAGTCATTTAAGTGATGACATAATTTATCACTCTCTTTTTTTGCAGTATGTGTAGCTGGTTGGCAACTGAGTCTCCGTAATGCTGTAATAACACTGCATGAAAAGATGCTAACTTCCTTCTAAATCCCATGTGATGTTATTGCGATTGTCCACACCAAGAGCATACAGGAGTATTGATAGCTATGGGACTAAAATGGAACTTACTTTTTTAATTAGTCATGCACGCGGAACCAGTTCCACCTTTTTGGAACATGTTGTGCTAAGGCGTATAACCCCTTGGTTCCTTCTACAAGTGTGCCTTAGGCTTTTTGGCTTTGCTTATAGGAATCTTCAATTGCCTGCTCTTCAAAGGAACCTTAATAAATGACTGGGATTAAAACAACAGATCTATTCTCCCAGTTTTAACATCTGCAGTGTTCCTAGATGTAGTTGTCTGTTTTCTTCCAAATTAATGATGGATTTACTGCAAACATTTTGGATAAATTCTAGAAAAAAATAAATAAATTCAGCAATGACAAGTTTCCCTTATAATAAATACTTGAGGAATATCATTTAAAACTGTTAAATAATTTAGTATGTACTGTAATGGTTTTCTATAGTACTAATTTCTAATCAAATTATATGAGGGAATGAATTAAACAATTTAGAATTTTAGGCTGCTAATACAACAGATTTTTCCAAGCGTAGCTAACATAAAAATTGTTTAATTAAAATTAATTTTGCTGTCATCTTCTTGTTTTTATTCAGTTCAGTTGTAGGGTGCAAAAGCAAAGGATCTTATTGATGTATGTAACATTTCTGTATTTTCTTTAAAATTTTATATAGTATTTGTTTATTCCTGGCCCTCGTCACAGTATAACAAGACATCTTAAAAACCATCATCAGTGGTTCAGAGGATAATTTTTTAAAATATTCTTTCCATAATATTAATCAGTTTTGAAATATCAAGCCTGAAAATCTCTGATTCTGTCTCTAAAATGGTTTTTCAAATACTAAAAAAGAATGCAGATTTTTAGTATACTGTATGCTTTCAGCACAGCGTATGTATCTGTGTGTAACACAACAATGGAATATGACTCAAATAGTCACTGTTATCTTCAAATTACATTATAATGTATGTTGCAAGGGCTTGGTCCAGTTCAGTGTTGAGTATTTCTATGAATGAATATCCCACAGCCTCTCTAGGGAAGCTCTTAAAGTGTTTGATTTCTTTGGCTTTGTAAACGCTCAGAGTTTATGACCTTCAAGTAATTTTTAAGTTATCACCATGTTTAGTCATACTTTTACCTTAATTGTGCTATATTTAATTTTTCTGCCTTTACATGTATGTTATTAACCCTATTATTCCAAGTAGCTGTTGGCTTTCTCCTACTTGGAAGAAAGACTGTGGACAGATTTAGTTTCACTAATGGCACAATTTTACTGGTCTGTGTAGGACTGGTAAGCAAATTCAGGAGCTATCAGTGTCCTTAGAGCTTCCTCTTGTCAGAGGAATTCCTGCAAGGGACTCTAGAGAGGTAGGGAAATTTGCTTATAAAGTCTCAATTTAAGTTCCATTTAAATCAGTTTAACTCCTAGACCAACAACATGGAAGAACAGAAGAATTAAAATGCCCTATCAGACCTAGCAACAGGAAGGAGTCACCAAATGTCTATCTTGTAGGTCTTCCTATGCTTTAGCTGTATGGGTGGTACTCAGAAATGGGTCCAAGAAGTTATTTCAACTGTTGTTGCAGTTAGTTTCCACCTTATACCATATGGAAAATGTGAGTCTTCTTACTGGACTTTCACATGCGTTTCAGGTGAAAGTGCTCACCCATCAATGCTTTATGCTTCCTAGAAGTGCATTTTTGAAGATTTTCTTTTTACATTGTGTTTCATATACTGTTATAAAAGCAGAATTTCAGATACATGTCCACATGCTGTTAAGACACCTTCTTGGCTAAAAACTGTGTTGACGTTGGTTCTAGAATAAGATAGTTGTAGAATAAACAGAAAAAAAGAGGCAGATATCTGAGAGCAGTTGATGCATCCTTTATCAGACCCTTCTGATGTCCCTTACCACCATTCATTGTCCTAAGGTAAGAATCTTTAAGAAGGAGAATGTCAGGTTTTCAGATTGTCTGCATCACAGCTTCCATATTTAAGGACATCAAGCATATAGTCAGTGAGCATCACCATTATGTGCAAAATGTGACTCATCTTTCTGAGACTGGCATTCTAGTTCAGTAAGCTAAAGCTGTACCTTGTTACTTCAGTCTTCTTCCATTTTCCTACAGAAATGTTTGTATCTTTTAGTACAGAACAGGCATGCCATTGATAAGTAGGTATGACTATTAGTTTTTATTTACAAGAATTTATCCCTGAGACATCATCTAGTTTCTTATTCAGTAAGTTGAATTATCCTTTTCTTTCATCAGTAGTGTTCTACTGGAAAAGTGCAATTCTCACTAACTCCTTTTTATACTGAAGTTGACGCAAATTTCCTTAACAGCACTATCTTGTAAAATAAATTATTCTCTTTGATGAGCTACCCTGGTCTTTGCTTCAGTCTTTGGAAATAATTGTGGGTGTAATTTTCTAACAGAATATATGCAGTTGAGGTGTTAAACTTAGGAAGATGGGGAAGAAGTGGTTGTATATATATGATATGTTAAACAAATTCCATGGAATATGAACGGTATCTCAACAATTGATATTTTGTGTCTCAACAGAATGGGTGGATTGCTTTTATATTTGTTTTTCCTTTTCTTATTCATTAGTTCCAAGTGCTGTACCACTTGAGTCAATTCAAGGGAGTACCTTTGAAGAGAAGATTTTTCTTCAGTGGAGAGAGCCAGTGCAAACATATGGTGTGATTACTTTGTATGAGGTATCAAGCATTTGGTCTTGTTTTTCCCTTCATGTATTGTATTGATTTTTGGAAGTGCATAATTAGTATGTAATTGAAAGAAATGTTTTTTCCCCAGTTTCTGTAGAAGTACTCATTTTGAAGATAGTAGCACTTACAAAGTAATAAAATCAAATGTGTAATATAGAAATGGATTGCTGCAAATCCCAAGAAAGGTATTGAGTTATCAACTTGAAGAAAACTGCTATATTTAGAGCCATATGATGTAGTATTCTGTTTAGTAATGTGGAACTAATATTTAAGACTGAAAGACAGATCTTAGTAGATTATTTTTTTTAGAAGGAGGCATAATGCAGTGAAGACAGTCATCTTCACATTTAGGTGAGACTCATTACAGGAAGCCTATTGTAATAGAAACAAGTAGACGTAATTTTTAAGAAAAATCTATCATTTTTAATGCAAATTCCACAAAATTATATGTTGTAGATGTCTAAAAATCGCTGCTTTTCCTCACATGGAACCTCTGCCTGAATGCCTTTTAGAAAAATTGACAAAAGACCACACAGATTAAGCTGTCAGACAGTAATCACTGTTAAGCCTCTTACCTGACCTTACTACGAAATCGGTATTGAAATGCTTTGTTTAAAAAAAATAAAAAAATAAAAAAACAAAAAAACCACCACCTAAATGATGTATGGTGTAAGAGAAAAGTTAAATTGAATGGTAACCTTTTGATACTGTTTTGAAAACTGTTTTATTGTAAGAGGATAAAATGCCATGAAAAAGTATAGACCGGTTTTTTTGTTTGTTTTTTGTTTGTTTTTTTTTTTTTTATAAAGCTAACTGCCTTCCAGCTATTCCAACAATTGCCGATCTGCAAGGATTTGAATGTTCTACTAAATATGCTAATGTTTTTATTGATGTTTGGCTTCATGTACATAGAAACACACAGAGGCAAACCATCTGCTAATAAAAATGCATGTATGTCTTACTGTATTGATGGAAAAGTACATGCAGTGTGTATGTGCAACTTCTTAAAAATATGTTTCTAACTTCATCAGCTGTAATGACAGTTGCACAGGTGTTATTGAGAGGTAGAAAAAAATAGGTTGGCCTAAGTTTCCAAGGTATTCAGTACAGCAAGTCTTTGAACATCAAAAGAACCTAACATTCCAACGGCAAAGAGAATACTGAAAATAAAATACTGATATCTTCTGCTGTTTATCTTGCACTTCTCAAGGCAGGGTAGAAGGAGCTAAGAAATCATCTAAAGCAGTAACTTGATTTCATTAATTTCTAACTGAAAGGTACCAGCAAGACATATACATCCAAACCAGTTTTTGTTCTAAGTGTCAGCTTGGTCCACTGAGATGGCTGAAAATGAACAGATCAGGAAGGCCACTACCCTACTAGAACTGCACTGGGAAGGAGTGCAGAGAAGATCAAGAAAGGCTTATACAGGTTAATCAACAGTAAGGAAAGATGCCAGGAATGCATACTCTCCCCTAGTGAGCAACACAGGTAGACTGATAACAATGGACATGTTGAAGGATGAAGTACTTAAATTTTTTTGCAATCTTCACTGACAACTGCTCTTTCCCCAGGCAACCCTACAGTCCTGGGGAAGTCTGGCTGGAAAGCTCCCAGACAGAAAGGGACCTTGGTGTGCTGATGGACAGTCGGCTGAATATGAGCCAGCAGTGTGCCCAGGTGGCCAAGAGGGCCAATGGCATCCTGGCTTGTATCAAGAATGGTGTGGTGAGCAGGACTAAGGAAGTCATCCTGCCCCTGTACTCGGCATTGGTGAGGCCTCACCTTGAGTACTGTGTCCAGTTTTGGGCACCTCAGCACAAGAAAGACATGGAGGTACTGGAGAGGTCCAGAGAAGGGCAATGAGACTCGTGAAGGGCTTGGAGAATCAGCCCTATGAGGAGAGGCTAAGGAAGCTGGGGCTGTTTAGTCTGGGGAAAAGGATGCTGAGGGGAGACCTTATTGCCCTCTTCCAGTTCCTGAAAGGTTCTTACAGTGAGAGTGGGGCAGGCCTCTTCTCACTAGTGACAAGTGACAGGATGAGGGGAAATGACCTCAAGTTGCACCAGGGCAAGTTTAGTTTGGATATTAGGAAGAACTTCTTTACAGAAAGGGTGGTTAGGTACTGGAATAGGCTCCCCAGGGAGGTGGTTGACTCACCATCCCTGGATGTGTTTAAGAGCTGTTTGGATGTGATACTCAGGGATATGATTTAGTGGAGGGTTTTTAGAGTTATGGTACTGGTTAGGCTGCAGTTGGACTTGATCTTCAAGGTCTTTTCCAACCTGGGTAATTCTATGATTCTATGATTCACATAGCCCTCAAGCAGATGAGACAGAAGTTGGTCACTGGGTGCCTCCTACTGTAAGTGAAGGTTAGGTTTGTGACCACTTGAGAAACCTGAACGTTTGTAAGTCTGTGGGTTCCAAGGAGATGCATCCTGAAGTCCTGAAGGAATTGTCTGACATAGTCACCAGGCCACTCTCAATGATCTTTTCAAAGTCATGGTAATAAGATGAAGTCCCTGGTGACTGGAAAACGGGCAGTGTCATGCCTACTTTAAGAAGGGTAGAAAGAAAAATCCAGGATACTCCTAGCTTGTTAGCCTCTCCTCTGTGCCAGGGAAGACCATAGAACAGATCCTTCTGAAATCTATGTTAAGGCACTTGGAAGAGAGGGAGGCCTTTGACAAGTACCCACATAACTTTCTTCTCTCTAAATTGAAAAGATATGAATGTGATGAGTGGACCGTTCGATGGATGAGGAGCTGGTTGCAAGATCATACCCAGAGAATAGTGGTCAGGGAATCATTGTCCGGATGAATATCACTAATGAGTGTTTTCCCTCAGAGGTTGACACTGGGACTTTTACTCTTTATTATCTTCATCAGTGACATTGACAGTGGGATTGTGTGTGCCCTCAGCAAGTTTGTGGATGACACCAAACTGTGTGAGACTAGGCAGGCTCAAGCTGTGGGCCTAGGTCAGGCCTACGTTCAACAAAACCAAGTACAAGATATTGCACCAGAGTCATGGCAATTCCTGCTATCCATATAAGCTCAGGGACAAAAGGATTAGACTCAGCCATGCCTTAAAGGACTTGGAGGTGTTTGTGGATGGCAAGCTGGACATGAGCCACCAATTTACTCTCAAGGTCCAAAAAGACAACTGTATGCTGGACTTCACCAGAGGAAGCATGGCCAGCAGGTCGAGGAGGTGATTCTGTCCCTGTTCTGCACTGGAGAGATTGAACCTGGAGTACTGTGTAAAGATTTAGACTCCGTAGTACAGAAGAGAGGTGGACTTCTTGGAGTGCATCCAGAGGAAGGCTTAAAAAATGATCCAAGATTTGGAACACCTCTCTACAAGGACAGTCTGAGAAAGCTGTGGCTGTTCAGCCTGGAGAAGAGAAGGGTCTGGGTAGCAGCCTTTCAGTATCTAAAGGGGAGCTATAAAAAAGAGGGGGGCAGACTTGTTAGCAGAGTCAATCATGATATGACAAGGGAAAATGGTTACAAGTGAAACAGGAGAGGTTTAGACTGCATAAAAGGAAAATGATTTTTATGATAAATATAGCAAGGCACTGGAACATGTTGCTCAGAGAGGTGGTGGATGCCACATCCTTGGAGACATTTGAGGCCAGGCTGGACCAAGCTCTGAGCAGCCTGACCTATCTGTGGGTGTCCCTGTACATTGCAGGGAAGTTAGACTAGATGACCTTTAAAGGTCTCTTCCAAGTCAAATGATTCTATGATTCTACAAGCACTCCCCAAGGAAGGATAGGGGACAATTCAGCCTGGATATAATCACAAATTGGAGAATCCCTTGAGCTGAAATGCCTGCAAAGGAATGGGTCAGCACAAGAGTTGCTGCAAGGGGTGAATGCATGTCACCTGTCACACAATACACAACCTGAGGTGAAGGAGTTTAGTTCCAAAGGGAAAGCAAGCACATGATTGCTGGGTACTTCAGCTGACAGTTGAAGGCATTCACTGACTCAGACCTAGGGACAAGGTTGTCCTTTCCTAGATGACCTCTTCCACTGGTGGCAATTTTTTAAAGGGTCATCCCAAGGACTGCAGGATGAGATGCTTTCTTTATGCGCTAGTATTTTAAAATGTGGATAGTGTAATAATAACTCCTGAACAAAGAATTTACATTTACTGGAATACTAATAAATACTGTAGAAACTACTGTGGACTTTGCTTATAAGTAAGCATGAAACAAAGAAACAACACAAGTTCATTTTGACCAGCCAAAACACCATTTCTTATTGTATTCTTTCTGACGCCTGGAAGAACTTATAGAATATCAGCTACTTACCTGTCCAGTAATTTTGTTTTACCAAAAACAAAAACAAAACAAAAAAAAGTAACATGGCAACAACTGTTACAGATGTATAATATCAACACTTACATGCTTGTAAATATTTTTTGTGTCCATCTTCTTAATTAGAATTATGTGTAATAATGTAATGTGTAATAATCACAACAAAAAAGAATGTTATTAAATGTTATTACTTCATTATATAAAGTCCTGGAATTCACATAAAAATGGAACTCTGCAAGTAAAAAAGAGGAATTAATAATTTTTATTTTTAATAGATTTCTCATGTTTACAATATGTGGAAATTAGTAAATAATATAAAAAATCTGAATCAAGTTTTGCTGTGAGATTATATTAACATTTCTAGTGAAAACTGAAAATATTGCTTGAATCAAAGAAGGAACTGAGGATACAGTATACATTTTGCATATATTACTAAGCATTTTATCTCTCTTTTCCTCCAAAGGAAAATCTGACCTAGGTACAATATAATAACTTGAAAGTTTCCCAATTAGCAATTACAATATCTAAGCTTCAGACTAAAATATAAGCTCTACCCACTCTGAAAAATTTGCCTTAAGCTGCCTTTATCATCTCCTAAGGATAATCTTATTCAGAATTCAGAGCAAAGTGTAATTACAGTTAGAAGTAGGAGTCACTTCTTTCATTATTTGTTTATGTGCTTTTATTCTGTTGTTTTGTTTTTGTTATTGTTGCTGATCAAAACCAACTGTAAGACAGGTTCAAAAAATGGCATTGTTAAAGGCAGCATCTTAAAGGAATTAGTGTAAGCCTGAATCCATCCTTTAGAGTTGTAATCTAGCTTGCCTCTAAGTCTCCATATCTATAAAAGTAATAACTCATACCAGTTATGGCTGAGTTTCTGTGTCCCTTCGTGGAATTCAGGATTTGAAGAGAATAAGAGAGTAAGATAGCTTATCATAAAATGTCTGACAGCACATACATCAGAAGGGTTTACTGGATAAAAATGCAATCTTTGTCCATCTGCTTATGACAGTTTATAACTTTCTTATTCTTTCGCAGATCACCTACAAAGCAGTCAGTTCCTTTGACCCAGAAATAGATTTATCCAATCAAAGTGGACGAGTCTCAAAGCTAGGAAATGAAACACACTATCTCTTTTTTGGACTGTATCCTGGCACTACCTACTCTTTTACCATCAGGGCCAGCACAGCTAAAGGCTTTGGACCTCCAATCACAAATCAATTCACCACTAAAATATCAGGTACTTAATGCAAGAATATCATTGTTTGCATTTAATAATGACATGGGTAATATTTTGGTTGCTTTTTTTTTTCTTTGGGAATTTACAAGCAGCAAATTGAAAGTGAAATAAGCCTTCGTCCCTGAAGATGTCAAAGTGACATACGTGAGTGTACCTGAAAATCTTACCAAGTGTTTAAATAGCAGCTAGTGCATTCAAATTCCTATTCATGGCTATAACTTACCACCCAAGATACCCAATGAATTATGCACCTGCAGTCAGTGCCAGCTGCTGTTACAATGTTTAGCATAGGGTTTTTTGGACATGAGGATGAGGGCTTCATTCAGAGCTTATTCAACCTTGACATGATTCTAAATTAGTACAGTAACAGTGCTGGAAAATCTCTTTAATGAGCCATGAACAATTGAGAGTAGAGCAGATACACTGTATGTCCAGTGCCCAGCTAGAAAGTGCAGCTGACTGCCAGCCAGCATACATTCCTAGAAGGCATGTAAACTGAAGTGGGTATGAAACTGTATTAGACAAGAACATTAGAAGTTGTGGTTTTCAGATAAGAGCAGCACGAGTCTGTCACTCCTACGGAACAACGAACAATATTTTAAAGCCCTCTCAGAGTCAGTGGGGCACTTAATTTCTCCAACTGATGGGATGCAATACAATTAAATATCCTAAAATCCTTATGTCATCGGTGACAAAATGCTTTGCAAATCCCTCTACTCTTTACTTCCCTACAGTCTTCTTGGGAATTAAACTGAGAGTTGAACCTTGATAATGTTTACAGAAAATTGCCTTTGCTTTCCAGAAAAGATAAGAGAAAGTATTTGGATACAAAATCTTCTTTCTTTTTACTCTCCTTCTTTGTATTTTCCCTCCCATCAGTCATTTTCTGTCCTCACAGGGCAGGAAAGGGCAGGTAATGTGAGGTGGAAATTATTGCTAATTGAGGTAACTGTAGAGGAGAAAAAATACAAACAAAAAAAAAAAAAGGTTGGTAATTTTCAAGTTAGAAAATTATTCTTGGAAGAACATCTAACAATAATTAACACCAATCTGTAAAGATGGGATCATATTCCCTCTTCTCACACTGAGCAGAACGTTTTGGTGTCAGAAAAGTATTTCCAACAAACAAGTCTTGGTAGGACTATGGTTTTACCTATAAGGCTATGAGGCTCTTGCTGTGTCCGTATTGTGAAGAGATGTGAAAGTGCTGAACATTTCTTAAATAAAAAAAAAAAAAAAAGGGTTTCACAGCACATTTTAGAACAGATGATGTGGCAACTCTGTGTTCTGACCACTTTTTAAACACATCTTGAATGTTGATTTGTCTGACTTCAGACTGCATTTTCATAGCGTTGATTTCCTGTCTTAAGTTGATGAGTAATACTATTCTGTACTGTAAATAGTTACTGTGTTTCATTCTACAGTTGTGTGATTGGCATTGATGGATGAAGTGATCTGTATGTAAATATGCACTACTAAAAGGAGAGCTAGTAGCCATGCCTGCTATCAAAATTGATGGGCATGTTGTATTAGAATGCTCTGTTTTCTGTTCCATATAACTTTGTGAAAAGTCAGCTGTGCTGGCTAAATTTATTTTATGCTGCCTTTCTCACCCAGAATAATTTAATCCATTTCAGGACCATAAGTTGCTTCTTTGCTTATGGGCGGTGTGGGAGAGGATAATCCTAATCTAGATAGAACAAAAAGGGAAAAATAGATAATGTCCAGATATCTCTGGAGAGGAGATAAAGTAGCCAGGTCTCAAAGGCAGGAGTGGGAGAACCATAGCTCACAGCCTGGGCAGGATTACAGTTTTGGTGGAAGGAGACTAAGGTTAATAAACATTCCTTGTAGGGACCTAAGCGTCACAACTCAGTAAGACTGCAAGACTTGTTAAGTTGCATGCAGGAGACCAAGGGCAAGGAATGACACTCATAGTGTTTCTGAAATGTTTATGCACCTTTTAGATTTGCACTTACTCTGTGATTCCTTCATTTTTGGGATAGCCAAATTGAGAATGGGGTGTGATTTGGATAAATTCTAGATGATTCTAAATGAAACTACAGAACTGAAATCAGAGAAAAATGATTTCAAGGGGCTGAAACTAGATGATTTTGAAGTCCCTTCCAACCCAAATCATTGTTATTCAATGTCAATGTTCAATGATGCCTCTTCTCCCAGACAATAAACAGAACCCGAGGAAATGGACGCAAGTTGTACCAGATGAGGTTTAGACTAGACATAAGAAGGAACTTTTTCTCTCAGAGCGCAGTTGGGAGTTGCTGTCCCTGGCAGTGTTCAAGAGGCGTCTGTATTCCAGCATCTGGAATATTAAGCTAAATGAATTCAGATGCTAAATAAATCTTCAACAATGAGGATGATTAGCTGTTGGAAGAACTTAGAACTAAAGAAAAGATCTTTGCCTCCCCCAAAAAATGTATTTTCTGTTATAAGCTGGAATTAGTTTGGGGAAGTTTGTTATCTTGCATCATTCCTGTGGTCAGAAAAGGTCACTGCAATGATCATTGTTTGCTTCTGTAGCCTTTTAAGTCTATAGAAGCATATCATCATTAGTAGCTGGACAATAAGTATACTATAGACTGCTAAACAAGCAATTAACTGAGCAGCCTTCCATTCAATATTGTGGTAAAAACACAACTAGGCAATAGCATTGGAAAAAAAGCAACAGCAGTAGAAGACTGTCACTGAGGAATCATTTGTAATTTGTAATTGCTTAATGGAGACACAGTTTGCAAAAGTGCCATTGAGTGTGGCTTCAAACTATGATAAACTCTCACGACGACAATCCTGTTTCATTATCATGAATGATATCTGTGGCGGACAGCAGGCCCATGACAGCAGCAGCAGAAATGACAAGTTCCAGAAGTATATCCTTCTACTGCTGGCATACTGGGAAAGCTGGACTCACAGTTTCAAAAAATATAGCCACTTTTGCATATGCATTTGTAGATGCCTTTCTTTACATAATACATATATATATATATATTCGTTTCCAACTTATGAACTCTCAGTACTCTCTGAAAACTTAGCTGTATTAGGAGCTGTTGGCTCTTGTAATTGTCAGTGAGCTGGGATTTCTTTTCCTTATTTTACTGAATTTAGTTAAAAGTTGTCTCATGCTTGTACTGTACCTGAAAGCATATTAGACCTTTATACAGTCTTTATATTTGCAGAAGTCTTTAGGATTCTGTATTCAAATAAAGATACGGCTTCTGAAAGAAGAAATACAGGAATAATGATTATTTTTGCTTCTTTTCCTTTCTTATTCTAGCACCCTCTATGCCACCATATGAACTCGAGACACCTTTGAATCAAACTGACAGCACTGTGACAGTCTTGCTGAAACCTGCACAGAGCAGAGGAGCTCCTGTCAGGTACTGGGGGAAAAGGCTTTATAAAATTAAGACCAAATCGATTAATTTCTTGAACATGTTTTCTGGGGATTTTCTACACAGCAATCAGTGTCTAAATTCATGTCTGTATTAGCTCTAATTAAATTAAATAACTGAAGAAAATGGAAGTGCTTTGATGTTGAGCATTTGTGTATTGTTTAAAGGATTTGATACAGATGCAAGTGGCTTGTTCTTTGAAGATAAGGAACAAAGCCATGGTTCTGTTGTGTGGGTGGCTTCTTTAAGGTAATTGCTTACTGCAGTGTTATAAGTTCAAGGGCATATCACATTTTCTATGCTGAACTACTGTCTGTGATATTCTCTTTTCTTGTTTACTTCACAAATATAAGATAATCAGTTCTTAGTAAGTTAACCACTTTTCAAAATATGTATTGTACCATTCATGAAGTATTATTATTACATTTATTTGACTGTGAGAGGAGTACAGAAGAAAATAGGAAAACCAGTAGCTTCAGTTCTTTAATATTATATAGTACATCTTAATGAATTTCTAGTTTGCTGTGGTTAATTTCATAGCAAGATGCGCATTACCATGTAAGTCTTACACCTGTTGTGATAAAAGATGCCTGCTTTTCAGTGAAGAAAACAGAGGAATGATTATATTATTTTGAATCATAACTAGTAATGAGCTCAGTATTCTGAGGAAAATAGATGAGGTAAATACAGGCTTTTCAGAGTTTCTGCTTTATAAATAAATTATATGTATAAACAAATCATTGTTTTTTAGGGGGAGGTGTTTTCAGAATATTTAATTTTTATTTTTATTCTGCAGCATTCAGTGCTGTATTAGATATGCTTCTATGGGTGGATGGAATTTAGGAAATTATCATTCAGACAGCTCTAAGAAAAAAAAAAAAAAAAAAAAAAAAAAAAAAAAAGTAGCACTTTTGGTAAGTCTGAACAAGCTGTGAAGAAACCAGAAAGTAATTAAAGCAGATACAGTGGAACTAATTTGGTGGATTTTAGGTTTATGCTACTTCATGCTATAAAGCATGTAGTCCTTCTGAATTCAAGCATCTGGATCAAAATAATAATATTTGGACTCATTTTTGTTTAAACAAACATATTTGGCCTTAAAGAAAAATATGAGTTTAATTCCTTCTAACTGCACTGTGAACTACAGATTATTAATTCCTATAGCAGCAGAGACGCATCAGAAACTTTTCTGGCAATAAAAGGAAGCTAGTTAGGAGATTAAGTACAGCAAATGAGTGGATGAGTGGTTACGAAAGTAGGAGAAATTTAAAGTAACATGAAGCTATAGAACTGACAAAAAAGATGAACACATAGTAGCAAATTTACAGAGGTCCTTTGCAGCAGGTCTTAAACTGACTGCTGCCTACAAACTCTTAATGTAAGTACCTTGTGAAACAGAAAGTGAAAATTAAAGAGAGAATTTCTCAATACTTTTATTGTTTTATTTTACATTGCACTCTGAAGCACATCATGGTATAGCTTGCAGAGGGCATTCTGCGTGTGGGTATGTTATCGTGTTAATCTGTATTCACTGGGTGTTAGATGTTTAGTCATACTTCTTTTATGTACATCAGTAAGAATGATGCCTTGTGTATTGATCGTCCTACCAGCACCAGCTTGGTTAATGCAGGTTTTTGAAACTACACTAAACTAGCAGTGTAAATGATTGCTGTTGTTGTATTGATCAACACATCAGCCACGTCACATAAGATTCTGTTATTCCTGAGATGGATAAGGGGAGCACAAGTTTTCCCATTCAAGGCAATGAAACTAATACCTGGGGTTGCTCCGAATTCCAACTTTATTTCTGCAATTAAATTCTTCCTCTCTAATCAGATACGAAAAGTCCTGCTATCTCCTGACTTATTTAGAATCCCCTCACAACCACCATGACACAAAAGGGGAAAAAGGGCATGTTGGTTGTTTAAATGTTGCTTCAAAAAGCAGGCTTTCCAGACATGTTCAGGAAACTCTGTTTACAGTGATAAAGTACGCATTAATCATGAAGGCCAAATGGCATTCCAGGTTGTTTTAGAATTTGTACAACTGGACATGATTAAAATTTATTTTGTCAGAGTTTTAATACAACAAATACTGCTCAGTTTGTCTGCAATTTCAGGTTTTATGGCTGTTGCTGTGTTTACTTCTAGAAGATTATTTTGGAATTATGTATGTTTAAAGCAGTAGCGCATTGAGTAATGATGAATATATGTACTTAACAGTTGGCTAAGCTATTCAGATTTCTAGAATGATTGCTGTTTGTGAGGTTTGTTTGTTGTTTTTTTTTTAATTTAAGATGATGGTTCTGTGGAAACTGTGTAATACCTATGTTACTGCAGACATTCCTTTTTTTTAAGGATGTGTGCAAGTCAGTAAAGTTCTAGAGAGTTTGCTTTAAAAACAAGTAAATGTTATTATGTAAGGGATATTCAACATATGTTGAGGTACTCACTCTTTCATGACTTTATTCTTTCAAGACAGTATCAAGCTAATCTAAAGTTCAAAGATTGTGGAGCCAAAATATCTGCAGGTATATAGGTAGGTCAGTTCCAGTTACTTCAGCAAAGGAATGTTTGTTTATTGTGAAAGTCTGGCTTGTACGTGGGAATGGAAAATATAATGCTCGATGACTGCATGCATTTAGTGTTATTTATGTATTCATCTGTTAGAAAGAGCCTTAGAGTGTTTGCCGCATTACATTATAAAAGGTTCTTGTGACCTTCTCTGGAAAATTTTTCCTGCAAGCTTTTAGCAGCAACAGAAGCAAGTTTTCTTTGTCGCATAGATTTCCATTCAGTCTTGCTATGATAAAAGATGAGCATTTCCACTTCTTTTATGTGACTGGCGTAATCAGCAAAATGCTGTCACCTCAGCAACCTCCTCATGGTACTCAGTACCACATCCTCAAAAGGCCAAAGTATAAACATCCCAAAGATTTTGTCCCCAATAATCCCAGAAATAACTGTTGACAGGAAGGCCTCTAGGAACAGCACACTCAGAGAAGGAGCAAGAATGGTAAGAAGCAAGGCGAGACCATCCATGCTCTGTTCTGCTTTCTGTTCTGTGGGTGAGTTTATGGTCAGGGAATGACCTTTTTCATCTTGCAATGCAGAGCTTCTCCAGGCTGGACTTGCCCCATAAAACTCTGCTAATCAGATAATTAAATATAAAGAGATAAAAAATAATAAAATAAATTTTAAAAATGGCCCGTTTAGCCATTTTTTCTTCTCTTATGGACACAACAGAAAGCTGTACCTTCTTCTTTCAGCCTGAAGTTAACTGCCACTCTGCTACACTAGAGGGCTCGAATCCCGGGAGTTGGACTCGATGATCTCTAAGTTCCCTTCCAACTCGCATGATACTATGATACTATGATACTGATACTATGATACTATGAAGTTAAAGAAGAGGGGGGCCAAGAACAGCCAAGCTAACTTCATCCTGAATGCAGTACTTGGCATCTTGTATGCCAGAGTGCCTTCTGCCCTGAATACATGACAGAAGTCCTGCAGATCCTAGGACTGTAAAACCAGACAGGATGAAAGAGAGAGAACTGCAGAAATTACCAAGAGGTGTTGATAAAAAGAACCTTAAATAAAACAGTCAGAAAGAAACCACACACAGGTAAACTGAACCACATGAGCTAGGAGTGTGTGAAAGTGAAGGCAGTCCTTGTATTCTTCGTTCACCCCCTTTATCAACCAACTTCTCCAGCACACAAGTTGCTTGACCTAAAAGAGCTCTTACTGGGAAAATGAGTCAAACATCTTCTCATCCAAAGATCCTGATTTTGAAACTTTTTACTTCTAATCCCTCTTCCCTGAAAAAGTAATTTATATTATGTTTCAACCTAAAAGACTTTATTCATTTAGTAGGAATTATGAAGTGCAGCTGAAAACTGCCATAGCCATTTCAAAATGTATGTTATCTAAAGCAATAAGCACTCCTTTCTGTTACTTTGTTGGGTAAAATAAACACTTCATCATGTGTTCAGATTGTCTAAATTCCACAGAGATTGAACGTTTCTTACTGATCAAATCCAGACCTTTGGAGACACCCTGTAAATACTAGGTTTGTTGTCATGTCTGGAATTGAGGCAGTCTGCACACAGTCCCTGGGATGGAAGCAGCAAGATTCATCTTAAGTTTCATAGTATGAAATTTAGAACATACTGCACTGTTAAGAAACTTCCATAGGAAGAAATGGGATCATCTGAAGCCTGAGAGACAGTCTCCCAGAAATCTTCTATTGTGAAAGGAAGTCTAACAGACAGCCTTCCAGAGAAGCCACTAACTGCCTTGAAGTGACCATGGGGCATTCATGTTGTTGTGAGTAGATGGCGGGCACAGGGCTGGGTCTCGAATGCATGATCTACTTTTCAGAAAAGAGGTTCTGCTATCTCAGTGTGAATTTCTTTGATGTGTGGAAAAGAGCCAATTCATTCTCATGCATGTATTATGGAGACAGGCAGCAGTATGATTATAAATTCAGAATAAGTGAACAAATGAGCTTAGAAATGGGAAGAATGCTGATTTGCACAATAAGAGACATAATGCTCTGTGTGGGCAAAAATACATCAACGGCACATGCACATAAAAGCATTGCAAAATCTGTATTTTTAGCTCTGACCTCTCACAGTTCCTACCTAGCATGTTATATAATGCAAACATGTTATTGCAATTTCATGCTATTCCCAGTGGCTTGACATGAGTAGTAACACAGTAATGAGAAAAAAGAAAATCTTATGTAGACATAGCTAAGGAGAGAAATATCAAATGTATTTAATGGGAGAGATTGGGAAAGCTTCCCAAGAAACTGAAGGTTGAACTTTGGCCTTTCGGGAGCTCACTAATAAAGCATTCTAGGCGATATTTAGATTTAGGGTAAAGGAATGGTTGTGTTGAAATAATGTTTCTATACGTGTTCAAGGAGCATTACTAACTCACTAGTGTTTTGAAATAGCATGTTGAAAATACAGCCTTATGAAATACTATTAGACCACAAAGCCTAAAGAGCATGACGGGAACTTTCTGTTCTTGTATTTGCTTGTCACAGGCATCATTTCTATAGTTTAAGGATCTGTAAATACAGTGAGTTGAATTGTATGCTATAGGGTCATCTCCTGCCTGCAAACTGTGTATTTCCAAATCATGGTTTTACAACCTGTAAGACAGCGAGCCAACTTGTTTCAGGATGTCTGTGATACTGAAGGGATGGGGTTTTATTGGTGCCCATAATTATTATTTCTTTATAGAAACAAGGGTAATTATTTACAGCAGAAGGGTCAATTTTGGTTTCATTATGGGTGCAGTGCAATAATTGCTTATGCTGTAAAAAAGCTGTAACTCTTTTTTGTTATGCAGTAGAACTTGTCCTTGGCTTTTAACTCTGACTTGAGTTAGAATTTGTGTTATGTGTTGCCTAGGTGCATGCAGTGCGGCTTCACAAGTCCTGCTGACAAGCTCAGAAATTTCCTCAAGCTTTTTACTGTGATGTAAATACAGCATTGATTCTTGTGTCACTGCGAACCCAGGACAGTGCTATCTGTCATTTAGCATTGCAATTAATAGAAATTAAAATAAATAAAGCATGGTAGCTGAAACGATTCTGGAACAAAAGAATGAACAGATTATTTCATATCATTGAAGAGATTTTTTTTTCAGTTCCATAACTAATCAGTACCTTCTCAAGGGCTTGGATATAAATTGATGGCTGAAAAAATCAGCAGCAGTGTTATGATGCTGTGCTCAGACCCATAGAATCACCAGGGTTGGAAAAGACCTCCAAGATCTGAAGAACTTGAGGTCATTTCCTCTCATCCTACCTCTGGTTACAGGAGAGAAGCAGCTGACCCCCACCTTGTCACGAAGCTTTTTTAATTTTTATTTTGATGTTCAATTTTCATACTAGCCTTAACTAGGAGATTTTCTGTCTAATTGCTAATGATCGTACAACTGTAGAATGGTTTCGATTGGAAAGGGGCCTTTAAGGTCATCTAGTTCCAACCCCCTGTGATATGCAGGGACACCTCACTCTAGACCAGGTTGCTCAAAACCCCATCCAGCCTGGCCTTCATTGCTTCCAGGGAGGGGTTATCCACAACCTCTGTGGACAGCCTGTTTCAGAGTCCATACTGTGAGGGTAGCGCCTCACAGTAAAGAATTTTTTCCTAATATCTAGTCTAAATGTACCTTCTTCCAGTTTAAAGCCATCTCTCCTTGTCCTGTCACTACATGCCATTATGAAAGGTCCCTCACCAGCTTTCCTTTAGGCCCAATTCTGGTACTGGAAGGCCACTATAACGTCCTCCCAGAGCCTCCTCCAATCTGAAAAACCCCAGCTCTCTCAGCCTGTCCTCACAGGGGAGGTGCTCCAGCCCTTTGATCAAATTCATGGCCCTCTTCTGGGCCCAGTCCAACAGCTCCTAGTCCTCATGTCAGGGGTCCCAGAACTGGACACAGTAAAATTATGCCGTATGTTGCTTAACACTCATTCTGACGACATGGCAATCCAGTTCAGCCACACTGTTCTCCACTGACATCCTGTGGACCATTGGGTTTTCCCAGGCTCCCTGATGACAGCTGAAGTCCAGTAGCAGTTCAATTTGTGAATAATAAACTCTTGGAACTCATACCATGTTTCACTAGCTCTGGAATGCCAACTCCAGTCAGAATCAATAAAGCATGTTTTTATTAAATCTGCTTATTAAAATGAATGGCTCAGTCGCTAAGTGCACACAGAACAAAATAGTATTATTTTTCCATGATTACTTTCCAAGGAACATCTACTCAGACATTCAAGGGCCATATTTAGCCTGCTTTAGTTCAGACCTTAGGCTTGCCTACTTCCTTTTGAATTTTGGATGCTCTGTACCGTTTTCTGGCATTGAGGCTAACAGGCTGAAAACTGTCTTTGTTCAGCTTCCAGACAGAAAGACCACCTCCAGACTGATAGTTGGGTATGGGCCTTGATCCATGTCCATAAACTTTGTGGAGAGCAGTAACTGGCTGATGCTAAAGACCTACTGGGGGCCTTTCAAACCATTAATATCCCGATTTGCTTGTAGCCTATGTGGATTTTAGGCAGTTCAGTCCTAGCAAGTCAGTGAGGCTGTTCTCAGCTATTATTGTGTTCTCAGTAAAACAGTAGAACCATAGAATCACTAAGGTTGGAAGACCTCTAGGATCATCTAGTCCAACCACCAAACTGGGAGCACAGATTTCCTGAAGCAACCAATAGACCCGATTTTAGGACTTACTCCTTTCTCCCAGGATTCTTAATATGTTGGTTTGATAGTCATTGAATAAAAGAAATAATTGTCAGAATTAGGATAAATTCCATTTTATCAGACATGTTCCTTCATTAATGTTCTTCTTTTATTCTTGTACTTCTGTCTGCACATAGGCCAGTCTCAGCAGGAAGGCACAGTAACATTGTTTGGATGGCTTGGGCTTGGGAGTGAAATGTTGTAAGATTCTCAATAAGCTGCTCTCTAGCTTCTGAGAACATTGATTAGACCATTAGCTTATTATTAGCAGGCATGACTGAGTTCCAGCACAGATGCAATAAAGTGCTCCTTGAAAACACAAAAAGGGATGCGTTGTCTTGTATTTACTGTACTATGCCAGGGTCTTGGTTTTGCTTTTCTGTGAGCTGTGGAATGATTGAAGATGGGATCTCTCCAGTGTAGCTGCATTTCCCTTAGTGATGCTGAACACAATTGTTTGGGGCTGTACTTTCTGGAGACATTTCAAAGTAATTTTTTGAAGATGGGTATCATGGTAGTCATGTGGTATTTTTATATGTATTTGCAGCCTCAGTGCTGAGTGACCCATTCAGAATTCCTGTAATACTGTGGTGCGCTTTTAGCAGTTGTTCAACTCTTTGACTAAATAAAAATCAGGTTAGTCTTGCAGGTCGTACTGGAAGTTCCTTGGTCCCTCTGGATACTGGAGCCTTGATGATACACATCAGCCTTTCTGTGCTTTGTCATAGAATTATCTGTCATGGTTCTTGATATTAGGTTACTTCTCTTCGGGAAGTGTTTGTGGTTTATTTTTGTTCGTCTTACAAGAGCTCCAAACCAGTGGTCAAGGTGCAAGTACATGCTTGTTGTACTGTATAGCAACAAGCTGAATTATCAACCAGAGGTGACTCAAGAACATGCTACTTGTTTTGTTTATATATGTCACATATAAATATAACATACTGTAAACCCATTGGAAGTAAAAGCAGATCCTGCAGCATTGAATTGGAATGCTTTACAGAGAATAGTGAATAGTCTTCAGGATTTGTCTACTTCAAATAGAATGAAATGCAAAGTTTTGCATTTATGAGCTAATAACATCCATGTATTCTGCAATTTAGAGGTTCACTTTTGGAAATAACAGGAGTAAAAAGGGTATTAATAGCTTGTGGTGTGACTGTGAGTCATCAAAATGTGCCATGGCTGTGAAATTGGCAAATAGACTGCACACAGCAGGTGGGTTCCCTGCAAAGGTGACAATCTATAAATGCCATTATAGTAGACACTGGCAGGGCCTCATAAACTGCTGTGCATTTCTCTGATCTACAAATACCGATTTTTAATAGCACTGCAGCAGAGAGGGTGTTATGGCATGAATGATCAGGGAATTGGCAAACTTGTGTTACATGTGGAGTGATTGAGAGAGCTGGACTTGTTTTGGCCAGGTATGGTTGTTTTCCAAATCATATTAGAGGAATAAACTTCAAAGAGAGTAAAGAACAATTTCTGTTAAGAGTACATGTAAATGAACATGTAATTGGATCAAATCTAAACCCGTGGTAAACTGAAGCTCTGGAGCAGGTATGGACATAAATGTCAGGAAAGCGATGCTAGATAACTTTAAAGAAATGATTATATGATTCAGTATTTTGTGGCAGTCAGTCGCATGGCACTGTCATGCCAGAAATCCCCTTTTCATTTTTCTCTACTTGTCATCCCCAGGTAGGGCACAAGCTTTGTTAAGAGGGTCGCACACAGACCAGAGCTGTCTTCATCAGGGGGCTGTAAGTCAGGTCTTTTATATAATTCAGGTTACAACACAGAAATAACCTATACCATTTAAGTTGACTTTTTCATACGTTCTCTTACAATGATGCATCTTTGTACTGTGGTTGACCTTAAGATTTTTTTCATCTGGTATTTTTTTTATTTTTTTTTTGGTGAGGAAATTTGTATGAGCCCTTTATTCACTAGCAAACATTAAAAGACTGCATTAGAAAAGGTTCTGTTCTGTGACTGATACATAGATGCATGGGAGGAGGACTGTGATTTACAGGACAAAGCAATTGGAAGGATTTCCTAACTCTTGGCATAAATTGTATTTGATTGAACTGTTCTGTGAGGTGTTTTGTTTGTTTGTTCGTTTGTTGTTTGTTTGTTTGTTTGTTTGTTTTTACAATATTAAATAGTATTAAAGAAGACAAAAGAATAAAGAGGAATGTAACCTGGAAAGGGGAAGAAAAGCTATCAGAGTGCTTGGAGTGAAACAGCCATTTCCCATACTAGATGGTGAAAGATTATTCATTTTCCTAAACATTATCATGACAACTTTCTTTCTGCTACAGTTTTCATTTAAGCAGGAAAGGAAATCACTGGCATTTGCAACAAGCATCATGACTTTAAAGCATTGCTAAGTAAAAGCTAATCTGCTCAACTGGATTACGTTAAATGACATGAAAAACAAAATCACTTACTGGGCTGTACAACTGAAAGCAGCAACTGTTCAGTCAGCAGCAATATAAATGCCTCAGCCTAAAACAGTCTCAGGGAAGAGTAGGCTAGATGTCTGAGGCATTATAAAAATGTTGAATCTGGGGAGAAATTGCCATGAGGAAATAAGATGAGGGCGAATGAGTTGTGTTCTCACATCTAGATTGGGAGCTGTTTTCAAGATTAGTCTCATGAGGTAGTAGAAGCACAAGGCAAGAATCTCATCTGTATTTAACAGCTGTTCTAAGCCTAAACTGTGCAGAATCTTTAATCTGTGGCCAACTTTGCTGTGAGAAGAGCTGTACAGTGTCATGCTGCCTAATCCTACCAGAATCAATCCTAGTGCAGGAAGAAGTTACACCTTCACTGACAGAAGAAAAGGTCAGCCATGTATTTGACCACACAAGTCCTGAGAAACTGGGGACAGTGCCACAAAAGCTGACTGTTTTTCTCTATCTGCCTGCACCATTCTGCACCGCTGATTAAAGTGCCCTGCAGAGCTTTTCTGTAGAGAAGAAAGAATGAAAATCAACACAGACAGTAATCTCCATTCCCAAATTGCTGGACCGGGACTGCTGTATTAAAGTTGTGTAAAAAGATGATAGCATTGAGAGAAAAGAATTCTGCTGTGGTTATTTTTGCTATGGTCCTGCTCTCCCACAGCAACAACAGAGTTGGCAAGAGGAAGTGTATCTGTGCCTGAGGTTGCCTAAGTGATATCACTGGGCTTTCGAGTTGCATCTTGAAGCATATGCATATGCTGCTTTCCACCAAGTCTCCTGTGAAAGCATGGCATCTGGGAGAAGGAGAGAATGGACAAATGAGATGTCTGAAACCACCACAGCAAAGCTATTTGAGCCAGTCCCTTGGTACTCTATGTTGTATCCCCTGGATGAATAGATGAGAAACTTTGTTTTCTCTGTGAGTGCTGTAATGAGCAGTAAACAGTTTTCAAGCTTTGAATCTTAAAACCTGTTGAAATTGTCTCGTGTATTCATTTAGCTGTCTCAGCAAATGCTTTTTTCCTGTGCTGCACATAAGCCAGCAGGTTGCTGAACATCCTTGAAGAAGGGAGAATAAGCATTCTTCCTCAACTTAAAAACCTCTCATTTAAATACATTTATTTGCTTTAACCCCCAGCCCAATTCAGTAGTAGGTTTAGAGTGCACAGCTTTGTGGAATACAAAAAGATCTTACTGTTTTCATGTTAACATTGTGTCAAAGGTCCATTAGTGGATGATCTCATGTTCTAAATACTAATTCTTCATTTCTGCATAATATCCAGACTTCTTGCACAGTTTGCTCAAAAGTATTACTTTGAATTTATAAGTATGAGCTGTGCAAGACCCTATAGTTACATTTGTGAACATTGTTAGACCTCAGTGTCCATACCTCTTGTGCATTCTCCACTGTATAAGCATAGCATGTTGGGAGTTCGTGTCATAATGGGAAATATTGACATAGAGTATTGCTTCCTTGTAATCCATTTTTCTTAGCAGAAATTATTTTTTAACTTGTAAACCCCTAAAGGTATTGTAGAGGGTGTATAAATCCTTATACTGTGATTTTACATGTATAAGCTGCATGTTTGTTTGTTTTTTTATTTTCTTGGCTCTTGCAAACTGCAACCCTAGGAATTTTGCAAAGAATAGATTGAAAATCGTGGCTCTGGATGCAGCATTGTTTATAATAAACACAAACTGGGAGTTGAACACAGATGAAAGAACAGTAGTGTATCTTATCATTTCTGTATGGGTGTAGAAATAAGGAAATCTTTCTGTTCTTTAAGACAGTTGCTTAAATTCTCAAAGTTATTCTTACACTTTATCTTTGTACTGGTATTGATTTTCTTGAGAGCTGTTCAGGAAAAGGAAAAATGCAAATGGTCTTAGCCATCATTGAAAGAAAAAGCGACTCAACCAAATCTTTGCATGAAGTCTGCCTCTTTTTCTCTTACTCCATTCCTTCTAATTCCAGTGCAGTGCTTCATTATAATGTATCCAGCCACTGTAAACAGTGCAGAGTGAAAACAGCATAACACAGTATTTCTTTAAAAAAACAAACAAAAAAACTTAAATCTCAAAATTTAGTCAAAAGGATGTAATCACTGATCACATGTGCATTTAGAGAACTAGCAACATCCCTAATAGTTTGGTGAATCCAAATGTGTGTTTTCTTAGGAATCTAAATGAACTGGTCATTTAGACCACAGTAGATCTATTATTTATCTAGCTTGTGAAGGCTGGAGTGTAGCGTTCTATCATATTATACAATGAGGAAAAATAATTAGTTTGTTTCTTCTTTTTCACCTGGACTTTCTTAGCAGGAATGAACCAGGTAGAGTTTGATGGCTGGAGTGGAAGGTGGGCTGTAATGAATTTTTCCACTCCAGTCAGAATCAGACCTACAATTTGCAAGCTATAGTGAGCTATCCTTGAGCATTAGGGAGCCAGGCGTACTCTTTCAGAAATGCTACTACTGATTTTGATGAGGTGGGTTGCATGATGTCCCTGGCAGTTGCATATTGTTGTGGGGTTTTTTTGCATACAGACGCCAAGGATTTCATTTGTTTCTTCCTAACAGCATTGTGCATCAGTGCTTTCTTTCTCCATGACAGATTGAAAAGAAAGGATCAGTTAGCTCTGCCATGGCTTTCAGTTTTGAATATTTCCTTCAAATCCCTTCTAAATTCATTCTTTCTTAGTCTAAACGATTTTAGACAGTTTTGCTTTCTTTAGTTTCTTTTAATCTGTGACAAGACTTTACTCCTTATTCCATGCTTTCCAGTTGTTTCATAAATTGGCCTTGGCAACCTGAAAACTGGTTAAATGGCATAATATTGGCTTATAAAAGCATCTCACTTGCTGTTCCAAGATACTTTTCTTTCCTTGTATTTATGAACTTAACCATTTTCCTGTGTTCTTTTTAAAAAGAAATTAAGCAAAGAACAGAAAGCAGATTAAGAAGCTTTGAAATGGTTCTTGGATTGTTGCAAGTATCATAAATGTAAACTCACTGAAAGCAAGTGTTTTGGCCTGATACCAAAATATATTGTCATAGTTTCAGCAAAATTCACTGAAACTGAAAACACCATTAAAAAGTAAAGCATTCAGTTCTTCAGACAATGCAAATTTTATTTTACGATTGAATGGCACATTTTAGCCTGCAGTAATAGATAAGATTGCTCAGTCCTTATGATTCACTACTAAATGCAGGATCTCAAGGTCATAATATTTGTTTTGGAGTAACTTTGGCTCGCAGTTGTGCTTCTTTACAATCTGGTCATATTCTATTAAATCTTCAGTAGTTCAGCTCATTCAGGTAAATAGAACAGAAAGACAGGAACATATTAATAATCTTAAAATAATTATATTCCACTGCTGGTGTATTTTGTAAAAAAAAACTTGGCTTTGTAAGGTGTTGAATCCACATCTGCAACAGCTTGGCAATGGGAAATAGCCAATCTGACGGAATCAAAGACATTCAGAATCAACTGTTAGTTATTATCTATTTTTGTACCACGCAAGGTGACACTTTTGTACAGTGTGTATAGTATCTAACCTTTAATTATAATTGCTGTGTCCTTATGCTTGTTACAAATTTCTAATTACTAAATTGCAATGACATCAAAGAAAAAAAAATGCTCAGATAAAGAAATCCTTAAATTAGTTAATCCAAAAAAATCAGCAGAAAATATCTTTCATCCTGACCTAATTTACTTGAAATTCTGTGCCTGATGTGAAGATTAATAACAGGTGGCCTTTTAGGGAGTACTCAGCTTGAGTCTAATGTTCTGGTTGTTCTGTTATTATCCCAACCCTCTATAACTAAAGGATTTTTTCACCCTGCCCTTTGTTCACAAAATGGGACTGTAATTGAGTTCATATTTCTCACCCAACCTTTCAGCTGTAATTAATATTTTATTATATCAGATTTTATCACTAAATAGCCTAGCAGCAGATTATTGAGCCACACACACACTCTCACACATGCGTACACACACAAAAGCGAGACTGACTTATTGATGCCAAGCAGGTACCTTGTAATGAGTTATGGCTGAGAGAATACAAAATACATTCATGGTACCCAGCTAATATTCCAAAGCAATTTAGAACTGATCTTATCTTGATCAAACCAGGACAAAGAGAATTTAAGTTACAAGAATGAAATATTCAAAACTGCATCCATTTATTATATCAAATGCGTGGCATCAAACAAAAAAATATCTGTGTAAGAGCAGTTGCTATCTGTTTCCATTATTATTTTTATGAACAGTTTAAGTCATGAATGTCTGACTTTTGGCTTGCTGGGGCCACATTGAGTGAAGAGAAATGGTCTAGGGCCTCATATTCATTAGTCACTCCAGGAATAATCCTATTTATTTACATGGAAACTACAGCAGGTACAATGAGTACAGTAACATTGTTTGACAGAGAAATTCACAACTACATAACACTCTTTTCAGCACAGTCTCCACCATTAGCTATGTATTTTTGTCAGTGATGAGCAAAAGCCAGCATGCCATGCACATCAAAACCTGCACAAGTGGAGGCGACCTATTGTTGCCATTGCCACTGCTGAAACACATCACCCACCACCTCACTGTGCTCACAGTCACTATTCAGTCTCCATAAACAGTCAGCATCAATGAATATTACTGGATGCCATTTATCCACATGGAGGAATTCAGTGACACACCTTTTCTTCATTGGCGCTTCCATGTCAGATGCAATTGTGTCAGACTGCCCTTCTGCTGCCATTTGTCACACAGCAACAGTGTGTAACAGAATATTGGTGGGAAGGTTCAACCTCTACTGCCGTACCACCAACATCCACCTCTGATGTTGTAGCGCAACATCGTAAAATGGGAGACACTACTTTTGGAGCAGCCCTTGTAAAATATACAGTATAGTTAATGTCTATAAGTAACAAACTGTTTTAGTTTTTAGAATTTTTTTCAAGCATAAAAAGGAGAGCAGAAACCCCGTAGAACAAGTGGGACATCTGACCTTGTTTTTGTGAAATTAAGAAATGTCTGATGAAATTTTGCAGTTCCTGTGCTTCATAATTGAAGACATTCATTCACAAATGTACATACTGCCAAAAATCCCTAACATGAATAAAGCATGACTGTGAAATGAGGGCTATTCGTGTCTGCTAACATGGAGCTTATAGAAGTCCAGTAGAAAGACATGATCAGATTTTTCTGTCTCTCCCTTTTTCCTTCTGCATCTCTCCCTCTCACCCATCTCCCTCTTCCTGTTAAAGATACGTGATTGCTGAAAAAAATACTCAAATTCAGATACAGTTCATTAGCAGGCCAGTGTAGCAGGCACACTGTGCTTGAAATAGTTTCTTTGATATCAGGAGAAGTAACCTCTCAGAACATACTCTTAAAATAAATATATCTCTGCAGTGATTCTTTTTTTCATCTGTTTGTATACAGTGAAGTAGCCCAGGCTCTGACTTCTTCCCCAATAAAGAGCTCTGCTGTTGAGGAAAAGCAGCTGTGTCTCTTTGGACAGCTAAGAGAGGGGGTGACTGTGCTGGTTACTGAAAATGTTAGTCTTACTCCTGCAGAAGGATAACCTAGAGGATAATCATGCTGCACTGTGGCATGATGCAGTTTGAGACCAACGTGGATTTCTGGATCAGGCAATCATGGAAAGTCTCGTATGAAGCAACTTTGTGTACAGGTGGTTGTCTGCAGAGAGTGACTCCTATTTCAAACATTCCTTTCATGATGCCCACCAGAAGATCTCAGAATATTAGTGTCAATGGTTTACGGGCTGGTTTGGCCCGGTTCCCTGATGAGCAGTTCGGAGGGATTTCTCAGAATCCACGCCTCCAGAGATAGAAAAACAAGGGACCCCAGATTATTTGGGGAAAAAACAGCAACAATGTGATGATAAATGATACAGTATAATTAGAATTGGGATTGACCAGCTAATGCTGAGTTGTAGACGTGACAGTCAAGTCAAGCAGCAGGGAGGATAGCTGAAGGGAAGCGAGAGAGCGTCAAATGACCCGCAACTGCCTTATATGCGTTCCCTCCTGTGCAGGAATGATATCAGCACAGCAAACAGTCTTCTGGGGAATGTAGTTTCTTCTCTCTGGTATGCAGAACTGGGGCATTAACACTTTAATTCCCAGTGCACTACATGATGTTATGATGTGGAATAGTGGTGATCATAAAACCATGTGGCTGTAAAATTTTTGGTGGAATTATTGTCCTCACCATTCCTCCATGTGTTTTATTCATTTACGAGCCATGTTATGAACTGGCTACAAAAGAAGTAGGGAGCATCCCCATTTTCTACTGCTCTGCAGTGGAGTTTGTCTCAAAGCCCTGGAGAATCCAAAGCCTTGGGTTAATTCAGTTTAGACCAGCATCATTTAAGTTAGTGTTGCTGCTACTTGGGCTTTAAATTAAGAGCATAAAGCCTGGTGGAGTGAGATCAATAGTATCTGCTGTCTAAAGGGACTGAGCCCTTATGCTGAGTAGGAATAAAACCTGCTTACTGGTAAAAAGAGGGGAGTGCTCCTTGGCTTGTGTGTGCTGCATAATTTACCCAAGTTAAGAATGGCACTGAATTAAGTTTACACCAAAGAAAACAAGGCCTGTGTGTTTTATTGTTCTCCCATCTTTGTGTTCCTTCCTTCCTCATTGATTCTGAATGTCTTGTCAATATTCAAGCATATTTGGGAAAAAAACCAAAAAAACAAACAAACAAAAAAAAACCACATCATGAATGTTGCATAAATGTTATGTTTCTATCACATTTTAGAATCTTAAGGTACAGAGGAAAAACCCGGATTAGTATCAGTGCTGAAGGATAGGCTTTGTTTCAGTTCATTTGTTCAATCAGTAGAGAACTGCAATTCAAATACCAGCAAGCCCATATGCAGCCCAGAAACAGCCACAGCATGTGTTTCTACTTTTCCAGCCAATACTTGGGAGATATTGAAAGGAGCTGAGCATACTGAGGGTGGGAGATGGGTATCACAGGCAGCATGTGGAATATAGATGGGATTATGGCATGTTCTTGGGCAAACATTGTCAAGTTGACACTTGCAATGTCAGAATCTATTTATAGGTCATTTGAGACTAATTTATTTTCAAATGGCATTGTAAGAGTCTAGTGCTGGGTCAGTGTAAATGGAGTGTTGTTATCCCATATGCATAAAAGAAACATCAGTGGAGGAGTTTTATATTGCCAAAAATAACATAGTGGCATGCCTTTTAGAAGGGCTATCATTTTGTGTATACCAGAGTTATATATAGGAGAAGCCTAGTACCAATAGGTAGAACAGCTCGTAAAATACTCCATAGATCATCATGATAGTAAATAGATTTTGCATCAGGGTAAATAGTTTTTCCCCCAAATCTTACAAAAGTAAATTG
Source organism: Excalfactoria chinensis (assembly GCF_039878825.1). Classification (NCBI taxonomy): domain Eukaryota; kingdom Metazoa; phylum Chordata; class Aves; order Galliformes; family Phasianidae; genus Excalfactoria; species Excalfactoria chinensis. The sequence goes on from NC_092826.1 coordinate 48,151,682, forward strand.
GATTGTTTGCTAACATAATTATGAAATCAGCCACCTTTTACAAACATACTGCATGTGATTTATAAAGAGTAGCTGAATGTTACTTGTTGGAAAATGCAATGCTGAAAATTTGTCTCCACTAGATTAGCTTCATTTTTATTTTAACTTTCCTTCTTCTTACTCTTGTATTTCTTTTTTATCAAAGATAATGATACATGATACCCATTTTGCAGTATATTCAGTTCTTTTACTTTTTGTTTCTTCATTCTCTACATTCCCATGTAGCGCCATATGTATCTTCTGTACACTTGCATCTTCCAGTGTTTACTTGTTTTTGTTTGCTCAGTTTTTCTTCCTGCTTTCACACACACAGTTACCTACCCGCAAGCTAAAACTATTGAAATGTGTCCTCACAGCCTCTTCATTCTGAACATTTCTTGTTCCGAAGACAAAAAAAAATTATATATATACATATATATATATGTACCTCCAGGCACCTTCCTTAGCTTTTCAGTTGCAGGCTGTACATCATAGCTAGATCTCGCTGATACAGTATGGAACACATTTGTGGAGATCTGTGATCAGAGATGTCTTTTGCTCAACTAGCAAATACACTGGTAATGCCTGAGAGTATTTAATAATGCAGAGCCAAATGCTCTTGTCTTGTATTAGTTATACCTGTAGAAAATTACACAGAATCATAGAATCATTTGAGTTGCAGGGGGCCTGTAAAGGTCATCTAGTCTAACTGCCCTGCAATGAACGGGGATACCTACAGCAGATCAGGTTGCTCGGAGCCCCATCCAGACTGACCTTAAGTGTCTCCAGGGACATGACATCCACCACCTTTCTAGGCAGCCTGTTCCACTGCAGCCATGTGAAGAAATACCATTACAAGTAGGTTTAATTTCATTGTCATTTTGCACTCAATTTGTTCTGTCCAGAACTATATAAACTGCAAAATCTGCATATTTTCCTGACATTTGAGAGTTTGAAGAATTAGCAGCCAAATTCATGAATCAGTATCAAGTATGGAGAACCCAAGTCACAGAGAGGATGTATGTATCATTTGTATTGTAGTTTTTTCCTGTAGCCTGCAATGATTTTGAATATATTTTATTTCATTAGAAGAAATAAGAAAATAAATCTTCACATTGACAAAGGGGAGTATATGCTTATCCTTAAAGAGAAAGAAAAGGTAGATTTTGTTACTTCAGAGCATTGGAGTGCGACTAATACATTCATAGTATCATAGTATCATAGTATTGTGCGAGTTGGAAGGGACCTTAGAGATCATCGAGTCCAACTCCCGGGATTCGAGCCCTCTGTGTAGCAGAGCGGCACTTCTACCCCCTGCTCCACAGGGGGGGATTCGAACCCGGGCCCCCTGGTGTTGCAAACGGGAATTCTACCGCTGCGCCACCGGAGGCACACTAATACATTGTCTGTTATCATATTGGTTATCACAGTACATAGCCGTAAATAGCCCCGTGGAGAGGAATAGGGAAATTACTTAGAATTAAGGAATTCTTAGTGCAGAAATGTGTGTAGCAGTTGCATCCTTGTTGTCCTGTTCTTCCTAATTCTACCATGTATTTTCCTTCGCTTGTATAGCAGTATGGTGGTATCACTTCCAAGTAAGTCCTAATTGGGCACTAGCATTTAGGTAATCATTAATAATTAACCACATGGCTCTATACCTGAGGTGGTGGGGTAGAGAGAGAAGGGAAGTAAGAAAGAAGGACTTTTCATCATTATTTATGTAGGATTTGCTGAGGTCAGGAGGGCTAAGAGAACGATTCTGATTCCCCGCAATCAGTGAATCTACTTTACAACAGAGCAGTCTCTTGTGTCACAGTAAATTTTGGCATTTCATCTAACCACCACTTACCTGTTTAGATCAAATGGTTCTTATCAGTTTTGTTACGTTGTTCTAGTAATGAACTAATATTTGCTTTGAATAAGGATAGTTTAGCATGTGTGCTGAATGTATTGATTTTGCAAAGGATGAACTGGAGAAAGCTGAAGACTACAGTCCATCCTCAGCACACTATGTGTTGTGATATTCAACACAGATTATTCACTGTTTCCTAAATATTTACAGTCAAAAAAAAAAAAAAAAAAAGTATCACAAACTAAATTGATTTATTTGCCAACAACTCTAAGTAGCACTTTGAGTCATTTATGATAACTAAATCTAAATGAAAAGGCAATAAATTCACAATACTTTTGTGAATGGTACGTGATTGTCTTAGATTACAGGGCTGAAGATCTGCTGGATGTTCTCTACCTCTGACTTAGTTCTTAGGTTCTCTGAAATGGTGAATCTGTAGACTAAGAATTAAGGAAAAAAATGAAATAGATTTTGTCATTGGGATTAGGTGACACTCATCTGTCCACTGGAAGGTAGAAAGAGTATATATCATTGTCCTGTATTTCTAACTTGCAGGTTTTCTTCTGAGAATTTTTGGAGTTCACACTCATACATCTCCCTTAAATCCCAGAAAGTCCAATTCACGAGAGATTTTTTTCTGTGTTTGGAAGAAACATTTAAAACCACGATGATCTTATAGTGACCCCTTTCAGAACATATTAGTCTCTGCTGCAACTAAGATATTGTGTAGTATGATTTTCATTCACCAAGGAATTTAGTGCAGTGTCATATACTCCCCTAGTGACTGTACTTGGAGGAAAGAACAAGCCAAATATCTTTACCCTTGAGTGACATAATAGTCCCCACAGGAGGCCTGTCATGATTTCCTTTATATATGTACAGCAGTGCTAAATAGAGATTTGCTTGGATGTTTTTTTTTTCAGAAAATCCCCTTTGTAAATTTTCACTTTTCAGTCTTTGAAACTGTCCATATGAAAGAGTTGGGTAGTCACAAAGAAGCTTAGGAGTTTTTCATTAAAAACCAGACACCATTCCCAAGTGGACTTGGGTTTATGAAGGTAAAGCTTTATTACGACACCTGAGTGTTTACATTTGGCTGTATCTCTGGAGGCTGAATCTGAGCTGTCTTATCTCTTCCTTCACAGCTGTTTAGGTATTTCTGTTCTGATTGATCTGAGAAATAGGGCTACTTAAACAGCACCTACAGTGGAGGTGCTGTTTAATATTAGTCCCTCTTGTGTTCACTCAAAGTGTGGTGGAGAAAGTTTTGTGTCTCTCTGCAATTTGAATATGGGACTTTTCCTGTGGGCTGGAAACTTCAGTTGCTAGTAGTAGTGCTTCATGAAAATGAAGAGAGACACTGCCTTGGAGAAGCTAACCAGACTTATCTCTTGGCTTGCAAAGTCAGAAAATAATGTCAGTCATCATCAGAATTAAATGGTTTCTTTCCATTTAATTTTCAACAACTGGAAGCACCAACTGTCCTGCAGACTTAGAAACCTTCCAAAGATTGTGAACATTTGTTTGCCTAAAACCTCCTGACGTGGGGTGATAATACAAACTACAAGGACTGCTCCAAAAGTAGTGCCTCCTATTTCACTATGTTGATCCATGGTGTCAAATGTGGGATGCTGTTTGTACGACAGTAGAGATTAAACCTTCCTGCCTGATTTGCTTTCAAAAATAAAAAAATAATGCAACAAAATAAATATATATTTTTTAAATCTGGTCTTGTGGATTGAGATTGCCCCACATCTGATGTTTGGAAAGGAAAAGTCACCCTTCCCAAGCATACTATGCACTCTATATTCTTTCAGACTGCCCTTATCCCAAAGTCTTATTCTCCGTTGGAACAATTATTGCTTCACCCAGTCCTTCTAAGCTATCAATGATAATCTTGAATATAACACTGGCCTCTGACATGCAGAAAAAAACACAGTTTAACGCTGTCTGCCCTCCCCTTTGACAAAGTGTACAAAATTCAACTTTGGCCAGAGGGACTGGACTGTTGTTCATTTGGTTCACTGGTTTCACATCTGTGCTGAATATGACAGCAGTTGGAGCATGCTTTGTTCAGCATATGCAGATAAAGTAGAGTTGGTTACAGGAATAAGTAACTGAAGTAATGGTTGATAAGTATATTAAGTCATTCTATTGTTTCAATCTGATGGCATTTTAAAAAAGCAAGTATGAAAATCAGGATGTATAGATCTATAAAGTGTATCAATTATTTGTGTTCATGAGAGTAGGAAGAGACCAATTGTAAAAAGCAGAAAACTTCAAATTAAACTCCATAGCATCGCTGTTACCAGAGTCTGCAAAACTAGTCCAGCAGTTTGCAGTGCTGATCTGGGCAGTGTTATTGGATCTTAACATTTTTTATTTTTGCAGGCTTTGTACATTATCTAGAAGAATAAAAAAAAAAAAAAAAAAAAAAAAAAAAAAAAGCATTCAAGGATAATGGAAAAGAAGGTCTTGAAGAGATTTCAGTTTTTGATAGTTATACTGGTCCAGAGGGAATAAGAAACTTTCCCTCTCATCTTACATCTGGAAAGTTGAGGCACAAAATTGTTTACTTGCACACAATTATTGTATCAATACCAGTAAATAAATCCAGATAACCTTAGTCCAGATTCAGGCCATTGGGCCGCTTTTCTTCTGAAATTTTTTTTTTCTTAAATTCCTGTTGGTGTCAACAAATGGCTCCCAGTTAAGTTAAACATCAAGACCGTTAAAGAGAGAAGAAATTGGGCAGATGTTCAGTGATAACGTAACCAATCTTGTTTTCCTTTTGTTTTCAATTTAAAATTGCTTTTGCTGGAGCTGCAGATATATGAACTTTACAGATTCAAAGACTTCAACTGATAAATACCTAGATTGTCCATTTTAAGGACTTCTGTTTTTAGGAACCTGGAAATCCACTCTTTTACTCAGTAGACCTCTCTGGAAAATGACTTTATCTCTCTGAATGAGACTTTGATTAAATAATGTGTGATCTGCTGTCTTCTGGTAATGTGGAGTAATGTCAGGATTCAGTGTATGACTGATACCATGGTTCATTTTTCTAATATCTAAATTCTTTTAGTATCTTTGATTAATTTGTTAGAATGTCGTCTTTCTTCTTTCATGCTTTTTTCTTTTTTCAGCTTTGCCTGAAAAAAATAAAAATAAATATATATATATATATATTTAGGAGCCATTGAAAGATCATTTTAATTTGTGCAACTCAGTTTCACTAAATATCTGGGAAGCCTGGTAATTCTGCCCAGGGTGGAGTCACCATCCCTGGGGGTATTCATGGAATGACTGGATGTAGTGTTAAGGGACTTGGTTTAGTGGTAGCTATTGGTAATAGGTGAACAGTTGGACTGGGTGATCTTTTAAGTCTTTTCCAACCTTGGTGATTCTATGATTCTATGATTCTAATTGATAACCAAAATTATGGCCCTCATTATGTTTAGAACTGCATCTCTGTATAATCATTTAAATTCGGAACCATTTTGGAATTGTTAAAATAAAAAGCAGTTCAAAAATTGCACCTTTTTTAGCTTGTCCATGCTTTTTGCCCCAACATTTGAAATGTCTGAATCCTAAGTTTACAGTATTGCCATGTGTTTCATTTTTGATGTAGCTCTAAATTTCAGTCAGGATAGAAGTAGATTTTGTGTTCAATTTCCAAAACATTGGAATTCTGCAGTAGAATTGTATAATGTAAATTAAACCCAAATTACATTTCTTTCCTCCAGAAAGTTCAGTATAATTCCTACCAATAGCTGATACACTTTCAACACCTTTCTCTCCAGTGTAGAATTTATATATATATATATACTTATTACAGATGGGAAGACTTTATCCTCTGACATATAGAGGTGTGGAAAAGGAATAATGCAACTTCAAATAAGCAGAAAATATGACTAGTACGTCTGAAGAATAGTAGAGTTCTGATGCATTTCTAGCACAGTTTCTTAGGTTTGAACCCTTTTCAGCATAAACAATTAAACAGCTACACATTAAAGAAAGCAATTTTAACTATAAGAATCAGTGAAACATTTTGATAATAATTGTAGTTGATTTAATATTATAACATTTGTTAGCAAGATGATCTCGTTTATACAAATGTGAAACATATCATTAATAAAGTTCTGTTGAGTTTCCATTGACCCAGGTACTTATAATGTGTTAATTTACATTGGAGCAACAACAGTGTGGAAAATGGGCAGCAGATAGGATTTAGTTGTTTTTCATTAGCACTTGGACTTTGATAAAAGGGAACAGAAAAGAGCTGCTTGACCTTTTAGTACTTAAATTATTAAAGAGCAAATAGATTTGAGGTCTAGATGCTTGCAAATCTAATTTGTCTTGTGGAGTAAGGATGAAAAGACATCTTGAGTTTGAAATTGCTCCAGTCAACTTATCTCTTTCTTTAATGTTTCTGAAGATGAATAGATGGCATGCATTTAAAATGTAATATACACTGGAGTAGTGCATGCAGTATAACCAATATGAATTTGCAAGAGGAAAAGCAGTGTTTTAATGACAGATTTGTTTCTAAAAGGTCTACAATCTTTAGGTGTAATCTCTGAGTGAAAAATGAAAAGAATGCTCATTTCAACTGATAGTGAAACAAGTCTTATTACCTAGCATGGTCCGAGATCCTTCTTATATTTAGGCCTGATGCAAGAAAAAAGGTGACAGCTCTCCTGAGGGCTGATAGCCAAATCCAAAACTTGATTTACTATCCGTGTTTTAGTGAGAACAAGGGATTCTTATTTTTGCTGTGGTGTTTAGTAGGTGTGTCCAGTTTTATACCTTGCAAGAGCATATGTTTATATTATTCTCTACTTTTTTTTTTTTTTCCCCAATATTCCTTTTCAATTCTCAAATAGTATTTACTGTAGATTCACTGTAATTAGTTAACAGTTGTTTTACAATTAGTTAACATTAGTTTTAACAATTAGTTAATGGAGTTAGCAGTCATTCTTCAAAGTAGCCTGGAATCACTCTTCTGAGCTACTTTTTGTTCTAAAATTGTCAGCTGTTGATTTGGACCATGGACAGGCTTCTATGTATTGACCTTCACTTACTGCTTTGTATGGAATTAATCAACTAATGAAAACCTTTCTGCTGAAAATGTAGACTTCATTTTCCAGGGAATGTACCAACAGTGGTCTTCAAGTGGACCCTCAAGGTACTTGTTTGTCTCTATGGCTGTACCTGACTTTACTTAAGCATAGATAGATTTCTGCATGGGCTTCTTTTTCCTATTTAAAAATCCAAAATTAGGTGTCCTGTTGCAAATTTTTAGATGTGTTACTGTAGTCAGTAAGAGCCCAGAAAGCAATTCAGTTGACCTGAAAGTCTATAAAAATCTGCTGCCTGTACTGACTTGCACCCTGCTGACTTTAATGGGATTTCAGAGCTGTTTAGACATCATCAAAAAGACACTTAAAGTGTCTAAACAGTAAAGATCTAATTCAGGCAGACAAGAGAAGTCCTCTGTTGTCTGAACTGACCACAGAAGCCCAGCCTAACTGTTCCTGTGCTTTCAGCAGGCTTTATTAAACACAAGGACCTACCTACAGATGGTGGAGTGGGAACAACATGTCAGAAGACTGTGTGACTATTGTCTGTTAAAGGAATCCTATGCAGAGATTACTGCTGGTTATAAATTATCAACTTCAAATACTGTAGGTTGTTATTAGAAGTAGATGGCATGAAGAAAAGTAGACACATTGTCTCTTTAACATTTGTTACCCATACTGACTTGCTTACTTGTATTCAAGATTTCAGAAGAAAAATAATGATTAAGAATCACTGATCCCCAGTGAAGCAATAAAGTTGCAAGCAAGTCCTCTTTAGAGACATGGATGTCCCACTTCACAAATCTGAAAGCACTGACTCAGACTTTTTACAGCAACTGTGAGGGTATAATGATTTTGCTGTTTGCATATACAGCAGAAATCAGAGTTTCTTTATTCCTGCTTGAATGTCCACTGCACCTTTACAGTGGAGAGGAATGGGCTACTCCCTGTAGGTCCAGTACAGCAAAACCTGCAACTATAGCCTGAATTGCTTTGCAGAATGCAGAAATGCGTAAGAACAAGATTATCCCTAAGATGTATTAAAAGTGCTTTGCTGAGTGAAAATAACATCTGTCAAAAAGTAGTTCATCCTCGCTCAGTTACAGTTGATATACCACCAAAATTTTAAAAGACTGTAATTTACTTAACGTATGCTTTTATAAATAGTTATGATGTCAACAGTTAAGCAGATACTGTTCCCTGTCTCTTTGTAATTCATTTCTTCATTTTTATCTAACTACTCATTTAATTTCACTTAGGCAAGATAAACAGGGTAGAAGACAGTATCTATAGCTTTACACTTATTTCTTTGAACAAAATAATACTTAATTCTATGTTTTAGTACTAATCAAGGAAGCTTTTTCTGTACAAGAGTTCAAGCAAGAAAGTGTTCCATGAATTTCCTGAATGAAAAGCGATGATGTATGTGGCTAATTTTATTTTTCTAAAACAAAATTAATTTATCTGAAAGCGTGAATCTGTACCATAAATTGGTTTGCCTGAATACCAAAATGACAAAATGACACTTTCTTCCCATTTTGTTTACTTTTTACAGGCTGTTGGTGGTGGTGGTGGTGTTTATTTTTTTTTCTTCCATAAATACTAGTATGCGACATTAAGGTCTCAGAAAGAATTGACTGCCCAAGTGTTACAATAACCCATATGGGTCTTTTTCTTTTTTCCTTTCTACGCTCCTAGTGTCTACCAAATAGTTGTTGAAGAGGAACGCCCTCGGAGGACCAAAAAGACAACTGAGATCCTGAAGTGCTACCCAGTGCCCATTCATTTCCAGAATGCCTCACTTTTGAATTCCCGGTACTACTTCGCTGCAGAGTTTCCTGCCAATGGCTTACAAGCTGCTCAGCCTTTTACTATTGGTGATAACAAAACCTACAGTGGCTTCTGGAACACTCCTCTTCTTCCTCATAAGAGCTACAGCATCTATTTTCAAGCTGCTAGCAGAGCCAATGGGGTAAGTCTTATGACAGGTGTGGTTTTATACAGTGTGTGTAAATAGATACTTGGCACCAACTACCAAGATGTAATTGCTAATGAGAAAATGGAGTAACTGTGAAATTTAACACATCGAATTTTTAAAATAACAGTTTTCCTGACCTGGTATAGCTTAATGATTAAAGGTTGCAGAAAGAGGAGGAGAAAACAGCACATTTTGTCAATAGCGAGTAAACAAAGTAGTGCGTTGCCATTTTGTCATTATCTAAAAGCTGTCCAATGAGCCTAATTTATTGGCTTTTCATCTTTTTTGTTTTTGTTTTTGTTTTCCCACTTCAAAGATAAAAGGAGCACTGTGATTCCTTTTGTTTAATTTAAGCCAAACTTGATTGTGGCTTTTAGCACATCTGTCTTGGCTTGTCCAATCCCATTACCTTAGTTTATAATGCGTTCAACTCACACTTTCTCATTTGGTTGCCCTGGCTGAATTAGAAATAATCTTTATTCTTTTCCTTTCTGCAATCGGTAAAAGAAAAATAACTAGATGGAGCTGGAATGAAAGTGTGTAAAAAGGCCTTCAGAGATCATGTTTCATCAGGCTAATTCTTCCTGGAATTGTTTTTCATTTCCTGGACAGACCAACCCAGAGCCCTTCAATTCTTGATAAGCTTTGGCTGTCTGTGCTGACAGCCTGGAAATGTTTTCTGCCAGAAACCATAATGGTCCCTCTTTCACATTGCACTGACAGTGCCGAAATGTGAAACGCTATCGATTATTTTTTCTTTCTAAAATTGTCTAGCATGATGCTTAGAATTATACTTACCTGTAAGAAAAAAAATCTCCCAAGGTCATTAAGTAACCAAAGTGAAAAAGCTGAACACTTGCCTGTGCTTTTGTGAATCATGCGCCTGTCTTCTTGACTAACTGAACTGCCTGAGTAACATAGCAAAGCAGTGTTTGTCCATACTATTGGAGTTCCTTCATAACGAGTTAAATATGTAACAAAGAGCAATAAATAAACACTTTTCTCTCATTGTATCAATGCTTTTTAAGAGTAGAAACATGGATGGCTTTCTCTGCTTAGAAACACGAGATGTGACCTTTTTCCTCTTTATTTTACACAGGAAACCAAAATTGACTGCGTCAGGGTAGCCACAAAAGGTATGTTCATATTATGTGATGTATTCTATAAGTCAGACTGTTGACCTTTCCTTCACTTGGTCTTCCAGAAGTGTTTTATGTTGCTAAAAGACATCATTAAATCTATCACAGAATTTTAAAAGATTCATTTGTGTCTCTAGCTGAGATTTAGGAAGTTTGTTTGTTTGTTTGTTCTTAATAATAAACATGCTACTAATTTCTAGTTGTTTACTTGAACACGTTCTCTTAAATATACTCTGGGGGTTTTTATATGATCTCTCAATGTTCTGGACATTTTTATACATAATAGACTTGTAAAATTGCCAATTGCTGAGTGCAAAGTAGTTGCATATGTATTAGTGAAAAATCACCCCTTCCTCATAAGCAATTATCTTTATTGCTTTGCAAAAGAAGAGTGGAGATATCGTGTTCTTCATTTTCATGGCATAGAATAGCTCTATTTATTGGAACGTCAGCACATCTTACTGCCATTTGTGAGCAAGATGGTATGGTCGAGGCAGTGCTAGCTATGAGTTTGATCCCCAAAGAGGATTGGCAAATGTATTGCTCATGTATCTAACTTTGAAGGCCAGGACTTGTTTGTGATTATCTTTGTAGTCTCATCTTCTATGTACCTCTAGCTATTGCCAACTTGCAATTGCATGGAAAAGAGATGCTGTGATAATATGATTATGTGGAGGTTGCAGTAGAGGAAAATGAAAGGAACTACTGCTAAAGAGAAGCAGTTAATACTTCCTTGCAGTTTGGGCACCTGGTAAGAGTGTGACACAAACAATTCTTTGTCGTATCTCATAGCGGCTATTCTCAACATAGCTGGCTTCACCATGATTCTGTTTCCATACAGACTTTGTGGTTCCACCATGTCCAATATATCTAATCATGATGGATTAGAATCTCATTACTGAAAAATAAATGAAATGTTAGCACATGGTTGCCTCTTTCCCTATATGAAAAATACGCTTTTCATATCTCTTCAAACTCTTCCTTTTTTTTTCCCCCAAAGAAACAAAGGAAGAATTTTTATTTCCAGTTTACTGTCTGATTACTATACCATATCAAACTTTCAAATATCTTCACTAAAGCCTAATAAAATATAAAAGATATTAATATAAGGTTAAAATGAAATCCTGTACTGTTTTCTGGGAGTTTTGATGTTGCCAGGAACAGATTACATTGCCTCGCAAATCGTAATAGGTGATTAGGGGAATGGGTTTTAGATTATTTGAAGATTTGTAGTCCTAACATCTAATGGATGCTCAACTATTTCAATTACTTGACTGACTGAAAAACCTTACTCTCTCATTTGAGAAGTGACGGTGACTTCATGGATGGGAATAGCTTCCATAGCAACAAGGTAGCACATCTGACAATAGAGATATGAGAACTGCAGCTTTTATTTTAAACAAATCTCTGTACTTTTTTTGCTTTGAAAGCTGGTTTCAGAATTGTTCATAATACCTTTGTGCAGCCTGTGAAGTAGTACAAGGGGTTATTGTGAGAATTTGGAAGTCAGAAGTGTCCTCAAAGGCATTTATAGTCCCTGGTGCAAAATTTTCCAGAAGGCCTGCTGAAAAGCACTGATCACTGTGCTACAAATCTAGAATCTCTATTATATATTCAAACTACATTATTTTTTGAAAACTAAAATGTAGACTGTGACCAACTGTGATATGAGATTAATTATACATGTCTGTACAAATAGTTTTTCCTGTTTAGATCCAGTAGAGCTAAGGAGAAAAGCAGTCTTCTTACTTTCTGTAGGTCAGAAGTCACCACACTGCACTGAGACAAAACAGAGAACTGTCCTATCCCATTTGCAGCCCACATGTCTGCATTTCCCCCCCAAACACCACCTTTTTTGAGATCATATAAAAATCTTGATTCCAGCAATTGTAATTTAGGATCAGAATATTGGATTTTGTTCTCCTTCACCTTCTGCTGAAGTCAGAGAGAACCTTTGCCACTGTCTTTGCTTGGAGAAGAATCAGACAGCGTTCTCTTGTGATGTAGAATCTTCTGTTCTCTTCTTCTGTTGTCTGTAGAGAAAGCCTTCAAGGAACTCTGTGAGTATTTGGTGTATATACAAATGTGGAGACTGCAGGGTTTCCACTCCCATTACTTTCGACAAGATAATTAAACAAACAAACAAACAAAAATTGGGAAGAAATTTTCATACCAGTGGTGATAAAGGTTGTCGTATTTTGTTTGAAATATGGCTTTCATATATGTACTCTTTCTTCAAGCTAAATGGTTGTGAAATCTCAGCAGACGAACTTGAAAGCAGTCCAGAACCCTTCCAACTTTATTGCTATCAACTTTATGGTGTTTTGTGATTTATATTAAGACTATATTTCCTGATATGACTTACAACTCTTTCTGGATAGAGACATCTTGGCTATCTCCTAGGATTCCAGTTCTCAAGAGGGAGACATTATTGTTCAAATTTTGTGGCATTGGAAGGCTTTCATTAATTATGAGAGAGAAAAGAATATTATAATATTTTAAATCCAATAGCAACAGTACTCCAGTACTCTAGCAGCTACTATCAACACTGTGTTTCAGTGTTGCAGAGGGATATTTCAAAATATTATGCAGCAGCAGTTTTGAGTTTAATTGTCTGCAGATGGTAGATGATCTATTTTCCTCACTCGTTGCCACATTTCTAATAGCACCCAGGCTGTTCTATGTAAATTAGTGATCTTTCATATAATTTTCTCCTTAATTTTCCAATATTTTTGCTTTGCATCATTCTCCAGCTGCATCATGTTGGATCTGACCTTTTAATTTTTTTTTTTATATTCCTTAATACATAGGTATCATAGTGTGCTTAACCATTTAGAGGCAATCATAATGGCAAATAAAGAAGTACAAGTTCTTATTACTGCAAGCCATGCTAATACTTATCTGTAACAGTCAAGGACTGTTACAACTCAGACAAAAAAAATCAGGGTACTTGGAGCCCACAGGGAATCTGAGTTTTTCAGCTTTTTCTTGTTGTAGTGGCAGAACATGAGCTCAAGTAAAGCTCGGACCTCTGTCAGCTAAAAACATACCTAACTCAAAGCTGATAAGTGTCAATGGTCCTTCTTTGAACATTGAAAGTTAAGTGTATGGGTAGTGTGTCCATTTCCAGAGCAGAGACAGAGAGTAGGTACAATAAAAATGAATCTAAGGTAGCTCAAGAGCATTTATGTGAAAATTATCCTAACAAGAAATCATAAGAAAAATATGATATAATAAAATGAGATAATAAAATGTGAAATGAGTACAAATTACACAGGGAAGCTAAGACCGGAGTAATCTGAATAGGCAGTAGCCTTTCACTTAGAAAGCCCAGTGCTGCAACCAGCGGAGCCTAACAGTCTCCAGTTTCCTCAAACACATTTTATGTAAATAATGTGCTTTGAGTCCTCTTCTGGAAAGTCATTTACAAAAGCTCATTAATCCACAATAACCAAACTAACAACTGAAGATGAAAAGAAACTTGCGCTGTTGTTTGTGGGTTTGTTTGGTTTGTTTTTTTGTTGTTTTTTTTTTTTTCCTTTTCTTTTTTGTTTATAAGAAATTCAGACAATAAACTATTGACCAAGATTCTTCTTGCTGGCCTAGCTTCAGTCTGGCTTTTTTTTCCCTCATGCATGCTGACCTGGAAATCTTCCTTTGCCTTAGCTGCGATAATCGTGACTCAGCTTACAACACCATACATTCGCATCGCCCCTGCTGCAGGCGACGACCAACTAACAGGTCAGAAGTTCAAGTATAGACAAGTCATCATGCCCATTCTTGTCTCCTTTTCTTTGGCTCCTTTTCCCTAATGATTTTTTCATTCTCTTCTCGTAAATAGTTTTCTGTGTTAAAACTTCCTTTTTGTTTATAAGTTTTTCTTCAGCTCCATTAAATTAAATTGAATGCTTGGCACCGAAACGCACACACGCATGGCCGTATGTACAACTCCACTGCATGTTTCCATTATGTGTGTGATCTGTGGAATGTTCTTTCAAGCCTAATGTGAAGAGATCTAGCCTCACTCCATTTGTAAATTCAGTCATAGTTTAAATACAGATATCTACCTGTGTCCTTGCTTTTTATTTATTTGTTTGTTTGTTTTTTGTTATTAGACCAAGACACTAGTTTGTCTAAGTCATTGATTTAAGGTTCACAAAGTGCATGCATAAATTAGAACAAAGACCTTGCATTAATGTTTGTCATTTTATTTTTTCCCGCGGTGTGTTGGGAAGGTCAGATATTCTGGCAACATTTCAAAATGCGTAAAATTTAAAAAGAAGTAAAACTGATTCCCTCGTTATGTCATGAGTTCAAGTCTTAAAATAACCTAAGGTGTGAGATGTGAAAATGAACAGAACTGTGAGGTTTCCAGATCTAATTGTCACAAAAGCTCAGTGCCAAAGTGAGACAATTACTGGGCTGAGTGTGGCTTGAAGGCCAGTTCAGGATGTACTGAAATCTTTACATACTCGAGGAAAATATTCATTTTTCTGGGAAATAAATGTGCAAAACCTTTTATTTTTTAACAGAAGGAAAATGCACTAAACAAATAACTAAAACCTAAGGTGAGTTTGGAAAATGCAAGAGGAGAAGATAGCCCTAGTCTGTCAGCATTTAGGAGGTGATGAAATCATTGCCTTTTTCAGGAACACTAGCATACTTGGGTAGTGTGTAAATATTGCTGTAGTGTGTAAATATTGCTGCTGGGGTGCCTTAGGGTCAGTGGGAGTTCAGATCCATAGCATCTGGATTCTCCTATGGTCAACAAGAGACAGGTAAATGATTCAGCCAAAGAAAAGAGGATTAGTGGCATGCCTACAATAGATTTTAGTGCTGTAGTACATGTTATATAAAACAAAGCTAAAATACATAATGTCCAAGTTACTGTGTCAATCAGGACAGGTTGTGTGTAAATTCATATTATGTAATCACATAAGAGCTAACCAGAATAATGGATGTATTATGCTAGGAAGTACTAGCTTGTTCTTGTTAGTGGTCTGTCAGAAACTCTGTCCACATGCATTTATGTATCTCAGTGTTTTACCTGCAAGTACAAGTAAGGCTTTGAGTAGACAAACAGCATCTCTTGAACTTCAGCAATTTTTATTTCCTCATCTCAGAATTCAAATAAATATATATATATTTCCAGATGGAGAAATAAATGTTATTCATTTCTTTCTTTTGCCTTTTTTTTTAATTTGTTTTAATGCAGAACTGAGTAACTGCAGGGACCTCCAGAGGACCAATCTGTTCTGCATGGGAAAATATCTACTGTAATTAACAATGGGAGAACAGAGATATAGCTAATAAACATCATAGCTAACATATAGCAAAGCATTGGTTGCTTTGTTGCTGGTGGTGCATAGTTTGGGCATTCATATTGTCTATCAGATCTGTAACTTTATACTTTTTTTTTTCTTACATAAATAAATGCTTTGCCAGTGTAGTGGAAATACTAAGTCATGGCCTGAACCATTGATTGAGGACCTGATGAGAAGGCAGGGCCAACCCAGGGGAGCTCATTGCATGAACCTGAGTGACTGGAAGGGGTGGAACCAGGATCCACCCCTTCCCAGGTCTCATTTAAAGGTTGGCAATGGAGGCGAGGGTGTTTTTTGCTGGAGATTCCTGCCTACCTGAGGTATTCTAAAGGTAAGCAGTTTTTCTTCTTTTGTTTCTGAGTTCATAGCTGCTGCATCTGGGCTTGTTCTCATTTGCTGCAGCCTAGGATTGTGTTATCCTGCTACTATTGCTGTACTTTCCATCACATTCTAGTATTAAAACCAGAAATTAGTTATATATGGGCAAAGTAGCCAATGATATCTACAAACAGAATTTGTGGCTGTCTTTGAAATGTATGAAAAAGATTCTGAAGTAATTCCCCCGTTTGTTTTTTTTTTTGTTTGTTTGTTTGTTGTTGTTTTGTTTTGTTTTTATAAGCTCTCATTCTATAAAGACTGTGAGGTGAAAATGGAAGAACCTTAATCTTCCTTCTCAGTTGCCACAATAGGGTGTGTAAACCCTTATGCCCTGCCCATGTGGTTTCTGTGGCAGTAAGAGGAATTAATGCTTTCCTAGAGAGAGACTGTGTAGGAGCCCTTAGGGTAGTAAGGCAGTCATGGTACCTGCAGTGCCTTGATGAACCTAAAGATTTTCTTAAAGGAGATGCACAGGAACTGGGGCAGGCATGAGTAAACAGGGAATTGAGTTTATTCTCCCTCCAGTTCTCTCCTACAGACTCTCAAGCAGTGGAAAGGATCTATGTGTAAAAGGGCTTCTTTATGTGGAAGTCACAGGGCTATTGCCAGCCATTGTTATCACAAGGTTAACAGGTGTAGCTGTTAAATAACATTGCAGAGCATTTTCTACTTAATGCCTTTTCCTTACTTATCTGCTGAACACCAAAGTAATCTCATTTGCAATCGAGAAATTACGTTTATCTTTTAGGAGTTTAGGAGATAGGTAATTTGCAGTCAGGAGGTTGGGGTTTTCTTTTTTCTTTCTGGGGGGAAGTTGGTGCTTCTTGCATAACAGAAGTTTAAGATCTTGTCTGTGTTCTTGAGCATTTTTACTTTTTTTGGAAGTTCTTCCTCTTCAGAAAGCTGCATTAAAACAGTTCAGCTTTCAAGCCAACTCACACGCGCAGTCTCCATCAACTCATTCTGGCACTTACTCGTAAATAAGTTTATAAACAAATGCATTAGTTCCTCTGTCTTTCCTTTCTCCCTCATTTCCATATAGAAATGTCTTCCAGCCATGGGATTACCTGCTATTTGCCATAAATATCTCTACAGCCACTCCTTGCTTCATTACTCCTTTGGAGTTTCTGGCAAGGGGAGGTTTTTATCATTTCTCGGCCAAGGGAAAAGGCTGTATGTACGTGAAGCATAATGGTCCTTGTGGTGCAGTCTCCATGTTTGCACAAGCAAATACAGTTAATACAGTTTTACAGTACAATTTGAAAGCATTTATAGGTTTTTTCAGGAAGTTATCACTTGAAAGTGATTGTGATCTTGGACTTCAAGTTGAATAACAAATCTGTGTTCCCAAGGAAGCCTGAAAGCGTCTGAATTTTGCTTCACTATTTTTAAAGAGACATTTCATGTAATAGGCTTAAATTGGCCATATTTGGTATTCACTTGGCCCTCGTCTATTTTATTCTGTCTGCATTCTGATAAAATACCATGCTTGGAATTGTGATTAGGATGTTCATTCTTTCAGGCATTTTCTTAATTGTTGAAATATGTCTGAGCTACTTATATTTAAATTAAAGTATTTCCATTTGTGATTTAGTGGAGCAGCCACCACTTTGCTAGATGTTATTAAGACTGATTTCCATAGAACGCCCTTTTTACTACCCATTGTTAATTACACATGCAGCTGGAAGTGGGAGTTCTGTATTGTACAGTCTTCATAGATAAAATTCTTGGTACAGATCAGATACAATAAGATATGTCAGAAATCTTGTAAAATGACTGATACTTAAGGATGAAAAGCATTATTTTTTTTTTTTATGGTAGTAATTCTACTAAAGCTCAGGTGAATTTTACCTTGCATGCCATGCTAAAGAAGAATCATAAAAATAGTTCCAGTGGGTTTCTCTTCGGTTATGAACTTAGCTGCATAATGAAATGTGCAGATTTCTTCAGATGTGATTTTAATTTGTAATATCTGTCACTGTCTGGGTCAGGTTCCTTTACCAGCCATTCCAGTATAAAAGTAAAAAACTTGTTGGTTTTTTTTTGTTTTTTTTTATGTTAAAGGACTTTGGATTTATTACTCTCAGCATTACTAAAAGCAATTTATTAGCACAAAAATAGAAGCGTGAACTTGAGAAGGACTCTTTCTGCTTATTTAGTTTGTTCAACAGCCACATGGACTGGACAGGCATCCACATTCCTTTTACTCAATCCTGTACGTTGTTGCATTGACTTAGATGTATTTTGATGTGTGGAAATGCAAAGTGCTGCTTTGAGTAATGGAGACACCACGAACTCCTAGTTGACAATGCTACCTAGTCGTAATAAGAAGGGTGTATGCAGGCATTTCTTCTGGTTGAGTCCACAGTTTTAGCATATTCTTCTTCTGTCGATACTTCTGAATGTAGCTGACATCAGTGGGAGCTGTGTGTAGTTATCAAAGGGAGAGTAAACACCTGTATGGTGTAAAGCAAAGCCACTTTGGTGTGAAGTATGGTGCCATTGTGGCTTAATGGCAGAAAGCTAAGTGAACTGACTCTCATAAGTGAAACTCCAAGCTTGTTGTTATATTGTAGCCCCAGCATTTCTTTTACTAGTTGTGTGGAGACCTCCCACTCTGATGGGCAGAATGTAAAGTGAGTGGAAAACTTCCTACATTCTGCTGCAGTGGCTGAGTGCATTCCAGTGGGCTGGAGTGTCACTTGTGATTTATTGCCCTTTTTTGTTCTTTTATTTGTTAGATTTGTCATCTTTGCAATGACAGTTTCATCTATAAAACAGTATAGTTAGAAGAAACTGTTAAGAGGATACAGGACTGCCATGTGAACTACTGGTTCTTTTCTTCTTTTTCTCTTGCCTAGTACATTACTGAGTCTAATGTCAGGTTTTCTGTTTTTAAGAGTACATCCAAAACACCTCAGATTTTAAGTGTAAGTACAGTTTCCTTAGAGTAGTTAAAAAGGAGCTGAAGCAAAATAGTTATGCTGAGGGTAATTCTGTTATCTTGTCCTGGTTTCAGCCTAGACAACATTAATATCAAACAGATGTTTGGTCACTTATTTGGGACAGGACAGAACTAGGATGGGGGAACATTCTGTACCACATGACACCACACAGAAGGCCATAAAGCTGTGGAGAGTTGGCTGGGGCCCAGCTGCTGCTTGGGGGTTGCAGGGCATTAGTTGGCTGTGTGTGTGTGTGTGTATATATATATTATATATATATATATATATATATATATATATATATATACACACACATATACACGCTTATGGCTTGCCGAGGAGATCTGTATTCATAAGCTACCTTGGCACTGTACCAGGGTCATGGATGTTACAGACCCAGAGCAGGAATAGCAAGAGTAAATCCCATGACCTACAAGAAAGTAATCCTTTGTTATCCCTTAGGAAGGACTAAGTAGCATAAATAGCTAAGGTGTACACTGTAGAGACTCGAGTTTATCTTTTATTCCTTAAACAGGTAGGTATCACAGAGTTAATAGTCATGGCATGATCTTATTAAATCCCTCAAGAAGACAACTAGCTGACTAGGAAATGTAAGTGTCCCAGTCCATAGCTGAGAAGAGCATTATGCCAGGTGTCAGCATCAAGTGTCTCTTCAGTGAAGAGACTGAAATGAGGTTTAACTTCAGCTGCTAAAGATGAGTCTGTTCAATTCATCCTAGCAGGAAAAATAATCTATTTGCTCAGCTATGTGTCATCACATTCTGCATCAGAATATTTTTGAGGCTGTTTGAGGTTGGAGCAGGGGGCACTTTCCTTAATCTCATTACAGAGAATGGAAACAAAGATCAATAATAAAAATAACTGTGTGAATAAAATGACAGAGTTAAACTTTTGACAAATTTAAGGAATCTCTGCTATCTGTGCAGTGTTGGTCAATATTAAACTTATTCCAAAACATTTCAACATCAACAATTGACAGAGAAACAGAAAATATGAAACAAAGATAGTAATTATTAACTTTTTATAACGTGCTTCTATGCGATGTGGTGTACTATTTCATTTGAGTACAAAAAAAAAAAAAAGAGGTCTCTGATTTTTTTACATTCAAAGCAGAACTGTTTTGCATGTACCACAATGAAAAATTAAGGAGAGACAAGGGAAGAGAGAAACTCAGAGAGATAATTAGTAACCGGGGAAAAAAAAAAAAAAAACTTACAAATTTCAGTGTTTCCCATCTGTAGTTATTGACTATATTCATAAAAGGCTAAGCAATTTGAATTTTAATTTGAAAGAAAGTGTGGGGGCCTTGTTTGGGGTAAAATCACTTGTTTGCAAGTACTAAAAATCTGATGTTTGTATCACTGGAGAGTTATCAAAAGTGTAATGCAATATTACGTGGATTATATCTCTGCTAAAGAATAGAATAATATTAGAATGTGCTGCAGTTAAGTAGGGTTGTGTAGTAAAGAGAAGAGTAATACAGTCAGCTTTTATCAGAAGGCAGAATAGAACATACTACTCTGGGCAAAATAGTGTTCCACTAACTCACTCAGTTTTTATATTCCTTGAAATAACCTATTCAATGAATACCTAAGCTATGTTTGTCTGCTTGGCGTAATATCTCAACACCATCCTAGCCACGACTAGTTATTGATGGGATTTCAACACCTACTTTTCCACACATTGCATTGAAAACATTGTTTTCTGCTGTAATGTAAGCTTGTCTACAAGAGAAAAGGATTTTAGAGCTCTGAGAGAGATGTTCAAATTCTGTGTGTATTTTTAAGACTTCATTTTTTTTTTCAACACTTTGAACTTTCATGTCCTTCTGCTCATCTGATTTTTCTGTTATTGCTGACCACTGGGAAGTTTTTTTTTGTAAACAGAAAGCTCTGCTTTCATCTTTTGAGTTAACATGAGAAACACAGGGGGATCAGAGCTAAAAAGTGCAAATCATTGGTCGGAACCAAACATGAAACCTTTCTAAAGCAAACAGGGCATATTTTGCATTTTCCATTGAATTAGACAGCTTCTGTTTATGACTAAGTGTGTTGCTAATTAAAAGTGATATGAAAAGGAATGAAGAGGAAAAATGACTATTTAAGGCATTCTTAATCAAGTGTGACAGTTGGATGTTTTTCTGTAGCTGTTAAAACCTACAGGAAATAGATGAAAAATGAAATGTAAATTAGTGATGATCCTTCAGAGGAAGCCTGGTCTATTTGTGTTCCTGTTGATGAACCCTGATCTTGGTTCATCTAAAGCTGCTTTGGTTTAGACAGTTTTCTTACTGGCAATACTGTAAATGCTCTATTCTGTATTGGTGCATAGACAGATATAGAGTTCTGTGGAATTATTTTTCCTTTCTTGTGCTGATTCTCTTTTCCAGTTCCTCCAACAAATGTTCTTTTCTCAAAACAATGGGTTTTTTGTTTTTGTTTTTAAGAAAAGGATGTGCTCTTTTGTCCTGCTTTTTATGCATTCATCATAAATATATTTTTACCTTGCATATATCTTTTAACAGGCATATGTTTCTGCATGTATAATTAGATAGCTCATTTTGCTTAAAGATATGATTTTGTGCTATCCTCCTACAAAAAAAGCAGTTAGTGTGTGGTGATAAATCAACAGAAATATCAGCTTGCTGACTTCCTGCTTGCAACAGTTCATCTGCATTCCCATAGTAAAGTTCTCAGTGCCAGAAACATCAGAAGACAGTACCTCACTCTACTTCTTCTTACCTTCAGCTCCAGGTTATTCAATTCCCATGGTGCTTGTAATGCCTTCCATTCTTGGATGGACAATAGAAGTTGTGTTTGCCATACCACTGAGCTCCAGAAGTTGAGTTTCTCTTTAAGTAGGTCAGCTCCAGAATAATTTCTCTCTTTTCTGAAGAGTGCAGAGCTGTCTTCAGACTGAAGTTTGAAGTCATTCACACCTTTCCTGTTTGTGTATCATGGTTGAGACAAACTTTCAAGCACGTCTGGTATTTATTATTGCTTTTACTATAGTTTCAGGAGTAGGTCTGGTATTGAAAACATAAGTCACCCAGAGGTCACCTTTGCAATAGGTGAAATTCAAATGCTTATGAAGAAGATGTTAAATTTTCTGCTGTTTGAATATGTGTGACTAAAAAGTGGTATGAATGTGCTCAGAATTTTTTTTAATATATCTGGACAGAATCAGTCTGGACTGATTGCTTTCATTTCCTTAGAGATAATTTGAATTCACCATAATCTCTCTCACTGTTGACATAGAGATATGTGATATGCACATATCTCATTTTGTGGCGCTCTTCTGGCCACAGAATATCGGTACTCATAAATATGTATCTTATTAGGAAAAGAAATGGTTACAATGGGATGCTCTGTAGGGCCACTTGGAAATTTAAGATTGCAAAGAACTGTTATCATTTTTCCTTAGAAGATTTTTTTTTTTTTTTAATGCTATTAAAATGCAGGGTCTTGTAATTTCTTTGGTTTTGAGCAAGGACTTCATGTGGTTTTGGTGACCAGAGGAAGCTTTTGATGAACTTTGTTTCCTTTTTCTTTCTTTCAAAGAAAGGGAAGAAAAAGCGTTACAATTAAGTTTTTGCTTGTTTTGTTTTCATGGAGGAAATGAGCAGTTTGTGAATGTTTGCTTGCTTGCTTTCTTACAAGCTGTTAAAAAAAAAAAAAAAAGAAAAATCCAGTATCCAAAAAATCCTGGATTTAAAATTCCATATACAAAAATTATTGTGGTGAGACCAAAAGATGTGTATCAAGTGAGGAGCTTTGCTTGTTTTAGGCATGTCTCATAAAGGATGTTGTTATTCCTGACAACCAGGAACACATTTTTTTTTTTTTTTTAATTAAATTATTTTTGCTCACATGCACCAACATGAATCACCCACCAGTGAGAGACAGGGCTCATTCGGTAGTCAGTTAACTGAGTCTAGTTCATTCATCAGTGCTTTGTGTTTCTTTCCATGCAGTTCTTTGTCACTTATGTTTACATTTCAGTAAAGAATATAACAAACAAAATTAATAATTCATAATTATTGTTACGTAGTGGAGCCTTATTTTGATCATCCCTTCTGCACATAAATCTTTTAACAAGACAGTTTTTTCCTGCATTTAAAAAAACAGCAAATAAACAATATTCCAAATCAGCAGGATTGTTCTGTGGAAGTACAGAGATCCCTTTTTAGGAAAGGGAGACCTCTACACAGCAGTATGTGTAGTATTGATGATTGTAAATTACAGATAAGATAATCTTTTGCTATATTTTTGAGTGCTGTTTTCCCTTTTGCCAGGGCATTGGAGCAGACAGATTCAGTGAGAGCTAACATATCACAGAAGGGAGAATTGTGATATGTTGATTTCCACACCACAGTGCTCAGCAAAACAGAAGACATAATCCCTGTCTCATGGATAAAGTAGTTTATGCATAAGCATTTCTAAAAGAAGCCAGGAAAAAGAAAGGGTAAAATACTGTAAAAAGAGAAGCAAAGTAGATCTTACTTGAAGGCATTTACAAAACTAATGTATTCAAGGCATAGAGAGAGAATACTGAAAAAAGTACCAATCAAAACCACCTTCTGTTACAAATTGTACCCTGCCCAACAGCACCTCATAACTTCCACCAAAAGGACAAAAATCAGAATGGTTCTGAAGGAGATGTAGGGCCACCAATTAGAAAACTATTCATGATGAAGTGGAGAGATAACTTTCTCCATTAGCTGGAGTTCTACCAGGTCAATAAAGCAAAGACATTCACTAGCAGTATACATGCTGACTAGCATTCAATTCTCATCTGCTAGCCCCTTACAGTATAAATGCACTAGCCAGGATGGTAATTAATTTCATCTTGAAATGTGTATGTGTTTTGGGTCTTCACCAAAACAGTTCCAAAGTCTGGAATCTGAAGAGAGGCATAAGAGTAAGTGTACCATTGTCTGTAGTCATTTGGTGATAGCAAGGTGGAAATAGAGAGGAAATTCTTCTGGGGGAAAACTGGACATTTTCCACCACTTTCCCATCTTGGGTGTATTTTGGAGTTTTTGGTAGAGGATTGGAATTGATGTTGGTTGTTTAATGTTTATAGGAAGGACCAACACCCCTGGGGCACACCTTTTCATAACAATAGTACAGACCTATTGGTGTACTTATTTTGTTACATTGCATTTTGTGCCAGTCCTTTACTTCTGGCATCTTTTCATCTGCTTTAGATCTAGAGCATTTGTTCCTTCCTTCTTTAGACCACTGTAAGTGACATAGTCCTTAAAAGTATTACTCTAAAATATCTCTTTCTACTGTTAAATTAACTGAAAATGAGTGCTAGCTGAAAGGAGTATTTCTTACATTTCTTTATGAATATTTACCTCCCACTCCCACCTGTAATTGGTTCAGCTGCCTGTTATTGCAGCCTGTCTTGGCTAGACAGCATGTTTCTAGTGAAGAGGATTCTTAGCTTGTACTTACATTGTTCTTAGAACAGCTGGGCTTTCAGTTCAATCTAGAGCTTCTAGGTTCTCCTATCCTACAAGTAATAGGGAGTAGTAAGAATTTTTTTCTTTTGTATTCACTCCTGTAATTTTTTTAGGCCAAGCAAAGTATGGGCAGTCTCTAAACCCAAGTTCTCTGATCTTCACTGTTCCCTTGGTAGCAAGAACCATGGGAGTCTTGGATGTTTCGAGGAAGCATCAAGCTTCTGTGCTTCCATTCTTCCATGAAGCATTTTGCATCATCTTGGCCACCAAAGCACAAGGTTATCTGTCACACAGAATTATTACATTTTATCTTTCTGAAGTCTTGTAGGTGTTATGGTTTTTCTCTAGAACAAAGAGAACAATTTGGCAGTTCTCAGTTTTTGTGTAGTAGAGATCAAAAGATACTTGAAAGAATAGGCTGTGTACTAACACAATGACTTGGTCTCAAGTTTCAGTGCAGAATGGGACAATCTGGACTAACTTTATCCTTACTTTAAAGCCTTTCAAACATAACCATTATGTCAGCCACTGGGAAGCCTATAAATAAAATTCAGGTGGAAAGGCTTGCAGGTGATACATCAAGCACGAACCTACTGGGGACTTAAAGCTGCAAGAAGATAGTAAAATGGGCAGCTGCTTTGGTGAGCCAGAAGTGCAAGCCAAATCTAGTTAGTTAGAGAGGAGTTTCTTGTTACTCAAGTAGAAGATTATATGTCTGGAATTTTTAAGATTGCTTTAAACAAAACAATCTATAGCTCGTTTTGGCAGTGACTGCTTTTGTTGTATTCCTTTGTTTGTAAACATAGCTAGCACTTCCTAGACTATTGAGACAGGGTTATTTTAATGGTTGTTCTGTTCTGTACAGAAGTGGGCAGTCAGTCAGCTATTTCTAAGTACAGCTTTTGGAAGGCACTAATAAACATTGAAAAACAAGTCTAAATATTTCTTAATATACAAAGAGAGAAAGAGGTTCTGTTTGATAGGGGTCTGTTATGCTGCAGAAGTAAATTTTCATCTTGAAAAACAAGAAAAAGGTTTATGTGTAAGCTAAAAGAATGATATTCTGCATGGTTAGTTCTGTTAGTGTAATGTCTTAGCTTCCATTTTAATGAGTGGTAGTTCTGCTTAAACTTTTCTATCCATAAATGACCTGCAGGAGACTGTTGTTTGTCAAGTGTTCAGTTAGGTTAATAACATGGCACTTGTACCTTCGGACTGAAAAAGGAAAGGGAGGTTTTCTGCTCAAGGAAATGACAGGACTGTTGACCCAGAAGTAAAATAATTCCTAAAATTAGAGCTGTGTGTCTTAAGTGATAATGAGGAATTTTTCAGAACGATTTTTTTTTTTTAACATAATCTTGGTAGAGAAGTAGAAACTTCACTGAAGGAAGTAATTCAAGAATTCGCCATGAAGTAGACATTAGATAATGATGACTGGAATATAATTCACTTCTCAATCGGAAGAGGATTTGGTAAAACATCAGAAAGTATTTTGTTCATCACTCAACTTCAGTAAGGTGAGATTCCAGTATAAAGAAAAAGCTGGTCAGATAGGTCTGGGAGTCAAAAATATGTAGGTGTTCTGTGGCACTACTCAAAACTGTAATCACTGGGTGATTGCAAAGTACTGTACAAAAGTACAAGTTAAGGAAAAAAACAAAAAAAGTTTCATATTTTAATTGCTACTGAAGTAAAGACACGAAGAATGGGGAAGAAATAAGTAAAAAGAAAATAGAGAAGGTTTATGATTAACTAAGGGTAAGTATCTAAGGGTTTGGAACCAAACAATGTTACTGTCTCTCCTATTCACTGCAAGAAGCCTGTGGTAATACTTTGCTGTATTTTGTGGCATCATGGGGTTTATCTGTAAGTTTATCTCAGTTTTTCACTTCTGGCAGGAAGCACTCTAGTTTGCTCTTACCAAGTAAGGACTTTCTGAAGTCAGCACCTTGATCCTTTGTAAACTGTCAGGAAACATTTCCTTGTCCTTTCATTTCTTAGGAAGCTCCCATGAGCTGTCCTGCACTTGCTGCTTTTTACTGACCTATTGCCTCTCCAGAGGGAGACCACAGTATATGTGGTCAGGATATATTATCCTGATTCTTCCAGCTTGAAGCGAGGTTACTGTGCAAGGTTTAAAGTCAGGCTGCTTTGTACAAAGGTAGAACTAGAAATTTAAAAGCTGAGCAAACAAAAAGCTGTTGCATAATTTGGTCTATCGTTGTGTGGAAAAAGCAATGGGCTTAGCTCAGCTGTTGGCAACAAGCAGACTGAAGGGCTATAGCACATCTCTGATGAAGACAGGCTGAGGGAGTTGTGCACGTTCTGCTTAGAGAAGAGAATGCTCCATGGAGACCTTGTTACAGCTTTCCAGTACTTGAGGGAAGATTCTAGCAGGAGGAGGACTGACTTTTTACATGGATGGATAGTCATAGGACAAAGGGGAAAACAGCTTTAAGCTAGGTAAAGAGAGATATAGATTAAATCTTAGGAAAGAATTGTTAACTCATAGGGCAGTGAGGTGCTGGCACAGCTGCCCAGAGAAGCTATGGTGCCCCATCCCTGGAGGTGCTCGAGGCCAGGTTGGATGGGGCCCTGGGCAGCTGAGCTGCTGGGGGCAGCCTTGCCCATGGCATAGGGTGGGACTGGGTGGGCTTTGAGGTCCCTTCCAGCACAAACCATTCTATGATTAAAAACAGGTACTCTGCTGGAGATGCAGGAGTCCACTGGTCTTGTTGATGTGTATTTTTAAATCCTCTAGCTTAAGCAAGGAACTTTAAGATTGCTGTATCAAACAAATTATTTGAAACAGCTATAATATTGCAATACAATAGTGCATATTTAGTACCATTGCTGTAAAGAAAGGTTACATTTTGCAAAGATTTTTAGAATGGCAGTACAGTAAAGAAAAAATCAAATGGCCATTTTTTTAAACTTGCAGTAAGACTTTTCTGAAGTCTCACTTGGAAGCATACAAACAAAACTAAAAGCATGAATCGCCATTACCGTCTGTCAAATGGTAGAATTAATTTCAGAACTACTGCCTCTAGTGTCTTGCATCCCCTTATACTATACATTGTTTGCCTTCCTCTCTGTAATGCCAGTGCAAATCCTGGTGTGCCTACAGATTAAAAGTCAGTTAAGTAATTATAAGATGAGAGATGAATTATTAGTCTAGACCAAAATCTACCTATCAGACTGGAAACAAAGAAAAGTAAAATGAAACTTTTAGGTAGTATACTTATGTACAGCACATAATGTTAAACCCATGTCTATTAAATAGCTGTCAGAGAGTTGAGGCAGCAGCTCTTGAACATGATACTAGGTGATGTGGATTAATGACAACAAAACCCTATTGAATAAAAAGGCAGTGTCGGCATGAACTTCAGTCTTGAAAAATGCTTGACAGTGTTCACTGGAGGTAAATTTGGAGAGCTTTTAATTTGTGGAGGGTTCAGAATTGGTTGCTGCACTGAAGAAATGGATGCAGATTTCACTGCTGCAGATGCTGCCTCTTCAGTGTCTGCTTGATATCACAGTAAAACCAAACTATGCTAGAGCTAAAGAATGGGGTGGAATGCAACAGATAGAATCTATTTTTATTTTTTTATTTTTTATTTTTTTAGGTTTTAAGAAATACTGTGGTGCATTAAAGGGATATACAGTTTTAAATAAAAATGGAGGGGATGTTGATCCAGAATTTCTAATGATAATTATATATGTTTCTATATATTTAAGATATATGTTCAAGCAAAGTGAAAAGTGGCAAATGTTCTTTTACCCAAGTGGACTGTCAAACCAGCTGGCACTAAGAACATTCAGTGTATGAATAAGACACTGAATGAGACCAGATGAGAACTGAGTCAATAGCGGTATCTTTTCTCATAATACTTTATTGTAGGTGTTTTTAAAAGGAATGTCTCACAACATACTTCCAGGTTAAGGCAGTCTTTTCTGCGAGTCAGGCTGAGTACATTGTGGTGATAAACAATTCTGTTTTTTCCTCAGAGCAGCATTACATGTGCTTCTCTTGTAAAATTTCTGATGATTACTCAATTTGGTAATCCTTATATGATGCAGTATGGGAGTTTCGGTGCCCTAATGTTAGGCTTTGTATTTCTCCTTCTGTACATTCTGTTTTGAGAGTTTGTGTTAGAGGTGGATTCTGCAGCTTGTAATATATTACTCAGTGGGTAATGCTTTGTGTCACTGAACGGATTTCCTGAAAGTTGTGCTCCAATGTGTGAAGAAAATGTTTGCATTCTGAATATTACTGATATTATCTCTGCACTGTGCAACTCTAGTCGTTTCTAATGAAATAAGGGTTCTGTGTCACAGGGAGACAGGACAATGAGATAAAAATGAATAGGATAGTTGAGCTGTATGTTAAAATGGTGCAAGGATGCCTTCATTAATTTAAATACTGAGCATCCCAAAAGTCACACTGAAATCTTTAAAGGAAGGAAGGGAATCATAAGGCAGATTTTGAGTAGGTGTTACTGTAAGTGTTCCAGTAGAGTGAAGTAGCTTGAAGTAGATAGTTATGAAGAGACATTGGAAGGAATGAGTGTTAGAAGTTATACCTGAAATGGTGTTGCTTCTTGTTGTCTTTGCATTCTTCTTTGTTTTGGTCTTAAGTTCAAAAGAGTGCTGTGACGTCCTTCTCATCTCCTGCTGTTTGCATCACAGTGTTTGGTTCACTGCTTCCTCTTTGTCAAGTCCAATTTGGCAGCTGCCTTTTTCAAGAAGATACAGTGGATGTTTTCTAAATATCTTCTACACTTTTGAGTGATATGAGTTTTAAAGTCATTTATGCATGACACAAGGAAATTAAAAACACAACTGTTTATAACAGAATTTCATGCATATGCACGGACGAAAATATAGGGATAGATTCTGTTATGACTGCACATTTAGAGTAAGAATTTTATTAATACAGAATTGCAGTTCACTGCTATAGAACTAATGCTCTGTTGGGAATGGACACTGATGTGTAGCAGATCACCTTCTCTGACTTACCACTCACATGAAGAGTCATAATTATTTCAAAAAATAGATACATTTTTAATGGGTGTTAGGACCCATTTTATGGCACCAGTAACACTTGCCAGGTTTTCCATGTGTTCCTAGTGGAATTTTGAAGAAATGGGCCATAAGTGTAATAGTGGGCAATCAGAACAACCACCCTGGCATATCCTGCTTGTGTCTTAGAACATCAGAAATTTTTCATTGTCATTTTGCGTGTACAAATTTTTCTGAAATTGATCACCCACTTGCTCTCTTTCCAAAAAAGGAAATGAAGAGTGAAGTAAAAAAAAATTTGATGCTTTCCAAAACATTGCATAACCCGGGCAGTGAGATAAGAATGTGGTGTAAAAATACTACACTTAAATTAGACTTCAGTCTGCCTTTCCCCTTCCCAAGAAAAGCTATAGCAGGAGAGTGGTACATAAATCCCTGTGTCCGTGTTATGGCAGGGTGACTCAAATGATGAATGCTGTCACATTTTGATTTAAAAATAAAAATAAAAAAAAAATTGAAGTTCATAAAAAAATAAATTCAGTTTAGTGAATTGAATGTTGCTTCCTTAACATTTTTTCATCCTGAACTCATTTAGTAGGGGAAATGGATATTTCATCAGACATGGATTTGACGTTCCATCACATTATACAGTAAACAGTACAAACGATGTTATTTTTTTTTTTAAATGGAGAAGCTGAAAGAGCTAAGACAGTAGATGCTGTAAGGCACTGGTTATCTCATTTAAACAGATATTAAATGTGGGTGCCAGTGGTGTGATCATCAGCTGCTTCCCACTTTGTGAATAAATTGTTTAGGAGTCTTTTTGCCTACCAGATGTGACCTAGATTTAGATTTCCAAAGGCAAAAAAAAAAAAGTCTATTGTGTAAAAAAACAATTGTGGGTGAAATGCATGGTAAATGAGCTTATCTCACTTTTCCAGGTGTTTAAGCTAATATATTATGGAATTACAGCTTCATTTATGAAAAATAATTGAGGAAAAGGTTCCAGCAAATCAAATTTGGATAAAGGCTTAGGAGAGTTATTGTGTTGTGAGTAAGTTTCTAAATGGCAGAGAGAAAGGAGAGCCAGAAGAGATAATAAAAATATAGAAATTTGTGAATCTGTGAAAAGGCTCTTACAAAAGGGTCAGGACTGGCTGTGATATCCTACCTGTGTTGTGCTCCAACACTGTCAGGAAACAATATGAAAAATTATATTCCTGTCAATGCATGTGAAAGCAGAATATTTTTTTTTTCCTAGGAAGATCACAAATTGATATCTGTTGGTTCTGGTTAAGATTAATGACATCAATAAGTTAAGAATATAAAAATGGGAAGAGTAACAACCTTATTCTTTTTCTTTCTCCTCCCTTTACTCATTCCATAGGGGCTGCTACTCGGAAGCCAGACCCAGAGCCTGAGAAGCAGACTGACCATACTGTTAAAATTGCTGGAGTTATTGCAGGCATCTTGCTGTTCGTCATTATATTTCTGGGGGTTGTGCTGGTAATGAAGAAAAGGTGAGTGATTAGTAGATATTTTCTATGTACATGTTCATATCATAGCATCTCCTACAACAGTTGTCTATCTGATACTGGCATAAGTTTCCAGCCACCTTTGTGTCCTTTGTCACAATTTAGGAAATAATGGTCCCTCATATCCCTCAAAGCTTTGTTGAGATTTTATAAAACCACAGCATCTGTTTTTTTCTACAGCATTTTCTATGAATTAATATTTGTGGCTTTGTTATAAAAGAAAAACAACTCGAGGTTAATGATTCTAGCACTTTGTGTATTAGTACTGCATGATGGACTTTAATAATAGAACAGCATCTCTATCCTGAAAGGTGAGTTTCCGCTCTATCCAGCAGATCAGCTCAAAGTTAGCTATAATTTCATTCTTGAACATAAAAGAAAGCTCTCAGTCAGAAGCTAGAGCTAAGGTAATTTGTGCTAAGAATAGGGTCTGTATTGCTTGGCATAAACGTTGTTCCCTGAAAACAAATGAAAATGTGATGGTACTGAATGTTTCCAAATGTCGGTTCAATGCAGACGTATTGTTGCATGTAAAGCAGACGTCAGATTGTTCTGACTTGAAAATCATATGAAAACTGCTGTAACGTTAGAGGTGTAAGGCTGTGAAGTCTGCTTGGGTTTTTTCAACATTATAAAAGGGGGAGAAAAAAAGAGTTAAAATATCTTGTGGCAAGGGAGGTGGCATATGTAAGAAAAAAATCTTGTGATGATAGAAGTCAAGATTGGGTGAAATTCATTAGCAAGCAAGGTCAAGGCTTTAGGTTATATCATGAGACATGAGACTTGCAACTGTAGAGGTGGAGTTGAGAATGAATGTGAGCTGTGGAGAGGGCCTGAGTCACTAATTCTCAATATGTATCTATCATAGTCATCCTACTGTTCCATACTCCCCCTTCCTTTTTGCTGTGCACCTGGTATTACCCCTTTTTCTTCTTTTGCAAACAGTCTTGGCCTGATTCTGCTCATTGCAAGACTGTGGTTTGATTGTACAATAACTATTTTGGCTGGCCTGAGGTAGTCCAAAACCCTGAGCTGCCTGGAATTCTTTGAGGAGGTGCACAGGGAAGGAGGCAGCTGCTTGGCAGTGCCTCGGGGTGGGCTACGCAAGTAGCTGCTTTTCACTTCCCTTGAAGACAGAAATGGGTTCATGAGGTGGTAGGGAAAATTGAGCTGTGGCTGGAGCAGTGGGCTGTGTCACGATAAAGGGTGGGGAGAGGGGTCAAAAGTTGCTATGCAGAAGAGACAAAGGCTTAAGCCCTGGAGTAAGTTTGGCTGGGGCAAAATAGGCCCTATAACCGAACCTCAACAAAGTGCAGTGCAGCACAGTTGAAATCTGTCCTAATTTTTTTTTTTCAATTTTTTTATTCTTCCTAATTCTGATTCCCTGTACCATTCATACCTTCTGTTTTAATAGTTGAACTCCCAAAGTTCTCTCTAGGGCTAGAGGCAGTACTTGGCATGCAGTGAGGAAGGCTTGTTGCATTGTGCCATTTGTTCATGTAATTCCTGACCACCATTCATCATTCTCTCTCTTCCCCTTCTGAGTCTCCTTAAGTATCTGCATCAAAGTTAGAATATGTTCAAACACAAGGCGCAAGTTCTTCTTTGTCTCAAAGGGTAAGAATTGCAAAAGTGACCCAAATGAGTTGTCAGGGTCTGTGGTTGAATGAATGCTATACTGGCTCTTCCCTCTCTAGGGAAGAGCTCTTTGAAAATGTAATTGTTAGAGACATGAAGGTTTGAATCTTAAGCGTTTGGATGTTAATGCAGAAGGGTGCTTGTTTCCTTCTGTCTTTTACAGTGCAGTAATTACGACTCATAATTCTGTTGTTAGGAAGAAAGTGTGTTATGTGAACTTCTTCAGGTTTTGAAATCTGCTTGTGAAGAGGTGAAATTATTGAAAGTACAAGTCCAGGAACTCTCATTTCCAAATATGCACAACTCCATTGCATATATACCAATAAATTTAACGTGTCCTGGAATTATGCTGCAGCCTTGAGTGAAACAAACTGTAAAATGAGTTGAGGTGAATATTAACAAGTAAGAATGGTTCATCTGTGTAACAAGGATGTGACTAGGCTTTAATGAGAGTATCAGGAGATAGAGGTCTGGGACACAATAGACCTAAAGCAGATGCTGTATAGTAGAAGGTCTTGAATACATTTATGCTCACAATTTAAACATAAAAATGGACCAATTATTCAATAGATTGTTATTGGTGCATTAATTCAGTATGCTACTGAGAGCCCCTATGGTTTCTCCTTGGTTCAGTTACTGTGTATACATTATGCATTTAAAGAAAGTGCATAAATCATCCCAAAGGCTTATTGTACCTGCATTGTTTTTGCAGTTTTACGATACTTTAGGTGCTACTTCATGAAACAATCTTTTCAATGTAGCATATCATTTGACTACTGCAGTTTGTCATTTTATTTCATATACTTTATCGGAAGCTTTACTGGAGTGATGAACTGATCAGAAAGTAAAATAGCTGCTAGGACCTCAATGGCACCTTTCCTCTGAGAACCACTTTTGTTACTGCATTGTTATGAGCAGTCTCTTAGTGTTACAGTGCTAGGATTTACCATGCCAAATCTACATGCTCAGAAACTTGCTGTGTTTGCAATTGGCTGCAGCAATATCACATTCACATCCCATTCTCCCAAGGTGTATCCTTAGGAACATGCTGTCTGTTATTCATCCTTTCACTGAAATAAGTCCTCATAGGCATACATCAGGGATGGGATGTCATCCAGAGACCTACACAGGCTCAAGTCATGTGCCAGCAAAGCAGGCATGACATCTTGTGCTTGGGTCGTGATTATCTCCACTGTCACTGCTAGCTGGGAAACAAAAGGGTAAAGCACAGACCTGTTGAAGAGGATATGGGAGATGACAAGATGGACGTAAGACAGCAATGTACACTTACAGCCCAAAAAGCCAACTGTATCCTGGGCTGCATCAAATGAAGTTTAGGAGCCCTCCACTCTGCACTAGCAAGACCTCACCTGGAGTACTTCATCCAGAAGTGGAGTCCTCAGTACAGGAGGTACATCAGCCTGTTAAAGGGCATTTAGAGGAAGGCCACAAAAATGATCCAAGGGAAAGGGAGAGGAACACCTGCTTGTGAAGATAAGATAATATTAGAGAGCTGGGGCTGTTCAGCCTGGAGAGGAGAATGCTCTGTGGAGGCCCTGAAGATGGCCTTTCAGTATCTAAAGGTGGGCTATAAGAAAGATGGGGACAGACTCTTTAGCAGGGTTAGTCATTATAGGACCATGGAAAATAGTTTCAGACTTTTATGAAAGAGGGGAGATTTAGACTGAATATAAGAAAAAAGATTTATTTTTTTTTTCTCACAATAAGAATAGCGAAGCATTGCAACAGTCTGCCCTAAGATGCTGTGAAAGCCCCATTTCAGGAGACATTCAAGTTCAGGGTGGACAGGGATCTTGAGCAACTTGATCTAGCTGTGGTGTCCCTGTTTGTTGCAGAGGAGTTGGACAAGATCACCTATACATGTCCTTTCCAACTCAGATCTTTCTGTGATTCTAGATGTGGTCTCCAGATCTCACCAGCAGAGTACATTTACAGTCTCTGAGGGTTCAAGCAGTAAACTATCATTTCAAACCCGTTTTTCAGTCGTCAAGAGACTGGGAAAGCATTTGCTTTGTATGTTGTAACTATGCCTTCAGCCACCATAGGCCTTTACCAGTCAGATAAGTTAGGCCAGCAGACAGTTGTTGTGTTTGGTGTCAAGCACCACAGCCTTTCAACAAATCAACTTCTTTGGTATTAAAAAACGAGGCTGATGCTCAGAGCAAAATGTTCAATGCAATGCAGATATGCTTTGCATGTGGTTCCTGTAGTATAGCTGTATGTGGAGAAGTTCTACAAACACCGCTAGATATTAGTCATCCCTGTTTATTGTGTTATATAATGGTCTTCTGAAGTAGCATGTTTGTAAACTGGGTCACAGATTAGGCAACCTATTCAGTGCATGGTGTGGAGTCACTGTTGAGGGTAGAAATAGCAAGGACACTAATGCATTTGCTATAAGGACCCTCACTCTTTGACTAAAGTAAACCAGGTTTGTGTGCTTGTCATCTGGGTTGGAATAACATTGTTAGGGCTTTATTGGCTTTCCTTCCACTTGATTGTTTGGAGCTCTTTATCTGTTCTGTTCTATTTTTATTCATTCAAGCTCTTTCCTGCATAAAAGGTGTCACGTAAACTAGTAGTCTGCAAGCTATTCCTAATACTAATATAGTCATATCAATATGATTGTTCTTCCCTGTGGAGGGAAGCTGCGAGGCTTTCCTCTTCCTGTAGTTGTGCTCTGAATTTCTCATGCGTGAGTTAACACAAAGTCAATGGAAACCAATACACATGTTACCAGCACGTTACTTTGCAGTAAAAGGGATTTTATATCTGATCTTGAATGTAAAATTTCAGGCAGGGCCCTTGACCTCTACTAATCTTTGACAATTTAAGAATAAATAAATAAATAATGCAGCAGGTTCACCTTTTGGTCAAACTAAAGTAGAACAAAGAAAAAAAAGGACCATTCCTACAGCCTTTGTGAAAGCAGTGGCAATTAAATCAAGACTTAGAAAAATCAGAATCTTATTTTATTATTTTATTTTTGTTTGTTTTTGGTTTTTTGGGTTGTTTTTTTTGTTTTTTTTTGGGGGGGGGCGTGAAGATTTTCTTCTATATTCTATTTCAGCTAACTTTATAAAGAAGTGTAGAAGTTGAAAAATTAGATCTATTGTTCTGAGGTTTGCTTAGAAATATATATGTCTTTGGGGTGATGGTTTCTTTCAAGGCTCCTTCTTGTTCCTGCAGTGGCACTGCAATAAGCAAGCAGTTATTAAAATTTTATGTTGGCTTCTGCTTCAGTTGTAGAACGGAATGTGTCTGATCATTGGTTTTTCTCCATAAAGCGCTTATTTACTTGTGCCTGTCTTTACTTTCCAAGTATCTTTATGTCTGAGCCTTCCAGTAGCTTCCAGTGTGTGTAATTGTGGCATCTGTTTAATGCTGTCTCTGGTTCTTGGCAGTAGGTAAGGAATGCTTTTGTATGCGGTGGAGCTGAGCAGGGAATGCATTGGTCTAATTCCCTGGTAGTAAATCAGGCTGTTCAGCTGAACACCTTTGCCAACAATTTCAAGCAGTTAGGATGGAAATTGGAGATAATAGGACTGAAGGGAAACTCCAGTTCTCTCCAAGTGCCCTCCTGTTTTTTCCCTTGAGGTCAGCTACAAAAAGGAGATAATTAAAGAAATCAGTGTGAAAATTACACAGTTCCAGAAGTTTCTTCATATAGTAGGACAATCTTTCAACCAGCTGTGTTATTTTAGTAAGATTTTATAGTGAGGCCTTATTGTACAAGTAATATTTATGAAATGCAGTTATGTTGTCAGTTTCAAAGGATGTGAAAGAGCTTATTTTTCATTGTACATAGGAACAGCCTATTGACATAAAATAACCATTTTAGTGGAAATTGTCTTAAAAGCTCTTGGTTCCTTGGACTGAAGAGAATTTGGCCAACATTGGCCAAATTATTTGGGTTGCATTCTTCTACAGAGACTTTTCTGCACTTTTCATACATATGGAGAGGATACATTTGCATACATTATGTAGGAAGTAAAATGGAACTTTTTCTCATCTCTTTAAAATGCTAAATGTGTTCCGTTAGGAATGGCACTTTTACATGCGGCCTGGGAATTTGTGAATCTAAAACCTGGTAAAACTAAATGATTTTTCATACAGGCTTCATCTATAGTTCCTTGTTTTTTGTTTGCTCTTTTCACATTACCTATTATCCTTCTATTATTCTTGAGAATTAAAAACTACGCTGTTGCTTGTCCTGGGTTTTTATATGGAAAGTCTCATAATGGTAACAATCTAAAAATAACTGGAGCTTGAGACTTCTAATTTTTCTCATCTTGTACAAATTTTTAATGGGACATTTTCACAAAATTTAAGTTCCTGGATGTTTAATTTTTTTCTACACAGCATAATTCATCTCTTTAACGTATTTGGCAGAATTTTGCCTGTAAGTACCAGCAGTGCTTCTCTGATTAATTGTATTTATTGTTGTTTCTCAAATTATTATACATCTTTTAGAAGTATGAGAACATTTGCACTAATTACACTAAATCTCTGCAATTGCAACATATGGCAAGAAATAGTGTTGGCAATGTCATGAGATTCTAAATGAGAGCAGGAGAATGAGTAATTCTGAAAAGAAGGGCAAGGGGATGTAATTACAAGTGATGAAGTTATGAAGGCAACACCTTGCTAATAGAACAGGTAGCTTGAACTGCTTTGGTATGACCTGATTCTGTGCCCATTACTGAAGGCAATGGAATATATGCTGGTGGAAGAAGTGTATGGATGTTTCTTCAGTTTTTCCTTTACTTTGTTCTTAGGCGTCTCTTAAAACTCATTTTTAACAGGTGTACATTTTTACAGGTTGCCACGTGATTAAATATTCACTGTGTAGCCTCTTGTGTTTGAACAATACTGTTTCATCAGAAAAATGGGAATAAAAACTGGGAAACATTTCTAACGGCATCTTCACACAAAGAAGATGAGAGAGAAAATTTGATGAAAGCCTAGTTTTCAAAGGGATGCCTGAAGCATGTAGCTAGAGGCAAGTTAACATTAGTTATAGGCCTTTGCAAGGCCTGTTTACATGTTTCCTTCTGTAGTCAAAGGCTGTATATATGTGCTTAAAAATTGCTTATGCCTACATGGTTCATTTCAGTCTTTTATCTTATCAATATGTGAATGCTATTTGACATTAAGCTCTGAAGTGCTGTAAGATCTCGAGCCTCTTTTTAATTACAGTCAGTATATAGAATTCATTTGGGTTGGATCTTAGTCCTTTTGGAGAGTTGCAGTCCTACTTGCAGGAGACTTGTAACTGAGGGAGAGAGAGATGTAAAGCAGAAAAACATAGCTGGAGGGCAGGTATACTTTGTGCTTATGCAGTGCATGTCTGGGTAGAGGGTCTGGCTGTGTAAAAGGTAACACAGGAATGATTGGAGGGATGTCTGTTTTTTCAGGATGGTGGTGCTAGGTCTCCAACTCTTTGTGACACTCAATTAGGCAGAAATAACAGGGATACAGGATCAAGTTGTACTGTTTCCTTTGTCATGTGGAGAAATATCTTTACTGGCTAAAATTATTTTATAGATATAGCCTTTCTTCTTGTGTGATAACGAGAAATTTTCACTTAATGTTAAGTAACTTAAAAAGCAGTTGGAATAACTATTATGGATATAGCTTTAGATAGAAAGCACCTCCAAGTAAGTTGTTCTTCAGAATTTAGTTATTTAAAAAGCTGGAAGTTATTTCTCTGTCACTATTGGTTTTTCCCTCTGTGGAAGCAAGTCCTAATCCTGTCAATGGCAGAACTGATTTACTTAAGTAAAGGACAGGGTGTCCAAAAATTCTATTGTATTATGACTGAAGTAGAAGCTAATATAATACATACTCTGGAGTTCCTTATGGTTAAAATTAACACTCAGAGTTCATGTAACCCTATTCTCATTCCAGTTGAAATCTAAATTGACGGCATTTTATCACTTCATTTGTCAGAGTTCATATTATATGCAGAGATAAGTGTACGTTAAATTTCTAATGTTACTTGGATGTGCATTGAAGTGGTTTGACGTAACGGTTGGAGATGTGTTATGCATTGTATTGCTTAAAGTTTTATGGAGATGGATATGTTATTTATCTGTTCCAGATATGGTGCATGATATGCCCAGATAAGCATTCTTGCTACCTTCTGTTTGTGTCATCAGTTCAGGTCTCGGTTTCATCTTGATTTTTCATACATTAATATTTGGCTTTTCTTTCCTTCCATTTCATCTTTTCCACCACTGCCTAATCCTTCCACCATCATGGCAGAAGAAGCTATCACTCCTACACTTACTACCTGTAAGTAACTTCTTTGACATCAGAGACACTCTTTCTGCCATGTTGTTCCATGCATAAGTAGTGAATGCTAATATTGAAAGTTCCTTTATGAAAGCTTTTAAAGTGCTATCAAGATAAAAAGATGAAAACAACATGGTCAGTAATGTAATGAAGTATTTAGTTTTACAGAAGTTTCTGTGCCTGCAATTGTTCTTTGGAGTCATTTGAATACTTACATAATGGATTTTCTCAGTTCAGAGTAGTAGCTGTCAATGTCAGTACTATGCCTATGACAAATTTTAATGCCTAAGTAACAGTTTTTAAAACTTATTCACTGGTTTCTTTCTTATTTGTTGTGATGAAATTGTAGCATCAGTTACACATGTACAAGCATTTCCATTTGTTGCTGTGTACATATTATTTTTCATGAATAACAGTTATACATAAATGTCATGAGTTACCGTTCCTGGAGTGGATTTTAAAGGAGTGACCACTAAAAACTTTCAGTGGGTAAAGTGTCATTCTGATACTGTCCTCAGTGATACTATCACATGGTTCTTTATTTACCCAAAGCCTTTGCTTCATTCCACTTGGCTGAGAAGGGTTCTTCTGTGAAGTTAGAGAATCTCTCTCAGAAGCTGTCTGCCTTTTCTCCCTTTCCAAGTACGAAGGAAAGCACAATAGCTTTCGGTTTAGCAAAACAGTTAGGGATCTTGCTTAATTGCAAAGTGAGATGCTTGTTTAATCTTATTGGCCAGCAGCAGAAGCGAGCTGTCTCATAGATAGCTGTTGTCTTGAAAGTTCAGCTGTAAAAGTCACAGGAAAATAGAAGGTAATTTCATATAATTACTGAAGGTGGGATGTTACTTGCATGAGACAGACTTGATCTGTTCAGGTACATACATTAGTCATATAGTGTTGAACAAATCTCAGTTATGTTTTTATTTGAAGGTAATACGAAGTTTCTCTTGTTCCTTTTTTAGTTGCTCTCCAAACTTCTTCAACAAATATTTCTTCAATTAATACATTGAAAGTGCATAAAAAGTTCATTTATGGAGCATGTGGAAAAATTAATAAACTATTTTGAAGTTAAAATTTAGTAAGAAGTTCTTCAAATGAATTAAAGCAACTAAAATTTAAACCTCTTAGCTGAAATTCCCTGAGACTTTGGGATGAATTAGAACTGCTCCTTTTCTTTCTAATTCAGATTTCATGTTATAAATGCACACTCTACAGATGGTGCTTTTTTTTTTGAACTGTTATTTAAAGCACTGTATTAACGTGAAGGTCAGGAAAAAAAATCCTCTTCCACAGACATAGGTCTTCAAAATTTGTTTCTATTGCTGAGATGAAAAAACCTTATTTCCTATGAAATAGGCCTTCAGAAAAACATTCACTTGGGACCACTTAACTGTTGTTTTTAAAATGTCAGAATAGTCTAATGTTGTAAGTCATACAGTATGTTGCTTTCACAGCAAGTAAACTTATTTAAGTTAATATTTTAACATGATTCGTGTCTCAAGGCTAAGTCAAAAAATGAAATGAAACATTCAGCGAAGCACTGTTTCATTATTCAATGAAATTGGAGCATACCTTTATCTTCTCTTTCTCCCCTGATAGTGGAAAATGTATGAATTGAGATGTTTCTGTAAGTTATGCAAACTTTCTTTTCCCCAGTCTTGCATTCAGAGAATGTTAATAGTGGATGGCGTAGGGTTTGCTTTTGTTTGGGTTACTCTCACGGTGGCATCAAGAAGGGACCTCTTTGTTAGTGTGATACAAACCTAATTGCTTCATCATCAGGATACATGGACTCTTCTAAAAGAAACTGTGTGATTTGTCTTTGTGGTGTTTTGCTTCCCATCAGAAGAAGGAAGGGAAGTGAAAGCCTGCGAAGGAACATTTGAGATCAGCCCACAATAAAAGGAAATATTTTGGACCAAATTCTACACCTGTTTACTCAGCATTCAATTTCTCTGAAATTGGTGGAGATCTTTAGAAAATGCAGAATTCATTCCAATTTTATTATTAGCCGAGGAAGTTGCTATGGATAATAAAATGCTCTATATTTTGAGAAACATAATTTGAAGTACTCTGCTATTGCTAATTTACCGCTTCTATACTGAGTATCATATTCAAATTTACTGATTAGTCATTGTAAGTGCAAGCTGTGACATCCAACTGCGCTTCTATGCACTGAAATAGTTACTATTGTCTTGTGTGCTGATTTCCTTATGTGCTATGGGCTCCTTTCCCCTCATAGACTG
The DNA here is from genome assembly GCF_039878825.1 of Excalfactoria chinensis. Classification (NCBI taxonomy): domain Eukaryota; kingdom Metazoa; phylum Chordata; class Aves; order Galliformes; family Phasianidae; genus Excalfactoria; species Excalfactoria chinensis. The sequence goes on from NC_092826.1 coordinate 48,192,650, forward strand.
CAATCGCTTCCACTTCTAGATCCATTCTAAATTAAAATTAAAAAAGACAAAATTGGCAGATGCCTGGTGCTGCTGGTGAATCATCAAAGGTGGACCTACAGCTGTGCATGTTTGGCAAAGAATTATTTCCATTTGCTCTTGTATTTACTAGTTAGCCAGTCAGGAGATGTTACAGAGATAAGCTGAGTACTGCTATTAAGAATATACTTCTTGTTGATGGGTTGAAGTGCCTCTGTCAGCACCTTTCCTCCTACTCTTGGTTTTTCTGAGAACTGGTGCGTGTGTATTTTTTTTATTTTTTTTAGCTTTCACCTCAGACAGGCTTCTGTTGTCTGGCCGTGGTTAGTCATGTGTGAGTTCTTTTCTCCTTAAGATTAGAGCAAATTTGCAGCGCTCATTAACTCTGCAGCATGTCTTTTGACTTAGCTGTAGAATTCAGGTGGGGAGAAAGAAGAATGAGGATGATGTCATTAGTGATGCTTGTAAAGACTGGCTTTTGCAGCATGTCAGCAAGCAGTGACATGACTCTGCTTTGTCCTGGCACCTTTTTTTGATGGGTATAACCCCAGAGACATTGGCCCAAGAAAGAAAAATACAGCAGTAGTTTGTTGTGTAATTGCAAATGAAACAAGCTGGTTGCTGAGGTGATGATAACCATTGCTGTGCTGATGAGTGGTCATTAACTTTTATATCTGAGATTTCTATTTCAACAAAGATTTACATAGAGGCTTTGTCTGCTCTGAAGGGCATTAATCATTATTAGTCAGTAACTAACATAAGTAGATTGATGCAAATTCAAGAGTGGAGACAGCACTTCTGAGTTTACTCATGGCACTGGCCACTGATAGCATGGAGATCTAAACATACCTCAGATTCCAGAGCAAGTATCAGAGATTGCAACTTCGTGTTGCATTAAAGAGGAAAAAAAAAAAAAAAAAAAAAAAAGCTTCATTAACTGGGCATATCTCTTGCTCATAGAAAGGTACAGTCCAAAGTCTTGAATACAAAGTCTTGAATGTAATTTTCTGTGTTGTTCCTCACTTTGAATTTGATCGCAAAATGGTGTGGTATGACTGAAATTCAGTACTCATGCAGCAATGGGGCTGCACAGCAGTTAGGTGCATAATATTATTCTATTTTTGTGCCTTATTATGAGTAATTTCAACTTTTGCTAAAGTAGACAAATGGGATACAATTATTACCCAGTACTCCTAAAAATATTAATCATGTTGGCAGTTTAGTGTCAAATCTAACTGATGTTGTCTGACCTAGCACTTATCATGCAGCTAGGTGACTTAGCGCAGGAATGCATTGCAGGGGCGCAGAATCACAGAATGGCCTGTGAAAAGAACCAGGATGATCATCCAGTTTCAACTCACTACTATGAAGAGGGTTGCCAACCACCAGACCAGGCTGCCCTGAGCCACATCCAGCCTGGCCTTGAATGCCTCCAGGGATGGGGCATCCACAACTTGCTTGGGCAACCTGTTCCAGTGAGTCACCACCCTCTGGGTGAAAAACTTCCTCCTTATATCTAACCTAAAACTCCACTTTACGAGGGTGATAGGACAAGGGGGACTGGTTTTAAACAGTTGTTCCCCCTCCTGTTTATGCACTTCCTTCAAATATTGGAAGGCCACAGTGAGGTCTCCCCAGACATCTTCTGTATAGAAATCTCAATTCAGAAGCCTGATGTAGTGTTGAAATGTTACTAAAGTGAACTGTACAAAACAAGAGCTCCTATTACCTAGTGATTTTTAAATGACTTAAGGAGTTGATTTTCCTGCAAAAATGTTACTTCTACAAATATAAAGCTTTTTCATATAAATGTAAATAAAAGCATATTCTCCTCAAGAGTTTGATAACTTTGGGCATGGCTTGAAGTACTCTTTTTTTCTGTGTCTGACTTGAGCTGAAGAGCCTGAAAGTCTTCTCAGTCATCTGTCTCTATCACTTCACCAGCAAATTTTCAGTGTTGATTTCTGGATCTCTGTACAGAGATTTAAGTTGTGGCTTATTTCTCCAGTGCCCATGGGAACAGTGCAATTGTCCTGGGACCTATGGCAAGAAGCACGAGATGAGCAGATTTACAAAATGACCTTGATATTCAGTCATGAAATTTGCAGAAAATTAGTGCTGTTCAAACTCTTATCAGTAATTTCTGGATAACTCTAGGAAATAGGCAGTCGTAACATTTAAAATTTAGGTATTAGTTGGAAAATACTGAGGGGTGTTACAAACAGCTCTGTATTCTCAATTGCAGCTGCTTTTGGAGCTAGGATAAGTTCTTCACTTTGCCTCTTCCAGGTTCAGGAAAGTCCTGAGCAGGAAGATGCAAATGAACTGTGTGCTGTGTTTGATCTATTAGCCAAAGCCTATGATCTCTTCTGTATCTTTAAATATGCATAGTTACATAGACTTGTTTCATGTAACCCAAAATAAACCTGGATTTCTGTAATTGTCTTGTAAGCCAGAATTTAATCATTTGGGAAAGTCCCATGAGTTCTGTTGCATTTGGCAAAATCTATAATGCCAATATGCTGTGCTCAAAATAGCAAGGAGTGTGTTTGACCAAATCCCTGTAGCTGAAAATTACATAACTGGGCTATATGCCATACACTTGGAGTACATGAGCACAGTATCTAGATTTCATGTAGATGTACTCTGCAATCTCAGAATTAAAATGTTGTTAATTAAAACATGCCATGTTATTTATTAAAAAAAATAAATTAAAAAAATCTGTTTGAAGTTATTAGAAGTCATTAGTTTTCTTTTTATAGTGATACTTTGTTCATTCTGATTCTTTAGGATCTATTTGTATTGCTTTACAACCTTAACACTTAGACCTCCAGTAAGTAGATGTTTTAATTATTATTATTTATTTGCACTTCCTGAAGTTTTTTTGCCCCCTCAAGGCAGTGATCTGGCTACAGAAATAGCTTTCCTGAGCTGCAGCAGAGATCAGATTGTAGGTGTTACTCATGTGGAGGAGTAGCTCTGCTTCACTTCTCCTTTCTGTATGTATTTAGATACTCACTCCAAGTTACTGTTCCAGCACCTAAAACAGGAAACTTGTAAGCTCTTCTGATGTTACCCAGACTGTTCAAAACAGCATTAGCACAGCTGTGTTGAGTAAGAAACAGTAATCTGTAATGCAAATGTGGATTTTCCAAGGTAAATGGGTACTATAGAGAGAGTGAGGTAAAGTATCAGAGGTGATTGATTAGTATGCTGGTCACACCATTACTTTCTGTTACTCTTCTTGCTCCCTCAGTGTCAAGCAATAAATTTGCAGATGAGATACGAGTTTTCAGACTTTTCTGTCTGTAAAGGGGCAATTTCAGTTCACACCACTTGTTTACTAAAGATATTTTAACACGGAAACCAGTACAGCAGTAGGAAAAATGAAGATCTCTTGGTTCTTTCCATATTAATAAAGGGTTCATCTTGCTTTTCTAAACTAATACGCAGGAATTTTAATTGAACGCTGATACTTTTTTAAAAGAAATTGTGAATTCCTTATATTCTTTATGTTCTTGTAGGATAAGCCTGAAGATGCATCCTTATTATTCAGGAAACTGAGATGTGATGAATGAGTTCTGGAGAGGAAAGGAAAAGGGAGTAGAGGATAGGGACAGATATGTATATTAAAGGACTTAATCTGTGTTTGAGCCGTGCTATACTTAGTCCCGTTCAGCTAGTATGGCCTGCATACCACAGCAGACCATTTTCTCTATATAGTCTAGAGTTCAACTGATTCTTCAACTAGACTGTTGACATTGTTTGTAGCTCCCTAAAATTTGGTTCCTAAGTTGGTCATAAATGATTCTTGTTGGCAGAAATTCAGGCACAAATATTTTGCTGTTATCTTCCATCGTTGTTGAATTAGGTTTTAAAGGGGTATAAGGTAAACCATTTTCATTCACTATATGACTAAAATAAAGTATTCCCTGAGGAAAGAGGCATGTTCCATGCCTTTTTGACTCTGAAATTGCACTTTCATTAACAACTATAGCTGAACATGGGCTTCAGGTTCTTTCATTTAAATTAGCCAAGTAGAGAGATTTTTCTCTATTTTAATACTGTATTTATTGTGTAATAGGGGTAATGGTGTTAAAAACTTATTCTCTCTAAACCTTAACCTGCCTTCACTTCTTGTGGGACTGTAGAAGCATTAACAATAACAGTGAAGAAGATACACTGCATGTTAAGACCAAAACTCACATCATAAAGGCCTTTATTTTTTTAAAAAAGATTGAGGTGTTAGTTTTCAAAGTGGATTAATGAAGTACTGAAGTGAGCAGCAGCAGATGACTGCCAAAAGTAGGACTACAAGGAACAAGGTTAATGTTGCTTTGTATCTATCCAGGACTTAGGGAAGAACCAGCAGGAGAGAAGTTATTAAAAAAGAAGGGGAAAAAAAAAAAATGGGTAAAAGAAATCATTCAGTGAATCTAGACTAATAAGACTTCTTTGTTCCAGTATGGCACAGACTTAATCACTTCTGCAGTAGAGATAAGAACAACTATAACAAGGTATTCATGTCTGTTGAATGATGTCAGCGCGGGGCACTGAGGTGTTATAGTCATTAGTATTACATTAACTTCTCCTGAGTTGTTATATTTTTGCTTTTGCTTCTAATCTGCAGTCTTTTATCGATCTTCTGAATCCCATGGGTGATACTTCAGCTGAAATAACTTTGTTGATCCTACCTGCAGGGAATATGGCTAGATTAATAATAATCATTCAAGGTAGCATCTGTTAATCTTCTCGTTTAATTTCACTATGAAAATGTTCTTGTCTGGGCTCCTGTTCCTCTCTTTTCCATTTGCTTCCTTACCTGCAGTATTCCTTGATCCCCTTTACACTCCTAGATCCCTGTAGTGAGTGATGTCTGTGTGCTTTCCGCAGTATCTAGCAGTCCAAAGATATTGTTCATTTCCAGTTTTTACTGTCATTATTCTTGGGCATTGTTCTTCTGCAGTGAGGTGCCTAAGTCTGACCTATGTGAATAACAAAGTATGCCTCACTGTTTCTGCTACAACTACTGCCTTCTGGCCCACTGCCTCTATTTGAGGTGCTCTATGCCAGTAACCTGCTTGATCAGTGTCCTTCCTCATTTCAGAGTGATAAGCCACATGCAAAATGTAGGTAATCAATTTGTGGATATGACAGTCATGAAAACAAAAGGAGAAAAGGAAACTGTAGTATGTTCTGTGTGTTTGCAAATACAGTAAAGTCTAGCACTTCATCAGTTCCGTACAACCAGACAGAAAAAAAAAGAATACTTTTTCAAGATCAATCATAGATAGTAGAATCAAAGCTATGTTTCACTGACAAGTGTCCTAGAATAGTTTTATTGTTATTACTGCTGTTATTATTAGACTGCAGTTTGCAGTGTGTGCTACAAAGGGAAAACAGCAGGACAATCCTGCATAATTCTGGTTAGTTCCCATCCCAGCCTAACAGCGGCAGTGAAACTAATAACATGAGTTACTACCCAGAGCAGAGCTTTGTCAGGCTTATGTCAGCATCTACCTGCTCCTGTGCGTGCTGAGCTGATGGAGCATAAAGAAGTACATTTATTTTTCTTTTCAGGAGCAGAAGCTCAGGTCCAGATCTGCTGAGGTTTCTTATGCAAAACATAAATCTCAAATACATCAGTGAGATGTGGAACCACAGGGCCAGGGGTGTCTAGATTATACTCAGTGCACCTGCAGGGGGTGTTTACTTCTTTCTTTGGTTCCTCTCATTGTGAGGACGCACAATTAAGGCATCTGTGCCTTTCATTATACAGGAATGAAAGGATTACGTGGTTTATAGTAGTTGTACCAGCATCTCCCAGGGCGAAGTGACAGTGTGCTTTCCTCCTGTGTGATGGTAGTGGGCAGAAGTACGTGTTCCAGTAGGGATTTGGCCAATGTGTTTATTTGGCTATAATAGCATATTCATATTGGCTGCAGAAAGCAACACATTTTAGGCAGGCTAGACAGACTTTTATTTTCCTTTAAAACTGAATTGTGTTTTAGGTATAAAGGAATGTATTTTGCGTTTTACAGTTCCATTCATCAATTGTCCATTAAAGGGTCTCTTTAAAGGGACTGCAGTTCATGACTGTTATATTTTCAAAAGCAGATGAAATACTGAGTGCTTCGCGCTTGTTCAGACTTTAAGGTGAGATTGTCATGTTTATCATATCTCATATTATAAGCTGGTGATCCTTAAGCAGTAACATTCAGGTGTTAATGGCAATAGAAGTTTCCTTTCTGCTTACCAAATAGGGAAGAGTCATGTCTTTCTTTTTTCATCTCACGTTTTTTTGTTTGTTTGTTTTGTAATTCCTTTTCTTTGCAATATTTACTTAAGGTCTGTTGCTGGGGCTTTGAAAATGATGGCCTTCAGGCTGAAACCTCCAGGTTAAAAAAAGAGGAATTTTATCTTAAGCAATTGAAAATGATGTCATAGTGGAAGTTCCAATATAACAATAATTATAGAAAGTATACTTGAACACCCACAGTACTGTTTATTTACTTATGTCAAAATAAGATAATGCCTGCCGTATTAAGAATAGCTTTTCATTTTATGATTGCCTGTTGTTCTTTGAATCATAACCTTCACTTATTTCTTTAATTTAGGAGAAAAAGCCATTAAACACAGAGACTTCCTGAAAGTGTGTGCTGCATGAAAGCTTTAATTAAATCTACAAGTAAAGCTTTAAAAGAACAAGATTCAAATTAATTGCAACAAGGACCGTGCATTTATTTCTGTGACAGGCCTTTGCATGTTAGAGAAAAGGCAATCTCTGTACCCTTATCTGAATTAGTAAACTCAATATCACTTTTCATTACCATGGTAGGTCATTGCCATGCGTCTTCAGTGTGACATTGTTTACATGTTAATGACCTCACAAATAGAGCCTGTTCCAAATGACGTGCAGTAGGAGAAAGTTGTAAATCCACGAAGTGGAATAAACCGTCCTCAGCTTTCTGCATCACTGCATTTTGTGAGTTCCCTTCTAGACTGAACTTCATAATTAGGCAGCAGTGTTATTAAGGTAAATTCAGTAAATGCAAATAGGGCAAAAGGATTTATAGCTGATTGTGGCTGTTAGAGCACACCTGAAATAAATTAATTTCTGAGCTTCATTATTAGCTGACTTTTTCAATGACACAGAGTCTAGAAGTAGAAAGTATTGCTCACAAAGAGCGTTCAAAGCTTAAGTCGGTGAATAGCAGTCCACGCAAATGTATTTGGATTTATAGAGTGCTGACATACCCCTGCCCACAGAAAGATTCAGTAGAACATGCTGCTTCAGTTGTTTGTGTATGATTGCTTTTGAATTAGGTGAGATTTTTAATGTTACAAATGTATTTTGCTCCTACTGTATAAAGTAATGAAGCCAGCATGCTCCCTCAAATCATACCTTTAAAGAAAATGTCATATTTACATCTGGTGATTTGACTAGACATTGGAGAGCTTCACTGCTTCAGAATTGTGGATTGCTAAAACATAAAACAAACTGAGCATAACCACTTATGTTTGACTGCCTAAAATATCTAGAAGAAGTACTGCTTAGATATCATACTGTGTGAATTCAAGTGCTAAATGCCCTCAGTTCGTATGGACTTAAGCACCTTGCAGAAACTGTTCCCACTTTGGATGTCTCAATCATGTCTGGTTAAAAAGCCTATTTTTCACTGGTCATGTGCAGTGTAGACTGGATGTTGCAAGACTTTGTGGTACTGCCTGCAACAACCTTGGGAGTAGCTTTGCAGACAGAGAGTAATGATTTTTACTTTAGTTGTTCACCTAATATGCAAAGCAAGTTTAATTATATGCTGTCCAACCCTCTCTGCTACATATTTTTCCACTCGCTGGTTCTGGATGAAATACATACTTTCTACGTGCAAAGGTTACTACTAAATGTACAGCGCCCCTGGAAGCATTTATGGCTAATCTTGCCCTAAGCATGCATAATGTAGCTAAGTATTAATTAAAGGTTAAAGAATAGGGATTTGTCTTTTCCTGGTGAATACTGTGTTCTGTACGTGGTTAGATGTAGATTCTGTGTTTGAATGGAGAGAACTGCTGGGATGCTGCAAAACCAAACTGCATCAGGCTACAATTTGAGAAACTTCATATTTTTGTACTGCATAACAAAGGACTGATAAATCACTGGCTCATGTTATGTAATGAATTAACTGTCTTATTGTATTTCATATAAATATGTAATATTGCAAATCATACTTGCGTAGAAAGCATTTTTGATTTCTTAAGTAACATTTTCTTTCATCCCACACATACTGACTTTATCAGCTCAGTTAAAAAGGTTGCTGTGGTCAGTTTGTGTGTTTTGCTCATTAAAAACAAGGGGGCAAAGCAATGAAGTCACCGTCAATATTATATCCCTCCCAGCTCCTCATAATAGCTTATTGTGGTGGGCTTGGACTACTTCTGAATATTGCCATGCAGCGTAAGGGAAATTAACTATTGAGTGATGGAACTTTAGAAAAATATGGCTGTTCAGTGTAAGTTTGTCTTCGTAGCACTACAGTTCACCCAGAATTTCAAGAGGTTTTGTGAATTTAATGCTTCTGCATAACATTTCATACCAGAATGGATTATAACTTCCTACTTCTTTGAAGTTGCCATTTCAGGAATCTGGTGTTCACCTCTTTCCTGCCTGCTTTCTGCCATAAAAATCTAATAAAACAATTGGTTTTTTTAAATAACTTTCCATACAGGTTATGGATAGAACGTGAGCCTAGGAACCAAAAAGTCTGTTTTCTGCCACCAAGTTAATGATGAGAGCTCTTAAACTGTTGAGTACTGTGTTCTTTACATTTAATAAATTTTGATCCCTATTAGCAGCTGCAAAGGAGAAATATTAGGACTACTGGAGTTCTGGTATCAGAGAGTAGACTTCATGCTTCTTTGTCATTGCTTGCAGTTGAGAAAAAGTAACCTTCTTGTTTCAAAATAGGCAGTGCTGCCTGAAAATATGTTGCTGGAATATTAGCACCTGAAAATCAATCATCAAGACATTGCCAGCTAAGGCAGGATGAGTCTCGTATACTTGCAGAAACACATGTTCTCATATGAGCTTTTACAAAAGCACCAGGGGAGGTGTAAAGTCATTTCTGTGACATAAGCTGCTTTGATACTTCAATGGCTGCAGAGCTCTGCCTCCTTTTCTATGCTAGAAGTAATCAGCACAAGCTTTACTGGTTCAACCCTTCCTTTTGCATGTGGCTTATGTTTTTGACAATAAATCAAGGTCTGTTCCTTGAATAACAGTATGAAAACAGTACAACAGAATAATACAGTAACTTGGCATCTCATGGTTTTCAGAAAAGCATAAGTAAAATAATTGAGCACACTGTACCACTTAGAGTCCAATCATTTGCTGTCCGATTAGAAATCAGATAGCCACAGGGTGAAAATGAGATGGAAAAGGTCATATGATTAAATTAACTGCATTCACAGAGGCATTACTGAGAAAGGATTTTTTGCTTTGATTAAAGCAGACCAACAGTAAGTCAAGCAAATAAGATCAAGTTAGCAACCCTCAGAAAAGGAAATTAACCTCAACAATAAATAAGGGGTTGCTGTCCACTACAAGCACTCCAAGATCTGCTGATCTTGGTTAATTGTATCTTTCACATTAAGCTATGGACTCTGTGCATGACTGCCATTCTGGTTAATTGCAGGGATATTTATTTACCTTTTCATTTTAACTCTGGCTACTTTTTTTGATATCTCAAGAAAAGTGGACTGCAGTTGTAGTACTCTCCTTTTCTTAATGTTGGGTTGCGTTGGGTTTTTTGCAGATTCTTAGGAGCCTCTTTTTCCCTGTGTGTCCTGTCAGAGTCCAGTGAAAATCTGGGCTTTGTTCATAGAGTAGGAGTTTCATATTATGTCTCTTGCATTTGACTAAGCATGGAAAAGCTAAATTTTCATAGTCAAAACATTTTGTATTCTCAGATGCTTTTCAGAGCAGATGTGCGGTGGTCTAGAAAGCTGTAGAACAGTTTAAAAAGTCACTTGTTTTGGGGTCTGTAAATTTGCAACAGTTGGAAAGCTGCTCTATCTTTCAGTCTGTGAGACAAGAAACACATATAACTTGCATTATCGAATCAGAAAGGAAAATGCAGCAGAAAAGGTCATTGTCCTGGTTAGTGATTACTGATTAGTGTCCAGAAATTTTATGTTAAAGAGGACTGTTTTTGTCTTCCATGTTTCTTATTAGTCTCCATAGAACCTGTGATCTAGGATTTTCTTGCTGTGTTCTTCTTTGTAAGTGTTCTTGTTTATCTGGCATCTCTGTGCTTATTAGCCTTTGGCTGTCATCTTAGTTACCTCTATGCACTTGCTTTCGGTGTGGTGCTGAGAAGTGTCTGCTTTGCAGATGTTACAGTAGGCTGTGCCAGAATTACTTTCTGAGAAAAGATAGCGATACAGTGCTTTTTATTTCTGTTGCATGTTTTGTTAGCAGATGTTTACCAGCCCATAGATCAGAAAAGCAATTTTAAAACGTTTACAGGCTAGGCAGACTAGGCTGCATGTTTAAGAGGGATATGTAGTTACAAGAAAACAATAGATAGAAGATTATTCAAAATATATACATTCTGGAGGTGCATCGTTCACTCAAGATTTAGTAATCCCCAAGAAATTGGATTCAGATACTGAATAAACCTACATCGCTTGCTGCTTCATCATTTTCAACTTATAAAATGTTAATGATTTGGTTCCTCCTGCTTTCTGCAAGCTGTTGTTTTGTTATGTTATATCCTACAGTTGTAGTCACTTTTAAAGCAAAAATCTTACCTTTCCGTATGAGTCCAAGGTCAGTAAGAAGGAGAATACTGTTTTGTGTCATGTGCATGCAAGTCATTGCCTAGGAATGAAACATCATTGGAGAGGTGGAATATACCAGCAGGTGCCCTGGAAGTTCAGATATAGTTAGTTTGCCCTTGCTTTAACCAGCGAGAGTGATTTGACAGCTGCACTTTGTGGATTCTTCCTTCTGGAGCATGTGATTGTGCTTTGATAGCTACCCTTAATCTATTATTAATGCAGTTGTATGTAGATCAAAACTGAAGATCCTAAGTCACATCAGAAAGTAATGCAAATTATTTTTATATCATTTGAGGATGTATCTGAAGTGAAGGAAGTGAAATGCTGGAGTACTAATGTTAAGTATTTCATATCTCTGTTCATTTCTGCAAGCTGTAACCTGAAGTTCTGTAGGTGTGCATGCACATGTGTGCTGCACAATAAACCTCAGGTTTTTGCCCCAAGAACTAGTAAATAAATGCCTCATTTGAGGCTTTCCTATTTGTTGATCTGGGGCTGTGGCTTTTCTTCAAACTTGGAAGAATAAAATTTGAAACCTGGTGCCATGTTACTAAGCATCTGAGTACTAGCATCTTGATGATAACACCAGCTTTCAGAATTAAGGGGTTAGTTCTGTGATTTTCTCCAAAAGCGTCATTATTACAGGTTATTATGGAAGTAACGCAGTTTGGGTTGTGTTCACTTTCACATTTTGAAATGAGATTTTTGTGGGTTTAAGCTGGTGTGACAAGATGTAAGATTTTACTGTGGAAGGGCACATGGCCTGCTAGTGAGTTCATATTGGAAGTCTTTCTAGTTTCTTGTATTCGTATTCCTTTTAGCTCAGGTTAATTATCTGCATATATGATAGTTAAAAAACAATCTGTTAGCTATTCACATTGCTGAAAAATTGGAAACTCCTGCTGGGGTACATCAGAGGTTCTAATTCTGCTTGTTAAAAGTCTCAAGACATGAGGTATTTGCAGCTCAACAGTTTTATTGCAGAAGACACCTAAAGCAGCATATAGTAAGATGTGAGACATATGGCTGTGAGCTCATGAGAGCCAATGGGCTATATCTTCTACTCATAATCTGCTATGTTCCTGGAAGGCAAACTGTGTCCTCAGCCACCAAGAACTCCATAAGAACTCCATTGTCTAGCTTGGCTTTGCCATGCATCCTAGTTTCTTGAGTACTTGCTGAAAATTTGTATATGTATGTATGGTATTCCAAACTGAACTAGGTCTCTAAATTTTGTATTTCTAGACAGCATGTAGAACATGAAAGGAAGTGCCATTTTCAAGTTGATGCGTGATTTGTGACATAGTAGCAAGGCCCCTGAGCTTTAGATCACCTCTCTGTTTCACCTGATAGTCAGGGTTGAAGTCAGGCCCTGCATCTGTGTATTGGGCTGATGTGTACTCCAGGGCTCCTTATCTTAGCCATAGGATGGGAGATGTCTCTTTGCTTCATCAAGGGAAAAGTGTGCCTCAAAAGTGTGCCTCACATGGTCTAATACCACATGGACTGTAATTATTGGTGATACAGTAGTGAAGTTATACTCTAGAAGGAAAGTGACTGGAATTCTTCTCTTCTTTGGCACGATACCCAACTGCCTTCTTACAAAGTTCTCACAAGGGTGCTCATCCTTCTGGTATAGCTGAAGTGGAGTTGGGTACAGCAGGAACTTGAGGCCTGACACTTGTGTGCCTTGCTGTGGTACTGTAACTGTAAGTTTATATTCTTTCACGTGACAAAAACTGTTGAAGGGGCCCAAATTTGAAGCTGCAGCTCTAGGTGTGTTATTCTTAACTTAAAGTGAGACATTCTTTTATTAGGTTCTGTCTTTGCAAATTTAAGCTGATAAGTAAAGCTGTTACGGGTCTTTCACCATCTAGTTAGCTCCACTACAGGACAGACTTATATCTTCTTATATTACTACTACTGAGAATCTTCCTGCAACAGCTAATTTACCATTGAAATATAGATATTTAAACATGTCAGCTGTGTTTTTTTTCTTCCTATGTGCATTTTGGAGTTTATATAGACAGATGGCAGTTTTACGCTTATATCTAATAGCTATTAAATTTTTCCTGTGCCTTATTTCTTTTGAATGCCTCTACCCAGCCTGCCAGCTTTTCATTTCTGAAGCTAAAAATAAATGTTTATGCAGAAATCAGAAGAGATTGAAATTACGGGTTGATTCACAAATAGAAAAAAGAAATTACACAGCTTTCATTAATTATTCCATGGATACTTTTGTTTGTGGGAGTGGTGTATTGAGCATCTTTTTTTTCAGTCCTGAAGGAAGTTAAGTAGCTGAGAACATGAGATTAGAGAGAAAGAAGCCAGAGTTGCACATTGCATTTAGTCATAGGAAACATCACTCTCTGCATTACATTGAAAGAGGGATTGCATATCCACAGCTGGAATTTTTGCTGCCCTTCATTGTAGCAGTAACAGCTGCCATTTTTCTATTCCATAGCATTAAACCAACCTATAATTTTGCAGCAAATTCTGCCAGAAATATGCACGTGAATATTGATATTCTGTACTGAACTAGGCCTCTAAATCTTGTACTACTGGACAGCATGTAGAATGTGAAAGGAAATGGCATTTTTGTGTTGATGCAGAACAGTAACAATGCAGAGTCATATTCTTGTGATGTTTTCAGGTGGCAAATGAGTTAATGAGGTGTGAGAAAGATGAGTAGGTCCCAAGTAAATAAAACCACAGCCCTAGGGAAAGCAAAAAGCACTGGTTTTTAGTCCTTTCAGTGATCCCTCTGTTGAAAATGTTGTTCATTTCCAGAAAATGCATTTTTTGTGTCATTATTTAGTTACATGTGATCCTAAGGTTCAAAGTGGAGTATTTTTAAGTTGTTGTAGCAGTATAAAAGGCTGTATTTCAGCAGTAAACTCCACTGAGGATTTTTAAAAGAATGAAGTTTCAGAAGGAACATCAGAGGCAAAGCTAGAAGCAGAGTACTGTATCTCAGTCATATAATACAATATTTGAGCCAGCTATGTCCCTCAGCTTTCAGCGGTTAAACACTTGTCTTCCTGTTCATTTTTAATGTATGTGTGGCTTGCAGATGCTGCACTTCGTGTATTGGATGCTCAATCTTCATCCAAATACAAGAGCATTTTCTCCAGGGACAGAAAATTCTTGACTATTAATATTGTGCCTAAGTATTATTTATGAAGGTTCTTCCTTACTGCTCCATTGAAATAAATGCGGCACTATTTCAGGCATCTAATGATTATTCTCCCATATGCAGTTATGTCAAACAGATCTAAGTTAAACAAATCAGAACTGCAAACGAACCTAGCATTCAGACAGCTCTTTGGGAGGCTACTCTTTGGGAAGAAAATGACCATCTTTCCGAAGAGACAGGTCAAATTGTAGAAAAGCTGAGAACAGCAGAAGCTGCAGAGAAACAAGTTATTAAGAGAACAACCACCTACCTTGGCAGTTTTTGTACTACTGGTTTCTTTTGACAGCAACTATTTCTTTCTTGATAACAGTCAGTAAATTCATGTTCACCTGGTACTTACTTTCATTTTACATTTGGCAATTAAAAGGCCATGCCATCAGGTGGCTATATACTTAATCCTCATTCATTTTTCTTTGCACTTTGCAGACATCCACAATATTTGTCAATGTCATGACACTGCAGTGTGTTTTCACAGAGGTTATATTTTCCATTGCTTTGAAAACAGTTCATTGTTTGAAGACCAGTTGTGTAAATGGCATTTTTGCATCTAATATGGTTATATTTTCATGTCAGCCAAGTGGAAACTGGATATTTAATGCAGTGTTTTATTGAGGGGTTAAATCTCAGCAGATGGATAACAAAAAGGACAGTAAAATGAATCAATATACGATGTTTCATAAATTGATGCAGTTCCACAGCCAACACTTGCGCAGTTGGCTAGCAAAGAGCGGGATACTTTGTCTGTTGTATTGTGAACTACAAGGTCATAATATGATGGCAGAAATACACTATAAACAGGAATTCCTTGTCTCAAGTAGCAATGTCCATATTTAATTGCTGTGATTGTAGCAGAGGAACAATTTCTTGCCTACATGTTCTCAAAATAGCATAGGCAAGAAGAAGGACTAATGCAGCTAATATACCCTACGTTTTCCATCTGATGACGTTCAACGTGGAGCTCCATTTCATGACTGAACCTTTGTTGTACTTTATTTAAAATGTTTATTTTGTGCAAATAGGAGTCTTCCTACACCATACTTCACTAATGCTGTGCACTTAGTGATGCAGCGCAGAACACCACCATAATCAAATTGCATTCTCTAGTTCGTAATATTTGAGCAACGAAGGATTCCAGGTTAGTTGCAGTAGTATTTCCTTTCAAGTATACTGTTCATTTTGACATACGTGCTAAAAAGGAAAGGTTCTTTCATTCTGTACAGTCTGTCTTTGTGTTGTATTTGAGTGCGTTATTATCCCTGGTAGACAAAGATATTCTGGTTTGGGGGGCAGGGGTAAGGGGAGAACGCAAGAATTTTCAATATGATTCCAGTTTTGCCTCTACTAAGAATATTTAGTTTGAGTTTAGTCAGAACTACTTCTTAGTGGGATTTTTAAAGTAAACAGGCAAGTGTATTTTCTCAGAACACTTTTCTCCCCAGGACTGACATGTTAGCTTTGTACAAATTCCAGCTAAACATCCTGACCCACAGAGGAGAAACAAAACATCTGATAAGCCTTTTTAGAATTCTTGTTTGCATGTAGCCATTTCTGTAATTTGGACGTTTCCAATGAATATGCCTGAGTATGGTCTGAATGCCACCTTTTCAGTGACCTACCCCCCAAAGCAGATGTGTTGCATGCAGTATTTGTCTCTTTGTAACAGAAAATAGTGAAAGTCATTTTCACTGTAGTTAAAATGGCGAGAGAGATCTATTGTACTGAACATTGCATCAAGACTTTAAGCAGTATTTAGTTTCCGTTTTCTCAATAGTTCAGTTACACATGGAGTGAGGTCAGAAAGTAGTTTTAGGCAGTTCCAACTTCATAAGCAATTTTAGAAATCATATTTTTCAACCATGACAGACAAGATGTCTTTATTGTTTATTTTAGAACATAACCATTTATGTCGTATGTGTATACATTGATACACGTTCCTTCAGTCCTTCGGTGCTTAAATACATATCAGCAGCACAGTGAAGTAAATGTAAGGTCTCCAGTTCTTGCCTTCTGACTGCCTTGCTTCGTTTTAAACTAGCAACATGTGTGTACAATGTATTGATATCCATGTATCTTGAGAGGGGGTACACAAAATAAACCCCTGTATTTACATTATCTTTCTCAGAATTTGTAGTGAGAGACTTAATGTGAAACTGGATATAGATAGCACACTGAGGAGGCCACTTGTGGCAACAGATAATAATATGACCACATATTTCTTGTTGAGCCTGGTCATTGCTTTGTAACCTTTGTTTTTATTTATAGAAGAAGGTTATATTCAGAAGGTGTTCTGGGACTTGTTTTACTCTGTGTTGGATGCTGATATGCTCATAAAAGTGTAATTTACATTGTGGTCTAGTAATATGTTAATGCTGAGTTCATAAGATTAATCAGGCCACATTCTGTCTTGTTTTACTGCTAATACAGTTTTGAGTAACATCAGCATTTTCATGCTTTTAATTTGCAAATAACCCCTGGACATCAATACATTATGTAAGCAGACATCTCAGAAGAAAGAGTTCTCATGGTCCTTCCTTCGGACCATGCTGCAGATTTCCTGCATCTTGACCTTCTTTTCAGTTCACCCCCTGAACATGTTGCTATAAACTTATTAAAGAGCAACATGCAACGACCTTTAAAAATTGCAGAATTTAAAATGAAATATGTAACACGAATAACATTTTAAAGTAAAATGTGAACAAAGGCATGGTTTTGACCATGTCTTTAGTTATATGAGACCATGTTTTTTGATTTACATCTAAGGTTTCAGACTTCATTAACCAGTACTTGATATTTCGTTCACTACTAAGTTGCAGAATCCTGAAAAACATGTTGCTTGCTTCTGCAGTTTTGGTGTAAATGGGTGGGGAAAAAAAGGAACATCATTGAAAAAATGGAATAATTGTTATATGTACTACCTATTTAGAACATGAGCTGTAACTTCACTGAGGAGAAAAAAAAGGCTTCATGGGGGACATTTTTTTTGAGGTTTTGCAGCTCACAGTCCATTTCAGCATTCTAAGATTCCCTCCAAAATACGTTCGGACAAACTTGAGAATGAATATATTTTTTACATAGGAGAACATCATTAAGCTGTTACTGTTAAAATAAAACTGCAAAGGCCAGATTCTCTTGTTTACTCCAACTGCTTTGGGATACTTCAGAGATTCAAATCGGCCATTAACTGGACTTAACTGTCCCATTAAGTCAGTTTTATGGCTGTTTTCCACTGCTGGAGCAGAAAAAATAAGGCAGGAATGTATTGATCCAGCAGTTTTAAGTAAGATATCTTAGAAGTAAAGAATTTTCAAGCAGCCTTAGCCAAGATTCTCTATGTCCACTTTAGAGGCACTGTGAATAGAGATCTGCTCTGTTTTTAGGATCTCTCCAGACTGCTGAGAAGCAAGAAGGGAACTTACTCCTTGATCACTGGGGAAAAATAAAAGCCAGTTTAGTTATGAAAGACCTAAACAAAACACATTTTTGTGTATACATCACTAATCTACTTTTGCTTTTCAATATTGGCATAGCATACTGAAAGTAGAGCCCAAGTCCAAAGGCTGAGATTTGGTAAGCACATTTTTGAGCTTTGCTCTGTCTGTTAGAGCTGACGTAGTAAATGGAACCCCCTTCTTCCTCTCTCAGGCAAAAGCATCACATAAGACCTGAGAGTGTACAGCTCTTACTTACTATTACTAGGAGTGCATGTCTCTCTACAAATAAGGTGTGTTTCTGCTGAAATCTGTCACAGATGACTGTATTTCTTGCAGAGAAAAAAGGGCAAATAAGTTTGGCAGAAAATAATTCTGGTGTTCCAGGTTGTCCTCAGATATCAGAGGAGCTGGGAATGGCTGAGCTTAGAATCTGAGAGGTGCACAATTCAGCGCCTTAAGTGCTGTCACATTCTATATATGAACCATTCTGATTACAGATGCACAAATGGCACGCTATCAGGCTCATCTAGTTGTTCTTCAAATGGATTCTCATAACCACTATGAAGGAGTTTGCTCACACGCAGTGAGAGTTCTCATGGCTAGGTTAGTAAATAGTGCCATTTATTAAAGCAACAGATTACAGGTTCTTTTGGATTGCCAGTGGTAAATGCACTGTCTATAAAATGTCTGAGGTTAACCAAGAACATGAACAAAAACTGTGGGTAGCAGCTGCCTTCACTTGTTAAGTAGAAACCACTTAATCAACAGGGGCATCTCATTTAACCCAAAATGCTCTTCACTTAGTTCCCAGTTTTAATTGAATTCACCTGTAAATTTCAGTGGCAGTGAGTGAAATTTTAGTAGATTTCAAGTGCTAACATGTTGTGTATGCTACCTTCTTTGTACTTAAATACTGCCTTTTTACTAGTGGTTTGCTAGTAAGGTTTGGCCCACTTGTGTTTTGTTTTATGACTGAACTAAAGAAGAGTGTAAAGCCTTAGTTAAAATAGATCAGATTTACATGATTACTTAATAGCCAAATACTAGTATGTTTATCTGCTACAACTAGATGGAGGACAATTAATCCAATCACAAAGACATCCAGTCCTGCCAAGCTGTAGATGAATTTCATGTGTCCATCTGTATATCTGCCTGAATCATAAGTAGAACATGTGTCCTCGTTTATCCCCTTTTAAAATTCTTCTCTGTCTTATTAGGTCTCTGTTCTTGCTGACTAAGAAGTCTGTCGGTGTATCTGATCCAATTTAATATTGGATCAGTTTCTTTTTTCTTGATAATGGAAGAGCCTACGTGAGGTCTTTCAGTGGCATTTATGCTTCTCTATCTCTAAAAATGTGTACCCTTTGCAACCTAGAAATGAGTTTCCTTTTCTAAAGCTGCATTGTGGTGATGGCTAATAATAATGTGTTATATGATACACCCAGGTCTTTTACTTCCTCTGTCATTTCCATGTAATATGCTCTCATTTTGTACCAGGAATTATTGGTATTGGCATTAAGTGTTTCACTTTCTAAAAATTATAGGACTTAGAATAAAAAAGAGAATATTTTCCACTTGAGATTTGGCACTTGCACAGCCTGTGCTGAAACATCGGGTTCTGCCATGATCTTTCTGCATGTTCTGGGATGTTGAGTTCTTTGACTGTGAAATGGGAAAATACGATATGCCACAGCAGAGCACCAGTGGAAAGGCATGTATTTTATTTCTTACTCGGACTGAGGGATGACTGAAACCACAGAGTTAATACATATTGTAGTGTTTTTCACAACATGATTTTCTTTTGTTCTAAGTTTGAGTTATTACCATGAGGTTAAATTGTTACATAACTCGTCAAGCAAATCGTCAAAGATGATATAAGTGTAATCATTTAAGCCATTCAATACAGTATTTATTCTCTGTTCATAGCTTACTCTTCTTATGTTGTTTCTTCCTGATTTCCATGCCGGAAGGAGTTTCTTGAGTTCTAAGTTTGTGTTTGTAGCTTACAGTCATGGTTAGATGGAGATAAATACCTGCCAGAAAGAATTAATGATGTGAATCATGATATGGACATGAAAATTACCCCTGTAAGATGGATGCAGAATTCAAAACTCTTGATGCAGCCAAGCTGGAGGAAGCAAATGATCCACCTTCTCAAATTCTGAAAGAACTGTCACATGAAGTGACAGATCCACTGGCAAAAGTCTTTGAGAGCTATTGAGTGAGAGTGGTTCTGTATGACTGGAGAATACTGGATGTTGTGTGTGTCTTCAGGAGAAAAAAAACTACACGAGCAACTACTGACTCAGAGGATCTTACTATGTTTGAGGTCTTGTTACAGAATTTGGTGAAAATAATTTGGACCTGGGGATTAAATAAGCTGTAAATAGGATCATCCACAAGAAAACAAAAACAAAACCTAAAAAAAAAAAAAAAACAAAAAAAAAAACAAGGTAGATCATGCCACACACAGCGTGATTTCTGTGTAATAATATAGATGATCTATGGCATATTTCTGTGTAATAATATAGATGATCTATGCAGCCAGAACATAGTGGGTCAGTCTCTCTGAAATTCAGTTACAGATATAGTGCCATTTGGAAGTGTATTAGTTGACAGTGATTGGTTCAACCAATGATGAAACCTTCTTTTTGACACTTTTCAAGGAGATTTTCAAGTGTCAGACTGAAGACTGATCATTTCTGATTTGCCAATACTAATCAGAGCACACAAAAAAGAGGTGTGCTAATGAAGTCTGCTGATGAGTTAGCAAGCATTGAAGGACTGGCACTTTGGGGACAAATGTACTGGAAAGGGAATGGTGCAGTTTAATTGTAGAAAGTGCAAAATCTTATAATTAATGCCTTTCAGCATATAATTTGCTAGCAAGGAAACCAAGAGGTGACCTAATATGCTGGATGGCAGCACTGTCCACTCATCTCTGGGTCCCTTTGGACTACAATCAGTGTTCCTGCAGTCCTAGGTCATTACTTGAACAACCAGATATCACAGTGAAGAGGAGAATAAGGTGTAACTGGTTGTTATTTCAGCTGACAAGCAGTCTTCTTTCAGGTAGTCTCTGTTCTCATGGCTGTACATACAATCCTGTGTTAATATAAAGCTAAGTAAAAGGTAGCTATTTTGACAGTAGAAAATAATCATGCATCTCTGTGTGTGCATTGAAGTATTTAGATTACTCCTTTGAACTGCCTGAAGTCATTACAACACAATGCAAGCAAGAATAGAATAGATCCCTGAATGGTAAACTATGTGTACTAAAAACATCTTGTGATCAAAATAACTTTGCAACAGAGGTTGATGTGATAAATAGGCAAGTAATTAAATGTTCTAAATTACCTGGAACATATCCTTAATGACTAAAATGCAGTCTTACTATATTTAGTTCCTTGCAGATTGTTAAAAAATGTGTTTTCAAACCTAACCTTCATTATATATATATGTTTTTTACTTTTTTCTTTCTGAGCTCAACTGACAATGAATTTGTTCTTAGTAAACATACTGTCATGAGAATGGGAGGAAAAAGACACATAGGAGATCTGGTGGTTGGTATTGAAGTGGAAAGTACCCTCCTCAGATTATTCTGCAATCATCTCTGTAGAATAAAGACACTCTTCCAAGACATAAGAAAAGAGGGTGAAAAAAAACTTCAGAATTTTCAAAAGGTCTATCTACTTATTTAAACTGCCATTACTATTTTTGAAGAAACAGACAAATGCTATCACTGTGTTATGGATGCCTAACAGAAACAGCAGTGAACTCATTTCTGTTATGTTATTTACTGTTATCCCACTTTGCAGTCATAATTGTCACATTTTTTTCTCCCCTGGGGGATGTGTGTGTGTAATTGTTGCTGATATTGCCCACTTCTTCCTGTCCTTCTCAGAAGTTTATCAATAGCTGTCTACCTAGATGTGACATTTTTTGATTGGTAGTCACTCACTACACTTCGAGATATATTATATCCCTTCTTTGTGTGTGCTGAATAGCATGGTAGGGTAAATTGAATCTTGACATTTTGAAGTGAAATAGGCTTGTTTTCTTTTTCAAATCCCTGAAGTTGTTTAGTGAAATGCTGCAGTCTAGGCTTTTTCTATTGATATATAAATAGAAAGAAGATTGGTTTTGAAAGCACAATGGCTGCTTACAGGCAGTGGAAAAAAGGGAAGAGCATACCTTGATGTCAGTAACAGCTTTTTGGGGGCGGGAGCTGGAGAGGAGGAAGGAGGGAGAAGAAGACTCAGAGATAAAAGGAGATGGCTTTCAACCCAGTGTCTGCATCAGTGAATTGTGCTGAATGGAAGATACTGTAGAAAGAAAGGTCATTCTGTAGTTCACTTAAAACTTGTCTAAAGCTGTTTTTGCGCTCAATCCAGAGCAGTGATTGGGCTGGAGTTTCCTATCTGTGAATTATCTTAAACCTATTATTCTGTGTCTGCTCTTTTCAACATTGTTTCATCCTAAGTTACTTTTATTCCTTTGAATTCCCTCATTTCTGTATGATCAGTAGCGCGCTGGTGTAGGAATGGAGGTAGAGATGATATTGAAAAAGGTTATATGAAAACATGAAAAAGATTCCTAATTTCAGAGGTTGCAGTCTTGCAAAGACCTTCCTTGCAAGCTTCCAGTCCAAAAAAGCACAGCCTCAGTCCATACTTATCTCAGGGCAAAGGAGGAATGGTTCTGCAATACAAGTGCCCATTCACAGCAAAGCAAGAGAAACGTTTTTTTAGATCCACACCTATGTAAATCAGCTTTGCAATTGTTAAAATAATGTTGTGGTTCCAGTCCTACCTTTCCTTTGAGACGCAACCAACTAAAGTCATACAGCTTCCAAGGTTTTTGAATCTTGAAGAAGTACTTGTGACTTATCTACGGCAATGATAAGTGCCCAGGCTAACATTACTCCTCCTTCAGAGCTTTTTATATGTTTCACACTGAGACTGTAGATTTGTAAATCGCTTGTTCTAAAAGGAATATGAGAGAATGTCTGGAGAGTTTTGTTCAGTTCCTAAAAACTCTAAATGAATTGCTAAGTAGGCTGAATGAATAATGCAGTGTGGTAGGGAAAGTTCAATAAAATATAGCTATTAAAAAAGCAATTTTTCTCATGAAGGATTTGAGGTACACACTCCTAAGATGTTTTGAACATTTCCACACACAGCTCCCCACTCAGATAGTTAGTAACCAAGGTGAGATTTTCACTCATTCTCTTCAAATGTCAGGGGCTTAGCAGGATCACAAGTTTTCTTATATCAGACTTTAGAGAGACGAATTAGTAATTCCCAATACAGTAATGTCCTAGAGCACATGAATTGGTCACATGGAAAGATTTTAAAAAGAAGTTTTGAGCATCATTAAATTATGTATATAATTGTATCGCCAGTTAACTGTGGCATAGCCTAATTGTATATAATGTGAGTTTATAAATGGGAAAAGTTGGTTAAGACAATATATAACAGAAATGTGGAAAGTAATATATTATGTTCCCTTCTACCATTAGCCTGGCAATGAAGAGAGAAGCTTGCAAACTGGCGTGCAGATAGAATACATACATACAAAAATAATTTGACACATCTGAAAAAAAGAGTTTTAGCTGTAATGTAGCCTGCCAGAAACGAGTTTCTCTGTTTGCTCAGTTACCTTTCATATTTAATTGCTTAGCCAGTCATCTGTGGACATAATGTTGGAGTACTCGGTATCTTACGATACAGTCTCATTTTAGGTGTATAATGAACTTCAGTTTCTTAAGTGGAGTTTGTATTATGTGACATTTTCCTTGTTGAGAAAATTGCATTTCTTTGAGAAGAAGCTTTGTGGAGAAAAGATTAGAAATCCAAGTTAGTTTAGTCAATTGTAGCAAACATTTGCAGTGGCTCACAGGAAGTATCCTAAATGTTTTGATCATGGTGGGTACCCACAGACTAGTCTAAAAAGGTAATGTCATTGAGAATCTTAAAGCTTCTTGAACTCAGGATTTCTGCTGATTGTGCCTCGGAAGACTCAGTCGAGAACTTTTTGAATGGCATGGGAAGTGAAAAGTTGTTTAAATTGGGTAAAACAAGCAAACAAACAACTTTGTTTTATTTAGAATCTACCAGGCTCTTCTTTGTAAATTTCATCTTCATATTTAGAGTCCAAATGTGGAGACATCAGGCAAAGATAGGAGCATTTTAAGCGGAACCTTCAAGCTGAATGGTTTATTTCACAGTTGCTTTTGTCTTTTCTGAAGACAGTTCTCAAAGAAGTTAAAGGTCTCTTGATTAGAGCGTGTCACTTAGAAGAGCATGAAAATGCCAAGGATTTAATTATTGCTGTTCTGTTGCCACAGCAATTGCTGTATATTAATTTCTCTCTTAAAAATAGGGCATGGGTTGAAAAAGCAACTGGTAAGTGCATCCAGTGTAATTTTTCTCCTCTTCTTGTCAGAAGCTACATGAAACTCATGATTGAGTGAAGCAACCTGTCCTGGTTTCTCCAGCATATGGCATAATCAGAGAGAGTAAGTTTATGGAGAGGGAGGGCAATCCAAAGCTCAGACGATTTTTGTGACACGTAGAGCAACTCTTACAAGATAATCCCAAAGAGCCTAATCAGAACTTTTGTAGTCTTCATTTTTGAAGTCTGCCAGACTGACCCCTGGGGCAGATTTCAAATGGCAAACAGACAAAAGCATCTCTGACTAGTTAACAGAAAGACTTGTGATCTGCGTGCCTGCTATGACCATCTCAGATAGAAGACAGATTTTTACAAACCCCTGATACTTAGAGAAGGAAATCCTCTGCTTATTTAGAGAAAGCAAATACTGGCTTGTAAGGACATTTCTTGGGTCTGTAGGAGCTTTTCAGATGAGGGTCTTGCTTTCTCACTTTCCCCATCTAGAGAAAATTTGACGTCCCAAGGATGGAGAATGGAATTTTATGTCTTCTAGAGTACCTAATGGAAGAAGTCTCTCTTCTTGCCATGGAAATGAGGCAGTTACATTTGAGGGCTACCAATGTGTGTTTGTGCCCCTTCCATTTTACTGGAAGGCCACCTTGGCTTTCCATTTACCTGGAATAGTTAAGATTCAAGTCAAGCATTGCTGCTTAAGATTTGGAAAGAAACGCATTCTCCTGCTTGCAAGTTTCACTCTCAATTTGCCCTTACAAATTCCAACTGCTCTTGTTGATCCAATTCAGAAACACACAGTGCTTTCAGACATCTTCTGAAGGGTTTGTACTGCAATCAGTTTCTTCACAAAGTCAAAGAATTCAAGCTAGAATAAACTAGTGGAAGAATGTGAGCTAGCAGTTGAGCAACTCTAAAACTGCTCTTAATTTGCTTACTTTTCATTTGAAAAGAATTGTTGAAGAAGAAGAGAGGTTTCTGAGACAGGCACTGAAAGGAAGTACAGACAGAGCAAGTACATAAGCAAAGACTGAGATTGAACATTTTCACCAAGGGAAAAAGATAAAATTAGGCCTAGTAAAAATAAATTTATTAGTGCATTGTAGATCCATGCGTCAGTTAATAGAAGCATGAAGAGTGAAGGTTTTTAAATCAAATTTTATTTAAAATAGCAGGGAATCCCTTAACATAGTGCTTAAGAGGATAAAACTCACTGTCAGCAGGGGCTGCTTGGACTAGAATTATATTACTGTAATTCAGAGGTTAACTGATCATCTCTGTGGATTTCAGCAATGTACTGAGTTCAAATTGCTGAAATTTGTATATCAATAATATATATATATAATTTCACATTTCAGAACTGTAGCCAGTCTCTTGCCATGCAGTGATCAGCAACGGTTTTCTTTCACATCTGCATTTTATGGTAGGTCTTCCTCTATAAAACACCCATTTCCACAGAACCTCTATAAAACATAAAAGTTCTGTGAACTTCAGAGGAACAGGATATTATACCAGCTGGACTCAGGTCTAATCTGATATGGCAATTTGTACATTATGATTAATGACATTCCCTTTATCAACAGCTGTGATTCTGACCTTTGTGGCTCTGCTGGTTATCTTGTGATTTATACATTTTCAAAAACTGCTTATTGTTTTGCACAAAATAAAAAATTTAAAAAAACTTTCATTCAACTGCTGTAACCTTTTCAAGTATTTGCTCTTAATAGACACGTTCATATAATTTGTTCCCAGAACTTCAGATCATATATCAATAGCTCTCTTTTAAAGTGTAATACTCTAGTAAGCCTTTTTTTGTATTCAGTCATTGTGAAAGGGAAGATATGCTACGACATTTAAGAGAGGAATCATGTAATTTTACTAACCTCATTGCACCTGAACCCCCTGTTTTGGACACCCAGTTCTAGAAATGTGCCTCTCTTTTATTTGGTGTTGTGACAGAGCTAATAGTATTCAGATCCTTATACTGGTTTGTGATGATAGCGTGACTCGGGACATGTTAGCGTGTTCTGTTATAAAATGAGGCAGTTTATCTTTAGTTTAGCCTACGTTCAGTGGGGAGAGCACTTTTCCTTTGGGAACTGAATGTAAAATAACTGAAGCAGATTGAAGTTGGCAGTGACTAATGAAGTCTTGTGAAGGAGTCAGGAGTCAGTGGGTTACTACATAGGATGAATTGAGAAGTGAGTAACAGCGGCCTCTTTGTTGAGTCTGTGCTCTGTAGTTTTGGCAGTCTAAGTGCTTCTGTGAAGAAAATCTCTTCCCCAAAGTAAATAAATAAATAAGTGTCCTGATGTATGTCACTGAAGAACACGCCTTTGCACACACATTTGTCACAGTGGAGATGATTCTAGACTTCCCATGTTTAATGAGCCAGCGTGGTTGCCTAAAGGTCTTCTACATGTTTATAATTTTAATCAGTCACACAGAATTTATGGAGCTGGGATTCCAGTTGGAATGAACAGGCATTACAACTGCAGCACTCCCCCTGCTCTGCCCATTTGATAATGTGCCCTATTGTCACAGTCTGGCACGGTACAGCAGCTGTAGTGCAGACACCACTGAGCAGCCTTCTATGGGACTTCAGCATAGAGCATCACTGCTCTTGTTTGAATTGGCTATACCTGTAAATTATGTGGTCATGGAGCAAAGGCTGGAGGAGGAGACCAGCCTAGCCTTGAAAGGAGCAGAAAGGGGACGGAGGTGACAGACCAACCAAGCCCCTGCCCCCAACCTGATAGCTGACTGAGGTCGGGAATCACTCCAAAATGTTTCTGCTTTCAGCCTAGAATTAATTGATTTGAATGACTGTTTAAAACTGACTCAGTGTAAAGCAGAATGGAGGAAACCAAACACTGGAAAGTGGAACGTGCCCTCTACACTCAGTCTAGAGTGCTGAGCAGTGCTTCCTTCTTTGCACAGCACTATGGCATAGGTACACCCAGCCCACAGTTATTTGAGTTTTTCTACAGATCTGCAACAGTTCAGACAACTGCTGTGGTTCTGTCCTTTCATCCTGGTAGTGTTTGGTCTGTGGAGCCTTTTGTTAAACACTGGCTGTCAGACATTTTTTATTTTTAGATGCCAATATTTCACAGTAACCTGGGGATTTGGCCTGAAGCATTGATTCAGGCTCTGTACATTCTAACTGTCCCAGCCTGTGCACACAGAGAGCAACAAGATTTGTGTTTTCCACCTCATTAAACTGACAGCAGAAATTAGTTTGTGGTATTAAAAACTAAAAAGTTAAATTACAGCTACACATGTCCTTTATGCAATGGGGCGTATGAAAGATGTTTGATTTTAATGTTTGCTATAATGGAGAATTTAAATTGCAATGTTTGTCAAATCTCTAATCTTTGTTTCAGAGTGGAATATTAATTACGCTTTTAACTATGAGAGGTAAATAAAATGAGCATCCGCTGCCTGCCTAAGGGTAAATTGCAGATTACTGACAACGTGACATGGCGTACTAAATGTCAGTTTTGTCAAACAAATTTAGAGGAACAGTTAAACTATTAGCTTCCTGTTGTTAGAGGGGTTTTTTTGCAATGAATGACTGTTCCTAGCAGCAGGGGCACTGTACCATATGGAACACTAACAGAGCTAAATTGAATAAGCGAGATGAATGAGGAGATAGCACTACAGACGCACTCAATTAGTTTATAACTGTCTATTAACTTCTGTTGGTGGTTTTGAATAAACAATAGATTAACTATTACACCCTTTTTTTTTTCTTCCCAAAACCGGTAGAAAAACAGTGTGAGGATGACACATGGTGAAGAAGAGGCTAAGCACTTTCTTCTTTTCATTTTTACTTCCTGCTTCTTGCTGATTCAACCTGTGTATTGCTGGCAGTGCCAACAAGTAATAAAGTGCAGTATTTCCAAGACGTGGACCAAAATAATTCAGATGTGGTTATGTATGCGAAGTATTTCTTTGAATACAACTACCAGGAGTTGTTCTGCCTGTTTCTCAGGACCTAGCTCAGTAGCAGGAAAGCACTAGTACAGCATGCACTCCTAAAACTGTCACAGCGATTTATTTGGCAGTTAAAGTGGGAAGTGCTGAAATAAAATTATAATTAATGTCTGCCCATCTCTCTGTGCATAAACAGGCATAAAAAGCCCCAAACCACCTTTAGCCCTTAACTACATTTAGCAAGTCAGTGCTGATGCATTAGTGTGCCCCTGACAAGGCAGACTTAAAACGTTTGATTTTGTGTACAGGATTTTGTCCCACTAAAGTCATTAGTGTCAGACAATTTCCATCTAATTTAAATTTTAAGAAAATACATGCATTGCAAGATAAGGAATAGTAATTTATCCCTTCCTTGTGGTCTGATTTTTGGGTGAACCTTTGTGGAGCCAGGAGTTGGACTTGGCGATCCTGTGTTATGATTCTTTCATTTTAAGTCACTGGAGAGAGATGTGGACCTCCATAAGGCAGTGTGCTTAACACGTATTCCATGGTGATATTTTTGCCTGTTATTATTTAATATAAAATTTCTAGTAAGTGTATGTCAAATGATCTCAACTGAGCTATTCTGTGTTGCGCTTTCACGTTAGGTGTTCAAATTTAATGATGAAATGCCACTGATGAACCTGAAATCTGAAACACCAGACATGGAAAGGGGGCAAAAGTATCGAGATGAACACTGGACTGACAGGATAATGTAATAAATGCAGTAGGGCATGGCCAACACCCAGCTTGTCAGTTGGAGTAATTTCTCACTGTAATTTCTGTAAGCTTCCTCACTATGTGATTGCCTGAATTTCAGCACTTTTAGATGTTATCTAAGATCAACGGGAAGTGTTTGGGAGCAAGTGGTGGATATCCAAAGGAGTGCTGATATTCAAGTATTTGGAGAACGTGCAACGTTAGGCCAAAGAAAGCTCATCTCCGTTAATTGTACTCCTCATGAGTGAAATTCTTTGAAAGGGCATTTTCTGCATTTTAGACCAGCATTCCACTTAGATGATAATGTACATCTTAATGAAACCCTTTCACATGACAGCTGAATGCAGTACTCTTAACCATTCTCTGTGTGAAGAGTAACACCACTGTCAAACTACTTCTAACTTCCTTCCAAAATCCATTTTTCTGACAAGAGAAATGGTTTCTGGCTTTCCCCCCACAGTGTGTATTTCACAGGGAGTAATATAGGTTTTATTTAGTAAAACTCCATGAAGTATTTAGAGCTCCTCAGTTATACTAATCAAATGGAAAAATAGCACTGTGGGAATGCAAACTCCCTAATCAAACTGAAAGAAGAAGCAGAGACGGACTTGATCTGAGGTTGAACAGGGGAAATAAGATATCAGTTGCAGTCCACAGTATGAATTTGTTCCAATCAATATGCTATCTTGATATATAAAAAGTATTCCAAGGTATGAAAACAAGTCTGCCTGTGTCTTTTATATTACACTGTTTTTATCAGTTTTACTTGCAAACCATAGTAATTGAGGCATTTAAACTCATTTCTGAAAGTAGCTGACAGTCCTAAAATTTACTGTCAGTATTACTAAGTTTAATGTACATAGTAAGATGCTGTTTTCACAACTTGTCTTGAATAAGTTAAAGTTAGCAGAGGGAAGCCAGCTTCTTCAAAGAGGCAGCACTTATTTCTGTCAGAGTGGAAATGGAAATCACCATTCCCAAGCCCTCATTCTCTTAACTCTCCACTGAAGTAAACTGTAAGGAGCCTTTCCTTTGTAGTTTCCTTTGAAAGATACAGCTTTTTAACAAGTTACCCAGATAGGGTAGGAAATGTCAATCTAGTCAAAACATTTTCTTGGCGTCTGATCTTCAAATTGCTATCCTTGAATCAAATAGTACATTAAACAGAAATTGTCATGTTCTAGTTTATGAAAGAAAAAGATTTGAAGTTGTGCAATCATATTTCTGTAGCCCTGGAAAACAATCACAATGCTGTACGTATTTTCAGGTGCTTCTGTACAATTAAATACCCACAATTAATATTTAATGGATTATTCATCCTCATTCAGTAGAACTGTACCAATGCTTGTGCCAAAACATTATATATAGATATAATAGCTGTTTCATAGCAAGTACTGCACTGTTATAGAAGCATTCCTACTCACTGCATTTATTTTTTTTTTTTTGAGATCTAAGTGGTTTCTCCAGAAAGATGAGATATTCACATGTTCCTATATGTTAACAAGTAGTAACAATATCTTGCAAGTTACTGTCTTGGTAACCTCTCTGGCTGATATCTTGTACTGGGACTCCTACTCAAACCTGTCTCAACTTAGACTGCAGTATGTTAAGTGCAGAAAGACCCTTTCTCTTAAGTACAACCACTCAAATCTCGCAAAGCTTTAACAGAGAGCTCGGTGCTAGCTGTACTGTTCCAGAAGCTCATGGATAAGATAGAATTAACCAGTACATTCAGGAGTGCAGAATCAATCTTATGGAACTCTGTTGCGTTAGCCAGTGGAGGTACTGCTTTCTTCATTATCAAATTCTGCTCTTGTTTTTTTGCAATAAAGGAAGGATAATTTTTCCTGTCACAGTTCACTTCCTTTCTCATTTAATGTTAGTAACAATCACATTTTATCTTAAAAATATGGTTCTTGTTTGTTATTAGAACCATGTGGAAGTTTTTCACTGAGAAACCACCATACCAGAAAACCTGTTAGCTCTGTTTCTGGGTTCACTGCTGTCTCTGTTAAGCACTTAAGACAGATCTGTGCATCTCCATAAAACTCAGTCTGCTAACTGCATTGCATCACTACAGTAAAATGTAATATCTCAATATATTTGAAGTGCTTGGCTGTGTATTATGAGAACAGCAGCTATCATTGCTGTTGTAATTGCAAATTCCAACTGACTGATATTTCTAATGTTATAGTATTTTAGTTTTTCTGGGTTGTTGCTTTCAGAAGAGCATCAGAGTGCCTAGCAACTCCTGTTAATGCAGCTAGCGCTGTTGGATAACTTTAGCAGAGGAAGGATCATGACATTATCTGTAGCTTTTACTCTGTTTGCTCAAAAGAAGCTTTACCACATAAGCTGTATTCAAAAGGTTCAGATATTTTCTTTATGATCACGATCAAGATGCTAGAATGTTTGGTGGTTTTTTTTTAAAGTATTTTTACAAAATTTGTGACTTGGTTTGGAAAAAAATACAAGGTATTCATTCTTTTTTGAACATGTTTCTGTGTAGTCTCAGTGAGCGTAGTTGCATGTAAAAAATATCGATTCCTTAAAATTTGGGTTATTATGCTGCTTTTGAAAGGGAAAAATCCCATACTATGAGCAATCATTAATTAACATTATTTTCAAATGTTCTGTTATTACAGATATAACAGCAGCTTTCCTTGACTCTTTTCTCACATCTTTTAATTAAGAAAAATGTTGATGTTAATCAGTTCAAGTTTGCTGGAAGTGGAATTGAAGGAATCTAGATACAGGGGCTGCTCTGAAAGTAACACCTCCTATTTTACAATGTTGACCTGCAATGTCAGAGGTGGGTGTTGGAGGTATGGCAGTAGAGGCTGACCTGACCTTTCAAACCAATATTCCATTATAAGCTGTTGCTGTGTAACAGATGGCAGCAGAGGGGCTGTCTGACAGAACAACATCTGACATGGAAGTGCGTATGAAGCAAAGGGATGGAATTGAATGGCAGCTACTGACATTCACTGGTGCTTGCTGAATGTTTACAGGGACCAACCAGTGAATGTGAGCGTAATGAGGAAGGGGGTGATGCATTTCAGCAGTAACAACAGCAACAGTGGATCATCTCTGCTGTGCATATGTTCATGATTGCAGACTCTTGCTCATCATTGGTGAAAATGCATAGTTAATGGCAATGACTATGTTCAAAAATAGTGTTTTGTAGCTGAGAATTTATCCTATCACTATAAATAGTGCTATTTTGCTCTTTGTATCTGTTGTAGTTTCCATGGAAATAAGTGGGTGGCATTACTTTCAGAGCAACCCAGGTATTTTAAATATTTCTACCTAAAGCCATTATGACATGCTGCTGTATCAGCTGCCCTTTCTACCACATTAGAAAGGGCCCTGAAGTGGATTAATCAACCTTCTTTGCTGTGCAAGCCACTTATTAACATCTTTGTTGTGAACCTTAGAATATATGACATACAGCCTCAGCATAAGTACCTGCCAAGGGAGAAGCAAGACAGGACAACACCATTATCTGTTCGTAATGAGGGAAGATTGTACCTTCTCCCAGAAGGCCCACTACTATGCATAGGATAGGGTTGGACTGAGGGTGCAATTGCATCTTAGAAGGACCAGATAGTAATGGCTTCATAAGGGCTTTGCTGGACCATTTACTTCTATAGTCACAGCTTTGAATTACCAAGCTGTCCATCTGGCACTGCCAATTAGATACAATAACCAAGGCTTGTGAGAGCACTTGAATTGTGGAGGAGCCACATGCTGCTCAGGAACCACCGCTTAGTGCCGTTCCTTCCCTTAGTCGAGCACAGAATGCTATTAAATTAGTGCACTGCTTAGAACATGACGCTCAGGGTATATCTTCATGCATCCCACTAGTTCTACCCAGCTTAAGCACATGTTTAATATGGCCCAGTTTCAACAGCTCCATAGGGGAAAAAATATTTCTTTCTTACATGACTGAATATAACCCATTCTGTGTTTTCAGTTGGTGATTCTTGGTGAGACAGATTTCTTTTTGTGGAAGAGAAGGGAAATACAGTCCTATAAAAGGGTAATTAAAAACCTATGCAGTTGGATAGTTTGAGTTTCTGAGGTGTGTTGAATATTACAAAAGCCTTGAAGGAGAGAAAATGGATTTGGGGAAATAATTGCTGCGAAAAGTGAAAGGTGTGTGATGAAGATTGAATGTGGATAGCACATCAAAACTCGTAAGTTTGTGAATGTTTGGAATATCAAAATCATCTGAATGAGTTTGTGAATATTCAGTACCAACATCAGCAAATATGTTGCAGAGGATGTTACCTGTGTTGGGATACAAAGAGATAGGAATAATCAAATAAAGTGAGGAAGTACAGGACTCTGGTTCAAAAGTGAGCATGAGCAAGGAGTGCTGTCTTGCACAGAAGACAGCATACGCAGGAACTTCAGAAGTACTCCCTTAACACGTTTACATCAGAGTTAGGACAGGGTGCTTATTTGTTTGCCAGAACATTTGTAATAATGCCATGAAATTTCACATTAGCAGAATGTCTTTGGCCATTTTTTGTTCTTTTACTGTAGAGGAGTACTGTAGAGCAGTGGATGAGGAAGTTTAGGTTAAGCCTATCAAAACTTTTGCTTTTGACTTTGCACTACACCACTACATATATCTGCATATATATTAACATTCACACATGTACGTATACAATACATACAGTTTACTTACATATATTTAAATACCAAATACACTAAAAGGAATTCCTCTAGAAAATGCTTTGAAGAACTTTAAACATTTTATTTTGACTGTATTATATATCATTGAACCAATAAAGACAAATGCCTTAATTTCACTTTTTTCATTGCAAAGATATAAGTGCCTTGGGGGAAAAACTGTTTTCTATGTTTAAAACTATCACAGTTACTATTGTTTTTTATCAACATGAGCCAATACAGTCCTAGAAGCAACTAGTTAGACACCATAAAAATCTGGGTATCCACTTCGTCCACTGGGACTTGGGAGACTGTCTAATCCTGTAGTGAAGGTACCAGATTATTTCATGTAGAACATACCTGTCCTTACATGCATTTCAGCCACAGGGATGTGCCAAGGGTTAGAGACTTCACGTTTGTGGAAGGAACTGCTTATGTGGCACAATGACATTTAAAGATGAGCACTTTTCTGTGGAGTTTAGAATAGCATAGAACATCTCCAAAGGTGAGTAAGGTGTGCAGAAAGGATGATGAAACTACCCCGTAACAGATACATGTATCATATAACTCTGTAATTCTCCTTGCTGAAAATGCCTCTGTAAATTTAGTGAAAATTGGACGTGGAGAACGTTATCCTGGAACAAATTTGCATCAGTTCAACACCGTCTCCTTCTTCAGTCTGTGAAAGCAAAGGGTATGGGGACACCTCCAGTGCACACCACCCCAGGAGTTGAAGGCTTTGTTTAAAAGTGACAGCTATGGGATAAGAAGGTGTTTCTTTTCATCATTAGCCAGCCTTTTATAAACGGTAATTAGGTTCAGGAAGAGAATTTCAAAACCTGTCATGGACGTATTTCTGTAAAAAGCTTTCATGTTTACGTTGTCTGGCACTAAACATCACACAACTACCTCCTCCTGAGTAGGCCTCAGCGTTGTCTGTTTCTTTATTCAGATCGCATGATAATACTGTAGGGAAAAAGAAGAAAAAGAAAGGCTGTTGAGACAAAGGGGACACATTTTGCAGCATTAAGTGCAAAATATATATTTTTAAACAATATGTCATAAATACTATATTCTTGTAGCATGTGCAGCCTTTAATACCTATATGTACACAATGCTATGAAGGAAGATTGTCTCTTTGATGGCCTGATATGGTGTGTACTTCTTTCATTCATCTGAACTGTTTACATTGATCTCTCTTAAAAAGAGATCATGTACGTATATATTTATTTGCAGTCAAAAGAAGCTAGATATACTAAATGTAGATTATTAAGATGGCATGTAGACTATTGAAAGTCCAGCTTCTGTGTAAATTTTCATTTACTGCTTTTTACAGTAGAGTTAGCTAACAAAATGAAATTTCCTTCTGCGGGGAAAAAAATGTATCTTCAATCAAAAGGAAAGGTCAGGTGTTGAATTTTCCTGTGAACATACCTTTCAGAACAGATCGTCTTCAGAGACTTCAAATACTTCATTTCAATAAGTTGAAATAACATAGTAGAAAGGAGTTAGAATAATTTAATGTCTTTTTACAGATACATACAATTAATGTAGCAGAAATTAATACCCATTAAACACAATGGAAAATGGAATGCTTCCATCTTCATTAAAATGAGAATATGTGTATTTTTAATGACACATTTGAAAATCAAAATATAATTTACCATTTTGCATAGAAAATGGTCTTATTCTCAGGATGCAGCTGAATGTGAATAAAACTAGCTCTCTATTGGAAAAATGTTGTGACAAAACTATTTCCACAAGCCTTGCTCCTGGAGTTAGAAAGATGGTTTAGTACACATTGCATAAAAGTGATAATGAATAACTAAATAACTAAATGAAATGAATAGCTAAAAATAATAAGAATCTGTAATTGTTAGTATGTAATTTTGTTAGCATTACCATATATTGGTTATGACTTTGCACCTCATGTGTGGAAGGAGCACAGTTAAGGATTGTATTCAGATCTGCAATCTTTTAGATCCCTGGCCCAGAGAGAATAGTTGGTTTAGTGAGCATGATGGTCAGCTGAAAGAGAAACCTGGGTGTTGGTCTGCTTGTGTCACTAAACAAATAGTGATTTTTCTGGCGTAGTGCACTTGGTTTACCCCTCATCTGCCTACCCTGATTTGGCTGCTCCAAGTCCCTTATTTCCTCACCATCTATGTACTTTTCTTATTCACCTTTACGTTTCAAAGGAGGGCTTCACAGTCAATGAAGTGTTGTATTCACTGGCTTCTTAATTAACGAGGCAATAGTTAAGGGTCAAAATAGAAATTTAAAATTTATATTGCAAAATATTTATATTTTGAAACAAATGCAGAGAGTGTGTGGCTTTTTATTTCTCCTCTCTTAGTTCAGTTGTTTGGTTTTTGATAAAGTGTGTAGATGGATTTCTCTAAAGAACAAGACCAGTGACTGTCTTGAGCCAAAAGTACAAGCAGGAGTTTTGCAAACAGCTCTGCCAAACCTTCTCTAATTCCTTATATCTTTATAGCCCTCAGCCTTTCCTGAATAGCCTGTAAATCATACTAGAATACTAGGTCATTTTCTTCAGTGGACAAACAAGAACTAAGCTGTAACCACAGTATTAGTCTTCTCTGTGCCCTAGGACAAGAATCAGCCAATTTCAAATAGATCTTGTTACATCAGTCTCATACGCCATATAGCTCCAGTTTTGTGGGGGTTTTTTCGCACTGAGTATCTGTCAGTCAGGGTTCCCACTCAGCTGCTGCACCAGCAAAGAGAATCTGTGTCAGTGTGGTGCTGCTGTGACCTGGGGTGTTAATGGGATTCATTCTATAACGTTTGCTTGCAGAGGTCGCATGCAGGAGTTTACACAAAGCAGAAATTAAGAATCGAATAAGCACAGATTTTAGTGAAGTCACTAGAAGCGCATCTTTGAGCATGCACTGAATGCCAGAACTTAGGAAAGAAGAGTTAGTGAAAAGAGTAGATGCTCTGGTTCTGTATGTATGAATGCAGCTGCCCCTTATTTTTCCATCAACTTTTCCTTCTCATTTCCCATTCTCCATGTTTTCTCCTTTCTGATTCTCTCTGTCCTTAAGTCATGCTGTACTTTACCTGTGAGCTTACACTATTTAGAAAATGGGAAGAAGCTTAATATTTTTTTCTTTATGCTTTGATGTCACTTGATACTAATGAGCCACTCCACTACTAACGAGAAAGTGCAAAGAGACCATTACAGTTATGATACGGAATGAGGAAAAATCACAGAGAATTAAAGCTGTTTTTGTTTGTGATCATGTAAATCAAAACCATTTTCCTTACCCTTCACGTTCACTGATAATGTTTGTACTCATTTTGCACATAATTCTTGTCATGCAGCAAGACAAATGACTCCCCCACTTTCTCAGTCCTGCCAGTAGTAGGAGGCCATCTTGACACCCACTACTAGCAGGAGGAGTTGATATTCATAAAAGCACTTCTATGTCACTGTGGCAAAAATGAAAGCTACTCTGAATGAAAGGGGTAGGGGGGTGGGATGAAACACTGTAGTGTCTGGAACACTGATTTCCAAGTTCTGTCAGTATCACAGCGTTTTATTTCAAAAGTTCTTCCCTCTTTCTTTATCAGAGAAGTTAAGAGCATGATAGAAGTGAAATGAATAACATTACACAGGAAATTGATAATGAAAACAAAGAGAAAGCACCTAAAAGACATTGTAATAAGCCACCCATTTGTTATGTTCAGTAAAAGGGCAAATGCACCCATGACTGTAGTCAAATATTCACAATCTATAACATTCTTGAATACTGATGTATCTTTGCAAAATATAGGTTGGGTTTCTTCAGGCAAATAATAGTTTTATAATTTAATACAGCGTTATATATGAAGAGAACCTAAGCAAGGAACACTTCAGCAGAATCCTGCCTGTCCTTTCGTGGTTAAATTGTCTTGAAAAATGCTTTCTCTGTGGTTGTCCAATAGAAATGCCAGTTCCCTGAAGTGGAGACAACTTGTAAAGCATTTCATTAACTGTTCACTAGTTTTTGCTGCAAAATTTAGTGCCTTTATAAATATTTCCCCTAACTTTATTTCCTGTCTGATAGAGTGTACACAGTTTAATGTCACTGTGGAATTGCATTCTTGAGCATGCTACATTTCAAAACAAAGCATGTAAATCTGAATTTTAACAACAGAAGTTTACTATGAGCAGAACTTCAAAATCACTGATTCCATGCCATTTCTGCTTCCTCACTGGATTTCAATTGCTTGATACTTGTGTCTCCACCCCACAGGAGTCCACTTGGAACACTGGTGTTTTGATAAGAAATGTAGAACAGAATACAGCTACAAAACACTATAGATGGAAAATGAACCAGACAGAGGCTGATAATGTAGCGGTGTCTTATCAGTTACTGGATTGGTAGTGGAATAGTTTGGGGAAGTAATCACAGAGGAGGATTTTGAGGAGGGTGTAGAATTAGGCACATGTAGAATATTGCAGGGAAGCTCTTTCAACTGGTAGGAAATGCACAGAAGATGGAGCATTTGAGAATTTCATGGCGGATGTTAAAATGGGAACCAATTGTGGCAAAGCTTTGAGATTATTATTTTGTCAGGTTGATTTTATTAATATTTGTAGCAGAGCAAATGATACCTAAAAACCCCCATATAGTGTTTTGGGAAGTCCGTATGGTTGTCTTTTCTGCATTTTACTGTATTGTTACTGCTACATCAACTTAGCAACATTCCTAGCTGATCTTAGGATTGTTCTGACTTTGAGATTCCTCTTTTTTGAGACTGGCATGATATATTCTTGTTTCTCATATGGTGACGGTAACACTGTTTATGTGAAAGGCTGATCATTTTTGTTTTCCTTACTTAAAGAATTTTGTCCTTGGTAATCATCATGGGAGCTTCCATCTGTTCTATTTTCCCCTATGGTTGTATCACTTTTTTTCCTCTAAGAAGAAAGAAACATCAGAGAATAATTATTAAGTATATTTTCCATAAGACTCCTCTTCTCCCACCCACCCCCACAGTCCCCCCTTCTGCCCCCCCCCCCCCCCAAAAAAAAAAAAAAAAAAGCCTTCAAATCTAAGAGCATGAGTGTTGATGTTGCTATGAAGTACTGTGGTTTTATGTGTTTCTAAAATATGGTATAGCCGAAGTCTCCCAGGGATCAGGAGATCTAAAGAATTGCAGAAACTGTAGCGCTAAGCAGTATCAGAAAACTGCAGATGTAAAGAAAATGTTATTTGCAGCTAAAGTTTACTTGACTGAGTCCAGTGGGTGTTTTTGTTCACAGTACAAATTCTGGCTGGTATCTCTTCCTGTTGCAGTTGTTTCAGATTTGAACTTTTCCCACAAGACCTATTTCTAGAATTAGATTCAGATTGAGAAGTACTATGAAGTTGTTACTGTCATAAAAACAGTCTGCTCTGGCTTGATTATGGGACCAAACTGAAAATGAAGGAAATGAGAAAATGTCAGTGTAATTTCTTAATGAAAATTATCTAACTTGTTATGTAGTCTGATCTTGATATTGTTCGTGTAGTAAGCAAAAACTCTGACTTTCATTGGGAAGGATACAACTTTCACTGTAAAATAAAGGATGTTCCCTGCAACAGCATATCCTGGAGATGTGCACCGCATAGAACATTAGAGTTGCACTGAATTGCTGGTATAATGTATTTCACCATATTGTGAATTTTCAGATGTGGATCAGTATCACCATTGTGACACCCAGGGAATTCTCCTAGTAACTTTTCTTTAAAAAATGTCTAAGGCAGAGTTGTTGCCTGTTCAGCAGCACATTGTTCACATGCTGTAAGTGTTGGAGGAAGCACTGAGCTTCTAAACTTGATATGAAGTAAAAGTTCTATGAATAGAGATAGTACTCTTTGGTCTACTAATGGGCAAGGAAAGGTCACATCTTGGCTTCACTGAGCATGCAGTATCTAGATAGCTAATTTGAGTAATAACTGATTAAAGAGAACCTGCTCACTCCACCTTGAAGATGAAAATCGATCAGTGTATTGCTGTACCCCTATGCAACTGGACAGAAAGGGAAGTCTTCTGAGAAAAAACTGATTCTGCTTGTTTCCTGAAGCATTGCTCTGATGCTGAAGTGTCCAGCCTGTTTTCCTATGATCTGCATAGCTATGAAATAAAA
This sequence comes from Excalfactoria chinensis, assembly GCF_039878825.1. NCBI lineage: Eukaryota > Metazoa > Chordata > Aves > Galliformes > Phasianidae > Excalfactoria > Excalfactoria chinensis. The sequence goes on from NC_092826.1 coordinate 48,232,062, forward strand.
AGAATTACTGACCATGCCGTGGTTGTTGGCCACTGTTGAGGTCTTTGGTTCACAACCCAGCAATCCAGATGGGATTTGACCAGCAACTGTCAGGTGACAGAAATAGGCCTCGTGTAGTTGACATAGAGATAAAGAGGATCAGATGAGGAGACTTAATGTGTTGCCATTTGAACTAAGGGATGTAGGCGAAGAAAATTAACTGGTTTCATGTTATCACTTTGATAAGCACGCCCTTATTATGGACTTGTGACATTTTTTGTGCATTAGGAGATGGGTCTCAAAATAGAAACGCCTCAGATTCTACTTTAAACAATATGTTGCTTGTTTATTATGTTTAAGGATGAGGGGAGATGGGAGGTCTGTTCAGAGCTTATACACTGTGAAGTAGTAAGAAACTAGTTTTGTTATCAAGTGTACAAGTCTGTAAGTCTGTTGATCAGGAGGGGTCATATAAAGTTCGTCCACTTAAATTCCTTATACTAAATTTAAATTCAGAAACAAAACCTTTGTTTAGTGCAAGTTATTTTTTTCCGTCCACAAATGATACTCAGAATGACAAAATCAGGAGTTAAACCTCATACATAGGAAGGATGTGACTTGTTTATTACCTTTTACAACAGCCTCTAAGTGGGACTTTAGTATTATCGTTAGTGGGATGATACTACTGGGAAAAGTTGGTAGTGGGTGGATGTATAACCTTGGTGATCTTTTCCATGCTTGGTGATTCAGTGATTCTAATAATGAGCATGTATGAGTTTTTATTGCACATCTAAATGTTTTCTTAAGACAGTCCTACAATTGGCTGCCATCCAGCTGGTCATAGGAGCACTCACTCCTTCTTGATGTCAGTCACAGTCTAAAGTGTGTTTGTGGTAGCTTCAACTATTGCAGGTACCTTCCAGGATGGGATGAGCAAAGATGTTACTCACAACTCCAGTTACTATAGCAGGTTTTTAAGGTAGAATTCTTCAATCACTTTCTGTCATGGAAGTATGCCCCAATGAATTGAGTTACTACCCATCAGTTTATTGAGGACCAGATGTGTGCCTTAATATTTTTGTCTGCAGTGGCCCAATACCATGCTCTTCACTTACAGTTACTACTTTTATTAACCACAAGATTTTAGGTTCAAAGCACTTTAGAGCTTTAATTATGAGCTATGATACTGTTGGGCTTGGTACTGTATAGCTGCTCAACTGTGACTCCCACCCAAATAACTTATTATATAGGTGTAACAAGTAGGCAAGTGGATAACATGGAAAGACTGTGAGGCAAATCAGCATAGTAGGAGTAGTGTCAGTGCTTTCCCAAGTTTGTCTGTAGGCAGTGATTTGAAGCAGAATAGTATGTTATCTGTAGAGACCTTTGTAGAAGCCTCTTCCCATACCCTGCTGCAAACACATATGTGCTCCTTTGAAAATCTAGTGGCACTGGTATAAAAGTTTTGTCTGTGTTGGGGATCACTTTTTCCTACTGGATGAGAGCTAACAAAGAACAGCTTTGAGAGTTAGTACAAGTTGGATGTGCTTGATGCAGGTTTCAAGAACTGGAAGGAAATACAGATAAAATGATGAGCTCTTGTAAGTTCTGGTTGCAGGTATCTCAAACACCTTTCAAGTGGATGGATATGAACTAGTTCAGTATGTTTTTGACAGAGGAAAAGTTACTGAATTGAGATATGAGAAGATCAAAGCTTGTAGAGTAGTCATTTCTGTGCAAAACTTACACTTTGAAAGAAGTGGAAAACTAATGAAGACTGTAGGCAAGAACATGGAGAAAAGGTTAGTCTGAAGTAGTCACAGGCTGGGGAAACAAGCCAAATGGATGTGGGATCCTTCACCAGGGTCACAGGTGCCACAGAACCTGATGGGAAAATAAGGAGAGCTGCCGTGGATATGTTATTTTGTGATGGTATCTAAGCATAATTAGATCTGGAGGAAGCAGTGAGCTTTTACTGTGGGCAGAAACAGACAGATACAGAAAAGAGGATATATGTCCAAAGCAGTCTTAACACATAAAGAATCCTTATTACACTGTCAAAATCAAAATCTCATCTCTGACAGATCGCTCCTGCTGAGAAGCAACTAACTCTTGTGACTAATACCACTGAAATCAAGACAAGAGGGACAAAAAAGTAGTCTTCAGAAATGCGAGTCAGTTCAAAATGTAACTTGTTTGTGTATGTAAGGGATCACACCAGGAGGATACAGTATGATGTGCAGCAGTGAGCTGTGTTTATGTGTTGTCTCAGTGACACTGAGCTTCAGGTGGTTCTACACAGTCAGAGTGGAAAATTTAACTGATTTGTCAGTTCTAGTGAAATCTTATCTCCAATCATTTATATTTATGCATTTAAACAGACACCTAGTCTCTGAACTCTCTGAACTCAGTGGTCCTCCTCAAGGATTAAGGTGCTGTTCACTGCAAGTCAGGGCATTGGCAACTCACTCTTTGTTTTCATGTGACTTTTAAAGATTGAATGTGAAGTCAATTGGTGTTTCCAGAAAAACAGGAATAATTGTGAATATACTAGCAGTGTTATAAACGATAATACTAATCTAAACAATATGAAGAATGTGTCTGATCACCAAGTTTTGTTGTTGTTTTTTTTTTCCTTCTCAACATTATTTCTTAAGAAAATTGGCTAAAAAGCGAAAAGAGACATTGAGCAGTACACGGCAGGAAATGACAGTGATGGTGAATTCAATGGATAAAAGCTACACTGAGCAAGGCACCAACTGTGATGAAGCTTTCTCTTTCATGGACACACACAATCTAAATGGGAGATGTAAGTTTTTCCTTTTCTTTTCTTTCTTTCTTTCTTTCTTTTTTCCTTTTTTTTTTTTTCCCCTTTGCTTCTACTGTCCAAAAAAAGAAAAAAAAGAAAAAAGTGCAAATGGCTTTTAAAATATTCCTCATTACTCAGTCATGGAAAATCTATGGGACCCAGAGTCTCCCACTGTGCAGCACATTACAGGGTGTATTTGAATGAGCAAGACAGCCAGACATCAAGAAAAGATTTCTTTAAAAATAATAAGGATAATTGAGCTTCTTTCTGTCCACTTCTTCTTCTGTGGAAGAGCAAATACATTACTGAAACAGCCGTAGTTTTTCCTTTCTCCAATCTCCATTATGTTAAAAATTTTATCTCCCCCATCCTGTCCCAAGTCCTTCAAATGCTCACTTTTCTTTTCTTTTTTTTTTTTTTTTTTTTTTTTTGGTAGAAAATAATATTTTTTAATGTCGTTCCAGTTCAGTTCCAGTTGTCATATTATTTCTAATTCTAGATGATTCTGTTCCTTGTGTGAAGGAAAAATTCGACTGAATTATGAGTTCTGCAGTTTCATAAGAGATGGTCTGAAATCCTTGGTCTTCATGGATATACCTTCAAAATAAATAAAATTTAGGAGGTACATTTTCCAAGTCAGGGTTTAGTCAAGGAACTGCTTCTGCCTGGGGTTGGCAATGACCAGAGACCAAGACTGCAGTAGTTTTTTGTATAACTGTTAAAAAGAATGGGGAAAAAAGTTCACAAAGCATTATAATTTTTTGCAGTTCCTAGGGAATCTCAATTTTTCTTCTATCCCAGTGTTTTTGAACATCATCAGAATTTATCAGAGATTCAATCTTTTTTCAAGTACTAGCAGACTGTAAGGCCCAACTCCCACTCTTTAATATTGTGCTTAAGAACATTGACAAACACTCTGTGAAGTTTATTAAGTGAGACTTCTTTCAGCAGTTTTAGGCTCAGAATTGGCAGTGCTCATTTGCATTTGTGTTGATTTTGAAATTGCTTTGAAATAGATCTTTCAAAATCTGACTTGACTTTTTAGTGAGACTATCCCATTTTAGTTAACAAGATAGCTTGTTTAGTGACGAGATGAAGAGACATGGCTTTCTCTTCTTTCCTCTTGGTGTAGTCTTCCACTGTGTGGTTGAATGGTCTCAACAACCAAAGAAGCTGCAGTTAGTTCCTGTGAGGCCATCCTCTTTTCATGCAAACCACCTTAAACCAATTTGAAATTCTCTTCATGGCCAATATTTTACACCAACTGAGGACCAGAACCTTTACTTCTAACTTTCCATAATAAATGTGGTCACTAGAAGAAATCAGTTTGACAGTCTTTAGGGAAAATCTTTTTGTAAGACCTTGTTCTCAAGAGATTTAATACATTCCTACCTCCTATAAAAGTTTATTGTCCTGGCAGCATTCTGAATCTCACCAGTTTTATTAGCTGCTGCAACCTCGACCTCAGCTGGTGTCTACATCCATTTCCAAAAGAAATCGCTTTGTGTCCTTCTAGTAACTCAGGAGACAAAATCAAAAGAAACTAGTCTCAGATATATTCACTTAGAGGATAAATGATACCTGCCAGCATCAGTTAGCCAGTTTCCAAATAGCTCCCTTTTAACAAGGGCAGGTATCTGTATACCAACAGAAAAATAAAGACAAATCAAAGCTAGCAGAGTCATCCCGGTACTTCTTGTCGAGCAGATCCCGTCTTCCCCAACGCTGCTTTTGTCTCCTAAATTACTGTTAGTTTGCTTAAATGTATCCAGAATATGTTTGTATCTATTTACTCATCTGAGTTAATTTCAGCCGTACAGATAAGCAAAACTGCCACAACTAATGTCTAATTTGAAAAAGCTTTGTTTAAAAACCTTTAGTGAGTCTTTGCATTAGCATCCTCTGTAATATTATGATTAACTCTCTCCTGTTGGATGTATCTGTGCTTACAACAGTAATTCACGTGATCTCTGGATGCCAGGGAACTAACTGAAGTTAATTTTTTTCTTTGCATTTTCCCTTTTACTAATGGCTAAATCATTAAACACCAATGACAGCACTGGTGTACATACAACAGTATATGCAGAATAGTAATAGTATATACAGAAAGCCATTCTTAAAGAGCAATATTCAGAGCATAAATACAATCTGTGTATTATCCCTCTTCCTGAACAAATTGAAAAAGACAGAGAAAAATGAACTGTAGCAGAATGTTTACCTACAGTATTTACTGTAATATTAAGTAAACTTACTAATGATCAAAGCTTCTGTCAAAAGCACCTGCTGTCGCTGTGATGTCTTTATTGAAGCACCAGTATTCAGTCTAGTCCTGTGATTTAAGAAGTATATTTGTCATCTCTGATCAAAATGCTTTATCTGACGATATTTCTTTCTAGGGAATTGATCAAATTCTGTAAGTCATTCATTTTGTTTGCTAGACGCACCTGCTTTTCCCTGGGTCCTGATTACGGTGTGACAAGCACAACAGAAAACCAAATCAAGCCCACGTGCCATGTCACCATGTCACTCAGCTTAAATAGCTGCATAGCACTCTGCTGTCTCTAACTAGCCTCGTTTCTTTTTGCAGCTGTATCTTCACCATCTTCATTTACAATGAAAACTAATACACTGAGCACAACAGTGCCTAACTCTTATTACCCAGGTAACCTATTTTTTTTTTCTTGGCTTCAACCCTATGTAAACTTTTTCATTACAAAAGTGTATGTAATTATGTTATTATACTTCTTGCCGTGGAAGTTTAATTCGTATTCCATGTAACCAGTTGCTTACAGTAGCTTTCTGAAAGAAAACTCGGGAACATTTATCAATCATTTACTGTTCTCTCTCTTTTTACCTTTTCTGCATTGACCTGCTTATGATGTATGACAGATCCATTTGTGCCAACTGCAATTTTAGGTGAGAACATTTCCCTTTATCAAAGTTATTGCTGAAGTAATTTAGAAAGTCACAGACAAAATTACACAGAAAGCTGTAGTTTTATGCTCAAGGGAGGGGGGGTAGGCTTGTCTACACTATAAGTGCTAACGACAGTTATCAGGCTTGATTTCTACTGTCACAGTGCAAGTCAGGGGAGAAAAAAGAGAAATAATTTTAAGGAGTGGATTTGTGAGGAAATGTTTATGCATGTATTTGGAGTGATACAAAAGAATTTGATTATCATAGCAATTGTAATAGTTTCCCTCATTTTTTCCTTTTTTTTTTTTTTCTTTTTTTTCCTCAGAACTGAAGATGTCACTTTTTAAAAACAACTTTTTTTCTTAATTAGGCTATTCATGTTGTCAAAAATCAGACAAAATAGGGTTTTGGCCATCCACCAGCTATCATTTCTTATCATAATGCCATAGTTTCTGACATGATTATCAAAGTGAAGCTTCAGAGGAGAGCTGGTATTTTGAACAGCAAAATGATAACATGACACTTACAGTAATACAGTTTATTGTGCATCGGGTGTCACAGGAATAAAATAAAATGGTAGAACTACATTTTAAAAACATACAGTTAAAGTATATAGCATTTCCACAGGGAATTCGGGAAATCCTGTTGCTGTCCAATATCAGAAAGAGAGGGATTTCACACAGTAATAAAGTAGTAAACATGAAATGCCATTGCATTGTCTGTGCTGAACTAACTGACCACATTGTGATTTGTACTTACTTACACTTTCTTCCCATAGTAACTTTAAACTAAACAGGGAAATATTTTGAAGTGATAAATTACAGCAGTTTGCTGTAGCAAGAGTTCAGATTCCACTGTCAAATCTCTCTACTCCTTTTACTGACATTTTCCCCACAAATATCTTTCTTCTGCTCCTTTTTCTTCAAATGACTGTAAAAAAATAAAGACCTCCTAACTGATGATTCCTTCCTTTATAATTCAAGTAAAACAATCTTAAGTAGTATGACGCACAGAGGAATTTTAAGTATAGGAATTTGATCTTTGAAAACTTGTGAAACAAAATTTAGCAAGGTGCATTTCAGTGTCTTAACTTTGAGAAGAAACCAGTGAATACTTATACATTATATAAATTTGGGAGAAGGTAATGGTAGTGACTGTGTTGATGTTATAATCTGCATGCAGATGAAATTTGCAGTGCCTTTTAACTGCCTGAGATGCTAAGATTTTTTTGTGTGTGCTTTAGCATTCATTCAGCACTTCATCCAGTGAATGTTCTGACCTTGTGGTTGGGCAAGGAGAAAGGTGTTATCAGGAGAAAAACTTTGAGATTTCTTGTCTGAATTATTCCGTTTTATTTGCTTTCAGTGGTTTTGGTTGTTTTTCCTTTTGTTTGCAATCCTTTGCAAAAAGTTGTAGTAAAAATATTTGTTAGCTCTTTTTTTTCCCCACAAGAAATAACCTTTTAGTAAACAGTTCAAATATCAGACAAACATACTGGAAGAAAAATAAATTTAAAAAAAATTTTGCTTATATAAGTCTGTAAAATTAGTTTAGTACATATTCTGTGGTCCAATACAGCAGCATGTGATTTCTCATCTCAAAAAACCTTCCAGTTATTTCCATGTAGATAATGAATATTTTTGTGACCTTACCTGTTAGAAGTAGTGTGCCCCGGTGGCGCAGCGGTAGAACTGCCACTTGCAACACCAGAGGGCCCGGGTTCGAATCCCCCCTGTGGCGCAAGGGGTAGAAGTGCTGCTCTGCTACACAGAGGGCTCGAATCCCGTGAGTTGGACTCGATGATCTCTAAGGTCCCTTCCAACTCGCACAATACTATGATACTATGATAAGTATTATGAATGGTGTTGTACTCAAATAGGGTTTATTTCTCAAAAGGTGTTTCTATAGGAGTAATGTTTTACCTGAGGTAAATCAAATTAGCTGTATTCGAATCAGTTGAAGATTATAGCTGTTAACAAGTGCTGTATTTCTGTTGCAACTAACACCCGCTCTTACCACCTGTCAATGTTTAAAGAAGTTATTTTAGGCTGTAGAGTCAATGGTGTAGTTAAAAGAAATGTGACCTCCTTGGTAGATACAGGTATTGCAAATGATTGAGCTCAGTTTTCTCAGTCAGAAACCCCTAGAATGGCTGCAATGCACTTATCATTTCCAGATTTCTGTATAGCACAATTTTCGTCCAATTCATGCATATTAGGAACTCCACCAAATGGAAAGAAAAATATTAATGATAGCTGATGAGGTACTCTTTAAGTGGACAGCAATCTTACTTCTCAGTTTCAGATATGAGGAAATTTTCATATATTTGAGGGAAAACTTTCATGCTCATTCTAATAACTGGAAAGAACACTTGAGAGCTCAATTAAAGCTTTACATGACAGACGTTAAATTTACATGAGTGTAGGTCATGTTTGTCATGTTTCAGTTGCATGTATTACTGAAACTGGAGAAATAAATGAGTGCTGTCCCAGAGAAGATAGTGTGCTGGGTTTGCAGATGCAGATGTCATAAGTTCATATAATAAGTTCATATAATAAGTTCAAATAAATATATTCGTTAAGTGTTGTATGACTCTATGGGAATCAGTAAGTGGGAAGTAGAATAACTGAAATTGTATGAGATCTTAAGCAAAAGAGACAGACTTCCCATTCTGTATGAACTTGTCGTCTGGAAAAGCTCACCCTTCCAGAGAGTAGAAATGCTGAAAAGCTCATGCTAGTGCTCAAAGGCAAACCAAAAAACTGTAATATTTGTGGCTTCATAATATATAAGCCAAGGAATATAAGTGCTTTCTTTAAAGCAACTTAAAACATTAGTCCTCAAGAAAGAAAAATTGAATTAATGTAACTATGAGAAATAAAGAGATGTAGAGAAGAAAATTAAAACAAAGGAGGTTGTGGAAAATGAACTAATAAGGATGAAACTGCAGCTTTCTTAGTACAAGAATCTGATGTCTGGTACCTTTGCATTCATTCTAGTTATTAACAGTTTGGGTTACAAGGACTTCCCTAATTTGGAGAGGAAAAAATAATGATAATTTAAAAAAGCAAAATTATCTAATCTGCTTCTAAAAAGGAAATAAGCCACCCAAAAATCATGTTCGTACACTTTCTTTTGTTTTTTGTGTCTTAGCCACTTTGTAGTTTTCAGGTGCCATTTCAGCAGCAACATACTGTACCTACACTTGTATACCACGTTTCATGCCATGCATCCCAAGGTGCTTTGCAGTAGTTTTATCACACATTAGACAGAAGTTGTCAGATTTTCTCACTAAATGACGAGTCTGTTTTCCTCTAGATTGATTCAGGTTAGCAAACCAGCATGAAAAGTAGTGCACATTCTCATGCCCATAAATTGTTCTCCGCTTGGTTTAGATATAAATGCACCTTCCATACTGACTGTATGAGGACCAGATTTCATACGTCTTGTTATCACTGTGAACTGACAAACTCTGAAATCGTTCCTGAAATATGATTCACTGAACTCTGTGGCCTTAACACCTATTTCCAGTGATATAATTATGACCAAAATCTCACCTTTAATGAGATGTGGTAGTATTTTTAGAATGCGGAAGAGAATCTGGGACCTTTTCATGCAGAAAATATGAGTAATTTTCAGCTATGGTGTATTTAATTTGTGAATGTGGCAATATATTTTTAGCTCTTCCCTATCATTCATTGAGTTTTACAGAAGTTTTTTTACATGTATATCTAGAAATATGTTTTATTTGTAAACCTCTTGCTGTGGTTACTGTGCAGCCAATGAGGAGTACTTTGGGCAAGTCAAAGCCCTACATCTACAATTGAATTTAAAAATCAGGAACTCTTTGAGATATGTAAAATTATTACTTGGGGAGCAGTAAAATGTATTTTTTAGTGACATTTTGGCCTCAGAATTTGAGGGTTTTTTTCTTCTCAAGTCTTTACTAGTCTTAAGAACTCCCATCTAAATAGGAAGAAACTGACTTGCTTCCTTAGGTAGAGAGCACATTCACATCTGCTTTTATTGCAAAGTATACGTTTTGATCTCAGTTATATCTTTGGGAACTGACTCACAGTAAGATAGCTTTGTGTTAGTGCTGTTGATTTATACAGTGAAACTGAGATCAGAATCTGACTCATTTAGGCAATCACACTGTAAAGACTAAATTACAAACATAAAATTACCTGTAATTATTAATGTAGTACTGTTGCTTATGCCCTGTTTCCTTTTTCTCCTCCTCTTTTTTTCTCCTGATATGTATCTTCTTAAAAGTGCCAATCAATGGTAAGTCGCCCATTTGCCCCACGGAAGAGATGTGGAGGGTTGGGAGAATATGTGTTCCATCCAAATTTTAACCAGCCCACTGGGTTATCCTGTTTGTTGGCCTGCATGTCAGTTGACACATAACATTTCATGCCTAATGTGATGGCTCATGATATACTGTGGTCCTAAAGCATGTTCAGTAGCCAGTCAAGACATTTTTCCTGATCAGATGATCCTTTGCATCTGTCCTCTTGTACTCTGTCTCCAAACGTTGTATCAGATCTACATTTCCATTGCAGTCCTAGCTTGATGAAACCATAAGCCATTTTGTGCATCCTTTTATTTTGCTCACTCCAAACATTTGCTCTAAATTTGTAGTGTAAAATATTGCAGTTAACTAATCTAAGAAGTCTGCAAGTCCTGTTTTATTCTATAGGACTTGTTGAAGTTTCAGAATGAAACTTCTGTGCAGCTTAGAACCAAATGCCTAATTTAAAACTCAATTATAATCAGCTAGTGTTATTTAAAGCAATATTATAGTTCGGACTGCGATGCAATGCTTCCATTGTAGAACCATGGAATTTGCCTCATTCCAATCAGTCTTGCAGTTTCCCTGTGTAAACTGTTCCATGGATTTACTGTTCTTCTGGCACACAGCCTTCATAGACAGAAGCAATGTTGATGATGTCAGATTTCTGCCATTCCTCTAGAAATCTGTGTGATTTGTATTTTTGTTTATAAGTAAAAATGAACCGGTACATAATGAGGTACTCTTTTCCTAGATGAAACCCATACGATGGGCAGTGACACAAGCAGCCTGGTCCAATCCCATACCTACAAGAAGCGAGATCCAGCAGATGTGCCCTACCAGACCGGACAGCTTCATCCAGCCATCCGTGTAGCTGACTTGCTGCAGCACATCACCCAAATGAAGTGTGCAGAAGGCTATGGATTTAAAGAGGAGTATGAAGTAAGTGTCAGCTGTAATGATGTGATTATTATGTCTTCTGTCCTGTTGGCTTTATCTGTCTGCTACCTGTAACACAGAATGGAAGAAATAATTACTCGACCCAGTAAGTCAGGTGCTACGCGATGGGAGGTATTGAATGGAAAGGATCACCTCCATAGTAAGAAAAGTTTTGGTAGTAACAAGGCTGGAATGAAGAGTGAGAAGCAAAACCTTTCTTGGAAATCTCTGTCTAATTTCACTTGCAGAAATACGTATATTGAAAAAGCAGCTCCACTAGCACTCTCCTGGAACTTACGTTATTTTTCTTTTACTATTGACTAAACAGACTTGCCCTGTAACACGATATTAGTGGGGAAATCAAGTTCTACAAGCAATATTTTTCATGTTAATCATGAAAGGCATTCATTATTGCAAGGATGTGCTCACATATTCAGAGAGGTCCATAAGGCTATAAAATGTATTCTGTGCTGTATGAATTTTTTCTCACTTTGTGGAGGCTATTTCTAATCTTCATTGTTTTTCATATGAACTTATAGACTCTCTTTTTGCTGTTTGTTTGTTTGTTTCATTCAGCATCTCTTTCTTCCTTTCATGCTATAGTGACCTGTTTCTCACTGTTATCCCCTTAGTGTTAAAAGTCACAACCACTATGTCCTGGCAAAGAATAGAGGAATACAACATCATGGCACTGCAGACTGTATCTTACTTGTGAGATAAGTCTGTCTAACTAGGTAGAAAAAAAAAAATAGCAAAACACAAGCAAAACTTGCTCTTATGCCCAAAACTATAGGTAATATTATACATGCCTTCGAAAATTTGTTTATGATGTAGAGCCTTGAGGAACATGTTGCCCCTCATCCAAATCATATAGCTGAACCAATGGCAACATCTCAGCCTGGGTTGGCTGTCTAACATAGTATCATCGTATCATAGTATCGTGCGAGTTGGAAGGGACCTTAGAGATCATCGAGTCCAACTCCTGGGATTCGAGCCCTTCTGTGTAGCAGAGCAGCATTTCTGCCACTTGTGCCACAGGGGGGATTCGAACCCCGGGCCTCTGGTATTGCAAGCAGCAATTCATGAGAGCCTTTGAAATCTGCTAGGTCCAATATTTCAATATCTAGAACAAACAAATGAATGCCCTTTCTCCTCTTTTCTTTGTCTTTTAGCTCAGAGCTCAGGGAATTTATTAATGTAGATGAATCTCATGTGGTATTACAGGATGGTTACAGCAAGTAGAGTTTCCCACAGTGAATTTTAATCCAAAAAACAAGTAGCATAAAAATATTACTTTGCAAAGGAAAAATATATATGATTGACCCACAGGATTAGACTACAGATTTCCAAAATTACTGTAGGAGTGTGTGAGAATTTGTGAAATAATTTTCCATTGCTGAGGTAGGAAGGTACACTGCATAAAAATTCGCTGCGTCTGATATGTGACATATTTAAAGCTATCAACTTGAAACACTCCGATACCGTTTAATACTTTATATGGACATGGACTGTGACCTAAGATGATGTGCTCAGACTAAAAAATAATAATTGTTCCCTGTTCTGTGGCCTAGAAAACAAATTGTGATTGCCAGCAGCCCACCCTCCTGTTTTCAGGGGCAGGTTGTACATGACGGAGACTGTATCTACCTCCATGCATAGTAGTGTTCATCTATCTAATGGAGCCCCCGTTCAAATTGCACTGCATCTCCAACCCAATATAGAGTCCTAAATTTCCTTTCCTTGGGAAGTAGGATGTGAGAAATCAGGGGAACATTTGTAAATGGGTTCTGGTGTCATGTTATTCCAGTGTAGCAAGTAAGAAGCAGAGTGATCCAAATGCAATTTTAACTGTCTTCTCAAAGTAGAAGCCAGCAAAAAAGATCCCTTCTCATTCTTTGATCTGATAGAAATAGAAGGGAAAACAACCAGCAGAAACCATTTAAATTGCTTCCATCCTGCAGGGCATAGGGCAAGTAACAGTTCGTCTTTTGGTCATGCACAGGTGTGTTCTGCTCTAGCGGCTCAATGTACCATGCTTAAGTTTTTGAAGGTAGGAATTCATGTATTCACTCTTGCAGGTCCTTCACTACAAAGAGATCACTAGTACATTGCTTACCTTTTATTAGCATGCTTTTTGCAAGAAATAGTGTTTTAGGGAGTTTGTTGTGCTTTGTCATGACAGCTGTATGATATAAAAGTTGCTTAAATATGTAATTGTTTAAACTGGTGTTTGTAACGTTAACTTTCAAAGCCTGTGCTTCAGGCCCTTTCCAAAGTCAACGACGATAAGATTTTTATTTTTTTTTTCCTTCAAATGTAGAAAACAATTAATTCCCAGAAGGAGCTAATCACTTGTCAACTTTCATTTGTGCAGCTGACTTAAGCAAGTTTGTTCCTTTGAGCTTTTTATGACACCGTTATTTTAAAATGATGGAATTTTATTCTTGTCTGTGGAAAAGATTTGCTCATCAGCCAAAACCCTTTGTACCAGCATTAAGCCTAGAGGAAAGCTACAATTAATTTATATTAAAAAAGAAGACTGTAAAATGGAATTTATAATGCAACCAACGACATGGCTTTTTAACTACAACAGATCAAACGATACTACAAAGAAACAGTTTCCAGGAAAATCACTTCTATTACTAAGCTTACCAAGCTGAGGAATGGCGTCCCATTACAGACAATAGGTGTAGTCATGACTAATGACAGCAGATGCAATACATTTGAGTGCAGTGTATAAGTAAAGGGAGACTTAAGATATCACTGCATCTGAAAAAGTCTTCTTTGTATGGGGAAATTTTCTACAACCAGCGTGAACTATAACAAACTATATATTTCAGGGTTTTTTTCCACCGGCCTACTGTGGTATTGCTTTTTATTTTTGTCCATGTGCATTGAAAAAAATGCTCAATCTGTCGTAGCACTGCTAAGATTGAGAATCAATTTGTTTATGCTGCTGTCAAACTGATACTGTCCTCTTTGCAAGGTTGAACTAGGCAGTGGAAGAACTTTTTTCCTTATAAGTTATCAGAAGGATAACCGTCCAAATGAAAAGGAAGAAATGGTTTGGCAGGGGATTTGTTTTGAATGAAGTCTCATACATGATTTTTGCTCTAACAAGACAGTAGGATTATATATTCTCAGCAGGGAAAGAGTTTGGTTCAGGAGAAATTCACACAGGATTCGCTCTGAAAATAAATCTGTTGAAGTGAACAGAAAGTGAAGTAGCACATTACCCATTAGCGGCACTTCAGAGGAGTGAAAGGATACGATGCACTTGCTGTCATGCATAGTTATAAGTGCTTTAAAATAAAATTTCATAATTAGGACCACAATTCACAATAATTGGGGCAGTAGTTCACAATCCAAGTAATTTTAAGTCCTCTTGGCTTCATATGTGAGTTTTTGGAGTAATGTAACTGACACAAAGAATGAAGGTTGAAAAATCATCTTTAGTAATGGCAGGATGGTGCTTGATCGCTTCTGCTCCACTCTGCGATGTGATGGCCCAGTTGAGATGCTGACTACCCACAGGTGCCATGTACAGGGCCTCAAGAGGGCACAGCACTTGGCAGGATTATGCCCTTCTGTGTGGAGCAGAGGTATTTTGGCTCTCATTGCCGACAAGGTTTTGCTGGAGTATTAGTAGGGAAGCATCCTGGCTTTGCTCCTGCCATGGTGTGTGTGTGAGGATAGAATGAGGCCCTGAGCTTTGGGTGCAGCAGTGCAGCTTTGGATCTGGTGTGTAGCTGTGTCTGCTGAGCAGCAGCAAAGACAGACATGTCCTCAGCAGTGCATTGGTAGCAAATTCATGGCCATTTAGCCAGGTGTTTCTCAGGTGTGAAAATAGCATGGTTACATTACTGTAAGCTAAGGACTCAAACACAGACCTTCATTTACGGCCTGGTGGAGTGTTAATGATTGGAAAGGATTGCACAGAAATCCTTAAACTCTGGGAAATTTCCACACAGCTAGTCTGCAGTAGAGCTTTATATCCTTTCTATCCCCTGCCATACCCTTAAGAAAGGAAAGGTTTTGGCTTGGTTCCAGCAGCATTAGATTGACAGAATAACATTGGCCTGATTTCACAGAACCTCCCCCCCAGCACCCCCGCTCTCTCCCACTTCCCCCACCAAACTGTGCATTATTTTAGCTTATCCCAGCTTCCAAAGCATGAGAGCTTGCACTAATGATGGAGAAGACACATTGCTTATCTCCTTTCTGTGTTACAGAAGCTATACAAATAGGATAAAAGGATTAAAGTGGTCTCTACATTTCGCCACCTTTTTCCCTTACACTTGCCACCTTTTCAGACTTCCTAATTTCACAGGGCCTTACACTGTGTCTTTTCACAAAGATCAATATCTGTTAAAAGGCCTTGAACACACTGCTGCAAAGGAGCGAGTTCATGTCCTTCCTAAGGAGGAGACGAAGTAGGCTTCTCTAGGCCAGCGCAGCTTAGCACAGCTAGGATGGAAACAGAAAAAATTATCAAGCTTATTGTTTTAAGTAAGTTTCATTGTAGACTCTATTTTTGGCTCTTTCAATCAACAAAACATTTTACCTGTTTAGTGTGAATTGTTTCTTTGCCAAATAAGCCTCTGTTGACATAAGACAGTCTCAAATAGATTTCAGAGTGTCTACACAACAGCTTGGACTGGTTTAGCCGAATTGATTTAAAAACACACCCTTAATTAAACTGGTGCAACACTGTGTAGATAAAGCCTTACAAAATCAATTCCACGTTATGTTCCATGACAGGGACTTCTGAGCTTCCATTATCTCAGAAACAGAGGTTCCTTTGAAAAGTCAGGGTTTGCAGAGGGTATCCTTCTCAGATCAGCCTCATTTACTGTCACTAACAGCACTGTAACAGACTTTTTAAAAAGTTTCTCTGTATAGCATTAACTTTAAAGTATTTCCCTCTGATGTATCTCTTCCCTTCCTTCTCTTCCTTTCCTGAAGCACATTCCCTTTCTGAAGGATTTGTGGCTGTTCACCTGTTTCACTCAGGAAGCAATTTTAAACTAATATCATTAAGGCTACACTGCTCCTAATATGATGGAGTTACATGCCGTCAAGACATTGTACTGATTATGCTGCTTTTATACTGCATGGTCTCCATCCACTCTGAGGGGTTGCACCAATGTATCTGTATTAATCTCTAAATCACTGCACTTAAACAGACAGATACTGATGTGAATACAGGCTCAGAGGGCCTTTCAAGGTCAGGGACATGAAATGTATTATCTAATGTATGTTAACCAATTCATTTTATTTTAGCACTTCTTAACACCTATTATAGATTAGTAGCAGTATTTTGAAATAGGTTCCCTGGTTGTGGTTGCTGTTTAGTTATACCTTGGGGAATCGTGGTCAAAGGTGATGATGAAAAATGGATAATTTGAAGAGGATTTGGAGGTGAGTGGTGAGAATAATGGAGGGTAGAAGCAAAACATGTGCATTGAAAGGGAACTTCAAAGGCACATAGGTAGATATGCTGTCTGTCAGTGAAAAAAGAGAGTTTTTTGCCCTGTGTACTGTTGGCCTGTGAAATACCTGCAGCAGAAAACAGCTTTAAGAAACAAAACAAGAAAAACAAACTCTCTTAAAACAGCATAAATACAAATCCTGGGCTTTAGGGGCAGAAAATATTGCAGGCAAGGAGTTTTTTGTGAGGAAGTTCACCCCGTAGTTACCCACTTAAGGCTTTGCTTTCTCCAAACCACCATTATACAAGTGTCTGACCTAGGACAGAAATCTGGTAGATTTTCATTTTGCTTCTGTTGTGCAAATACAAGGCAGACCAGAATCTTGTCACCTCAACCAACTCCTCCAGCACAGCTTTTCTTTCTCTTGGTTCCAGCTGTAAGACAAAGGTAATGCCACATAAACCTTCTAAGTCCTGTGCTCTGGGACCCTGAAACTGAAACTTCATGAATAGCGGGAGAAATAAAGAGTTTTGTTGATGTCAGGTTGATATAACTGCCGATAGGACCCAGCTGGTACTGCTTTTTCTACATTTGTTCTTTATGCCTGCAACTGACATGTCTCACCTCCAGTCTGTACATTTTTATCGTGCTTTTTGCCTGATTTTCTTTGATATTCTGTAGCACCTGCTGAGGCAGTCAATACCACAATCAGTGCAGGTTATTTTCTATCCTGCAAGACACAAATTAGAAAGAAAGCAAAAAGACTCTGGAACCTCAGGAGGGAATGAGGGCATTAGTACATGGTTTAAATACATGAAGGGCAACATATGTGTCCTCTAGAACTGAGAGAAAGATAATTGTTTTTCTTTCTTTTTTTCTCTTTTTGTTTCTGTAGCAATGAGAAAATTCATTGGAATTGGAAACAGTTGGATTGGAAACAATAGAGAAATCGAAACATAAGTAAAATAGTGGGAATTTGTTGTGTGGAAACAGTGTAGAAAACTATTGGAAATGCTCCTTTGTAGTGATTCTTGCTATTATTTTTTGTGAAATGGCATAGATAATTAGATAGAGCTGGAAAAAATCACCTTAATATTCGTTTGTATCTTTAATCTTTAATACTGGGAAGTTGCAATGGTTTGATTATTTGCATCATAAATGTTCTATTCCGTACACAATGGATAACCACTGCTTAAGTCAGTAAAAAGGTTTATATGTGAGTTAGATATTCCTTTTTCCTTTATCAAAGGACTGTGTTCAGAATACCCCAGCTTCATCAGATTACCATGGGGTCTGCAACAGCCTTCCACAAGTCCCAGGTAATGTGTCCCTATGTGGGTTTATCCCAGACTCGTGGATGCTGGAAGACTCAGCACTGAGGAGATCATGTCTCAGGAGTTCAAAAGGAATGATAGAACCAAGCAGCTGACATGTCCTCAAACAGTGTTTTGGTTTGTAATTACTAAGTTACTTCAGATCAATACCAAAATGAAGTCATTCCAACCCAGAAACTACATTTGCTAATAAATAACATGCATAATTAACGATGCAAACTACCAATGCATGCAGTATCCCTTTAATTCTTTAGTAAGGGTTGCTTCAGTTGTTGATCACACAGCAGGTGGTGACACACTGGAACAGGTTGCCCAAGGAGGTTGTGGATGCCCCATCCTTGGAGGCATTCAAGGCCAGGCTGGATGTGGCACTGGGCATTTATTTTACTACACGTGTTCTGCTGGTTTCATACAATTCTGAATCTATCCTTCATAGCTGATAATTTTTGTTCTTAACAGGCTTTTAATGTATGAAAGATGCTGTCTGTCACAGTACTTAATCTCATTCACATAGCATTGCCTTCCTGTCCTATGCTGCAGTGACTGCCCAGAGATTGAGGTACCCCAGGCATTTCTAAATCTCCTTGTTTCCTTCTCCTGCTCTTCCTAAATGCCTTCTCCAGTTCTTCCTAAATGCCTTCTCCTCCAATTTAAATAGATGAGCATATATATGCAGAGGCAGCTTTCTAGTTTGTTTTTGTTAAAGCAGGTTTAATTAAAAAGTATTCTTACCACAGATTATAGATTTAGTCAGGTCATGATTTCATTACAAAGGCTTAGGGTTTTTATGTTTGAATAATAGAATTGTGGAGGTATGTATGCTATGCCCCCCCATACCCATTCTATAACCCTAGGATTACTTTCAGTACAGTGTAGTCAGCTGTTTGGTCATGCTGTGGCATGGCTGGTACTGATCAGTCTGAGTTAAGTGGGTGTCAAGCTCTTGTTTTCCTCTCCTTGATACCCCAAACATTCTGAACTGTATTATATGAACTTAGCGTAACAGGAATAAGGATATCTAATTCAGCCCAGTATTTCAAGTTGAGGCTGTGTCCCAGGGAATGCCTGGTAACTTTTGAGTTCATCTGTCAAAAAGTGTCTCTTGGAACAGGTGACTGGTAACTGAATGCAACTTAGTTTTATGTAGATTTAGAAAGGTTGTTTTGCTTTGCTTTGCTTTTTTTCCCTCCATCTTCGGTCCAATTGCCACAGTGATATTCAAAATTCATTCTAATTTTGCACCCCTTTTATTTGACTCCCTCCTCAGGATCCTTTATTCCCTCGAGGCACTGCAAAATCTTGCTCAGTTTCTTCTGGAAGGATTTGTAGGCACTTGTAATGCCAAATTGGAACAATAAAAGAAATAGCTTCCAAGTATCACTGATTGTTGTCAACTTGGCGGCAAGCAGAACTTTTGAAGTCCAGTATCCACATCTGATAACTCCGAGTAATTAACACAGAGGTTATGCATTCTTTTTAATGGAAACAGTCAGCCTTTTCCCTCGTACTGCTTCCTTGTATGTTTTGCATGTAGGCACATGCCTTTTCTCTTAGTAACCAACAGCCACATATTGTTCCGCTGTTTTAGCATGTGGAATCTGTTGCACCGTTATTCTCCAGCCTGCCCAGTCTTCTTCCCCTTTGGCAGCCACAGGTTGGGAAACAGTCAAGCTGCATTAAGCAGATTTCTCTGAGTGTGTTTTACTCTGTCTGTCTGTTAGGCAAGTCATTTTTGCAGCATAATCTTGCTACTGTGTTTTTGATACAATCACGTCTATGCTGTGTAGCTTTTGAAATTAGGATTTTGTTTCCGATTTAGTCAATCTGTGTGCCATTATGGGTTATTGAACACCACGGTAGGAAACTAAATGAGGCCACTGAGCTTCATTTCACTCATAAGATAAGTTTCCAGAGGGAAATCTGCCAGAGCAGCCATAGCACTCACATTTCTGAGGTGATAGGTTAAACTTTCTAAATGCTTGTGACAAGCACAATTCAAAAGAAATAAAAGTTTTTGAAGCTATATACTGCATATTTGCACCAGGCTGACTTATTAATTATTCAGATAAGGCATTGAATATTTGATCAGAATCTGTAATCCCTTCTTCAGTTAACATATTATTTACTTTTGAAAATTGCTGACGTACCATACTTTTCCCACTGGACAGGCAAAAATGAATTGGTCCAATTTATGTGCTCAGAATAATATATTGTGCTTTAATGTTAAGGATATTATTCATTATCTCCTATTCATATAAGCTTCCTTGCCTCCTTCATATTTTATTAGTGCCCTTTAAAAAGACATAAAAAAATCAGTCATGTAGTTATTCCATTTTAAATTATGCAAATGATGTTAAAAGCAATTATAATCTATTCTTTTATTAATTATAAATACACCCTATGTGTTTTCTACGGACTGTATTTTATTCACTGCAAATAATTATGCATTTTAGTCTATTTCTGGTTTCACAACTAGATCATTATTATTGGATGTTTGTAAAGCGAGAGGAATACTTTTCAAATCAAGTTAGCATAATTTAGCTATTAGGAGTTTTAATTCAGCATCAGTTTATCCACAACGTACCTAATATATGCATAATTTTCTATAATGTATTTGTTTTAAATAAGTTAAAATAGCCATCACGAATCTTTTAGGAAATGAAAAACTATATTCTGTGTAACCCCTTGGCTCCGTGTACCTTCTAAAGAAGTTTACTGTCTGCAGCACAAGATTTTTTGCCTTAAAAGTTTCCTGCAGTGTTTCAGGAATTGTCCTGTTAATGGAAAAAATGATTGGCATTTTCCAGCAGGAAGGAATTTTTGGTTACAACATGCTGTTTGGATGGTCACGGGAAAATCTGTGGGAAATGATAAGTCTACTGCAATTGTGGTGGGACGTAGTTGGGCATCCAGGCAGGTTATCAAAGCCTCCTTCCACCCTACTGGTTCCCTGCCAGCATCTCTGTCCATATCCTGCATGCTTCAGTGCGATAGCTGCTCCCCCAGGCGCTCATCAGGGCACAAGCTGGGCAGTGCCAGTGCATGGGCTGTTGCTGGATACTGCTGTTCTCCATCTGTTTGGCTTTGTCTCTGCCTTACTAATAAGCGGGTAGGAAGCCCTGGGTCCTCAGCCATTCATCTGAGAGGTCCTGGCTTGTCAGCCTGCCCTGAGGAGATGCAAGAAAGGAAGAAAGATGAGCAAGGCAGCTATGGAACAAAACTGGCTCCTGATCCAAAGCTGGTGAGAAAAGTGGTGCATTCATGGAAATAAGGCAGCTCAGGAGGTGGGCAGAAGGAAGAGCAGGCTGGCTTTGGGGACTTGCTAAATACTGTCAATGAGAGATTCAGTATTTCTGAGATGATACAATGGCAGGATCAGGCATGTAGATTTGTTGGAATTGGTGGGTTTGCAGCTTGATTCGGGACTGATGAAAATTCCTGGCATTGTCACTTCTTCACAAGACAGAAAAAGGATGTTTTTAGTCTTATAGCATGATTTGGAGCCCAAGGCAAGGGAGGACATTAAGGATGAGCTTAGGTTCAGGTAGGTTTCAAACATATGTAAAGGACAGGCTCAATATACGTTCCTTTCTGTTCTGTATTTTACCATTCACCTAAATGGAAGCAACACTAGGGTTTTTGTATACGCAGGCATCAGACAACTAATGGTTTGGACATGTTAATGCTGTAGTGACAAAACCTGAATGTCTGTCCACCAAGACAGTGCACTTTCTTCCCCATAAGACCTCAAAAAGATTTATGATTGAGAGTGCTGTGCTTTGTTATATGGAAGAAATGGGTGCCTTGTGTTTATATAGGGTTAAAATGTGTCTACCTAACTGAGCCTAGTTATTACCTATCTACCTTTCAGATGCCTAGGCAGTTATCATTCTTAGCATGTAACAGTAGAGAACCGTATTATATGTAAGAAGGCTATCTGAATCTTCATGAGACAAGCCATCTCCACTTGTATACTACATACCAAAGGGATAAGGACCTTCCTTGATGAGCAGGATGTGTTCAAAAGCAGGCATAGCTGTGACTGCCTTTGCTAACAGAGGTAGCTTGCAGAGGAGGGGGTATTATAAACTGTACTCTTTTTTAGAGGGATTATAGGTTTTTTGTCTTTATCTTACCCAAACAGGAACAGGTTTCCTTTCTGAATGCCTCCCAGTGCTTGCTCTGGGCTGCTAGAGTCTCAGTGAAGTGTTGGTTCCTGAAATAATCATAAAGTTGGAGCATGTGATTAGTCTGGGTGAAGGTAATGGGAATACTTTACCTTTGATGCTTAAATACTTGGCTGTATTGCAGAACTCTTAGAGTTCTGAAGTGAGAAAATACTACCATTCCAATTGTTTACAGTAAATGCCCACACATGAATGATATTTGTGGTTTTGTAAACCAAGAGTTATAATAAAGCAACAGAATTCCTGCTTGACATAACGGAAGTTGAAAGGGTAGGATCAGATTTTGTGCCTTCTGCTCAGGGAAGAATGTTAAAAGCAACCCTTATGAACAGTTAGGAAAGAAACAAGGTGACATAAAGAGATGGGAAGGGCTTGCAGTGCAAAGCTCTTTTTACATTTGTCTTGTCCTTCCAAGATCCTCTGAATCTGAGCAAGACTGTCGAGCTGAGGCATGTGCTTTTTAATCTCGAGAAAGACTGCACACAACAGTTCTTCAGTCTATTATGATACCAGCATTGCTCTTCCAGGTGCTGTCAGCCTTTTACTCATTGCTAGAACAGTTTAGCATGATGTTTGCATGAAGGATATTTCAGCTCATTGTCCTCTGTGTTAGGATGTGATATCAGCTGTGCTTTTGTTCAGTTAGGTTGGATTTTTATCTGTGCCTGTTTCCATTTGTCATTGGACAAAATGACTACAGAAAAACTAAGTATTTTTAGTTTGTAGTTTTGCTTATTCACCTTGTTCACGCTTCAGCTTCTGCTTTTATGCTGTGTGTAACACTGTCAGTATGCAGCTTCTGTAAGGTTGGCATAATAAACTGCAAAGATTCTGTGAGTGAGGAAAGTGGCACAGAGCCACTTTATCAGCTCCAGTACCAAGTCTCTATCTTGTTGCCAGGATAGTGAAATATCACTCATTCCTGGCTGCTCTAATACCCCCTCGGGATATTCTGAGAGGTGCCAGAGATCAGTGTTACATCTGCAATACTAACAACAATTATTCACGATTTCTTATAATGCAGGAAATCGGGAGCGCCCAACAAGGCGATTAAGCAGCAGGTCTAAGGTGAACAAAAGGAAATATTTTTCACACAGTGTATAATTGCACGGTGGAGCTCATTGCCTCAAGTTGCTGTGAAGCCAAAATTATAAATGAGTTCAAAAATGGGCTAGACAAATTCATTGTTAAACACAATGACTGTATGCAGTCTCTGGCTGAGAAAGAGATTGCTCAGGAAAACCATTGATTGCTAGAAGTTAAGAGGGTACCGTGGGGAAAGTCTCACTCTCTGTTTGCTCTTTTCTTCATCCTTTTTTTTTGTAAACATCTGCTACCAGTCTGTTGCAGAAAAAGCAATGGCATGTGTGGACCTCTGGTTTGACCTAGTAGAGCTGTTAACACCTACAAAGAAGAAGAACATAAATCAGTGATACTGCATAAGCAAAGCAAACAGTGTGAAATGGCTATTTTTAATTTTTTAACATACTATTAGTAAACATTATTGCCCTAACATCACTCTGCATTGCAAAGAACACAAAGTTCGGTAAGTTAGCCAGCTTACCCATTAGTTCTTCACTTCAGCAACTGTCCTGATCCACTGTCCTGCTTTTGGACTTTGAAATGTAGGACAATGATGCTGTAAGGAAAAGAGGGAAAAAAAAGACATTCACTTGTAAAAGAGATTTTATTTAAAAAGCACATAGCTCCAGTCCTGAAGCCTAATCTTGAACCTTTATTCTTAGCGGTGCTTTATTCCACAAAGACCTTTGTTTACATCAATTAGGCACTTTCAAGTAAGCAACGTTACTTACAGTGCATAAAGGTACGCAAGTTAAACTGTTCTAGAAAGTGAAGCATCTCTTGCTTATTGGAGAAAAAAATGGGAGAGTCTTACATGATTTTTGGAATTTAACAGATTGAGTTTCCAAAGCACACAAACACATTTGCTTCCATTCTGTAGTGGGACAAACATCTCAACAAACCTAGCATCTTGCTGCTTTATTTTATACACATTTCAGTTTTACCAGAGTTTTTCATTGTCTCTTCTTTTGTATCATCACCAGCTTGAATTTTACATTTCTATGCATACGCTGTAAATCAAGTCTATAGAACCAACAGTAGGTAGAGCATAGAAAACTGCTTGAATCCTAGGAAAAGTCATATAAATTGCTCATGCTTTTTGTGTGTTTAATTGTAGATCTCATTAGAGATTGACATGTTTTCCCTCCATTTGTCAGTTCTTTGCACAGCATTTGTGTTTGTTTTCCTAGTGTTTACTAAGCACATGTATCTCTGCCACACAAAGGAAGATAAAATAGTCCATGCTTTCTGTTGCATTTAGGGCTGCTGTAAGGTTTTAACTGCTTTTTGGATTGATTTTTATTTTTGTGATGAAGACTATCTATGTATTTTTGAGACCTTTTTCAAAACACCATCTTTCTGCCATAAGTGGATCTTTTTCACTGGTTAGGACAGCCTGGTTGAGGAGAAAAAACTTTTCCTGTTGATATACCTAGGAGTATATTTCTCTTTAGCTCAAGCATGTGGGATTGCTTAAATTTCTTACAAGGAATCTGGTTGGATCCTTATAATATAGCCCTGTTCCAGGGGCAAAGAAAAGAATGAAGCCAGTAAATTTTTGTCTAGCTGGATATGGACACAGGGATGCAAGCACTACTTGTGCTTGCTCAGATTCCACCCTGTCTCTCCTGGAGTGCTTCCTTCAATACCAGGAATCTTCCCCACAGATAAACTTGACCTTCTGCCCTATCCTCTACTATTTGTGGAGACTCCTTTACTCACTTGCTGACTGCCAGAAGACGGTAATGTGAGAACATTCATTGTCCCGTAGCTATTGTAGGGATATTTGAGATCACTTATGTAGCATGGAATAGTGATCACAGAACCACTGAATATTCCAAGTTGGAAGGAACTCACAAGGATTATCAAGTCTAACTCCTAGCTACACACAGGACCATGCAAAAATCAGACTATATGTCTGAGAGCATTGTCCAGATGCTTCTTGAACTCTGGCAAGCACAGCGTTGTGACCACACAATACACATTTACAAGGTATGCCACAATTTTTGTTTTTACCTGCTTGGACCAATCTGTCCCTGCCGTGTCTCTGTCACCCGTGTTCTGCAACTGCCAGCTCTTTATCCTGACCATGGTGGACAGGACAGTTTGGGGAAAGTCATCCTCCCTAATGCTGGGAAAAGCAAGGAGCAGGAGGTAGACTACATGCATGCTTTACTCCTTGCAGACAGCTGCACTCTTCGCTTTCCTCCAGAAAGACAGCAGAGTGATTATGTTGATGGAGGGGCAGAGTGTGGAAACTGATGTCAGAAGGAATTTTACTAGGGTGGGGAATTCTGCATCTCTGGGGTTGAGGGAGAATAAGGTTATCTGTTCATGTGTCCTAGTTCCCCAGTTTTGAAGAAAAGCAAGTCCCATGGTCCCTGGAAACCTGAGTAATCCAGAAGGCTAATAATAACATGTTTTTGTTTTGTTTTGTTTTGTTTTTTTATGGTATAACAAAAGATTTGAATGCTGCTACCCATACGACTGCTTTAGAGTGGAGGAGCCATGTGTCAGAGTTCTCAAGGTTACTAGAGCAATAATGGAAAAAAAGCAAAAATAGTCACTGTCTTATTTCATTGGTGGAAAAAAGGGGGGTGGGAGTAGGTATTATAGAAAACACTATTTTTATTGTCACTAATAGGAGCTATATTTTAAAAAGCAGAAAATGCACGTACAAAAAGCAGTGAAGTACCCAACTCACTGTACAGTTCTCTGCATGCATGCCGATGTTTAAGGCTTTTTCAATGGAAAGGAGGAAAGTTATCTTGCGTTACACCAGGATTAATTTGATCTGATGTCAGATCAAATTAATTAAGTCATCCTTTGTTTATATTATCATCCTTCATCATTAATTTATTAAGTCATCCTGCCCCTTTACTAAGTCATCCTGCTGTACTCGGCATTGGTGAGGCCTCACCTTGAATACTGTGTTTTGTTTTGGGCAACTCAGTACAAAAAAGACATGGAGGTATTGGAGCAGGTCCAGAGAAGGGCAACAAGGCTTGTGAAGGGCTTGGAAAAATAACCCTATAAGGAGAGGCTGAGGGAGCTGGGGCTGTTTAATCTGGGGAAAAGGAGGCTGCGGGTAGACCTTATCGCCCTCTTCCAGTATCTGAAAGGTGCTTACAGTGAGAGCTGGGACAGTGTCTTCTCACTGGTGACAGGTGACAGGACGAGGGGAAATGGCCTCAAGTTGTGCCAAGGTAAGTTTAGGTTGGATGTTAGGAAGCACTTCTTTACAGAAAGGGTAGTTAAGTACTGGAATAGGCTCCCCAGGGAGGTGGTTGAGTCACCATCCCTGGATGTGTTTAAGAGCTGTTTGGATGTGGTGCTCAGGGATACAATTTAGCAGAGGGCTGTTAGAGTTAGGGTACTGTATGGGAGATTGGTAATCACAGCCTGAACCTCTGATTAATCAGCTGAGGCAAATATGGGATCAGCTGTGGGAGCACAGGTGAGAGTGATGTAACTGTGCTCCCGGAAGGGGTGGAGCTCGACTCCATCCCCTCTGAGACCTCATTTAAGGGCTGACTCCCACTGAAGCAGCATCTCTTGGAGATTGCTCACCAGTGAGGACTGTCCCAGCTTCTTCAGCCAAGGCACCACCACTGGTGAGTTTTCCTTTACTTATTCCTTCTGTACATTTGCTACCATCTGTATATTAATAGCCAATACAGGGTACTATGGTTAGGCTGTGGTTGGACTTGATCTTTGAGGTCTTTTCCAACATGAGTAATTCTATGATTCTGTGTTTAACTGATATGCTAAGTTCTGATACCAAATATCAGGACTACGATAAAGTTACCAAGAATGTTAATATCTCTACCCAAAATAATAAAAAGCAAGCAATTTTTATTTGTGGTATTGTATCATATGTGCTTATATACGTAATCTTATAGAACTAAGCCTCAGCTTACAAAGGTTGATGTAGGGCTAGGTAGGGAGCAAGAATGCAACATGGAACCACTAAATTGACAAATTTTCACTAAACCCAGGAAGTTTGCAATTACTGAAAGATTTCCTCTGGAACCCTAAATGCTGTTGTATGCAATTCCAGAAGTATCCATTTCCCAGATTCCCCAGAAGAAACAGATGCTTCCCTACTGCATAAAGTTTGATATTGGTAACCCTTATAGTGAGCTTTCTCAGTACACGTCCAGCAGGGCCACCCAGAGCAGGGTGCCCAGGCCCACATCCAGGCGGCTTCTGGAAATCTCAAAGGAAGAGACCCCACTGCCTCTGGGCAGCATGTTCCAGTTGCTTCGTCACCTGCACAGCACAGAAGTGCTGCCTGCTGTTCAAAGGGATCCTCTTGTGCCCCAGTTTTGACTTGTTGCCTCTTGTGCTGTTTCTGTGCACCACTGGAATGAGCCTGCCTCCCTCTTCTTGCACACTCCTGTCAGGTTTTTATATAGATCCCATCTGCTGAGCTATCACTTCTCATGACTGGATATTCCCAACTGTCTTAGCCTTTCCTGAGAGGAAAGATGCACCGATTCTTTCATCATATTAATGTTTCCTTTCTGGACTCTCGTCAGTTTGTCCAATTCTCTCACGTTTGGGGGAGCCAAGCACTCCAGGTCTGGCCTCACCAGTGCTGAGCAGAGAAAATCACCTCACTCCAGTTGCTGGCAGTGTTTTGCCTACTGCAGCCCAGAATGCCAGTAGTCTTTGTGGCAAGGGTACATTGTTGAATTATTCAACCACATGTCCAGCGGGTCTTTTTCTGCCAGGATACAACTGGGCAGCCTATAGAGGTGTGTAGGGTGGTTCACCCCAGGTGCAGTACTTGGTACTTCCCCCTCACTGGACGTCATGCAGTTCCTGTGAGATATTTCTCAGCCTTTCCAGGTCTCTCTGGTGGCAGCACAACCCCCTAGTGCATCAGCCACTCATCTCAGTTTTGTTCCACCTGCAAATTGCTGAGGGTGCAGTGTGCCTCATTGTCCAGATCATTAATGGAGATGTTAGACAGATTTGGACCTACTGTTGAACATCCTAGCACTCTGGCTGTACGCTGTCCAGTATATGTCCTCATTAGCAGTCCAGCTGGCAAGTCTAGTCCCTGCTGAACTGAAGTCTCTGAATCTCCCAACAGTAAGTCTTCCTGTGTTGTTTAAATGTTTAGATTACTGGGACTTTCACCAAGGCTCAGGACTAGAATACTTCAGTGCCAAGTCACTCTTGTCAGTCTAGCTCAATCTTTATAGTATTCTCTGGTTCTTCAGGCAGTATTTGGCATACAGAATTGAACAATACTTTATTAATAAGAGTCTGGATAAATATGGACTTCATTGTACAACTAGTGATTGGCTTAATGAGAGGCAGATGCTTGGAATCTTTGTATTGTCTTATAAGGGAAATATTTATATAGAGACTCAAATTTTTAAGTTTGGTTTTATAGAGGGATGTGGAGAATAAAGGCATCTGCCGCTATTCAGAAGAGCTTTTATAATGTTGGTTTGCCTCAATTAATCTAGCATGAGCGTAGTGTTGTAATGAAAGGAAATGTAGAATAAAAAATGTAGAGCTGCAATGTATATAAATCTTGAAATGTCCACAGAGAGTTGATAAATTGCTTCATTTTGCTCAGTTTATGCAAAAGAGAAAATGAGGAAGCAGATTGGAGAAAAAAAAAAAAAAAAGCACAAAAACCCCTGCAAAATTATAAATCAAGTCATTAAACCTCAATCTTCTTTATTGAAGAATTGTTTTGATACTCAGCAAGATTAGAAACAGAACAAAAGACTGGCTAGGGGACATGTTTGCAAGGGTCCTGCACATCAGGAAAAATTCCATAAAATAATGTCATCAGTGTGAACGAAGTTCAGAACTGTAATTATTCCTGTTCTGCTTTTAGAGTTGTCAATGTAAACAGTAATTTGAACTGTTGGTTTTGTGTGTGTGTGTGTATGTGTGTGTGTGACTAATGTTTTATTTGTTCCTTGAGTTTCTAACTGGTTTTTGTTCTGCATTATTGCATGGGCTTCTTAATTTTTCCTTTTGTATCCCTACTCCATAAAGAACTCGTACTTCACTAGTGCTTGTTTGAAGCAAGACTGTCCTGTAAAACAACAACAGTTGCCACCCCCCTTCTTTTTTCATATGTTCTCAGTGAATATTACACTTGGTTTGTTACTTTTCTAAAACTGCACTGTTAGAGAGAGACATGCTTGTTGCCTAGCTGCCCTGTAAGTAACTGGTGGCACTCAAATTGCCAACTCCAATATTATTGCTGGCTACTGATGTTTTTGTGTTAGTTAGTCCAATACTTATTTTGCTGGCAGTGCATGCTGCATGAATGAAAGAATGTGTGTGTGAGTGATAAATAAAAAGGAAGAAGATAAATTTGCATGGGGACACTGGGAGATATCCATTGTACTGTACTAAGACAACACAGGTTCAGATAACTTCTAAATGCTCTTCCAAAATTTCTTTCTCGGGTATCAGAAACATACCAGCTGATTACATACAAATAGAATTGGATGATGCAAGTGACTTGTGGATAAACGCTATAGTTAAACTGCTGTTTCTATATGATGTGCTTGTACTGATCCAATTGCAAAATACTGGCACCACATACGTGGTGTTAGATTAATGATGTAAAATTGGTCCTCAAGTGTCAGGCTTCAGGAACAGCAAACTCTTTCCTCTCCTTCACTGTTAACCCGGAGGACTTTCACATCACTATATCTGTTAGGCAAGTCTAGGTCATTTCAGTAGCTTGCGATCTCAGTAGATCTCGTTCTCTAGAACAAGGAAAATACTGGTCTAAAAGTCAGACTGAGGGGAAGGAAGCAAAGACTGTATTTGCAAACAAGCAAAGCAGACTCCAAGGCACCAGACTTTCCTGTAAAGATAAAAAAAAATGTAATGAGCCAGCACAATAAAGTGCTGTCCTTTTTTTTTTTTTTTTTTTTTTTTTTGAAAGGGCACTGCAAACTTATTATCTATTTTAGCCTAGCCTAGTACTCTTATTTCCCTTGAAATAAGGAAAGGGGAAAGTGCTATCTTATCCACTGGGAAAAACAACAGCATGCAAAAGTTTGTGTTCTATCTATGCACTCGAGTGTATCTGGACTTTTATATTGTAGCTTTTCAGTATGTCATTGTCACTCTTTAAGAAAACTAGAACCTTATTACGCAAGCTTTGTTTTTTTCTTGTCTTGTGTCAGAACTGTATGAACTACAGTGGCCTAAATACACTCTTGAAAAACCTCAGGACTCACTTAGTGAACGGATTCTGAGGGATGCTTGAACTCTTTTGAGAGGTTAGATCAGCAGCGTGTACATTACAACTTGGATGAAGATAGGAGAAGTTCTGCTTACTTTTCAAATCCAACATTTACATGCTTCTATTTCTTTTCTCCATGTGCTGCTTTCTGTTACTTCAGGGAATTTTATTACATTCAAGGCTTTTCCGATTGTGTGGTTCTAAAACATATATTCAGATATGCTGTTCAGAAACAGCATATCTGTGCAGAAGATTTTAAGATATTGATGGTTTTTTTCTGCTTGGGTTGCTTGGTAATTTAAAGAGTCAGGCAGTTTTTGTGAATTATTAGCTTGGTTTAGACCATCTCAATTATAAATATATCACTCAATTTTAGTGATTTATTCAGATAGAAATGGGGAAAAAAAAAAAAAAATGTACTGGTTTTTCTATGAAGGCATCAGAAGTCAACTTTTTTATTATTTTTCTGTGCCCACCAGTTCAGTGTTGATCACCTTTCATTAGAAATAATCTTCAGCAAATGGATGACAGAAGTGCATAGGTATTAAATAGTACCTGCTCAAATAACATAGTTACTCTCTAGAGTAACTATAGTGTAAGGAGTAGTGGCCCAGCCTACAGCATTGGTCCAGTCCTTTTGCTGTGGAAATGAGTATTCCCACGTACTTCACAGAGTTTCTTGGAATCCCTAAGCCTCATTTTAAACATCATGTAGAGTATGTAGGCAATGAGTAGAGTATTTCTTATCAATCACTACATAAAACAGAAAGTTATGATTACTACAGGAATCTTGCTATGTACTCTAAATGCATGCTGTTCTCTTTTGACAGCTGAAAATATTTTCACTTTTTTCTCTTCACCCTTCTTTTCCTTCTCTTTTTCTGTATCCTTTTTTTCTTTTCCTCATCTTTTTCTTTCTTTTTTGTTATGCTTTAAACCAATTGCAAACAAAAATGCAGAGGTTCTTCCTACTTTTTCCACAGCTTTATGTTCTGCTTTAATAACGTTTTGTATCTCTTTGAAACTATTCCCTGGAGCTATCTTTTATTATTAGTGAAGTAAATCAAATATCATAGTGCTAATTTTTTTGGAGGAAAAATGGACCAAAGTCAGAATGTTTAAATCTTCAATTGATGTTTTGAATTAAATTCTGAAACACTCAGAAAGATCCAAAACAATATTCTCAAAGCTCTACAGCACCTAAAAAATACATGTTCTAGAATCCATATGCTTGTTCACATTTCTGTGTGTAATAGAGAAAATTAATAGAATGCTGTACTTCTGAGTTCTGGGTTGTGTTGTACAAAGGATGCTTTGCTTGGCATTAAGGTGCTTGAAGAGTAGTTTGGAAATGTAAACCAAAAAGAGATACAAAAAATCAAAAGCATACTTTTTGAAATTCTGATAGAGTAGCAAAGCACTGGAATACAGACACCCTTATCTAAATGCTTGTAACTCTAAACAGAGGGAAAGGAAATGCAACTAAACTGTCGATTTGGCAGCAGCTCACCAAAGTGCCGGGTAATAGCTACTCCTCTGTTATTAGAGATAAGATGTCCTCTAACAGAGGAAAGTAAGATAAGTAAGATGAGTTTTTGAAGATGAGAGCTTAAGAGGTGTATTAGTAAAGTAGTAGTAGTAGTAGCAGTTTCATTAATTGCCTTGAATTGAGTCATATTTAGATGAATGGAATTGTACCTTGGATGCCTGCATTAGCTCAGAGTTGGTGTACCAGCCTTCACCCAGTATATCTTAAGATACATTTCTTTTTGACATCACTCAAGCTTTATCGTAGTGATCAGGATGAATACTTTCCTTCTATCCCAGTCATTTAAGGTATGCATGTGTTCCCCTTCCAAACATGGTATTAAAAAGTTAGTTTAGCATTTCTCAAAATCATAATCTACACATTCAGTGCACTATGTAACCTTGAGTCCTGGTACTTTCAGTGTAAATATTTGTATCTTGGTAAGTAGAAATTCTCATTAAGATATAAAAAAACTCTGCACCATCTTTTACTCATGTAGTGTGCAACTGACACATGTAATTACATCCTTTGGAACAACATACGGAGGAGGGAAGGAGATAGAGTTAGTGAATAATGAAGAGGATAATTTTGTTCACAAAAGGATGGATAGAGCCTTTGTAGTGATCAGTGTCTCTCTGTATTTCCCCAGAAGAGGTTTCCTATCAAAGCACAGAAGTAGTTGGTATTCAGTGGAGCCTGTGTAGGTTCACTTTATTGTTTTACAGATGTTACAGTCATGAATGTTGCTCAAGTTCATTGTATTCTTGAAAACATACAAGGGAAGATAGTTGTGAAGAAAACTTTAAATTGCATAGTGTTAAAATAAGTGGAGAGGAATAAAGAAATATACTTAAGAAAATGGCATGTGGTGTATGTGAAAAGTATTTGTTAAATCCTCCAAACCCAGGAAATCTATGTTGATGAGATTAAATAAGCACTGCTTGAGACCAACATTTTTACACACAAGTTAAAAATAATATAACCTGCACGTTGGTTAAAGTGCAAATGTGCATATTTTACCCAGAGGGTCCTTCCTATAAAAAAGGATCATAAAATCTCATCAACATACTATATTTTCTGCTGAAGATAAAACAGGAAGATTAATGAGGTTAAGTTATTGCTATCTGGTATTCCAGGGAATAAGTTTCAAATTAGAATTTTAATTGTGCATTCTATTGCCATCCTCTTACTAATTCACATTACACGGTATTTCTGAAGTCTTTCCTTATTGGGAAGTCTTGAAGTGTTTTAAAAGAATGAAAGTAATAGAGTTTTTAAAACTTAAGTAGACAGAATGGAAATGGCTCTGAAAGCCTATCAAATCTAGGTTATCTATCAAATTTTTAGACCACTCCACAGAATCCTTAAATATTTATATTCTTTCTGTTTAATCATACAAGTGAACTTCAGGTGTAGCAGTGTTAGATACCAAGAGAAGAAATTACATCAATAGATCTTGTAAATAGCTTAGTTTTAAAATTACAAGGAATATAATTCCCTTTTGTTATAAAAGTGCTCATGGCACTTGCTTTTCCAGCAAAGGAGACAGTGTGGTGACAGAATGGACTCAGATACAAAAGCTCTTCAATCAAAGATATATACAATCGTACAGATTACATCTTGCCTCTGAAAGTGGGCTCACCAATACATCTAGTACCGTACTTTGTCTTACCACATTTTTGGGGGGACCTTTTTATTAAAACATGAGTTGATAAGTCATGATGCAGTTGGGGAAGGAGGTAACAGTTCCCCTTCCATTTCCTCAGCATTTAATGTAAGCAATGACTGTGGATTTTAGTGCTTCAGAAGACCTGGAATACTTTGCCTTCTTACTCTTTCTCTCATGTGTTCTGTAGACTAACCCAAATGGACCTGAGAAGATAAAGGCTGTTTCCTAGCTTAGGTAAAACTTTATGCCAGCATTTGCAAATCCATTAATTCATGGATGTTTCTTTTTTCACATCAGTTTAAGGTGTCCGAAGCACATGAAGGAGCTGCAATCAGAATAATACTAGAGAGTTTCTGTAGTTAGGACAAGAATTGTCCTAATTTGAGTCTGCTTTAGAACTGATTTGCACCTTAAATCTAATGCTCAGGAAACATTATGTAAACTGATCCAAAGTTTACCAGGAAATTTCTAGTGGAGCAAATATAGGAGTTACCATTAGTAGTTCTTGTTGCAGTATTCTTTATTTTTTCTTCCATGTTCAGACCTAGGTTACAGTAATATACAGATAAGTGCTTTAGAAATGCTGAAGGCAGTTTACATTGATTAGATAGATTTTCACAGTGGCACTTGCTAAAGGCTGTTTTCAAGGGCAGGCATAGTAAAATGTTTTTTAAAATTGTGTTAGTTGAAAACTGGACATAATTCCCAGTGATTGAAGCTGACAGGAGAGGAAAAGATGATGGCAAATATATTCTCTGGTGGCATGCTGTCATCCACAGATGTTTTCAGTGACCAAAGCAATGTCTGAAGTATGAAGTACTGATTGCAGAGGTTGGATTGCCATCAGCGAAATCATCTACCACTGCTCACCAACACTTGGGGTGATCTGTTACTTACAGGCGATGCATTTTCAATGATAAAATCTTTTCTCAAAATGACCAGAAGATTTAAAAAAACAGTTGTTTCACAGCGTAGACCATGTCTGCAGATTTCTTTAGTGCAACAGCCCAATGATTCTTCCTTCTCAATTCCTTAATAATTCAGCTCCCCAATTATCAGCAAAATGAGTGTGATGATTTCACTTTTATGTTTCAAAATCATTTGATGTTTGTAAGTAACAAGAATATCCTCAAGTAAGTACCTGGTATTTTGAAGATTCTGAATAATGAAAAACCAATGAATTGACAGATTTACAGACCTTTTAAATCTTGCAGTATTCACTAAATGAGCCTGGAGATCCTTGTCCTACAAGTATTTACGGACCTACTTAAAATATAAGGTGCATTTAGTAGGACTTGCAAATGCAAAGAAGAGTCTGACACAACACAAGGATCTTAACTCAGAGTTTAATGGTTGCATTTTTTCCATCTGTAATTTCTACGTATAAACCGTGCAGAGCAGCTGTAAAACGTGATATATATTTATGTAAAACGAGTGGTGTATCTTCACTATCCAGTTCAGGGCATTTCAGGCATCTGATTTAGATGCAGCTCTAAGTACCTGTGGTTGAAACGTAAGTTTCTTAAATAACTAATTCTTTTTAGACGAGGACCTCTATTAGGGTCTCCATTAGTTCTGGCCTAAATTAGAATGTGTAACTCTGCACCTAGCTTGGGAAAAAAAAATAAAATAAAAAAAATCCAGAGACATTTAAAATTAAATAGGTCAAATTATTCTTATTGTTAAAATAGATCTCAATCTGATTGTTTAGAAATAGCGGTGGAAAAATTTCTGTTGTCAGTGGAGAAACTTAGAGCCACTCAGGAAAATCAAACATTGAATTTGATATCAAAAAATCACAATTTTCAAAACAGACCTACAGATGAGGCTTAAGATTGTTACACAGTGAAATATGTATTTCTTAGTACCTGTGGGTAATGAGTTTGTTTATTAAGTAGGCAGAGCAGGAGTTACAGTGTCCTTAATTTCTCATTTCTTTGCTTGTCATTTTCTAAATGACATTGTAGGAGACTTCACTGTTGTCACCTAGCAACTATGAAGTATTTTTTTGAAAGAAAGAAATAAATGTACTTTTATATATGTCCCTTTCAATATTTCCTGTTCTTATGAATTTTAAATGACAAAAGGGAATAATTTTTTAAAAAATCAGTATTTGCAATGATTATCTCCCTCTCTTTTTTGAGATATTGCAGTTATTTTCTAGTCAGAGGGTCACAGTGAATTAGCCCTTGGCAAATATTTAATTTTTAATGGAAACTGCTGCAGCATTCACATTTATCCTACAACAATCCTGCTGCTGCATCCATTGACCAGTTCTCTTGCAGCATGTTCTGCAGTTCTGTACGTTTCCATTGTTTTCAGGAAGTGTTCTTTCCTGATTATTGAAATGCTTTCTAATAACAGGATGACAATAGATGTTGAATACTGAAATTCCTGCTGCAACAACAGCTGTTTTGAAGACTGTTTTGTTTTTCACATAATTCGTGGGGGCTGAATAGCTAAAGTTTTGTGCAATTTGAGTTAAAGAAACATGTATTTAAAATGATTTGAGAAATGTCCTACACTCTTTTTTTTTTTTTTTTCTCCATTGCCCTTGGTGGAACAAAGCTGCTTGGAAACGTATTTCTTCCTAATAGTCCGCATTTTTAAGAAACTTTAAGGGATGAAATAGGATGAATAGCCACAAAGATAATGTGTGGGCTGCTGTGCAGCTGCATCCCCAGAGAGTGATATGTCAGAAATGACATTAAAAAAAATTCTACTATGAAAAATGTATTTCTCACAAGTAAGGAAAGATCTTGACAGATCATCTGTTATGAGGTGTCTGCTCTGTTCTTTACTTGTGGGACAAATGGGATTTCTCTGTATAATTCATTGTGGATTATCGTTCTGTTGCAGTTTGTGTAACGGTAGCACATGGGGGATTTAGGAAATGACACTCCAGCTGTCTTTTACAATAACTGTTTCTTTTTTATGCTTTCACACCGTAATATCTTTTCCTTCAAATTATCCTTTCTGTACACCTTTCACTGAAATGTGTGTGCATCCCAAAAAGAATTTAAAAAAAATAAATGGGTCTCTGCATAGTCTGTTCTTCCTGTATGACAGATTTTATTTCAGTCACGAACTTGTTGATTAGAAAGAAAGAATAATCTACATCTACAGCTCTTTTTCTATGATACATGCTTGATAAAGAAAATGAAGTCAATATATAGGAACTGGAAATGTTAATGTCTCCTAGTTTTCATTTTTTAATATAGATGTGTTCTGACAAACAGTTTTATCTACCTTGAATATATATTGTTAGGAAATGTTTTATTTGTAGAACTCATTAAGCTTATCATTGTTTTCAGAAGTTCCAAACAGGTGGGAGATATTGAATCCATGTATTGGCAGATGAGAAGCAGATGAGCTGCCCAGACCAGACAAGTGCATTGCATGTTGTCTATCTTTCCTGAATTCAGCACCATAAATTTTTTTTCCCAGTTGTCTCCACAGATTTAATTGATTGGTTTAAAATAACTTCCTAAAAGTAATTTACTACAGGATGGGGAGAAGCAGGGAGACCCTGGGTGCGTATTTGGATCCTCTATGATTCAAGGTGTAGATTTGGAAGCTGTATCAGCAGGACTCTTCTCTGTAATAGCACGTGTTATGGTTAGTGGATTAAACTCATAACCACTTGCTATATAATGTCATCTCTGAAATAGTCTCTAGCACAGGGACTGCGAGGAAACTATAATTCTCTGTATTTTCACTACGTGAAAGGCAAAATACTGATGAAGATACCCAGCCAAGTTTTAGATAGAACAGTTTGTATTTTGTTCTGCCTTTTGGGGAATTTATGATGAACATTTCCGTTTCACCTTGTGTTTAAATGGTCCTCTCTCAGTGCTGTCTGAGAATAGAATCATAGAATGGCTTGGGTTGGAAGGGACCCTTGTGATCATCGTGTTCCAACCCCTGCCCACCAGCAAGGCCACCAACCTCCAGAGAGTGAATTTTGCAAGAAATTATAGCATTGATCACTGTTTTTTGTTCAGAGAGAGCAATTTCTTATTCAGTGTACCCTGATTTACTGCAAAAAAAAATTTCCATCCAGCCTGAGCTGAGATTACTGTGGATTTGAATGGTTTGCCCAAGACACCATTGACCAATAAATGATCAGCTCATCATTGACACTTCTTTTGACAAATAGAAAAAAATCATAAATCATCTTAAGATTTAAAGCATTCAGATTCCCTGTCCTAGTAGGTAGCAACTGCCTTTTTTAGAGCTGTACCTAAAGGCATCAGTAAGAAAAATATCTCTAATAGTAATGAAGTTAAACCATTTCAATTTGCAAACTTGGATTTATTTTTTTTCTAAAGAAGCATAGAAAACTATAAAGCAAACAAACTGAAACCATTTGATATGGCCTCTGTTTTTCTCATGTTTGTACAGTCAATTTGTGTACAGAGGTTAGAATTATACAGATTTTTGGTTAAGTAAGATTATTACAGTGGAAAGACAATGAATAATAAATGAAAATACACACCAGTGTTGAAAGTTTGCATTGAAAGTCCTCAAAAGCGCAATCTCTAGAGAGAGAGATCCTTCCCCAGTGGCAGTCAACCCTGTAATGGGTAGTCTAGGAGAGGTGCAGTCAGGCTTCACCCCTTCTGGTAGTGCAGCTGAACTGCCTTCATCTGTGCTCCTGCAGCTGACTCAGTGCTTGCCTCAGGTGGTCAGTCAGAGTTTCAGTTTCCATACATGTTGTACTGTACAAACTTCTTAGAAGTAATTCATGTATTTTCAGGAGTTTTCAAATTGTAAGTTGGGAATCATCAATTTAGTGAAAATAGTAAAAGCAAATTTGTTTTAGATACCAAATGTCCCTGTGTTTCATTGACTTCAGAAAGAGATCAAGGGTTTATTTTTACTTTTATGCTCTTTGATAATGGAATCGTTGGGGTTTGAACAATAATGCACTTCAGGTATGAAGACAAAGGACAGTGTCTTCTGTTTCATGGGTGTTATCTATTTTAAACCAGTCAGAAAATGTTGAGGTTCTGTGAGAGGCACAAGATTCTTGATGTTTTCCCTTAGCCATTTCTGACTTAATGATACCAAAATAAGTAGATCATGTGCTTTCGTTTTCATCTTGAATCAAAGATTAAGTTGTACTGATCATTCCAGTGAAAAGATCAAAACATGATTTAAGGCTGGCTATTGTCCTGATAGAATTCCACTGGTTCACTTGGCAATTAAATATTTTTACTCCACAATGAATATTTCAGTATGAAATGATAGAATGTGTCAACATTAAATGAGTTAGAGATAGTGTGAAAAGCTAGAAATTATGCAAATACATGTGCCATAAACTTACTTGCTGCCTGTGTGCTAGATTGTTTGCTTCATTAATGCAAATATGTATTTTTAGAACCTTAAATTTTCTCATTATTTATTGAATTTATTAACTGCAGCACAAAGGTTGGATGAATACTAGATGGATTATATCATTCACAAAATCATATTTCTATTCTCTGGCAAAAAAATCACCTTAATGGTCTAAGCTGTGTTTTAGAGAAGACACATACATGCTAGATTAATTCACCTTTTTTAATGCCTATTTATGTTTTTATACATTAACTGTCTGCCAAGAAATGAGTAAAATTTGTGGATATGCCAAAAATAAAACCTCTTTGTATAGTGTATAATTCTGCACCCAAATACCACAACTACAGCACTGATGATGGAGCCCATTCTGCTTCATTTATATGAATGATGAAGACTATGCAGAGAATTTGGATAGTGTAAGTTGAAGGCTCTCCGTGTTGCAAGCATGCAACTTCTGAAAGAATCACAATCGCTTTACATGCAAATAATTCTTTGTACTGTTATGCAAATTATTTCGTGTCAAATGTTTTGATAACATTTGGAGCTATCCATAAATAGCATTTAAATAGGAGATCTATATTTTTGCTCAACAAAAAAATCAACTAAATGGCACTTTAACCAATAATACCATGAGTCCTGTTTTCATTTCTCCTTGGTTTATCCATAAGGTCCTGCTTGCATTTGTTAATGTCGCTTTCCTTCCTTTTCCTTTTTTAGAGTTTCTTTGAAGGACAGTCTGCACCATGGGATTCAGCTAAGAAAGATGAGAACAGAATGAAAAATAGATACGGGAATATCATTGCATGTAAGTGTTGACAACATAATTGTGCACTGTGTTAATCTTCAGAACTGGATAAGAGTGGCCACCAGCCTCTTGCTTCCATCAGGCCTATATTGCTTTCTCTGATTAAGAACATAAAGTGAAGGAAGAATTTCTATTTTTTTGAGAAAACTGTCAGATTTAATGTATATTCTCCACTATCCTACTGTATATCTTCCATTCTGTGATCAGCATTTGGTTAATATAAACTGACATCTTTTAACCAGTGCTCAGCTCTGACTGCTCCCAAACTGCTCCTGGCAACTTAGTGGAAGAATAGTCATGGTCTCCTGGGTTAATCTCTTGACACTGAGATGTGAATGTTGATGGAATGGACAGTACTGCTGCTTAAGTATTTCTCGATAACGGAGACAGATATTATAACTTACCCTGTTAATAGACTCTAGGGAAAAAGAATACATTTGTTTTACTGAGAACTGCTATGCTTGATGAAGATTAGATATACTGTTAATCCAAAAACCTTAGTGAATGGTCATTGGTCTTGATGAGTGACCCCTAAATCTGACATTATGAGATTGCAAAACACTGTGGCAAAGGATGCTGTAAATGAACACCAAGTCAGAAAAGAACATGCAATTTACTGAAAAAGGAAATTAAAATTTCTAGGGAAATGTGAATATCATGATGAGCTGGAGCATATGTAAAAGGTGTTAACTAGGCTGGTTTTACTTGCTTCTCTGCAGGCATTCTTTAATGCGTAACAAACTTGTTATCATGAGAGACACAGCAATACATTAGATGGCTATCACCATTTAAGTATAAATTCTGAAGATGTAAAAAAAATTACCAAAACTTTACATTTACTATTCTCTTGTGACCTTCTGCTTCCAGTCCAAGCCTGTAACAATAGGTCTTTTAGTCACTGTTTAGTTGTCCCCTCTTTAATGTCGCTTTATACATTACCTTTCATTTTTACTCCCTTTGGCTGAAGTAAACAGGAGAATAACAGTACTGTATGTCTGAGCAAAGGAAGTGATGAGTAGCAAAGGGAAAACAAGTAAAAGATACACAAATCAATGGCAATTACTGTAGGCTCTCTGAGAGGGCTAATGTTACTCTGATCATTTGATCTCAGTTTACTTTTCAAGTCATCAGTGTTTGTCTCACAGAAAGAGTTAGCTGGAATTGTTATCAATAACATTACCTATTTATGTTGCTATGAAAACATAGGTAATGCAAATTAAAATTCACTAGAGTAAAGGGCAATATCTTAAGAGGAGATGAAACTGCCCACAGTTTGTCGTCTGTTAAAGAGACACGTGGAAATGGAGTACCTAACTGCTTAATTACGCTGTATGGTTTTCTGCTAATAAATGATTGCTTGGCTTCAAGCCTGAGAGTACAGTTTTAGCGGTCCACTTTTGAAAATTCATCCCACAGAACTGTTTTAAGTATTGGCTTTAGCTTTTAGAACATTTTACTAAATTGCCTTTTTATACTGTGTTTAAAGAAGTAAAAATACTATAGATGGCTTAGATGCCATCAATTATATGATTACAGTGAGATGTATATTTTTTTCTGTAAATAGTTTAATGTAATTTTTTCCATCCATTTATCCTCTTTGTTTAAATTTTCCCCAAGACACTACTGTTACATTATTACTTGTAGTCATTATTGTTCTCTGAGGGAACTAAAACAAAAGCACCAAGCTGCCAGCAATGTATGAGCTTGTCAAAATGGCAACGTGCTTTACATTACCCAAGTGATGTGCATTTAATTGGCTGCAAGCATACCCTACCCTCTGTATGGAAGTATCTACAGCTTGTGAGCCTCTGTATCAAGAAGCTGAATCATGACCACATCCCATCACCTGCAGAAAACGTGTTTCTTCTATATTGAACACAAAAGGTTTTGTGCTTTCTCTTTGACAAATAAAAACAGCATGAATCTGCTAACAGAATCTTTTTAATTCAAGAAATATTCGTTGTCTGTTTTAATAGTGTAGAATTATGCATAGAATTTGTTAAAATCTGTTGCTTTTCCTCAGGAGAGATGTTGAGGTAATTTCAAGATGAGAGGGGTTACATACTCATTTTTACCTAACCCAGGATTGTCTTGATGAAAAGAGAATATTGATCAGAGCTTTTAAAAGCAACTAAAGATTTTAGCTGAGACATTTCTGAAAGGCTTGATGTGTAAAGAATTAGCAAGGCTGTCCCAAAAAAGCATCATTGGCTAGGTGTGCTAATCATCTGGCTACTCAAGGGGCTTGTTAGAGATCACAGTCTGCAGAGTGGCATATATGTGTTGTTGGTAACGTGAGGG
This sequence comes from Excalfactoria chinensis, assembly GCF_039878825.1. Taxonomy (NCBI): domain Eukaryota; kingdom Metazoa; phylum Chordata; class Aves; order Galliformes; family Phasianidae; genus Excalfactoria; species Excalfactoria chinensis. The sequence continues at coordinate 48,273,915 of NC_092826.1, forward strand.
GAGCAAGAATGAAATGTTTATAATCATTACCTGCTACCACATTCTACAAAGACAAATGGATTCTAACATAATTCATTTTGAAAGATCAAGTGATCGGTGCAAAGTTGAATTTGATAGAGGGGTAATGAAATAGCAAGCTGAAAAGGAGAATATTCAAAAACTAGAAAATTGTTAAGAGCAAGCTGAAGTAAATAGGAACAAAATACCTTCCAAATCTAGACAGTTAGCCTAGATGATATAGGTGGAATGCACATGTTGGAAGGATATGTGTCTTCTGTGTCACTTATATTTGGTGTAAACACAGGTATATCAGCAGAAAAACTTTTTTGTTGACTCAGTAATATTTTCTGGTTAAGAAGCATTGCCTCACAGTGTGGAGTTGAGTGAAGTTCTCAAAGTAAAAAGAAAAAAGGGCAAAAAGGTTATATGAAGATATAGTTATGAAGTAATTTATTTCATTTTGTGAAATCTGAAGCATAAGTAATTGCAAGGAGAGAATAGAGTAAAATGAAATAATACAACAGAAAAAGTAAAGATACTGACATGGTATATATCAGTTTAAAAGAAATAACAGGAGGTCATATTTTTAAACTGTTACTTAATGGAAAATTTAAGCTTGGTGAGTACAATATGTAGCTCAACAACATGCAAGTCATCAAAGACAGGACTTAGTTGCCTAAATGTAGGCATTCATTGCCATTTCAGGTGACCTCAGACATCTGTGCAGGACCAAAGAACAATTGTATTGTTCCATAGTAGCAGCTGAAGGCTGGGCTATGTATAGTGGCATGAGTGCTTGTGGTTGAACAATTGAATCCAATGACCCTAAGTACTTCATGAAATATATAAATAGACAGTTTTATTAGCCTGAGCTTAACTGGTAAGAATGCTTTTAAGGAAATGATGCGTGAAATCATGAAAATATGGGTGAAGACATACCATGAGTCCAAGCAAGCTTGACTTCTAGGGTCTGTTGACTTCAGTAGAAGCTGGCTTAGGTCCTAAAATGATAAAAGCAGCAACCATGTCCAAAGATGAGAAAGTTTCTAATGTAGTATCTTAAGTAAGATGGACTTTCGGAATTATGAGCCTTTGAGCTAAAGCTCTGTTCTGAGAAAACTGATAAATTGCTTAATTAAGCAGAGAATAGCACGGCACTTGTGTAGCTTGATAAGGTCAGACAATGATAGGTTATGTAATGGAACATTGCATCTCTATAAATTTTTAGTCTTAGAACCAAGTGAATAAGAAGGCTGAAAAGGGTGACCTGATTAATTTAATCGATTTGAGTATTCCTATATCCTTGGAAAAATTCATTCTTAAAGACTGTTGGGTGATGAAATCACAACAGACTAGCAGAATATTAGCTGTGCTCTACCTAGAGCTGCAAAGCTGCGAAAAAATGCATGTACAGCAATACCCTGACTGTCTCCCAAGGGAATCCCAGGAAGCCTAGACTTGGAGATATGTAGTCACTGAGACTTGGAGCATAAAAGGTTGAAATCACAAATTTTCCTCTTTCTTTCCTACTCATCCGTTTGAAAACCTTTTTACTTGTCACTGTAAAACAATGTTATTTTAAGAACCACTTGCCCTCTCTTTCCTCCTCCACACTGTGGGCAATCATGCTACTTCTGAAGAAGTGGTTTATAAGCTACTTCATGTTCTTTCATTAGTTTTTGATATTTGATACCATTTTTTTGTAACTTGAAAGATATTAGCTATTGAAAACATGGGTTGCAAATTTCTCCTGTGCTCTAGTGCTTGTTTATATTTACAAGAAAATAATGACAATCATTAGTGATTGTAGTCAGTTGTAAGTCAGATAACAAGTGGCCTTCAAAAACAGCAATGTATGGGTGTGTAATCAGCACAAGTAGATAGTAAATACAGCAGTGGTAAAGTGACTATTGACTATTGTCTCCATCCATGAGTTGACTGACATCATACCCTTAAATGTCTTTGAAGTATTGTTTTTCAACAACTTGTGCAGATTCTGGAACAGCAATAGTGTTTAGTCACTTCTGAACCAAGAGAAGCATATTCCAAATAATTGAATAAGCCCTGACATCTTTCTGAGATTCCTCAATGGAGTGTAGCCTCTAGCACTTCTTAATCACTGTGGTGGAATCATAAAGAAAATGAGGCAGCTGACAGGAAAGAAATTCATACCCTGGAGTTTTGGGTTGGAATTTGGAAATAAGAGTTGGAAGTGTTTGCTAATGGGGAGAATTCCTGGATAGATACAGATGGCAACCATGGAGCAAACCTCAGTGGCAAAGTCATTATCTGACTGCTTGAGCTTTGTTATTACTTTATTTTACTTTCTCTCTTATGGAAACATAATGAGTTTTTGTTAGAAACTGTGAGTTGACAGTATGTCTTATGGAAGAATTTATATTTACTTTAAGTATTGGCACAAACATTTCCAAATAACTAAACCACAGAAAACCTTATGTTAATTATTGAGCTGACAAAAGGTTTGATGTTGTTATCAAGGCAAAGAAAATAATTGCAAAGGATTGCAAATTAGAAATATTTAAGGTGTTTAAGACTGAAAATGAGAGGGGATTTGGAAAGCCTCATTAATGACCAAAATTAAGATTAAATGTGTATACAGTCCATCAGTGGACAAAGAAAACCAACCATGAACTTGCCAAGAATGAGATATTATTTTTGCTTCAACATAGTATTTGGTGTCGTATTTGTTTCTGAATGTCCTTAATTGCCTTATTTTTCTCTCCACTGTTTGTGTTTCAGATGATCATTCTCGAGTGAGATTGCAGCCTATTGAAGGAGAAACAAACTCCGATTACATCAATGGAAATTATATTGATGTGCGTATACTGATATAGTCAACAAATATAGCATTGTGGTCTAAGAGGCAGCTTTTACTATTCTCACATTTTTCATTGTTTAGCAGCTAATATCAGCTGCTAAACATTGTTGGAAGGTACTGTCTTTGGAAGATAGGTGTACACTAAAGGCAAAAAGTAGTTGTGGTGGTTTTGTCAATAGGCAAATCAAAAGAGTTAGTTCCTCAAACTGTCAATAGCCTGAAACTTTGCCAGCAATGCTGCATGGCTACTTTGCCTGCTAGTGCTTATCTGGGCTAACAAAATGTTATTTTCACTTTCTGTCAACAGCTTGGCATCATTCCACATTTAAAAGAAAGCTGTTTGCATATTAATGTGACAAAACTCTGTAATGCCTAATGCAGGGATTTGCAATCTCTTGTCATCTCTGCACTTTTAAGTTGCCTTCAAAGTATATTCTGCAGCTGTTAACCAGTACTTCCAATGCAAGCAAGACATTTCATTAAATATGTAGGCTGTTTAATTATTGAAGGTGGCTTCTTTGTTCATTCTGCATCATGTTAACTTAATGTTTTACATTAGAATAAATTCTTTAAGAGACAAGGTGGTTTTGGTTGAAAGAATGAACTCAAAACTAGAATTGAAAATCATTACAAAGCCAATACTGTCTACAGACATAAATCTGTAGATAGCAAAGATAATTATTTCATTATTTGCATGGAGTGCTAGAGGTTTGGCTAAGTAAAACAAGTGTCACTTTATAAGAAACAGCACTGGCTAAAGATCTCTGAGTACATCTGAGAAAATGGTGTCACAGTTTGCAGTTCAAATTTAGCAACCAGTGTGAAAAAGGAATATAAAAGATGTTTTTCTCAGAATACAGAAGAGCTAGAACAGTACAAGAAAAGTAGGTTTCTTCAGCTTAAACAGTTTGAAGTCTGAAGTTGTAACAGTCTGAGGATAACTCCTATTGATGTTTGTTAGTACGTTCAATAACTATTAAGTGAAGCTTGGACTTCTGCTCGGTCCCTTGCTACTTGAAAGAGTATCACATTCAGCAAGACCTAAAGGCACATGTGGAAATTCACTTAGACAACTCACTAAACTCTGAGGGGAGTAAGCTCTGAAAGGAATCTCTCTGAAGGGAGCCATAGAAAGAAAGTGAAAGTTAACATTTAGGAGCTAGATTTGAATGCGCTCTCAAACTTTTTCCAACATTCAGGATTGTTCTTGTTTTAAGCTAATGGTGTGTTCTTAAGTTTAAAATGCTAAAAGATGTAAGGAATTTGCACCATACTGTTCTATTGGAAATATTTGTAAGAAAGCAGAATAGCAACCTTTTATTGCTTTTATGGAAGTACAAGAGAGATGGAGAGAATCAAAGAATCGTTGAATGGTTTGGGCTGGAAGGAACCTTTACAATCACCTCATTCCAACCCACGCTATAGGCAGGGACACATCCCCCTAGACCAGGTTGCTCAAAGCCCCATCCAGCCTGGCCTTCAATGGTTCCAGGGAGGGGTCATCCACAGTCTCACCGGGCAACCTGTTCCAGTTTCTCATCACCCTCACAGTAAAGAATCTCTTCCTGATATCTCATCTAAATCTACCTTCTTCCAGTTTAAAGTCATTTTCCTTCATCCTGTTGCTACGTACCTTAACATCCTAAATGAAATGATTGAGAACAAAAACAGTATTTCCCTCATTCTCAGCAGGTGGCTTCATTGCAAAGATTGGAGTCTTGCAGCCATATTCCAAAGACAACCATAAAACATAGCATTTTTTGTTTATAGTCTTGCTAGTCAGGTTTCTTTGGAAGTGTTTGTTTTCTACTACAGAAGCAGCTGCTGTTTTTCATTTGCATGGGGTTATTGTTGCTGTGTTGTCAGAACAAACATCTCAATGAGAGAATTTCACAAACATTACGAAGTTTTCTTGGATAAAAGAAAGGGAGGCAGTATTTATTCAGTATTTTTCCCCATGCTTAATTTTTTCACTGGGAAATTGAAGCATTTAATGCCAGCCAGTAGGGATACTAGGTAGCACACCACAGAAAAAAACAAGCCCTACTTGATAGGTGCCTGAGCAGTCATGAGATCAAATAATTCCAAATTTTGGTTCAATGACATGTAACCAATTACATAATTCACGTTGCATTTTCTGTAATATTCAAAGTATTTTCAATTGTTCTGTGTCTTTTCCAGCCTTCCATCACTACAGTCCCTCTTCACTTTTACAAAGAAACTGCAGTGACGCACAAGCCTCAGTTTTAATTTCTTCCTTTGGAAGGCTGACAGTGGAATCTCACCATTATTGAAAGATTAAAACTGGCATAACTGAGTTTATCAACATACTTGCTTGTGATCTAAACCTTTGGTGACACTCACGTAGCATCAGAAATTCAAACACAATAAAAATGGTATTGTTCCCTATTGGCAACCTATTCAGTGTTGCAAGAATCCATAGTGTATTAGTCTTTATTGCACAGCCAGCTTAAGTTGCCCTTGTTATCAGAGAAACATTGAATTCCTTTATGTTTGTGTTTGGTTTTTTTTTTATTTTTATTTAGAGGTGAAGAAGTGTATTCATACTAAAGCATTTAGTCAAAGAATTTAGTCTCCTTTTTCATGTTCAGAAATATATCATAAATAAATCACAGAGGACAGAGTGAACGTTCCCCTACCCTTCCTGGGGCTGAATGCAAATTGAGCATTCCATAGCTGTTAAAAAAAGGCATAGGCTTTGCACTAAATAGCAATAGCTTGAAGGTATATCTCAGCCTCCATGAGCATCTCACACCATTAGCTGCAAGTGCTAGGGAAGATTTCATGCTGTTCATTTTCAGCAGATCCAACAAGGGACTTTGAGAGCATATTACTTCTGTCCCCTAATGTACAAGACTGCAACTTTAGTATCTTGCAGAAAATGCACTTTCTTTTTGTTCTCCCTCTCCCTTGCTCTTTCCCTACTGGAAAGAACATTTGCATCTAGCACATTACCTTTATTGTTACGATTTTTACTGAAAATTACTCTAAATGAAGTTTTACTTAAAGCAACATAGGCAAGCTACACACTGGTTATAACTTTTTTTCCCATTTTCTTTTAGGGTTATCACAGGCCGAATCACTACATTGCTACACAAGGTAAGCATTATTACTCCCTAATTTTGGTTACGTCAAGCTAAGAAATCAATACTCAGGACAGAGTAGGTTCCATCACTTAAGTAAAAGCAAGCAAACTGAATTGTTATTATCCAGTTTTCACATATATCAAGTAAGCAATCCTTTACCTTCATGGTCAAATAGGATTTGGGGTAGAAAAGCAACAAAAAACCTTTCAGCAGAAGTTACTCATGTTTAGCATATTATTATTCCTGATAAAGAAAGTCATTGTAGAAACCCTCGATAAACTTAGCAGATGGACAACAGTGACAGGAAAACTGTTGATACTAGAACAATATTTTCTAGTGTTGGTCAATGATATTTAGGCTCCAGGTCTTAAAATAAAATGCTTTAATTAGCAAGTTTGAGTAGAGTACCCGGAGACACATTACTCTGGCAGGGGGATTCTTCAAAGGGATCTAGAGAGAGAAATTTACAGGACGTCTTTTAAAAATCTGCTTGTGAATAAAAACCTCCTTCTTTGTCAACAAACAAAGGAGTTTTCAATTTTTACCCCTCTTCAAGTACGTAATTTGCCCATTCTGATGTAATTCTTACGTGTTTTTAAGCCAAGTTCAGAGCCGGATCATGTGAGAAAGTCTTTTACTTAATCATATTATCAAACTATATGCCAGTCTCTTGCCTGTGCTTGAATACCACTGCTCTGAGGGAATATCCTCTGCAGTAGGTTTTATGTAACAAACCATCCTGTATTTTCCAGTGGACCTGAAGAAGCTGAGCTGCATCCGCATACGTTATTCAAAATGTGCCCAGCCTTATAAGAATACTAGCTGGAATACTGGGAATAATAAACTTAGAATAATCGTTTTGGATTTGGAGGTGGTATACTCTTTTAATGATGTTTTACCAAGGCACAGAGTTGGCTGTGTCAAATAAAAGCTCTTATTGTGCATGTGTTTGGCTCCTGAGTAACCCAGTGCCTGCAGCCTTCAGTCCCGACTTTTATCAGTGGGAAGCTATTTAACTCTGCCATTCTGTACTTAGCTCTGAACAGTCTCAGATAACTGTTGGGAAGGATGTAAAAATACCTCACCACTATCTTACAGTTTTAGACCAGAATTAAAATTTGAGGTCTTGGAACTTAAGCCATTTAAATGTGCTTCTTCCAGGTCTATTATCCAGTCACTTCATCGTTCATTCCATAGTCTTTTTTCATATGAATAAGAGAGAATACTAGGACAAAAACAGAGCACATGATTAATTCACTCTGGACGTTTACAGCTTCATATTCTGAGAAGAAATGGATCGATCCATTTAACCTTTACCTGATGGTATTGTTTCTTCACCAGAATCCTGAAATGAAAATATATGTATTTGACATTTTGCGTGCAGTTTTTTTTTCATCAGGATGTTCCCCAGTTCTTTCTGACAGCTTTCTGGTAGACCAGACCTATCTGAAGCAAGTTCTGATGGTTTCAGCGCAGCCAGCTTTATCACTTATCACAATACTTGGATAGCAAATAGAAGCTTGAGGCCTTCGTGCATTAGCTTTTAAAGTCAAGCATTGGATGTAATATTGTACTGAAAGTCTATATACTAGGTCCAGTAGCAACCCTCAACAGATTCTTAGCCACATGTATTTTCTGGTTTAGTGTCAAGGAGAAGTACCGAGTCAAGGTGAATAAGAATAGTACAAACAAATTTTCTTCCAAGATGTGAAGGAAATGTAACTGTTTCAGCTGTCATTCTTTCATGCAGGTGCCATCAGTTTTTTCTGTGTAGTTGCAGTTGAGAACATGTCAGGATGCCTTACTGCTCCCAAAGTACAATGAGTGAGAAACTGACTGTCTTGAGATCATAAAATCTATTTTCAAATGGGCATACAATTTACATCAAATTAAAAAATAATGTCAGTGAGTTTTCTGAGGGATTGCCTCTTCAACATGTTATTTAAGGCCAGCTAGGAAGCAGATTTTGTAGCTCCGTTTTGGGGGGAAATGAAGAACAATGATCTAAAGAGGCTTGTGTTCTCTGGGTGGCTTTGATGAAGAATCATGAGAAAGTTTTTTCCTTTTCTCTGTCTGAGCTTTCCAACCTGCAGAATAGCATTAAAAAGGCTCATCTGCTTTATAAAGCTTTCTGCAGTGTCGTGATAGATTCAGCTGTGTCAAGGCTACTTACTGTTATTCTCCAGCATTCCTGCTTCCTGACAAAGCCTTTGCACAACAGTCTCTGCCTTTTGCAAAAGTGATAAGGTAACTGGGAATAATCTCTAAAACTCCTTTAAAGCTCTATATTAACTATGAAAGGAGAGGCATTTGTTTCACATTCCCAATAGAGGATGCCTCTTTATGTCTTCCATCAGGAGCCGTAGCTCGCAGATATAGCCAAAGATGTTCGTGCTGTTTCAGAACACATTTTCATGTAGATATGTATAAACACATCAATTAAGCTGCATGTTTAATTCCCTTGATGTCTACTTTACATCAATCTTAAAATAACTTCTCCCATTCTCCCTTTTCTCCTCCACCACATCTTTCACAGGTGCACATACCTATTGTTCTTTGAAGGAAAATATCATTACATGAGTCAGTTTGAAATCTCTAAGGAGTTAGAATGATTGATATTTAATTTTCCTATGTTCTTCTTAAGCTGCATTCAACATATCAAGTGTTAATGAGCAAATATAATTGTTTGAAGTAAAAAAGTGGCAAATGTAATCAGTTTGTAATAGACTACCAATCTGCTTTTAACAGAGCTGAGAGTTGCATAATCACCTGTTTATTAAAGTGTTACTGTCTTCCATACTAACCAAAGTTTGACACACAAACTCGTATCTTCCACCTTGGCATTCATAGCATACTGCTGCTAATTTTAATAAGGGAGATAAACGTAATTTAAAACGCTTAACTAATAATCTAAAAAAGGATTTGCTTGTGCTGTAAGAGTAATACATCCAAAATGCACAGTTCAAATTGGAAAATTAGCATCATTTTTCTTCTACATGGTAAATATTATATGACTGATAAACTGAAATTACATCTAGTAAAGATTTTTGGTGATCTATTGTAATTGGTATCAGCCAATGGATTCCACACCTGAGACACCGAGATTAAAGGGAATCCTTTGTCACAAGCCAGAATATTGTGTCATACAGAACCAGCAAGCTGGGGCAATTTAAAATTCTCTGCTTTGTTTTTTATATCCCTTGTTTCTGTGGATATAATTCTTAAAAATTCTTTTATAGCAGATTGTTGAGTTCTTTTATTATCTGTTCAATTTACTACTTGCCAGTTGTTTTGTTTCTCCGGAAGTTAGGTGATTAATGAATTTTAACCAGGTCCTTTAGTGGGTGCAGTAGGTTTAATATCTGTACAGTACTTTACACAGACTGCTGAATTTTCTTATTATCAGATGAATGTTATTGATCTTGTATGTCTCACCCTGATTGCCAAGCAGGAAAAATGAATCTTTTCAGTATTTACATGTTATCTTTCCTTTGAAGTTCACCTAGTCAGTTGAGCTATGACTTCTAACAAGTCTCTACCAGTGGTTTTGCAATGCTTCCTCCACCATTCCACCAGCAGGCTGGTTTTCAAGCAGATCAATTGTGTGAAGAAGCAGTTACCCACATGCAAGCTACACTTCTTTATTATGTGAAGTACATTCATCTCAGCATCTCTGATTTTTCAGTGAGGTTCTTGGTTCTGGAGCAGACACATTCCACACCAAAACAGGGAATTGCTTCAGATGGTTGAGGGGTAGACCTACAAGGGAGCAGCTGCCAGGAGCCATTGTCCTCCACGTGGCAGTGGTGTTCTGATGTGGTGGGGTTGGAGCCAGGAACCTATGTGTAGAGAGCACAGTAAACAGTACAGGCAAACAGGATGCATCAGAACATCATAGCATGGCTGTTCACTCAGGGCAGGTGAGCAGGGAGGGCAAGAAAAGATGGCCCTTCCACTTGGGAGACCAACTCATCTACAGGCTGCCTCCCAGACAGTGAATCAAGCCAAGGTCTCCACTAGGTAGAGAGCTCTGGCAAGAAAGAATGTAGTGACTCAGACAGAGTGCCCACCTATAAATGTGGTGGTTCAAGTCCTTGGCTGCAGCAAGTGCCTGAGACTGTTGCTGCTGGTGTAGGGCAACAGGAATTCCACCTGCATGAGGTGTGAGCAGGTGGGTGATGTGCTGAATATGGTGGCAGAGCTTAAGGAGAAGGTGGAGAGATTAAGGAGCATCAGGAAGTGCTGCTGGAGATAGATTGGTGGAGTAACTGCATGCTGAACTTGTGAGGAAGACACCAGGGTGATACCCTCCAGATGGTGGTGGACCCCCTCCTCTGCAATCATCGAGCAGATGGAGGCAATTTAAGGGAAGAGAAGTGGAAACAGGTCCCATCTTGGCATCATAAGCAACATCCATTCCAACATACCTTGGTTCCCCAGGTAACCTTGCATAATAGGTTTGAGGTTCTGGAACTTGAGGGAGAGGTGAGTGAGCATATAGTGGGAGGTCCACCTGTGAAGTTGTCTAGGGTGAGGTGATCGACTCAGCACCTTGAGACTGCCTCCACCAAGAAGGACAGAAGGGTGATTGTTGTAGGCAACTCCCTTCTGAGAGGAATGGAGGACTCTATATGCCAGCCTGACTCTACCTGCAGGGAGGTATGCTGCATTCCTGGGGCCTGGGATATTTCTAGGAAGCTTCCAAGTCTGATTCACCACTCTGAATTATCCTTTATTGATAGTTCAGGCTGGCAGTGTTGAAGTCACTGAGATGAGCCTGAGGATTATCAAAAAGGGCTTCAGAGAACTGGGGCAGTAAGTGGATGGAGCAGGTATTATTTTCCTCTGTCCCTTCAGTGGGAGGGATGGATACTGAGAGGAGCAGGAAAACCCATCTCATGAACAAGAGTCTGAGACACTGGTGCAATCACAAAAATTCTGTGTTTTTTTTGACCCAGGGCACTTTACTCGGTGCCTGGCCTGATGTCTGCAGTGGGGTCTCACCTGATTCAAATGGGGATACGGATCCTTGTAGCTTGGCTGATGCCAATGAAGAAGTTGTTTCATGGAATGAAAACAGGACAAAGTTCAACAAGGTCAAGTACCAGGCCCTGCACTTTGGCTGCAACAACACCAGGCAGCACTACAGGCTTGGGGCAGAGTGGCTGGAAGACTGTGTAGAGGAAACAGACCTGTAGGTGTTGGTTGATGCTTAGCTGACCATGAGCCAGTAAGGTGTCTTACTGGCCACTTCTCCAAAAGAGTGGTGAGGTGCAGGAATGGGCTGCCTAGGGAGGTGGTGAGGTCACCAACCCTGGAGGTGTTCAAGAAGCGTATAGATGTTGTGCTGAGGGACATGGTTTAGTGGGAGCTATTGGTGTTAGGTGGATGGTTAAACTGGATGATCGCAGAACTCTTTTCCAACCTTGGTGATTCTGTGATGTTAGAATGCGCCTCATGGGTCAGATTGTAAATATCTCAGCTTGCTGCAGCACACATATGAACCTGTTATGTTTTGTTCAAGTACTTCAGAGAAGTAATGACTGTAAAAAGTTACTTTTGAAAACAAGGCAGCTTTAGATTTAATAGCTCAGTGCAGCCTTTCAACCTCCTCTTTTTCAGTATTTAATTGTGAAGCAGATGCTAAACTGTTTGACTTTGTGTTTTACAAGTTATGGAGACAATCGTCAACTCAAGTTTCAGTCAAAAGGAGTTTTTTAAGTAGGAGTTATAAACTTCTGAAAATAAATATTTACAATGGAAGTGTTTATACAGTCTTCACTGCAGCAGCATAAACTTGCCACTATAATAACCCCTTTCATTTTCCTTCTCTTTTCTGTAAAATGTGTCCTTCTTCCACACTCTACTGTATATGTTGTGTGAACATTTTAATAAGGGTTTTCAGAAACAAAAATACATTTTCTTTCCAACTGAAAGTTCCCTTTCAGGCATCTGAAAGAGAAATATTGCTTTGAATAATAATACTCTTAACTTTCTTGGCACGTTTTTTTTGTCTTTATGTACCAGAAAGTTGACAGAACAGCAGTGTGGAAGCTCCACACTTATCTTTACAAAGAAACTTCTGCTGCAATGGTTTTAGCCTCCAGATGAAAATTAGCGTTTGAAATTACTCTAGAAGGAACTGAAAAACAACTGAGAAAGATAACTCTACACCATTTTTCAGCTTTCTACATGCTGTCCTTTTGCATGGTATAGGACAGTCCTCACAGATGTCTCTAAGAAATGAATGAATTCCATATAACTGTATTCACCTTAATTCATCAGTGCCTGATGGCGTTCCTTACTTCCTTAACATCAAAACATTAAAAAGATGATTAAAGCTATCTGTCTTAAGTGAACATAATAAACCTGTTCTTGTGCAGTGCATTGAATAGACAAAACTTTCTGAGACATGTCCTTCACCTGTACTGCAGTAGTGCTGACAAGTGCCAAGCCATTACTTTTCTTTCACACTACATACAAAAATAATACACCCTTTACATATGAAAGTGATATGCATAGTTTGTACTGTGATACAGTATGGCAAGTTCCTCAGATCTGTGTTACTGCCATTTCACAGTACAGGTTGATGATAATAATACTGGGTTTTGAGCAGCAGTAAGGGTGATGGGAGCACTGGAGCAGGTTGCCCAGAGAGGTTGTGGAATCTCCGTCTATGGAGATATTCAAGACCTGGCTGGATGCCTACCTATGTGATGCATTGTAGGGTACCTGCTTTAGTGGAGGGGTTGGACTCAGTGGTTTCTTGAGGTCCCTTCCAACCCCTGTGATCCTATGTTTTGGTTAGGTGATTGTCTACTCCACTCTTGTGAGACCCACCTGGAGGCCGCAGCATAAGAAGAACATCAAGCTGTTGGAGCTGGTCCAGAGGAGGGCCACAAGAATGATAAGAGGGCTGGAGCACCTGTCTTGTGAAGAAAGACTGAGGAAGTTGGGCTTCTTCAGCCTGGAGAAGAGGCCTTCTCTAGTGGAATATGGATGGGGTTTCTGTCAGAGAGTGTAGCATAATTAGAAGTAATGGTTTTAAACTAAAAGAAGGTCAATTTAAATAAGATGTAAGGAAGAAATTATTCATGTATAAAGTAGTGAGTCACTGTAACAGGCTGTCCTGAGAAGCAGTACATGCCTCATCCCTGGAAGTGTTCAAGGCCAGGCTGGATGGGGCTTTGGGCAGCTTGATCTGGTCAGAGGTGTCCCTGCCTATGGCAGGGAAGGGTCTGGCTAGGTGATCTTATGTCCTTCCAACCCTAAACCCAAAGCATAGAATCAGTTCTGTGATTCTGGCAATGTGTAGTAAAACCTAGTAACTATTGAAGTCAACACTTTCCAACAGTTGTCACATTGTGGTACCTGAGAACAACTGAGTTTCTCCCTGCATCTTTGTTTATGATAGGGGATTTTAGGAATAACTCTGTTAGAACAATTGATCTTTGAGTGTTTTCATGACTCCCATATTTTTATGACTTTGTCTTAATTATCTCTTTGATAGTTCTATCTTTATAGAGAGCAAGTTGTTCCAGTTGCTTTCCATGCAGCTGGAACTCTAGATGCAGAGCTAAGGGTTTTCTAACAGATCAGGGTCTGTCTTAGAGTCTGTTACAGTGTTATACTTCTCCAGACCTTTGTGGGGAGGTAAATTAGAAAATTTCAGAAAAAGTGCTGATGGATCTGCTACTAGTTAGTTGGAGTCACATTCTTCTTCACAAATGAGTGCCTGTGTTTTGTGTAAAATACATGCCTGTCTTTGTAAACACTTTGAAAGTAGCAACAACATATACAAATGATACTGAGTAGTTACTTAACAATGCACTAGAATCGTTGTTGTTGTTTTTCAGGGAATATTTATACAGCATTAGTCTTAGAAACTTACCTCACCTGTCCATGTTTTTAGGGCATGCAGATTATGAAAAGCTGATGTTTGATTTTAGGGTGTCCATCTCAATAAGGAATCGATGTTAAGTTGGACTTGATAGGAAAGGTACTTGGCACTCTTGATGGAGTACTGTTAACATGCCTGTCTATCACAGAGTCTAATACTAAAGCAGAAGAAAGAGCAGAGAAATACTGTTTGTCAGGAAAATCACAAAGTCGAAACATCATTTCGTCTGTGGAGTCTATTTTTCAGCCCCTCTTCAGCAGCATGGAGGAAACTTGGTGTCAGGTGTGAGAAGGCTTTGGGCTTTTTTGCTTTTTTTTGCTTTTTTTGAAGGGAAAGGATTCAGCAAATTCACAGTGTCTTTCAGAAACAAATGTATCCAGAAACAAATAAGGGAGTTCATTTTTTTGCTTTACCATACCAAACACTTTCAAACTTGTCCTGAGAGAATTTTTGTGTCAGTCAGATTTCTTATTTTCCTGAGTTATTCTGAAGTTAAAAGAAAAATTAACAAATGCATGTTTATTTGTTAATGACCCTCACACACCTCTTGTCTAGTAACTTTTGGATTCCAACTGTTGCCATAACTTCTGAGATCTATTAAAAAATACTAGATTTACTGAGAAATTAATTTACCACCATTCTCCAGCCTAAAGTAGAAAAATACATGGTGAGTGATACATCTTACTCAGGAGATAGCTATAAGGATAATAAATTTTTTCTTTTAAATGGTTCTGCTAGCATCTTTACTTAAACTTTAATGTAGCCTAAATTATCTTGTTTTTTCATCTGGTAAAGTGTTCATATTAATGCACTTAAACTTTCTGCACAAGTTTAAAGAATACAGCATCTGAGTGTCTTACTCACAAGCATGGGCAGCCTTCCTTCACAGTATTCCCCCAGGGAAAAATAAAAGAAAGAAGTAGCCAGAATGAACTCATATTTTTGAGCTGAAGAATAGCGATGATTTTATTACATTCTGATGCTTATGATAGACTCAACGTGAAAATAGAAAAGTAGAAATGGAAAGGACTAATTAGGTTCTTTTGTCCATTCCCTGAGGTACCTTCTACTGAAAGGGATAAAATGATCTTAAAGTTTTCATCCATCATCAAAATTGATTCTGCATTAGAAGTTGATATGAAGAGCCCCATCCAACAAATCAGCTACCTAAGGCTTTTAAGTTGGAAAATGTTACAGACAACATACTTTTTTTTTCTAAAATAATTCTCAAGCTCAGATAGACTTTTTAGAATGAGTGATTTATAGGTACTCCAATTTCCTTGCTGCAAATTAGCCTTACTGGGAAAAATACACAAATTAGAAACTAAAAGAAGAATGCACAAGTAAGAAAGTTTACTTGCTGGAAAGCTCTGATTCAGCTAAACTGAAACTTTCTGTTAGACTGCTTTGACTAAGTTCAGGTTCAAATTTTGGACACAAGGCTCCAGGTGTAATGTTCCAGTCAGACTTTTGGCTACAGACAGGGAGCCAACATCTCAAATTTCTATTCGATCTGATTCAATCTGAGCCCATGCCTCAGTTTTCCAGGCATCCCATGCTATTTATTTATATGCTTGGCTGTGATTAAAAGATAAAATATCTGGAGGGAATGGAGAGTCCATGCATAAGACTAACTTCTGTTCTGTAGCCAGTGCACTCCAATGGAAAGTTCAGCATCAGGGCTGCCTAGTTGCAAGTGCAGTTATTGAAAGTGTTCCTGTTTCATATCAGAAAAAAATGAAACACTTCCTGCAAGCCATTGCCTAGCGGTGCTCCCTGAACAGCTGTATGAGATTAAGTTTTAAGACCCTGGCCTTATTTGGGTATCACCCACAGTCTTCACGAGGGGATTCCTAACCTCTGGGAGTTCTGCATGGTTTACTGTTATTACTGTAATGCAAAATTTGAAAATTACCAAATTTATTGCTGTCTGGAAAATGGAAAAAATGTTAATGAGGGGAACAGAGCATTTAACATCTCTGTTGCCTGGCAAATTATATGAAAGTTCTCCAGCTATACTGGATGAACAACATTAAAAATAGGGGTGGAGAGGAGAAGAGGGACTTTACTGCCACTGAGATCAGAAAAAAACAGCTTGCCTGAATGCTGTGACACAGATGTAGTCAGCAGTACTGCGTACATGGCCTTTATTGCATTTAACTTTGCCTAATCTCAGGCTAACTGGATAGATCTGGGCGATTTCTGTGGTCAGCAGTTCCTCTCTTCCTAATCTGCAGTCTGTCTGTGAGTAGTCAGAAGGTGTTAGGGGAGCTTGCTATTTATTCTTTGGAAATTCATATGGCATTTTCATTTTTCTTTGTTGATACAGAACAAACTGAGCTAGTATTGGAAATTTAGCCATGGAGAAATGTCAATCAATAAGTGTGTAACGCTTTATTTGATGGAAGGTTAGCTGGTAGCATTAGCTACCAGCATTATAAAAATGTCTTAAATAGCACCTGTCAAGTCTGGTCTCAGATTTAAAAATATATTTCAATGCAGCATTGGCTTGTTTCTGAAGATGGTGAAAATAGTAATGTGGAGAAAGGACAGTTAAGATTATCCAGAAATAGTGAGGGAGCTGGCACGTTTTGACTGCTGCATGTTACTCCAAACCTGTTTGATTCATTCTGCCCCTATCTTGCTTCCTGTTGTCTCTCCAGGCATGTTCAGAGTGTGACTGTGAGAGGCAGGAATGCCTTGTATGCATTCATGTGCATTTAATATGTAAGGCAGATCCTACTACAGTAGAGCTCCAGTTAAGGTGATGCCGTAACACATACAAAATAACGCGTAGAGTTGTGTATTGTTCCTGCCTAGTTAGTTCTGTAACAAGGAATAAAAGAAAATGCCGTATAATATTCCAGAGAATAAATACCGTACTCCTATAAAACTTTCTGACTGCTCACAGAAACACTGCAGAGTAGGATCAGAGGAAATGCCAGCATGAGAAATCATCCAGCTCCAGGCAGTGGGTGGTTGGTACTTCACTGCCTGGAGCTGGATATATGTACATATACACACGTATAGAATTCATATTTTGAAGCTGATTGTCAATTCCCAATAAAAAAAATCTCTAGAATGATCAGTTATGCAATTGCTCAAAAGGAGTTTTTGAAGCATCTCCATATTAAGTGGGAGTATAGAATGATGTGCTTTTTCTTTAATTTCAGCTGGCTATGAAGCATTTGCATAAATTTCATGAAACAATAGTGTAACTCATGACTACTGTATGTTGTAGGCCAAATATTTCTATGTTCCTTTCATTTGGAAAGTGATGGAGATGCACATCAGTCTCCTCTATTTCTTCATCCCGTTTAAAACGTAGTGCTGGCTCCTCTAAATGTAGGAGGCGGTGGTACAGAAAGCTAGCCAAAGTGCTGGTCAGTCCCACAGGAGTAGTAGATAACATTTCTGCTTGTGCCTCAGTCACTTAGTAGTCTAAGCCTCATTGGAAGCTAATGGGACTTGAAAGCGCTTTGAAAATTTCATTTTGTGAAAGCCAATTTTCGCATAGTGCAATCTGCAGCCAGCAGTGCTTGGTGACTGGCTGGCTGGCAGCAGGTAGCATTTAGTTTGTGTTTGAAAATCAGCCAATTACTATTCAGTGTGCTGTCCCTCAGCTGATAATGAGAGATGGTTGTGTTTTCCCTGAACGATGGGTACAGTAGAAGGCATCTACGTTGCCGGTAACTGCAATGGGCAGGATTTGTCCCAATGAATTATTTCGGCTTGCTTTATAAGCAGTATGTTCCTGAAATGTCAAGCTAACAAGATTCAGTCAGATCTGTTTCCTATTGACAATGCTTCTACTGTGAGAAAATCATGAAAAAACATACTTTAAATTCATAGCTTGGTCCTGATTAACCCAAGTGCGTGTAGCTGAGACGGCATACTGTGGAACAGTGTGGCTTCCTACTGTAGATTTTTTATTTTTTAGATTGTAAGATAGTATGATTGCAAAAGGCAAAAAAAAAAAAAAAAACAGTACTAGCTGCAACTCATCTATAAGTAATGCATGTGATTGATAAACGTGATATGTTCTGAAGCCTGGTTTAAAGGTGGTGTTGGGAGCAGCTGAACATTTAGTTGTTGGTTTTGTTTATGATTAAAGTTCTGATAGATTTCTTGCTTAGAAATTAGCATTCTTTCTTACATAAATATTGGTTATTTACTGTCTTACAAACAAGTGGCTTCTTTCTTCTCCATCTCTGAATTCACTACCATGGAGGAACCATCTAAAATATGGTTTAAAAAGGAGAGTTTTTTTCCATACCTTACGTAAGAGTAACCATCGCCTCAGGCTTCTTCGCTTAGGCAGCCTGCTGGTTTAACATACTTAATGCCTACAGACTTTGTTGAAAGTTCATCTGCAGCTTTGTTTATTGGTATTTTTCCAAGACAGAAGAGATTTACAGGAAGATTTTATTGGGAAGGATAGCGTGGCTGTATAATTACAATATAGCCCCGCTGAAGATTACATAATAATTAATATTTGCAAGGCATTCGAAAGCACCTTTGATATACTGTCACAGTCTGTACCAATGTTATAAATCAAATAAGGTCATAAAAGTGAGAATGTATTTCTTCAGCTCATTGCTGGGTTTTGTTTTAATTTTATTGAGATTCTTCAGTGCACAAAATGGAGCTGGGATACACAGAAGTGACAAATAACCATAAATACTGAAGCATGGCAGCTAGAAACTGGCAATTAATAAATAACCGTGAAGCATTTATGGCTAAATTCTGCCAGTACAAATATATATTGCCTTTTATTATGCTAATTCTTACAGTGACTTGCCTACAGAAGAATAGTGACAGTGAATAGATACGTTGCTGTGGGGTATGTTTTACCCTCTCCACTGTTTTGGGTTTCTTAAGCAAATTGGTAGGGGCTTAAATTAAAGCATTAGAAGGTAATATGATATGGGGTTTTTTTTCATCATTTTTTATTGACACCTTAAAATACAAAAGACTGATCTGTGTGTATTTGGTAGCTGTTGAAGAACCATGAGCCTGTAGGACTTATTAATATCTCGGTCACAGTTTTCTCTCAGACCTAAAATTTATCCACAGTATTGGTAGGAGCATATATACAGTGCCTATAAAAACATACTCCAGTATAAGACATAAAAATAATGTAAGTGTATCTCTCTTGTTAGAGAACAAATGCCTAAAACTACTATGAGAATTTATTGTAGAAGGAGTTCATGACCACTGCATGATTTTTTTAAGGTTGGGTAGTAGAGCTTTGTTCTAGCCTTTGCTGGCTTCCGTAGAGGCACTAATCCTTAGGAGCACCTGGAAAGGTGAGTGAAAGTAAAATGCATGATAGTGCACGTATTTAAGAAGGCCTTGGTAAAGACTCTTCTTGACAAATCAGGTTATCAGTAACTGAGTATCTTCCATTGAGAAACTCAGTCTTTTGGGGAGGGCAAAGATGAGACTGAACTAGTGGTTTTTCTTGCTAGTTGGTGTTATTCTTTCAACTAAATCTGCGCAACCATGATCTGTGACTTTCCTTCCTATTATGCTGGCTAGTTCAGAAAGAAGGCTTCTTTATTTTTACTGTACGAAAAAGTGGGGCCTAGTTTTATGCACCGTAGTCTACACCCAGTTACGTATAGCAAGTCTTATCACATAACGATGTGCCTGTAAATTCTTGTTGTTAAAATGTTAAGCATGTTGCCCTAGTAAGTAGGGAAGAAAATATATTTCAGGTATGGGAGATGTCCTTCACCTGCAGTCAGTGATATTTGTAGTTTTAGACAGCATTTAACTGCAGTTTTTACATAACTTTTTTTTTTTTTTTTTTTTTTTTTTTTTTTTTTTTTTTTTTTTTTTTTCTGAAAGGGAGTTTTGCTCTTAGCTCCAAATTCTAGCATGGCTAAAAGAGCAAATAGCATGTACTTAAAGATAATCAGATCACTGGATTGGCAGAGCATTAGTAACCCTATAATTTTGCTTCCTGCTGTGAAATTCTCACTAAGTTACCTTACTAACAGCTAGTTTGTCCCATTTAAAGGGGTTCATCAGGAAAAAGACCATTCTTGAACTTTTTAATCTATCAGCTTGTACTCTGTTCTCTTAGTAATTATTTTTGGTTTATTTACTTATGCTTTTTCATATGTATGTTGAGTGATTTGTGCTGCATAATGGGCTTGGGATTTTTTGGCAGTATATTTGCAAGTTTAATCATTCCTTTGTGGCATCTTTTATTTTTTCCACACAACCATATTTATTAATGAGCAAAAACTCACTGCACCTCAAGTTCATTTTGAAGGGACCATAAGGAATGAGAGCTAAAGTGCAGCTCCCTCTCTATAGGCACATCAGCCTGTTGTCCTTGAGTGCTGTGGCTGTAGGTTGCTCCAGTGGCAAGGAGCAAGTCTTGCTTCAGTAACATGTAAGGACAGTTCTCATTGCAACTGTAACCTGCTGTAACCTCTAAGTGAGGGGACAATTTTACAACCATGTGATCACATGGGTTGGAAGCCGATACTCACTGGAAAGAGGTTTCCGAGAACCACAGAATAACTTGGCTTAGAAGGGACCTCAAAAATCTAGTTAAAATACTCCTGCTGAGGAGAGGGTTGCCAACCACTAAATCAGGTGTTAGGTCAGGTTGCCTAGGGGCCCATCTGTTGTATTAGGCGAAATACGGGGATATCGGGCTGTCACGCGACAGGCCCTCCCTAATTTCTGGAAGGATCGATGACGTGTACTAGAGAGGCATACACGAAGAGCATAGTTTATATAAGTGTGTGTTTGCTTTAAGAAATCGCCATTTTGCCGCTCATCCTCTTGGTGTTACTTCGGTAATTGGCCCAGCTGTGGACTTCTAGGGTCTTAAAGTCTACACCCATCCAACCTGGCCTTGAATACCTCCAGGGATGGGGCATCCACAGCTTCTCTTGTCAGCCTGTGCCAGCACCTCACCACCCTCACTGTGAAAAATTTTCCCTGATGTCTAATCTAAATATCCCTTTTTTTAGTTTAAAGCCCTCCCCCCTTGTCCTATCACTGTGTACTCATGTAGGTTTATTATACTCTTCTGAAGATCAAATGTAGCTACTGCAGTTATGCATCCAGAATCCATTTCCTCTATGAGCATGTGCTCATAGGGCCCAGTTCTGGGGAGCCTGTAGAACTTAATGGTATCTGTTCATTTTCAGCACATTTTTAGCCAAAATAGCTATCATAGAATCATTAAGGTTGGAAAAGACCTCTAAGATCATCTAGTCCAACTGATCAATCTCTCACCACCATGCCCACTAAACCATGTCACTGTCGTTCATTTTGGTCCCAAGTGAACCAAGCATTATGTTGTAGATTTTACGTTCTGTGCTAGAAGACTTTAGAAACTGTTTGTTAAACTGTTTGCTTTTCTAGAAAATGAAAAACTACCCATATATTTACGTGCCTCAGCCTGAATAAGTGCTGAGAACATTTCAGGATTCAGGTTTTACTTCTTTCTTTATGTTTCTGCTGTTTTTTTCCAACATGTTTTCACTATTTTTCAGTACCCTAGGCTAGTTTATAGTATTTAAAATGATCACACACCACAGTAACAGTACTAGTTGTTGGAAGTGAGTCTCACAGCACCAAGTGGAAGAGGCTCCAGAAAGCTTTGTGGGCAGAAGGAGCTTCTTAAGAGTTTAATTCATTCTTAGAAGCTATGTGATTTTCCATTTCCTGATATGCTGGCATTCCCACAGCAGCAACTAACAACTACTAGTACTACAACTAAAGGTTGTGATATTTTCCACTGATCATTTCTTTTGAGGGTTGTTTTTTTCAATAATGCAGTTAATTACCTGGGGGTTTGGGAGGCTGATTTCTTTTTCTTATTTTCCTTTGCTTTTCATCTTTGTTTGGCAGTATGTTGTTGATGTCTTTTTTCACAGCAGCAGTTTTTGATACCAACTACTATATTGTGTATTTAATGGGGTATGCCATAGGCTTACTGTTAGGCAGTGCAGTGCCTTCTCCTCAGACCTTTCCCTCCCGCAAGAGGGCAACTGCTGAGAACAACCTTCCTGCCTATTGTGTTAAGCTGATACTTAGAACAATTATAGGCTCTTTCTCTCCCTACCACGAGCCTCCAGAATCAAACTGTTCAGTTCTTCATGACAATAAATCCTCCAACCCTACTGTAGCCTATAATGCTTTTCAGTACTGGCTGGAGACAAGTAATAATTTATTCATATGTCAGAAAATAATTTGAAAAATGTCAGGAAGAAAAGAAAAATGGGATAGAAAAGAATTACATTCTGAGACTTTAAGGTAGGTCTTTGGGTTGCTGGGTTGTTTTGTTTTTTTTTTTTTTTTTCCTTTTAGTGTCCTGAATGTGAAAGAAGTTTGGAGGCTGGATAAAAGATCTAAAGGGGAAAAGTGAGAAAACACTTGAAAATACTTGCAGGAAAGCACAAATTCCTGTCAAGCACTTTTAATTTTAATTTTAATCACTGTTTTATCATTCAGATAGTAAGGTCAGAAAGAACATACTCAACACCACAAAGCAGGACATTCTGTTAGATGCAACCAAAATTGAAAAACTTGCTCATTCTCTGGCCTGAAAAGTGCTGTGCCTTTTTCTAAAGATTTTACTTTCTCATCATCTATTATCTTTTTTTTTTTTCTTGTATGTAGAATGACAAACTCAAAATAGTTAGGAAGAAAATAGTGCTTAGCATCTCCTTTCTGTCAGGGTTTGTAATTTCAAGATCTAAAGCACAGTAATCTTTAAATCACAAGACAAATTATGCTGACTTTGGGAGAAAAAAAAAAAAAAAAACAGGAATAAATTGTTGCCAGTTCTCCCAGTGCTGTTTAAAGGAAATGAGAAAGTAGGGCCCAACAATCTTCAATTTTGAGCGAATCTGTAGGAAAGGAAACTGTCCGGAGTAACAAGTAGAGAAACTTCCTACATTGTCCCTTAATTTCTCAAAGACTCTCAAAGACTTCTTACAAGGGGAAAGTAACCGTGTTGTGTAGACGGGGGATTTTTTCTCTCCTTTTGGTAGCTTTACCAAAAACATACTCAAATGGATGACCTTGAAAAATCACAGTCCTCCAGAAACCCAGTGCAGTGGAACCATTTAGATTTTCACCATTAAATCAGACTGTGGATCAAGATGCTTGAAGCAACAGAGTTGTTATAATTTGTCCTTAATCAAGCTAAAATAATCTTAGAAATATGTCATGAACTTGCAGACTCCTTTACTCAGCGGATAATTGCCTCTCCCTACTTCTATTTTTAGTTACATTCCTTCCAAGCTGATAGCCGTAGTAATTCTGCTAAATATTTGTTTGAGAATTGAGAGGAAGGAAAGAGCGACACAGAGACAGTGTTTTCCTATAGCAAGTAAAATAGTTTCCTTCCCTTTACCTGGAGGAGAGGTTGGTTCAAAACCTTTCTTACGCTTTTGTGACTTTAATTGTCCAGAAACCTACATTATGAAATCATAAGCTAGTTAAACATTCACTGGAATGTTTATTGATCATCTTTCTGTAACATCCAAAATGTCGCTTGGAATATTTCTCTATTGTGTATCCTGGTTGTTTATGGAGAAGCATCATAGAATCATAGAATGGCATGGGTTGAAAAGTGCCACAATGATCATTGAATTTCAAGCCCACTGCTATGTGCAGGGTTACCAACCACTGGACCAGGTTTCCAGCTTGGAAGTACGATGTGTATTGTAGATTCCTACATGATGGAGAGAAATCTGTCATATTTCCAAATGAAATCTCTCAAAAATATCAGTTCTTCTGTGCTGTAAATTAAAAAGACAACAGCAGCATGAGTTTGGTAATTTAGAAACCATGGTTTTAGATTCTGTTATTTCTTCTTCTCTGAGACCTTCTGACATTTCTTGTGTTCTGTCAGTCACAGCTTCCTATTGTTTTAACTATGTTTATCTCCTGTTATGTGTACTACCAAAACAAGTAAAAGACAAGTTGTCTGACTTTAGGGAAATCGGTGAAACTAACTATATAGGTTGCACTTCTAAAAGCAGAGAAATTAAAGGGGGAGAACACAGAACATTTCTAAACTGCCTGTGCCAATTATAGATGATCATATGCTTTGGAATTGCTGAAAATAAAAAAATATATATTTTTAATTCATCTATTTAAAACTATTATCATCGTTTTTTCTTAAACTTGAGTCTAAGCAAGTTACATTACATTACGTTACTGATGTGTTAATGGCCTGATAAGCTGGGTTCTACTTCTATACAACATTACTGCATTGTTTGCTAAGTACTTGACTTTCAGAGTAAAAACTGAATTTTCAAAGCGAGCTCAAAGTACCAGAACTTGGGTACCAAACTAACCAGATCTGTCAATGTAAGATTTTGTGATGCTTTGAGACTTACAGTTTCTTCACTGGAGGAACATATATGCCTATTTGCCCTCCTAGGGGTTGCTTTGTGATATTCCTCTAAATAGGAAGATAATTACTTACTGCAGTGTGGCAGTTCAGTAATGGATTCAATATGAACATTAACTCTGTAGTACTTGGTAGTATTTTGCATTTATTCTTATTGGTCTAGTGCTCTTTAACCACTGGTTTCAAATCAGGATGGCATACTGAATGTCAAGTAGACATATAAAATGTCATGAAAACACATGGGCTACAAATAGATGGTACCAAGCACATGCAGAGTGGTGTAGTTGTTCTGAACATGTTACATTTCTGTAACTGACATTTCCTGTGCTCCTGTGGGCTGGTACCCAGTCTCAGTACAATACTGAAGGAAGACCTGTATCCACAAACGCAGAGTTGTTCAGAGTCATTCTTCTCAACAAGTACAGCCGAGGACATCATTGCCATTACACACCAGGGTTCTTTCCTGCTTTCCCCACTGCTTTGCAAAGTGATATACTGCAGCAAGAAACTATAACTTCTGTTTCACTTCAAGAAGTACAATTTAGGAGCTGGGGTAATTTGATGGATTGTAGATACTAAGAAAAATATTAGAACCTGGGAAAGGCCACATAGTCCACTGAGGCTCATTTCATTCAAGGTACACCTTCCCTAGGTTATCATCCGATTGTTAAGAGAAAGAGTAATGTTATCCATTTTTTGTAATTCTCCTTCTGGGTATTACAGAGATAAATACCTAGATGCTGGAGAACTAACTTTCTTTCAGAGCACTATTTCAGGAGAAAAATACTTAAATGCAGATAGGTGGGATGACAGGAAATAAATTGACCATAAATGAAAAATATGATTATATGAATACATGTGGATAATCGTGGTTTCTCAATCTACCCCAGGGACAAGCTTCTAATCACGAGACTTAAAGAAAGTAACCTTTCCTTTTGATTTATCTTTTCAGGACCAATGCAAGAGACAATATATGACTTCTGGAGAATGGTATGGCATGAGAACACAGCCAGCATAATCATGGTTACTAATCTCGTAGAAGTGGGAAGGGTAAGTGATTTTTGCACTTAAAAAGATGAAAGACTTCCAAGGTGTTTGCTTTTGGAAATTAAATAGCAGACCAACAAGATGCTTATATACTGAGAAAGGCACATAAAATATTTATGACTGCCTCTGCTAAGAGATTCATTACCAATTATTTTTAAACATACTTTAGATGCTTGTCTTTGATAACGGTAGCCCAGTAAAATGTAACTGATAAAGCTGTATTCTGTACTGCACAGCTTGCAATGACTGCCAAAGAGGGAAAGCGTCATATCTTTGTGTACATACCTTTTCTATTAGGGGGAAGAAGGGAATTAGTTACAGAACAAGATATGGAGCCATCTTTTTTCTTTTTTTTAAAGAGAAAAAGGGGAAGTTATTCTGGAACAGGTTTCTGAGAAGTACTTAAACTATGAAATTGCACCTTCTTCACAGTATGTTAGTTTGAATCAATCTGGTTTGGGCATTACTTCTTGTAAGTCTTCTGGAGTAAAACAGAATAAACTGACTTTACTCATTTGTAGGTGGTACTCCGTGTTTGAGAAGCATTTGTACAATGCCCTCCATAACGTGTTTTAACACTTTGTTGGCCCTGAAATGATGGCATTTAGATCCAATGATGTTTGAAAGTCCCTTCCCACTGAACTGTTCTATTCTACCAAATTTATTGATCAAGAGGTCTTCTTTAGGAGCTCAGTGGTTAAGGAAAGCTTGAGTTTCCTGATTGATAATGTGTCCTTCTCTTTCTTTGCTTGACAACTTCTAAAGTAAGTGTCCAATTCAAGTGATTATGGCTAATTTTGTCTTCAACAAGTATTGAACGGACACATTTTATTTGTTTTTTGCAACCATCAATAACTGAGTGTTTTAATTTGCTGCTTTGTCTATGCACTGGTGTCTTAGTTTTCATCTGGAATGTTCTGTTGTTTGTGGTTGTGGTTTTTTTTTCTTTCCTTTTGAAGCTTTCATTCGAAATGAAAAAGGAAAAAAAAAAGCCACTGCTTTTCTTGCAACTGCTGCAACTGTTGTAGTGTTGAATTATTTTTAAGTGTTGAAATAAGAAGCGCACGTATCTTGGTGAGAGCCTTATGGTTTTGAGACATGTTCTAAATTTTATGCTGGTATAGATGCTGGTAGATCTGCTCTGTGGTGTTTCTACTAGGAAAGAATGCTCCTAATGTAGGATGAGTCCAAGGTCTGGATCTCGTCTCCTTTTAACAATCCAGCTTTCCAAACTGAATTTATTCTTTTTTATGTCCTTGATCAATTGCTAATATAAATTCTAACATTTAGATATCTGTGTGTGCAAATCTGCCACAAGATCAGGTGCAAGCTTTATTTTTAACTATAAAATAGGTAGGATTTCTGACGACAATTAACACCTGCTGCAGGAACACAATGTACAGCTAATTGCAGAAACGAAAAGCATCAAGGAGGCTGCTTTGAAAGTCCAGTCCCTCGAGTGAAGAGGAGGATAGAAACAGCTGGGTGGCTACTTAGAAGTTCAAAATGAATTTTTACAAATAGGAATCATAGAAGCATGTAATGTTTTGGATTGGAAGGGACTTTAAAATCCCAGCAAAAATTTTATAGCTTTGTAGACCTTCTTAAGTACTAGAGCACACAGAAAAAAAAAAAAAAAAAAAAAAAAAAAAAAAAAAAAAAAAAAAAAAAAAAAGAAAAAGAAAAAGAAAAAAAAAGGAGGTGGATGAATGGAGGAACAAGCCTTAGAACAAAACTAGCGTACTACACAACACCACCTACTCTTTTCCTGATGTCCACATTTGAAAGCATCAATTAGTGTGAATTGTCAGGTACCACCCACGGACATGCCAGGCTTGCTGCCGGTGTTGAGCCCTCTGCTCACTCTATATAGTTAGGCAACATATTTCCTTACAAGTGAGAAACAGTTTGTGCCACTGTGGAGATTTCTTTGGGGTGCAGGAGTCCTAGTGGGATACAGATCTGCAGTTTTCTTGCTTCTGACAGTGGTAGAAATGACTTTGTTCGTCCTTTCTCTGGAGGCCAACTTAGGTGAGATAGAAGAGCAGAATTAAAATGAGTTTCTAAAGGACTTGAGATCGTATGAACTGCAAAGCAGTGCAGTCCTTCCTCCGTTGGCGCTTCTATCCCATTCCTAGGGCGTGAACCATCAGCAACAAGGAGGCATATTGCAACACACCATCTGTCCTGCAGCCCCAAACACAAGCTCTGTGCCACCTTGATTAGTAATGATTTTAATGGGACTTTTGGTAGCATTCCTACAGGGCAAACCTTGTAACCTTCCTGACCTTGAGATTTTCTATTTCAGGTGCAGTAGCTGATAGAAGATTTACAGGGAACTATTATTTCATATTTTTTAACCTCTTACACATTTTAAGTAAAGGAGAACTTTATGTTCTCAGAAAAGGGGAATATCTATTTAACGTCTTTGCTGCACAATTTATGTCCATCATGAATTAATCATTGAGGGGGCGTATGTGTATTTGTTTACCAGAACTGGCTGGATAGTCATTAAATCAGTGCTAGGAACTTGCTTCCTGCCCTGGAGCATTATGCATCAGGACCGTTTTAATTGCGAATGGAGGAATCACCATGAGGCTGTCCCTAATGCAAGCACCTGCTGCAAATGACTCAGTCCCTGCATTACCCTCCAGCAGGGTCTGGGTACATCTGCCAATATCTGTCATTATCTGAGGCATACTTGTCAAAACCATGCATCCCTCTTAGCTCTTGTGTGTTCCAGCAAGGGACCCTTGTCAGTGTTTCTGGCACCTGCAGACTGCTGTGCACCTGGTATTTAAATGGCACGGAAATGTGTTTTGATTGTTTTCTCTCTTTAATGAACCCACCTGAGGGACATTTAGCTCTTTATCCAGTAGCCTGTTACCCAGTCGCTCACATTTACTCTGCTTGTGTGGAAATTCAGAACTCGCTTGTGCTGTTATACCAATCCATCTGCCAGAAGTCTTATCACAAAATCTGCAGGGCTCCCTAAGGAGACTTTTGTACTGGTAATTTAAGCTAATGATTTCTAAACATATTTAGTCAGTTTTATGAAGACCTCATTAGAATGTGACTGTTTATTAAAAAAAACTAAATGAGGTCTCCCAGTCATTTAGAAAAATCATTGCTGAGTTGCATGAACAGTTCTTTGATAACAGCTGATGAAGTGTTTTTTAGTCACGTCTACATTGTCTTAAGAACTTTTACAAAAAAAGGGAAAAAACAGGCAGGCCTTGAAAGACAGAGACAAGAAAAGTCTGTCTTCTTCAGGCTGTGGTCAAGAACTTTCCCTTCTCAATGAAGGCTGAAGAAAGGGAAAGACAAGTAATTAATGCTGTAATATACCTGTATTTTAATGCAACAATCAACATTTCCCGAGCCGTAGACTAAGCAAGACTCATAAAAATATATCAACATGACAACAGGTTACTAAATGAAAAAAAATTGGATTATATTAATGCATTTCAGATTATATTCATACAGAGCTCCTGTTAGTAAGGAGCAACTGTAGGTAGTAATGTAGTTTCAAACATCTTTTCCTGAGGGACTTATATCACTCTAAAAGACAGCAGCTTTTTGGCCCACTCACAGAGGTACAATTGGAAAAGAGGCATCTTGCTTATTCCAAGAGACCGTTCTTATAGCTGGATCCTTCTGTAGAAAGTGATGCGAACTGGATTGCAGTCTTCACGTCCTGGGCAAAGTCTCGGGTTCCTTGTTAAGTGTTTCCTTGTTGGTACAGACTGAAATTTTTCTCTCCTCAAAAAAAGTCACTGGCAAGGTTTAGAAAATATTCAGTTGTGCCATCTAGCTGTCGATTCCATCTTTGCTCTTTTGAGGCTGGTACTGATACTTGGTTGGGGGAATCAAACTTGGCATGTCACATCATTTGTCATTTGTCAGTAGTCACTTTCTCTCCCACTCCCTGTTTTTGCTTGAGGCAGGAGGAATTTAGTAATATCTGATTAATAAATGGTGAAATGCGCTGATGAAATTCAGTGGAGGTGGTTGATATATAAACGCATTGCTAGGACTCATGATTGTCTGTCATGCTTTTAAAATAACAAAGTATTTACCAAAAAAAAAAAAAAAAAAAAAGAGAGAGAGAAAGAGAGAGAGAAATAATTACAAAAAATGAAACCTCACCCTAGGAGCATCGTAATTGCAGTAATTAGAGTTTCACAATTATTATCCAGAATTAAAAAACAGGCAGTGCTAATAGTGTTAATAAGCACACAAAAGACTTTTTTTGAAAGGAGGCAAAGTTGACAACAACAGAACAGAT
Organism: Excalfactoria chinensis; assembly: GCF_039878825.1. Classification (NCBI taxonomy): domain Eukaryota; kingdom Metazoa; phylum Chordata; class Aves; order Galliformes; family Phasianidae; genus Excalfactoria; species Excalfactoria chinensis. The sequence continues at coordinate 48,303,492 of NC_092826.1, forward strand.
GTGAGACAAACAGGGAAGCAAAGGTCGCCATAGGGTGGCAAATAGCCCCTACTCTTGCACATGTGCCTTCACACTACCAAAACAGCTTCTCACCAATGTCTTCGAGGAGTGTTGAGCTTTCCTGATAGCCATCTCACCCTCCTCTGGGTGACTTCTCGCCCTGGAGCCATCAGGGCTGTATCTGCATAGGGAAAAAGAAAGAACACTGAAAGTTGGCAGCTTAGCTGATCCTCTGCTTGTTTGACTGGACCTGCAGTTAACCTACAAGGCACTGACATCTGCTTTGCTGCAAAAATGTTGATGGCTTTGATTCTTCGTGCTTAAAAATACAGGGTCTATGTGGAAGTGAGAAGACCCAAACAGTGGTAAAATGTAGCAACTGACAGGGAAGGAACATCTCCTTCAGGCTGGCTGGTTAAAAATCATTCTTTGTTTTAAGATAAAAATCTGTCAGAAAGAGAATTGTTCTTCACAAGAAAGAATCCATGTGGTCCCAGTCCTAAGCAGTTGTATGTGCTTTGGCCTTGAGAGCTCAGGATGAGCAATCTTGTTCAACGTTCAAGAGACAATTCTGAAGCAGATACAAATGTGTTTCCTGAAAAAAAACAAAATCCAAAATTCTTGATTGTTTTCAGATTCTCCTTATGGTATGTTTCTGTTATGGACAGACATTGTATATCCAAGAAAAATTGTCAAGTAAAGTCCTGTCCAAAAGCTCCACACGAAAAACATATTGCTAGAACCAAACAAAAACTTCATAAGCAATTTCAGCAGCATTAAAACTAACCCCATGCGAAATTCCCAACAGACTTACCACCTGTCCTTAGAATAAAACAGGATTCTTTTGATACAAACCTACTAGGAAGTTCACATTAATGTATTTTAAAGTTTTGAGAATGTTCACGCAGAAGAGCCCTCTAATGAATGAAGCTGAATTCAGACTGTATTTAAGATTCAGATCACCCATTACAGAGATATTGCAGAGGTTAAAACAGAGCAACTCTTTAACATGTCCAACAAATAGCATATTTGTATTTAGTATAAATGGAAGAACACTCTATATAATTGAAATTGCCTCTAAATGTGATAAGCTAAATTACTGACATTGGAGTTAGTTCAGGAGACTGGCATTAGTGCTCCCTAGGCGATGTGCCAGAGAGTTTATAAGCATACTACTGATGAAGATTTCATTTAAACTTTTCTCCTGAAAGAAAGAAAAAATAGTTTGTACATGAGAGGAAGAAAGCTTGCTGTATTAAAACCATCCTTAGCTCTATATAATTCCACTCTCACCTTCAAAAACTTATATCGTCATTCCCCATCTAGAAATGCTTTCATTCTAAAGCATGTTTATCTAGAACACCTGGGGACTTCTCTTAAGGTAAATACCTCATTACATATTTCATGGTATTGTTTTACTTTCACTGTAATTCCAGTATCTGTTGTTGGATGCGATAGAGATTATATAGTGCAGACTGTCAATGAAAATAAAGAAAACAATTGTAATTTGAAATTGTTGTTCATCTTTCAATTCAGTGTACCCCTCTAGTAGACAAAAGGGATTTCAGCTTTCTAGATTTCTAGCCAGAAATAACAAGTTGGCATCATTCCATTATGTGCAGCAGTGGACGAGCCCTTAGGGGAAAAAAAAAAAATGCTGCTGTTCTTTGGGAAGGAGAATGAAGGACTCTTTGCAGTCATTTAATAAAGATGTCCCTGGATTAGCGATGTTAACATCACCAAACAGGACAAGTGTTCAGCACTGTCCCACATTGCTCTCAACAGACATGGTTTCAGTTCTCAGTATTTCGGTGCTTCTTGTTTCCAGTAAAAGCTATGCCTGAGAGAGAGTTAATAAGCTGAGATGAGTGTCTTAACCTTCATTAGTCTGATTGAGGTAATACATTCTGAGAAATAAATAAGAGTGAGGATACACACACACATGGACCCATTGTTAGACTAGTTGCTCAAGTGCTGCTGAAGTGTAGGATGCAAATAAAAGTACAGTTTGCAAAGAGGTCTTCAAGGTTTCCCTTTGAAAATGGCTTCATCATTGTAGGGCTGCTCACCTCAGCAATCTTGTGAAATGAGTCTTTCTGTGAGGGAAGAAGTATCCTGGGAACACCAAAGCAGCTTGACTGTACCCAGTAGGGTAGCATGTAGAGCTCTCTAACCTGATATCAGATGATCAGATTTTAGATTCAAAAACAACCAGCTAACTCGGCAGTGCTCCTTGGCTCAACTTACGGCATGATTTTGTTCTTGGAACAGAAGCACGATTCAGTGCACAGGCTGTTCATCTCAACGCAGGCACATCAGGCTCTCGGAGCACAAGATTTGAGCACTGTGCCCATGATTTCACAGTTTTGTACAGGATTAAGACAGGCTTTGAGGAGCTCCAGCTAATCCTGTAACCATTCTTCATCTTGGCATAGAACCACCCTTCTTATGTGCTCTGTGCTCAGCCTTTCTTCCTCCGGGGCTGTACTAAAGTGCACTAATTTAGTCTTTTTTGATAACCAGCAGGAGACAAAATTGCCTAAACATAAGCAGTGAAATAGAAGCGATCCATATTCTTCTGTTTTTCTAGCAGATGAAGGCAGAAGCACTGCAAACAACTTTACCTTGAGTCACATTTACCCTAAAGCAATTCTCCCAGACTAATTCCATTTTATGGCCCAAGTATGGTCAACCCAGGCTGCTCAGTTGATGGTATACTAACAGTATATGGTGTTTTCATGAACAAATGGATTGTATTTATTCCCTCAGGTGGAAAGCAGTTAGTATAGATAACTCTTTTCGGCAGAAGCTGAATGAGAGTGCATCCACTGGGCAGCCAGTAGTAGTGTTAAGGCAGCACAGGGCAGCAGAAAGTGGTGAATGATATCAGCCCTGTGTCATTGCTGGGAGAAGTTAGGCTGGGCAAGTAAAATCCGTAGAGATCTTACCCTGTGGGAGCATTGAACCACAGAAAGACTTATGGCTGCCTTTTGTACAGACTCATTCATCTGTTGGTGCCAAACAGTGTTTTAAATGTTGTATTTCTCAATTCTCTTCCATACCCCATTTAGAAAAGTATAAAATGAAGTATAGATCAATTAACTGACTTGCTCTAAAGCAAAATGAAAAGAAAAGAATTGGATTTTGTCTTCAGTCGAAGGTGGGTTTATAACTAATAAAATGTTCTTCATCCCAGTACGCTTTTGTTTGAAAAGTATTTAAATAAAAATACTTCCAGTTATTGGATGTTCTTTTATTTCAAGTCAGCCAAATAAAAGTATATGATGTTATCCTACTTATATCTGCAAAACCTGTTAAAAGTTTTCACCAGTGAGCTCGCTTGGCTATTTCATTTTATACTCTGGAGGTTTCACTTCAAAATTTATGTCTGGTTTATCATCATTACTTAGTTTGGGATTAATTTTAAATTAGAATATATAATGCTGCTCTTCAGTAACCACAATCCTTGCAGTGCATAGCCAGTTATACCACCTTTTTGCTCAGACTATTTCAGAATCAAAGGAAACTGGAAACTCTGAATAATCATTGTTATTTAAACTCTTCTGTAGGAGCTGCAAAGTATTTTTCACAGCCAGCTCACATATTAATTCTGTAATATTCCTTCTATTCCAAACCTCTAAGTAAATGAATTACTGTCCTGGCTTTCATACTGCCTTTAGCTAGATGTGTCACATTGCCAAATGGCTAAATATACAGCTTCGGAAGTCACAATCTGTGTTCATTATCCGTCTACTGCCTGCATTGTTTGTTATATTTAGAAGTAGCAAGAACAAGTTTCCACCTTCATTTTTAATTCTTATTTTCTCACATTAGACTATTTTGTTGGGGGGTGGGAGTAGGGAGAGGTCAAAGCAGATAATCATATTCTCCAGATTTCTCAAATTATTAGTAAAATAAACATTTGGAACAAATGGACAGTGTACCTTGGGATGAATAGATTAAACCAGAGCATTTTCATTATGTCTCTGGCAATCACCCCTTTTATCTCATCGTGTGATGAACATCTGTATTTCTTGGCAGCGTGTTCGGATATAAATGTGGGGTGTATCTGAACAAACTCCCAATTATAGTTCTGCTCAGATGAGATTTCAGAATCATGTTTTCTACTTTGTGGCCGATATTTACTGTTATGGTAGCAACTGTGTGGAAAAAAAAAATCTAACACACTTAATATTCAGTTCTGGATTCATATATCAATTATTTAGCTAAACCTTCTGTTGGTAGATTTTTTTGTAAAATATGTATCAAATGTTTACAAAAAGGGAAAGAGATTCATAATGACACAGTAGGTAGAGTTGTGCTAAAAAGAGAAAATGAACAAACATATGTTACCAGCAGTGTTTCTCATATTTGATGAGAAATACCATATTCTATTTTGCTGCAATTGTCTTTCCCAGTACAAATAAAGGCCTCGGTCCAATAAACATTTCTAAGTGTAAGTTTAATTTACAGTCTTTACTCTAATTCTTTCTATAAGACCCTACCATATTTACTTGAGGAACCTTAGAGGAGATAGGAAACTGATCTTTAAGCATTTACTGAACTTTTGGCTCAGCAGAAGTCCATAGAGTTCCCACATCTACAGCACAGCACGTGCAACAGCAGAACAGAATGAGAACCAAAAGTACTTTAAAAAGCCAATTTTTTTGTTAAAGGGAGAAAAAAAAAAAAAAAAAAAGTTGTGTTTTCTTTTTCCTTACATCAAGTGGATCATTTACTGTTGGTCTGTGGCTATGACTGAGGTTCTGGCACCTTTCCCAACAGCTGTTACAGCCCCTATTCCACTTGGGAGAGTTTTCAGGAAATTGTGTTGTCATGGATCCTTCTGCTCTGCTCTAATCTGCTCCATGCCCCACATCCCCTGTGCTGCAGAGTATAAAGTCCCCTGTGGGCACAAGCTGCATGAGGCACAGAGGGCTATAACTTCTGTGCAACGTCGCCCAGAGCTTCCCTAATTACTCACTGGATCATCTTAAATAAGGTTTAAAAACAGGCGGAAGCAAATCCAACACTTGAGAAGAAGGTGGGTACTACTGTGCTCTTCTAAATCAGTCTTTCTAAATGTCCCCAGTTCTTACTCATAATCCAGACTGTCTAGACTTACGAAGTTAGAAACAGGCATGTTTTCCATCAAGGCTGAGCAATTTAATTCAGCCAGGGCTTTTTTTTTCTTTTCTTTTTTTTCCCCAATTGTTTATTTTACTAAACTAGAGCTGTTTTGTGGATGGCAGGCACCCATCAGAGAGAGACAAAGCTAAAGTTAGCAACAGGGAGACGTGCAGATGAGTAGTGCTGTTACCAGGATCACGGCAGCAGCTGCTTCCTTCAGACGTGTGCTGGCCGGGTTTGTGTGGTTCAGGTTCCACCTATGGAAAGGAGAAGGGAACAGGCAGGAAAAGGCAATTAGCTCTAGAGACACAGTTCTCATTGGGCTACTTCAAGCCAGGGGCAGTATGAATGGCCTTGTTCTTCATGCAGAGTCAAGAAATCAGCTTTAGTCATAGGTGGGGATTTCAAAGAGTTTCTGGCAGTTGCCATAAAAGGTCATTTTGCTGGCCTAGGGGAATTGAACTGTGTGAATTGTCTGGATCGTTTTAACAAAATAGACAAAACAATGTGCATTCAGTGTGTTTTGCTTAGCTTCTATTAGAAAGCCTTTGGAAATACATGCAAAAAGGATAAGATCTGAAAAGATATCAAGTAGATGCAACAACAGATAGCAGCAGCAGCTACTAACCTGCTTGCACCAACATTTAATGCTTTTGAACAGAATGTTCATTGCTTATAGCTGGTGGATGTGCTCTGGGGGTCAATATGTACTTGCCATAAATCCTGAGGTGTAGGAACTGGGACCCTGGGACTGCCCCTTGGTGTTCTAAGGAGCCGTAGAGGTGCTGCTGGTACAGGAGTGCTGAGTACTGTGATGACTTTTCCTGTGTCCCACCTTGAACATTTTCTATGTGGAAGGCAATTCTATTTACTGGTGTTTGCAAATTGTCCTGCAACTGTGCTGAACACCAGATTAAATATGAAGAAAAATGCGAAGACTTTTTTTCTTAGCCAATACCAATGTGGTTATTAGATCTGAAGACAAGCACAGAGGAATAAACAAAACCCTGCTTATTGCTGTCTGAACATCACGTCTGTTCTCTAGGAGCTTTCCAGTAGGAAAAAGTTGTTAGGATACTCATATAATTTTGTGGCAGTGAGACAGGCCTCACAAGCGTGCTGTTGGGATAAAGCCTTTACAGATGAAAAGTACCTGAATATGCTGCTGTATTCTTCCATCCCTTTACTCAGTTCTCTTCCAAGTTAAATTTTATCCTGAGAAAAAGTCAGAGAAGCAGTCAGAAGTACTGGCACGGTCCTAATCAACATCTAAGGTTACCATTCTGTGTTGCCAGTTTAACGTAGCAAGACCTACCTTCTGTCCAGACGCTAAGGAAGGGTTGTAGGTGGTGGTTGGTTACTCACAGGAAACAATTTCTGATAAAGCCTTTTCTCCTGCCTAGCAGGACGGGGTTCATCTCTGCATGATTTTTTACATACTGAACCTGCAGTTCATAGAAATAAGTCATTTTATAGACATGTTTTATAGTTTTCTCTCTGTGTCTATATTCATGTGCTTCAGTTTTAGCTTTTATTCAGTTTTACTAGACTAGACATGATAGTAGTCCAAATATTTTGTCATGAAAATAGATTTGAAAAATACTCTGGTAGTTGTTGAATGTTTTTACAGGTTTTTTTGTATCAGTTTTCCATTCAAAATTTGAAGTTAGTTTTTTTGACCCAACAAATTTAAGTGTATACTTAAGCAAACCAGTAGATTTACATGTACTGAAAGATCAGTTTAATTTTTTTCCTTCAATAAGAGAGAAGATATTATGCATCAGATGTGTAACAGATGCTACTCCTTGCCCGTGCTGCACTACTGGACAACGGCCAGGTGCAGTGATGATAATATAGCTATTACCGTGATAGAGCAGAATAAAACAGACATATCAGCAATGTGTTTGCTTCCACACCCAGCACCTTGTCCACCCAAATGAGGAGGAGGAGGAGATAATTCCTACCTGCATAAAATATCTGCATCAAAATATAGAATCCCCACCGCAACTCATGCTTCTTTTTTGAATGCATTAAATATTGTGAAGTCCATCCTATCTAGATCACACCAGAGCTCAGAAAATCTTTAATACAATTTACAAAGCCATCTTTTCCATTTTTCCATCTTTTTCCATTTATGAAATGGACTTGGAGGTATTGGTGGATGAAAATCTGCACATAATCTGGGAATGTGCGCTTGTAATTCAGAAAGATGATAGTATCCTGGGCTGCACAGAGATGGCCAGGAGGACGGTGATGGAGGGGATTGTTTCATGAGGCCCCACCCTAAGTACTGTGTTCAACATTGTGTCCCCAGCATATGAAGGACGTGGATCTGTTATAGTGGTTCCAGAGGATGACGACAAGAATGATCAGAGAGCTGGAGTACCTCTCTTGTGAAGAAGGGCTACGGGTTGGAGTTGTTCAGCTTAGAGAAGTGGAGGCCACAGGGAAATTTTATTGCAGCCTTCCAGTATCTAATGGAGGCCTGCAAGTGTGCTTGATAAGGCCTCTATCAGAGAGTGTAGTGTAAGTGACAAGAGGTAATGGTTTTAAAGTGAAAGAGAGTAGATTTAGATTAGATGATTAGAGGGAAGAGATTGTGCTGAGGATAATGAGGTACTGGCTCAGGCTGCCCAGAGAATCTGTGGATGCCCCCAATCCTGGAAGTACTCAAGGCCAAGCTACCTGAAAGGAGGTCATCTCACCTAACCTTAGCCATCAAAAAGCCAAACTCCTAGTCTAAAGTAATGTCTAAACTCTTGTCACAGTCAACAAAAATAAAGGCATTTCTAGGAGGTATTCGTCCTAGCCATCCTAATTTGAGCTAAACGAGACGAAGCCTGCCAACAGTGTTTGGTGCCACCTGGGAAATCAGTATTAAAACCCAGAAATAAAATTTATCTCTTGACTTGGTGTGTTGAGTTTTGCCATCGGACCTCGTAGTAGTTCCTTTGGAAGATTAATCTGAGAAAACAGATAGTTCTCTAACAGTAGAGAAGATCCATCCTGTCTGAAAAGCACATTTTCATTTTAGAAGGTAGGTGGTATTTTTGAATCAGATCAATACCTTAAAATGTATGGGAAAAAAGCTTTTCACATTAGTTATCCTTCTGCACATTTACTCCCAGTTGGAAAGCTTAGGAAGTGAGCAGTTTCTGTAACTGAGTTATGCACAATGTAAATATTTCTTGTGCTTATACGAATTCGCCTTACTCTACTAATCGCAACACAAATCTCACCTGCAACACAAAAATGCTGTGTTAAAAAAAGAGCTCCCTTAAGCATGAATTATTCCTGTGTGTAAAACTGTGAATCTTTTGCTCATAGTCGTATTTTAAAATGTAAGTCACTGCAAAGAATATAGAGTAGAGTCAGTGTGAACCTTCTAAAATAAATGAACCTTAATTTCTTTTGTGTTTTTAAAGGTTAAGTGCTGCAAATACTGGCCAGATGACACAGAGATATATAAAGACATTAAAGTTACCCTAATAGAAACAGAGCTCCTGGCTGAATATGTGATTCGAACATTTGCAGTAGAAAAGGTAAGTATCGGCATTCACTTTTCTTTAGAAAGGTGGTGGCTGCTTAAATAACCGAACACATTCAGCAAAGGAAAGTTAAATTTGTGACCTGTTGTGCGGGTTTATGTAGCAGTTTTTTGGGTAAACGGCCAGCGCCCTCTTATGGTACATTATATTTTTCTTCAGAGGCAGCCACTCTGCCTTTTCCATCAGCCCTGGCCACTGACTTAGAAAAGTGATGTTCCTTGCCCAGAAGAAATCGAAGCCTCCCTCCCACCAATCAATTGAAAAACACATTCGTGCTGTTTTCCCATCTTAAGCTCACTGCAATCATTTTCTGTCTGTACCAGAGGCTGCAGGCAGCATTATTCAGAAGCCCATGGCTTTGAATCTGTTGGACCGGTGCGTTCCTGGTCAGCAGAGAGACATTTCTGAAACAAACTAATCTGTCTTTTCAAAGCAGTTTCATTTTTAACGCAGAATCCATCTTATGTAGAGTTCCAATCAGTGCATTGCATTGCTGTTTATCAGAACAGTGCTGTGATTTGGTGCTCACTGGACCTTACAGCTCTCTCAAACAGCTTATAACATATGGATAACATACAGTTGGTAAATAGAGTACCTACTGAAAGTGAAAACAAGCAGGGTTATTTAATGTGGAAGTGTTTGCCATTTAGTGTCAATTCACATTTTTATTCACACGTTTCTTTAAAGAACGGAAGTGTTTTTATTCTATCCATCAAAACGTATTTGAGTTGCAGAACAAAGAGGAAAGCACCCCTTTAGAAGACTTGATATTCCTAATGGCGTATTGAAGTAATGTTGCCTCAGTATCTACATGAGTAATCTTTAAACTAACTGTGTTAGAAAACAGCCTTTGATTTAGTTTCAGTACCTGGGATATACTGCTGCTCTCTAACAATGAAATAGTGTCCAATTGGTGCTGAAGAACTTAATTTTTTTGCATCAAAGAATCCTGCAGCCAGGTAGATGAAACTACCCAAAAAATGGCCCAACAGGGTCTCAGTACATAACATTCTCAGTAACAAAGGAATTTGTTTTTCTCCTGTTTTATTCTTCAATCAATACAGCAACCTGAGGGTAATGATTATAGAATTATACAGTTTGAATGAGCTGAAATATTGTATCATGCTTACCACTATGCATACAGTACATTGAATTTGCTCAAGTCTGTTGTTTCCTTGCATTTAGATATTTTTAATAAACAGATGAGAAAGGGTGGCTGTACTTTGAAGTAGATGAGGCACTCATTGATTTCTATTCTGCAAATTTTAAGCCGTGCTTTGATGTTAGCTTTTCACTTCTTAACTGGGACTGGAAAAAAAGACCTAGAGGATTTTACAGTTGATATAACCAAACTGTCTTGAATAAATGCATTAATGCAGATAGAGCTAAAAGACGCTAAACATTTTATTTCTTAAAAAAAAAGAAAAAAAAATGAAAAAGAAAGAAAAAAATCTCCATCTGAAAAGGTTCCATTTATATACTGCTTTTTAATAGTTGGTAGTTTTTTAGTAAGCCTCTGAAAGCAGTGTCAGTGTAGTCTGAGTACCGTGCATTTGGTTTTACCCTATTTTCCATACACTTTAACTCTATCTAACTTCAGGAGAAGGGTAGCACAATGCAGGTTACCCAGGAATGTTGTGAAATTGTCATTCTTGGAGATCTTCAGGGCTCAGCTAGGCTAAACCACTGTTCTAGTTTTGCCAAATACTTATTCTGGCCAAGAAGCTGGAGACCTCAAGAGATTTCCCTCTTATCATCTTTCCTATTTTTGGATCAACATTCTCATATCTTCTTATCAAATAAAATTTAGAGGTTGCTTAATTTGGAGATGATAAATTGATTGGTTCTCTTTTTTTCTTTTTCTTTTTTCTTTTTCTTTTTTTTTTTTTTTTTAATAGCTATTCAGTAATTATGGAGAAGTGGGGGGATAATACAGAGAAAATTGATGGAGCATTTACACTCTGTTTCTGGAGAACACTTTCCAGTGTTGTGCACATAAGCAGTTCCTGGAATTACAGCACAATAGTTAACTCAGATGAATTACACAAACAGTAACATACAGAAACACCATAAGTACTTGTTGGATTAAGGTCTACATTTTTTAACATCCTGAGGTTTGTTAGCCATATACACCATTTTCTGTTTATTTCGGGAGAAAGAGAGAAAAATGTGATGTTTCCAAGCTGAGCATATGCTTCTATGATTCGTGCAGTTGTGCTGCTATTTTGAGTTTTGAAACCAGCAGGGAAGCTACAGACATGAAAATCATTCTTTTGTGTAGGTATAATAAGCAAGCTCATCATAAAAGTACCCCAAATGCAAAATCTTTTCTTAGTTGAGTGTTACCAGCAATGATAGACAGAAATACAGTCGGCATGACAGACAGCGTTCTCGAAACTAATGCAGAAGATACACAGTACATGTTCTCATCCATGTGACACATTATTTTGGAGGGACATTTTGTATTTTGTAAATTACTTGGAAATCAAGACTGTCTACATCATGAAAAATGTGTGTAGGGTATTCTTTTCGGTCCCTGATTTCTATAGTCATGGCATTACTTTTTTGGAATGGAAACTTTGTTGCTTGTTGATTGTGGGCAGTTGTTATGGGCAATATGAAAGCGTTTGGGACATGGATAGTCCACCTACACACAGCTATTTACAGATTTGGAGGCCATGCCTATATTAGCAAAGAAAAATCTGTTAACTAACATATTCTGAAATCCTCAAAATACAAAGACCAAATTGTATTTGAATGCATTTTTTGTAAAATACAAATTACTTTGCTCCTGAGCTTCCATATGTTTCAAAATTGATCTTTAGAATATAAGGCCAATCCTTTTGCAAGGATGTGGTCCCTTCACTGCACACCAGTGCTGCACACTCTCTTCATCTTATTCCTTGCCAGCTTTTCTGTGCCACGGTTTCTATGAAGTATGAGAATGGTTATTCCTCTGAGCAGACCTGAGTCAGAGCTCCAAGATATACCACAGCTCACTCCCTTCCAGTTGCACTGGCATGGCCAAGATTTCTCAACCATTAACAATCCCTGAGTCTTTTAGCTTGCATGCTAGCAATAAATTAGGGAGTTTATATTACTTTATTACACAAGGAAAATTACACCTTTTATATGCAAACAGGAACAAGACAGGAAATACATCCTTAAGAAGAAAAAGTGTAAACCACTGGTTATTAATATCATTGACATTTCGTCCAGCCTGGAGATGATATGTCATAATTTTGCTGTTTGCTTATGAAATATGTATGATGGCCTCTGGTGTGTAGATTTCTAATGAGAATAAAATACTGGCAGCTACATTTTTAGAGGGGGAAGAGGAAATACAAGCACTAAGAAAATCATACTTCTCATACGCACCTTTAATATCCCGACTGCTCCAGAAATTCACATGGGAAATTACTTATACGATTTGCTCATTCATACCTGTCTTGCCATATCCATGTCCTTGCAGACTGTGGTAAATCGCTCAAAGGGTAGGCATGCGGAGGTCTACACATGCAGCCCCTACAACAGGAGGTGAAAAAGGCTTTCATTACTATTCAGCTGTTTCTTTCAAACCAATGAAGGAGACAAATGATAAGGAAAATTATGCTGAAATTCTAGTCGCTGGAAGTCAGCAGCAAATCTCCTGTGGAGAGTAGTCAGGGAACAAATTCATCAGTGCTAAATATTCGTGGCCTTGCTGTTGACCTGTTTGTTGATCATAGCCTGCTTCTTAAGGCTGCAGTCTTCAAAGCAACCTAGTGCTTAAAATATGGAGATGAGTCTCTATCTTGTTGCTAGACACTTCTAAACAATCGAGTGCTAAATCACTGTATTTTCTTGTAAGGCTTTGAAGTCAGTTGATACATGACCTGTGCACTTGCTCTTCAGCTATCAGAAAGCTTTCCAGCAGTCTTGTCCAGATGTGGTTGTTGGCAGGGGGCAGATGTTTCTCAGCAGAGGTCAGGTTATGAGAGCTACATTCTTATGATGCCTCTTCTCCAATTTCTTTCATATTCCACCTTGTTTTTCTTTTTCAACCCTGGCCTTTTGAACAGAGAGGTGCTCATGAGATTCGAGAAATTCGTCAGTTTCATTTCACTGGTTGGCCAGACCACGGCGTGCCGTACCATGCGACAGGCCTGCTGGGGTTTGTGCGGCAGGTCAAGTCCAAGAGCCCACCAAACGCCGGACCTCTGGTGGTTCACTGCAGGTAGGCAGAACACAAATCTCTATGTTGTGTTGTCCACTGAACTCAGAACATACTTCTGCTTCTCGTATCCCATGTGGTCCCCACACAAGTTGGTGAAGCCACTCTGATCGCAATAACTTTCTACCTGGCATACAAATTAATGGCAAAACTGATTCTGGAACTTTACATTTTCCAGTGAACTGATGCAGATTAATTGTGCTCTTCTTTTACTTTAGTGCTGGTGCTGGCAGAACCGGGTGCTTCATCGTTATTGACATCATGCTAGATATGGCAGAAAGAGAAGGTGTTGTAGACATATACAATTGTGTGCGAGAGCTTCGATCTCGGAGAGTTAACATGGTGCAGACAGAGGTATTGTTGATCTTCTGGATTACTGCCTTATGCTTTGCAATCAAAAGTATTATTCTAACCCATAAATCTAGAGCCCTTTGCTACAAGCCCTATCCTATAGGTAGTTTATTCGGTGACATGCAGAAAAATAATCCACACAGAAGCTTGTGGAGCCGTTGCCCAAACAAGGCCACTGTTATGCTGCAATGGTTTGTTAAATAAAAGAAACTCATGAGTGTTTCCTCTTTAGAGAGCATTTATTGTGGAGTGCATCTTGCTGAGGCTCAGTTATGTGATAACCAACAGAACTGTGCAAAGGAATGAGGAAAACAGGAATAGTCACAGATATATGACCTTACTGTACTTCTGTTTGTAATTGTAACTAGTTTCAGTCAATCCTTTTATATTCTTTCCTAAGTGAATGGGATGAAGTTTTGTGAACTGGTGAACTGCAGAGGTTCTGTCTGGTCTTTCTTTAGTGGGTGTAAAGTTGGTGAGAATTAATGGGCTAACCATATTAGGTGTTATTATTTATTTACCAAGTTACTAATAGCATAGTCTCACTTCAATAATTATTTTAATTGCTTTACCAGGAACAGTATGTATTTATCCATGATGCTATCCTGGAAGCCTGTCTTTGTGGAGACACATCTATTCCAGCTTCTCAAGTTAGGTCTGCTTACTATGAAATGAATAAACTGGATCCTCAAACTAACTCCAGCCAGATCAAAGAGGAATTTAGGGTAAGTTGTTGCTATACAATTCCTACCTAATATACCTAGAAGCTATGCAATTCAGCAATACAAAGGCTTCTTATAAAGTCCTGGTTTACAACCACGTGAATTTAGGGCCAGCCCTGGGGGATGAAAGACTGCAAAAAAATTAAAAAAGAGAGTATAACCTGTCACTAATTGCTGTTGAGTTATACTAAATCAACAGAGACAACAATGGGATAGTAGTAAAATCTTCTTTTCACTCCAAGGATGTATGTCAATTCCCTTGATGTCCTTGATCCAGAAAACTGGTTACTCTGCATTTGTCTTTGAGGCTGTTCTTCAGATATGTTTGCTTCCAGGATTCTTGCTTCCAAACCCCACTGACTGTGATTTGTTTTCATTTCTCTTCATTCTGACTCCTGCTGAAACTGAACGGCGACTTGATCTAAAGTATTTTGGGACGCTTTCACTGCTGTGTTAATTTCTCTGTTGTGTTGTTTACTCTTTTTGAAAGACGTTAAATATGGTGACTCCAACACTGCGTGTGGAAGACTGCAGTATAGCACTTTTACCGCGCAATCATGAAAAGAATCGCTGTATGGATGTCCTGCCTCCAGACAGATGCCTGCCTTTCCTCATAACGATAGATGGGGAGAGCAGCAACTACATTAATGCTGCACTGATGGATGTAAGTCTCCTCCACATCATTACTAATAAAAAGGGAGTAAGGAGCCCTCCAAACTGAGCAGTGCCAGAAAGTAGAGTCAGCACAAGGCTGAAATCCTTCTAGCTTGTTTTCCAAAAACATGGCACAAAATCTTTAAGCTCCCAAGTACGTTTAGGATCACACATATGTTATGTCAAAGCCAAGGTTCCAAAGCCATGCTTAGAGAGCAAGTCAGGGAGTTTTGATAAATTAAATGTGTCTAGATTTCTCCCTAGTGCTTGAATTTTTAACCATCTGGCCTAGAAAAAAATGAGTTACCTATTAAGACACTAAGACAGTTAAATGGGATAATACAGTTTGCAGCAATATTTCAGTTCCCTTTGTTTCTAATTTAAGAAGTAATTAACAAAAAAAATAATTGTCTGTCAGCACAAGATAATACACAAGCCATTACTTCAGTCTTTCTGTTTATTTCTGTATGAATGGATGGTTCCTCTTCATGTGTGTATGCATTTTTTTCCTAATGCGTCTCGAGTAATTCTAATTCTGCTAATAGAATATCAGTAAAAAGACACTTAAACCTCCTTCAGAGTGTAGATATTTATAGCCCATCTTTTACAATTTAGAGCTATAGCAATTACGGTTGTCACACACACATAAACAACACGAAAGCAGAGGTTAGAAAAGAATGAACACATTGTAAATGGCCTTTTTGAAAAGTGAAGCTAGAGTAACAACAGTTTAGAGCAGTTGTTGCATTTCTTTCCTTCCAAGTTCTCAAAGCGTTTTCCTAATATAAGCCTAAGTTCAAAACTCTTCTGTGAAAATAAAAGTGTATTATCTTTTTATTGATCTATGTTGAGAAACTCAGGGCAACAGTTTAAGTGACTTCTCTTGGTTCTCACTGAAAGTAAGCCTATTATACACTCATATTAGAACAGTGCTTCCTTGGTCTGTGATTTACAATCTTGCCATTATGTGGTCTTCTTACTGGAGGGTTCAGTGTGGTTTTGTTCTGTGAATTAAGTACTGCCTTAGTATCTGCTTTGAAAATACTTGATTCCTGAAACACTTGGAAAATGCTTCATTCTTGAGACAGTGAGTTGATTCCAAAAACATATCTGGGCCAAAGGCTCCAAGGCTCGCTTTCCATCCAAAGCACATGCAGTATCCCTTCAGTGAAGGACAAGAGCATTTGTTCTTCCCTCTCAACTTTCAGTCTCACACAGGCAAGGTGCTGAATCTCTGTGTGAAAACTGCACCTCAGGCTGAGATGCAGTTGGATCACCTCACATATGAACATTTAAATAAGCTCACTTCAAGAAAAAGTGGTAGCCAGCACAGTTTTCATTACTCAGTATCTGGTCATTGAAGGTGTGTAGAGGCCTTCCTGTCCTCCTTGGAGGCAAGGACAGCCCCTGCCAACCTTTGCCCTGGGATGGCCACGCTGGCCTATAACACTCAGGAGGACCGACATGAAAATGTGAGTACAAGATTCACAGTTCAACTGTTCCACCAACAGCATAGCAGTGTGATCTGACTGAGAAAAAAAAAGCCAAAAACGTCAAAATGTATCCCCTGGGTATCTTCCCTTCTGTCGCATAGACCAGAATTTGAACAGTGTTTCTGGAAAAATAAGTAGATGATGCTTCCTTTCATAGGAATAATTCAAATTAGCAGCTCAGTGCAGATGGCCAAGATTAATCTGTCCATTAGCAGCTCAAAACAAAACTGTTGCTCAAAATTTTGTAGGAGTCGCATCGGAGGGAAAAACCTCAGATGATTTTCTCCTAGGCCTGGGGCATAAAATAAGTTTCAGAAATATAACATCAGCAGAAGTTATGTTCAGTTTATTAATTTTCAAGCATGTAAGATCTCAGAAAAGACCTGAAAATAATGAATAAATGATATGGAAAAGAGAAATAATGTCTTCAGTCCTCAAGTTTTGAGATTATTACTGGCATTCTACTAAATGAGCTTTTTTTTTTTTTCTCCTACCGTTCTTCTTTAACCATCTCTTGTTATTTCTTTGCAGAGCTACAAGCAACCATCAGCCTTTATAGTTACGCAGCATCCCTTGCCAAATACTGTCAAAGATTTCTGGAGGCTGGTCCTAGATTATCACTGCACTTCAATAGTTATGCTGAATGACGTGGATCCAGCACAAGTAAGTCCAAACGCTTCTATTTGACAGAGAAATGCCAGTGCCTCAGCATCGCAGCATGCGTGTGTTTCAGTACAGCTTTAGGATGTAATTAGTTGTATAAAACAACATTAAATACTAACACATTAAAAAATTGATTTGTAGCTTGCGGATACGCATAGGGAAGGAGGAATAAATCAGAGCATCAGCAGCTTCTCCACCAAAATGTTAATGCCCACACACATAAGTATATGCAACCATAATTTATTCTGATAGGAAAGCATACTCTGAGAAGAGCTGTTAAAAGCCAGAACCTTTTGGTTGTAGGTTTTTTACTCAGGTCTGAAGCACACTCATTGCCAAAAGTCACAAACAAAAGTCAGCAGCTCCCCTTTGGTTTGCGTGGGACAGGTTGGTGACCTTGGTCTGTGAGCAGGGATGGGTGTTCCCAGCCTGAAATCTGTGCTGTCTTTGGCACAAGATTACATTGTTAGGAGATAAAAACTGAACAGTGCTGGACACTAAGCATCCTCTGGATGAGCAAACAGGACAAAGGAGTATATAGGGGAACCTTACAACAGAGTAGCGCAATACTGTACATGTTCTTTAGAAAACTGGAAAACCATACATACTGGCTTGGCAATTTAATCACTAGCATTGATCACTGAGCATCCCAGAGCCTGGTTTGCTACTGTGCAATTCCACATTTTTGTACAGGGATCATTCCCTTGTTATCAACACAGCCCTCTGCTGGAACAAAGTGGTGGTAATCTGGATCCTTAATATTTGCTAATTATTGGAAAAGATAACATCAATTGTTATTTTTTATACAGCAGATCACTTGCCATGTTTGTTCTTTATATGATCGGGAATCTTTTAGCTTTATTGAATATTTTTCGTACTCGGAAAAATGTCTTCTTTATTTCCTTTTAACCTGAAGAATTTGTTCTAAAAGCATACTAATCTTCAGTTTGGTCTTTCAATGGAAGTGTAGGAATTCCACACACTGTTTTAAAGACTTAACTGTCTACAGGGAGAAAAATAGAAATGAAAGACAAAACTTTTATTCATGAGTCTAAGATTATTTTCTGAGTGAATAAGGAGGGACTCAGGGGAGTCAGACTGTGAGGGACTGGAGAACAGAGTTCTTTTAATTTGTGGGCTGTGTTTTGAATTTACAATAGTGCACAGCTATTTCAAGCATTTATTAGCCTCACAGGCTTTTAAAAGCTATTGGGATATGCGGTTAATACACCTGCCTCTGCAGCATGTTAAACCTTTTCCCTCTAATGTGAGTAAAAATCTTTTCATTAGGAATAAATCTGAAAGCCCCCAGAGCAAACGAGAGTGGAGAGAGGGCAGAGTTTATTAAAAACGCGCATTACATTCAGATCTATTAATAATTACCGTTATCATTATTATTTATGTATATATGAAGTGTTTACATTTCTGTTTAGATATTACAATTCATCTGGATGGTTGCACTCTGTTGGGAAATGAAATTCAGCCCTTCAAAGAGGCTCTGACTTAAAGAGAGTCGCTGGCATCACACGCATGCAAAATGCTCAGACCTAAATGCTTTTGGATTTCTTTAGAACTTGAAAATCTTGGCTTCCGAAAACAGCTCTGGCAAACGGCTCTGTTTATTATCATCTAAGCATTTCTCAAAGATCTGTTTGAACAGTATTGCTATGTATTTGAAAGACGCATACTAAATTGTGCATACGTTCTGTGATCTGAGCGCTGGCATTTGCATTAGTTGCATGCATGTCAGTATTGTATTCTGCTATCCTGCACACTAGTGTATTTCATAATAAAAAAATATGTAAGATTCAGGCAATATTTGGAAAGCAGTTTGCTCAGCAGACTGAATCATGTGGGGATTTTAAAATAAATTAAAATATATTTTCCAACTTGAAAATTCTGTTCTTAACTCATTAAAGTGAACCTCGGCAAATCAGACTCTGTTCTTTTTTTAATTGATGTAGTAAATGATTATGTTTTCCTAAAATGTAGTCATCTCCAAATGGCTTTTTTTGAGGAATAAGTGTTATAAGAAATGCAAAACAACATCTGGAGGAGATGTGATTTGTCAACTCTGCTCTGGATCACCAACAGCAATGCAGCAGAATGAGGACCACAGCTGTTTTACCAAATGAAATAAAGTTTCAAATATGAGATCAATGATTCTGCAGGCAAACAAAATTTCATGAGTTCGTGCTTAATTTTGGTGAATGCTTGCAAAAGCTGTCTGCTTGAACTACTCTAGGTATCTCTGAAAATAAATCATCAAGGTTTTTATGGAGGAAATTGATAAGCAAAGTGTAGCTTCAAATATCTCCAAGCAAAGTGTTATTTTAATCTTTAAAAGAGAGAGGATAATTGGTTCCAGGACAGAGCCATCATGGTTTTATTAGACAGTAAAACTGCAGGATAATGCTAATGCTGCTTTGTGATCTTTAGATACCTGGAAGTAATGTTATCTGAGCACTAAGGGATAAGTACTATTTCCAAGTGGCATTCATAAAATGCTATTAAGCAGTTGCTGAAAATGAACCTATATAACAACCTATATAATGCCAATATCACCAGTCACAGATGAGACAGGTCTGAAAGTTAGATCTTGAGTTTTGAGACTTGGCAAACTCTTTGTAGTACAGAGCCCACATTTTGTTGTTGCTTGAATTATTAACTTTTTTTTCAGACAGTTGAAAATACCAGGCCTTTGGTCTTAGGTTTTGTATTTTCTCCAAGATCGGGTAATATTCAACAGCATCCCCCTGTCCTGTCATACCATACTGTAGAATTGATGCTGAGCGTCAGAAATATGTTTCTCCAAATGGTGAGCAGAGCAGCAAGCCATAACATGTTCAGCAAAGTAAAAAGGTGTTTGTTGAAATTTGTTCTGCTCAGGTAAAATCAGAGAGCTTGAAAATAGTGAAAGACAGTGCATTGTATATTTTTTATAGAAACTGTGTAAGAATTTCTGCGATGAAAGTAGCACAATCTATCTAAAAACTGTATATTGAGGCAGTGTTAAATGAGAAGTAATTAACTGTGCTTTTTGTGTTTGTAGTTGTGTCCTCAATACTGGCCAGAAAACGGAGTACATCGACATGGTCCTATTCAGGTGGAGTTTGTATCAGCTGATTTAGAAGAAGACATCATCAGCCGGATATTCCGAATTTATAATGCAGCCAGAGTAAGGACGTTACTTGCAAGACAATTCTGCCTCAGTGATTGAGCTGACTCTATCTGAGTCACACAAAAAAGAATTCACATAAAGCCATTCTCATTTTTCAGCCTATTTATGGAATCATAGAATCATTAAGGTTGGAAAAGACCTCTAAGGTCATCCAGTCCAACCATGAACCCTACTACTCCCACTGACCACGTCCCTCAGTGCTACATCCACATGGTTTGAACACCTCCATGGACGGTGACTCCACCACCTCCCTGGGCAGCCTGTGCCGCTGCTTCACCGCTCTTTCTGAGAAGAATTTTTTCCTGATATACACCCTGAAAGAGTTGAGAGCATGAGCGAATGATGGATCATACAATAATCATTAAGAAAAAAAGTCTTGTGTGTGCAACTGAAAAATATGTTAATGCATACCTCAGGTGCATTAAATACAAATGAAGTAAATGCAGTATTGAGGTTATATGGTAGCCACAAAAAGGTGAAATCAGTGCGGTTTTAACTTAAAAGTTTTAAATTAGCCATCTTAAATGTTTCTATCCTGTGTCATGCAACACTAGGCTTGTTTTTCAATACCAGTCCTAGGCTTTTAGTTCAGATCTTATTCCACTAATCACACTTCATAATAGATGTAAGCACTTCACAGGGACATGTACATTCTCGTATCCAGCTTTTATGCTGCAATAAAGTTGACAGAAGACAAAATTAGGCATCAATTTAAAGCTGAGCAGAAAAAGGATTCAGCCACAGACCAGGCATCTCTTCCCATTCAGATGGAGAGAGCTCTTGCTGTGGGCTGGTACTGTTCCCTGAAGAACTACATCTAGGAGTAAGAAACACACTCTGTTAATAAGTCAGGAGCTGCCATGGAGTCTAATAGCTGTCAGAACCCCAGCTACCCCAGAACACTCCCTGGGATGCTCCTGTGCAAACAGGGGAGTAGACTGTAAGCTTCAAGGTACTTCTGATGTATGACAAAGGTCTTGCATTCCCAGAAAATGTGGCAACGTAACACCACAGTCTCCAAGAGCATTAATGGGGAGGTGTAGCAGAAGCTGGGTCTGGCTGATGCCATTTAGGGAGAATAGAAAGAAACTAGACAGGAAAGTAGTGAAGACCAAATCTGACATAAAGCAGACAAAATGCATTGAAGAACATATCTAATGCTAGGTTTATTCCCTGATCTTGTTAATCTTACATTCTCTCTATTGCCTCTTACTCTAGAGCAAAACTGGTAACGTCAACATTTCTGCACATTGCTCATTTTAGAAGTGGTACTAAAATGCATTCACTTTGCCAGAAGTGAAAATGGCAAATCCTAGACTACAAAACCAGTTTTCATCTGTGTGTTTATTATGCCCTTTTCAAAGGACTGTAATTTTCTGCCACTAACACTTGTTCTGTGCTCCTTTTTTATTTTAAATCACCATAAAGCAACTGTTCAGTAACATCTCACCAGAGGGGCTCTGACTGCTTCAGTAACACACAGTAAAGTAAAATCTAGTTCGCTTTTTATAAGCAGGAAAAATCTGAGGGTTTCATTTGGTTTTTAAAATATTTCCTGCTTTAGATTATCTTGAGAGGTTTTGACCTTTCTTGTAAAAAAGACAGAAGAGTGCAAATGTTTCTCAAAATACTGAAATGCTTATGTAATCTTATCGCGACTTCTCTGCTATGATATTAATTAATTGTTTGATCGTGCTGCTCTACCGTTGCTCTCTTTTAGTCTGCTTGTATACCCTATGTTTAAAACCTCTTGTCCTGATAGCTCCGTTGGAAATTAAAAGTCGTAATTCTTTGCAGGCAATTGAAATTGCATTAGTAGTTTGTCAGTGGTGATCTGCCCAAAGAACTTTCCTCACTGATGCAAATATCTAAGTTACGCACCATTTGAATAGACCATAAGCAATGCTGTTCCTTCTTCTTTTCCTACTCATTTCCTGAATGCCTGCAGCCCCAGGACGGCTATCGGATGGTGCAGCAGTTCCAGTTCCTGGGATGGCCCATGTACAGGGACACGCCGGTTTCCAAACGCTCATTTTTGAAGCTCATACGCCAGGTGGAGAAGTGGCAGGAGGAGTACAACGGGGGAGAGGGACGCACAGTTGTCCATTGCTTGTAAGTATTAGGGACCAGTGAGAAAAATACTGTTATCATAGTATTTGTGCCAGGTTTTTAAAGATTCATGAGAAGGTGAAGAGGTACAGGATCTGAATAAGTAATACAGCTGCTCATTTAAAAGCTCTGAAGACACAAGAAACTGTATACTTTTTTTTATATGTAGATTCATGAGTTTTCTGCTCTTTCCCTGGGTAGACACCTGTGAAAAGATGATGGGTAAAACTCTACATTATATAAAGATTTCAAGTGACTTTTTCAAATGAAAAAGGTGCATATTTGTTCCAAATAAATCAAAACTTTACCTTCAGAATAATGCACTTTTTATTTCTACTCAGTGCCAGCTACAGTTCATTAATGGTAGAAATAAATAATACTGTAGGGAGTGATTCCTCTTCCAGATGTAAGTCACAGAAGTCAAAGTGGTCTGGTAGAACAGTTATGACAGCCCCTTGACTGCCTTACCCTTCTCTCATAATGCTATCTGTTTTTGTCCTTCGGTGACCCTTGTGCTCCATGGGTACAGGCTCTCATCCACCATCCTGCCTTTTGGTATGGCTTAATAGATGTACATGCTGTTTGTTCTCAGCACTGGTTGATCTTCTGAGATTAAATCTTCATGCCTGAAATTGTAGCCCTCTCCTTCTGAAGATCTACTTAAAGATGCTACCATGATGGAGAAGGACACCTTCATGTGAAAAGCATATGCTAAGATGCTTTCAGAAGTTGGAACCCAAGAGTAGACAATAACTTCCTGAATTTTGGTTTGCAGTTAATCAATATTACAACTATGGAGGAAAGTGCATTAATAATTCCTACTATCACTGACCTTGAACAAGTCACTGCTCTTCAGTTTCCCCATCTGTAGAATGGGGATAATAATACTTTCATCAAAGGAGCATTGTGCACTGTGATTAATTAATGTTTTGAGATCTTTAGCTGAAAAGACCCTTTTGAAGTGCAAATTACTGTTATCTCTGAGGTGGCTGATGATATTAAATAGTTGTACAACATCACACATGCGTCACTTCCAGGCAGTAAAGAAAGAAAAAGCTCTAATATAATCCTTTTAAATGACTTTATTTTAATTAAAATTCTCAAAGAGTCCCACAGTATCAGGCAGTGTTTTGGCAGCAGAGAGCATTCTTTTCATACTGCTGGGATGTGACAGATGTGAGACATTGTAGCTTCCTTTGAAAATCAACCATTTGCAAAGCTGGTTTGAAAGACCATCTACCTATCTAGGCTGCACTCCGGTAATTAGTAAGGTTTATTATTTTTAGTGAAGTGCAGCCTAAAGATCCTGATTAGAATAGCTATAGAAGTAGTAGAGTTTCCACCAAGAAGGAGATTCTCCTAAAGATTAAAAATAACTAGGCGTAAAGTATTATTAAATGCTGTATTTGATCACGCGAAGGAGCCTTTGTGCCTGGTATCCTTGTTGGCAAATCACTTTGGGTTCTTGTCCTCTGTTGCTGTGGGTGGAGGAGGAATGCAGTCACTTCCAGAAGCAGCTGTTACAGTGCAGCCAGACCTTGGGCCGTGCTAAAAGCACAGCCAAATGGCTTGTAAACAAATTGGACGCCATTTCTCTTGTTCTTCTGAAACACCTTTGGGTACAAGAAGAAGGCACCAGGATCAGGAATTAAAAAAACCTTAAAAGAACCTTGAAAGATCCTCTTTCTCTATAATGCTTTTAGCCTGACACTCATTACATTCTCGTGCATTTATAGTGCAGAAGGGTGTTAAGTTAAATCTGAAAGTACCTTGTCCTTATTTTAGCATTCTCTTCATGCTGCCTCAAAATTTCACTAAAGAGAGTGGCACGAAACTCAGCCACTCAGTTCCCTTCAGGCTTTCAGCCTCCTGAATTCTGGATGATAGGCTTGAGATCATTCAGCCCATTAATTCCAATTAAAAACAGCACTCTGCTTAGAGTTCATCAGCCTTCAGGCACATTCGCGTTCTTTGGTTTCTCCCTGGTGGAACTCATACCTTCTGTAGCCATTCCTGGCGCTGTAAGAACTTGTAATATTGTCAATTTGTAACTGAGCCTTTTTTTTTTTAACTTACAGGAATGGAGGTGGCCGCAGTGGGACGTTTTGTGCAATCAGTATTGTTTGTGAAATGCTTCATCATCAGAGGGCTGTTGATGTATTCCATGCTGTGAAGACACTGAGAAATAATAAGCCTAACATGGTGGACCTTCTGGTACGAGCTTTTTAACTGCTGCACTAAATAGAAAATGTTCCTTTTTTTCTCAGAAGATTCAGTCAGATTTCCAAGATTTGCAGTGGGAGTTGTTCACAAAGCAAGCAAGTCATTTTCAAAGGGGATAATGAAGTCACTTCACTTGTAAGAGTATTTTTACACTGCTTTCTTCCCAATGAGACTTTGTCTCTGTTCATTTGAATTTTTTAAGAGTTTTAAACTTTCAGCCGAACATCCTTATTAATTTTCCTTTCTAGCAGGCTGCTCCAAGTGGAGAGCAGCCCTTGCATGGGTAGAAATAATAGTTATGTAAAATGAAATGCCAGATTTTCAAATTATATATATTATAAATAGCTTAATCGCCGAGTATTTATCAAAGCCATGAATTTCAGTTTGACATCCAGAATATTGCATTTAATTATGGTTGCTCTATCTCGTAGAAAGATTAAAGAAGTTCAGAAACAAGGGGCCATGTGCAATTATTTTCTTAGAGAGTGTTTTATGGGCTTTTTTTTTTTGTAATGGGGAATTGCTGAAGTGCCAGCTGCTACTCCACAAGAGCTGCAGAAAAGCTTAAAGCAGCAAGTTCTTACACTCCAGTGTGTAGTTCTGTACTCAGAGATGGCTGAAGCGTGATATCCTATTCTTATGCCAGGACCATAAAGACACCTTCTCCCCAAGTCCCACTGCCTTTCATCTAGGCTACCTGAAAAGGAATGGACTGCCCATAGAAGCTGTGGTGCCCCATCCCTGAAGGCACTCAAGGCCAGGTTGGATGGGACGCTGGGCAGCTGAGCTGCTGAGGGGCAGCCCTGTCCATGGCAGCGGTTGGGACTGGGTGGGCTGTGAGGTCCCTTCCAGCCCAAACCATTCTGTGATTCAATAAAAAGTCCCAAACTTTCCCTTATGCCCTTCTCTAGTCAAGCTCATGGCAAAAAGCCAGATGTTGCCAGCTGTGCAAAATGAAGAGGGAGTTCACAACTAGTGCTGCGGGACCACAAGCTAGGAATATGAAACTGTGAATCTTGTAACAGTAAGAAACTATCAAGCTTTCACAGAGGTGGGAGGGAGCAGCCTATTTGGCTCCTCTTCCTCTGGTTTGTATTCTCAGGAGGAGAATCATCGTGCTGAGAACCATACATTTTTATTTCCCAGATATTAAGATAAATGTCTACTTCTTCTTTCAGATAGTATAGTTTTGGATAGAGACTTGGCAGGCCCGCTGTTTTTGGTTCTCCCAGAGCTTAAGTGCACAGAACTCACTGATCTCTTATTCATCTATTTTATAGAAATAAAAAGAAAATTACCAGTGTGAAGATGTACAGTTGAAGAAAATGCTCTCTATAAATTCCCATTTTTGACAGTTCCCAGGTATAGATTTGTCAGGGAGCTGTCTCCATTTTTCAGCACAGAATGTTTTTAATCAGAAGCTGGATGTATTATTTCAGAATATAAAAATAACTCTTAATAAATTGGAGGTGGTCTGAGAATGTCTGGTTGGTATTGAGAAACCTTTGTAAGGTTTTTTCACTAGGAGATTTCAAAGCACTTAGGAAGGAGAGCAGTATTGTTTTCCTTATTGTAAAATAAGCATAGAGAAACTAAGGTAAGGGACGATCAGGATTGTTTCCATTATCTCATAACCCACTGACAAAGCAGAATTAGCACAACTTGAATTAGCAAGGTTCAAGGGAATTTTCACATCAGTTATTTCATTGTAAAACGGGAATGTTGACACTTCAGTCCTTTTACAGTTACTGATCTTAATGATTTCATCCTTTTTGACCTTTGTTGTGCGTCTCTGCCTCAGTTTCCCCACCTGAAAAATGAGAACAGTAATATATACTTCTGTAAAATGCTGTTATAACAGATGAAATGTTCTGATATAACAGTATTTGACAAAAAATATATATATATCAGGACTGCTTTATATGAACCAGTTATATACTTTCTGACCAGACGAAAGATGGTCTTTGCAGTCCATATGTAGAAATTCATCACTTAATTTAATTGAAACCATTGGTTTTCCTGCAAGTGCAAAAATCTGAATGCCACATCTATTCAGTGTGGAAAAATCTCTGCGATTGTTCAGCCAACATACAAAGGCACTGTGTGGTATCGCGACATGTCTGCTACTGCATGTACAAACCATTCTGTTATAAATGTTATTGGAACTACCGGTGGTTGCCCTAGGAAGAAACACCAATATTCCTCTCTGAAGCCAGCTAACATAAATAAACTTTTCCTATTAGTCATCAAGTAAAAAATAAAGATGTACTAAGGACACACATGAGTGAGCACAGTGGGAAATAATAAAACATTGACTCTTTAACACAGGGTTAGTAAAAATGACAGTTCTGCAGGGACACCAAATCAGCATAAAGTGAGCATGGAAAATGGCAGTGGATAAGTGGCTGATCTCTTGTTTTGATCTCTGTATTGTAGCCATGGAGTAATTGTCATTTATTTAAAAACATAATCCATAAAAGTAGAAAATAATTTACATAATATTACATATCTTACATAATAAGAAAAAAATTACATAATATTTCTTTCTTTTTTTATCTTTTCTCATCCTGAAGAAGACACGAGCAGTTTATGGAACCCTGCAGGGTCTTAAAGCCTGACATGCATCTCATTCATGACTTAGGCAACATAAGCACTTTGGGTTTGTTTTCTTTTAAAGTGATGGCTCTCAACAAAAGTACTTCTAAAATGTCACTGTTTTTTTCTGGCTTTTTTATCACCATGATATCATTTGGCCTCTTAAATTTTAAGTTGGCCTCTGTTTTCAACTAAGAAGTGTCCCAAAATCACAAGTACAGGCCATCAGATTGAATCCTTTATAATGTTTTCTTCAATAGAAAGGAGAGTATATCTGGGATGTGACTGTAATCTCCCTGCAAGCACAGCTAAATTTTTAATTGATTAAAGTGTGTAATAGAGAGAGGCATTTTGGTGGCAGAAATAGTCATAAAATGGGGATTGTGAATTGTTCAAACATACTTGGATTCAAAGAACCCACACCTATTTCTTTCAGCATTCTTATTTCATTTAAATGACTGCAGCGTATTCCAAGTAGGAATAGCAGAATGGAAGAGGGCTATGTGTGAGCACAAAACTGTTAAGTCCCAGAGTATCACATCCCTTAAAGTTGCCCTGTGGGTGAAGGTCAGTCAAAAGCACTGACCTCATTGTGCCACTTAAGATGTGAAGAGGATAAAGTCACGGCTGTGCATCTCAGGATGCAGACTGGGATTTCCCTGGATCTGGTCCAGCTTCCCAGCCATTGCAAATGGAAATAGCTGTTCTGTGTTTAAAGCAGAGGACTGGTACCTGGAAACTTAGACTGGGTAACAGCAGCCATTAAGACCCTAAAACACATATAGCCATTAAATGTTTGAAAAGGAATCCAGATCTGGCCTGGTCTCCTGCCCTACTGTACTGGGGGAGCACAGTCTTCAGTGTGAGCTTGAGCCACATCTAGAGGAGGAACAATGGGCAGACTTCACATTGACATGTAGGAAGCATCTGAGCATCAAGATACTCAGGTCATCAAAATGCTCAGATGGTGACATGTCTACAGGGACAGAATATCCACCACCTCTGACAGGTTGCCCAGATAGGTGGTGGATGGCCCATCCCTGGAGACACGGAAGATAAGGCTGGATGGGGCTCTGAGCAACCTGATCTGCTGTAGGTGTCCCTTTTCATTGCAGGGGGGTTGGTCTAGATGGCCTTAAGGGTCCCTTCCAATTCAAATGACTTTATGATTGTTTGAAAATAGGAGTTATGGGCTGGAATGCATCAGATGTTGGGTCTGCTTTAAGATCAACATTTCCATGAATGAACTTCAGTAACTCCAATTCTGGCAAAGTGCTATGTGAGCATTCTGACAGATAACCAAAGGGCTGCATGTCATTTTACTTATGTATAATCAGTTTTTCTCATACGAATGTATTAGAGCAGCTAACTACACAACCAATAGGAGCAGTACTGTAAATTACTGTGTGTGTAGTGTCTATTGTCTGCTTAATGTAAAGATTTTCTTATCTGAGTATAAATTTGATTTGCGAACTGATTCCCATAGACCATAGCTGATTGTAAATAATTTTAACAGAAGAGAAATATTGATCCCCTTAATTAAGTTCCTTCAATAATTGACTTTGTGGTTGTCTTGATTTTTCAGGATCAATACAAATTCTGCTATGAAGTGGCTTTGGAATACTTGAATTCTGGCTGATGGCATAAACAGAGCAGACACTGTTCCTCCCTCCACCACCACGAACAAAGCAAGTCGTTTCATGATATCTGTGTCAATGAGATGAAGACTTCTCAGTGTTACGCTTCTACTGCTTTGTATAACTGGCTCTTTTTAAGAGCCCAAGGAGATGTTTATAAAACTGCTTGCACTGCCCATTTTCCACTATTAATGCCGCTGCTTGACACCCATATGAGCGTACACCAAACCACATGGCGGTCGTTGAACACTGTATTCATATGTAGCCATCGATGTGGTGAAGCAGCATAGTCCTCTGGTAAATAAGAGAGCACAATTATATTCTTATGAAGGAATTTGTACTCTTCTGTTATATTTTGTCGCCTGTGATTCTCAGTTATTGTCATGGCCTAGTGTACATTTCTGTTCTGTGGAGAATGCTATCTGGCATTTTGATAATATATGATTTTAGTTATATTTGCATTCTAACACGTGCATAATAAATGAATCATATGTAGCTTATCTGAACTAATGGAAAGACGTGTACCAAATCATGTTAACTTTTTTGAGTTGTAATTTCTATCCACTTTGTACCATTTCAGAGAGAGAATCTTGATAGAAATGCAGTTAGACAGATGCAAAATACAGGATGCTCAGATTAATATATCCAAAGCTTTTTCATTTGTTTATATTGTAAATATTTTTTGACTTCATCAAATTATTTATTCATTAAAATGAATTTTTTTGTGAAGCACAGTGAGTGACAATCATTTTTATTAAGCCCTGGAAATGCTTACTGTATGATAATGTAAACATTTGTTTACCTTGTATGGATTCTCAGCTCAATAAATAATTACATACATGATAAAATCTTGTTATTTAATACCTCTTGGCATCTGAGTGCCTTCTGGTAAATCTCTTTTGACTTCAGTTCCTCTAAATACTGAGCTACACCAAAACATGCTTTTTGTGTTATCTAGTGTTGATCCAGCCAATAGCAAGAAAGATGTGTGTCATGCCACCATATGAAAAGAAGAGATGAGCTGAATGAATCAAGATACACATACACAAATGGAAAAACTGAAAGTTCTGATGCTTGGTGAAGAAGAGCTGATGTTGGTTGGGTGTTCTGTACTCAGTCTTGTCACAGAGGTGTGCTCGTGCCTCACCTGCGTGGATGCAGTGCAAGAAGCATAGCAGCAAAGAGGACTGAACCAGCAATGGCTTGCTGCGCTGTCCTTTGGGATTCCAGATCTTTCTGTCTTACCCAGCAGTACCAAGGAGACATTGCAGGCAGAGCAGCTGCTCAGTACTGAAGCCTTTCAGAGCTATACGAAAGGCCAGAGCAAGGAGGTTGCACACTGCTCAGTATTTCAGCTCTTAAAAAGATTATTTTAACATGCAAGCCATCTGGGATGGGGACAGTGTCAATATAAGTGTATCAAAGTCAAAATGTTTTGAAAGCCTTTAAATTTAAGAGGTATCCAGCCTAGATAGAATGATGCACAGCTTGTCATGTGCCAGTTCCAAACCACTGCAAAATTCAGATCTGAAGACGTGAGGACTGACTTCCTCTGCAGCTGGAAAGCATCTGTTTTACAAGAAAATTGCTTTAAAACGTAGCTGACAGCTACAGGCCATTGCTGTAAATTGCAGAGAAGTACTGAAGAACTTATGAAAAACAACCCCATCTCTGAAAAGAATGGCAGTGCTTGGGTGAGCCCTGTAGCACTACAGCCCAATGCAGAATATGCTCTGATTCACGTGGAAACTTCAAATACTGTATTCTTTCAAGCCAGCTTGACAGACCCGGTATACCAGCTGAGCACACTTCTCTGTAATAATTAAAGATTGATAAAAATTTGATTTCCACTATCTAGTCATTGAAATATGCATACATGTGACTAATACTGTCTGATGGCCCCAAGAACTTTAAGGCAGCTAAGCATGCTGAAGAAGTGCTGAGACTAAAAGTGACATAGGCAGCGTGATCCCAAACTTGAGCAAGATCTGTTGAAATGCAGCAGGAATTGTGGCAATCTCTCCCAGGGACAAAAACTGCCAGAATTATTTCAGATGTTGCACTCTTCAAGACTTGCTTTGCCACAGGTAGGTCTTGGGGTGCGAGGGGTGAAAGGAGATGACAAGAAGAGAGTTCTGCTGGGTTTTCAATTTCTTGACTGATTATAATGGTATTAATTTCTTTACTGATTATATATTATTTGTTCTTCTGGCACAGGTGTAGTCAAACCACTCTGAACTTCAGTGCCTTCAAATGGGAGTCAGCTCAGGAAAGCAGTAAGTCACTTTGTGTCCTCACTCTCCTTCTACAGTTATCCATATGAATGATAAAAATCCAGGTTTCGGTAAAGTATTTTGGCAAGAAGAAAAAAAAAAAAAAAAAAAAAAAAAAAAAAAGGAATAAAATTAAAAATATTAAAAACATTTTATAAAGCAAAATGAGATCTGCAGGAGCCAGGGCTAGAGAGAACATAAAGCAGCAGAAAGAAGCAGAAAGAAGAGATGAACGTGGAGGGTGGATATTCAAGAAATAGCATGGAGCTTCTAAAGGTTACGTGGAGGATACTATTGCAGAGGAGACAATAGAAAGAAAACTGCAGTGACAGCCATTTCAGGTGCTTATAAGCCAACTTCCCCTTTTAGTGGTACATTATGAAAACACTAGTCCAGTGCAGCTTCAGAACATACAAAGAACATCAATCCTGGCTTAGGAAGAATAGAGGAAGGATGTTTTCTTCATTCCCTGATATATGAGGCACTTAAATGAATAAAGAGACACTTAAAATGGTTGACCATATGTATTACCCAATTCATCATCTGTCCAGTACTTGAGGTGGTTGATTTTTGCTCAGCTCTTCTGAAAGAGTAGCAGTGCTGATGGGGAGAGGCTACCACATTCAGGTATCTGTGTCTTTTTAGCAGCAGTCCTCCTCACACCTTCCTGGGCTTCTTTATCAGCAAAATGAGCCGATGTCTGGCCAGATAGTTTCACGGAGTACTAATGCAAAGCTTAAGGACTATGTACAGTAAAATTTAAAAACAAAGAGTAGAAAATAGGATACACAGTAAAATATAAAACTTTACCACCCAGCTGTACGTGCTCAGCCTCCTATTTTTTTATGTTGGCCCTCAACATCAAAGGCAGATTTTGGCAGTACGGCAGTATAGGGTGGGCCTTCCACCAATATTGGTATATTTTGTTGCCATGTGACAGATGGCAGCAGAGGGGCAATCTGATAGAATGGCATCTGACATGGAAGTGCAGATGAAGAAAAGATGTGACATTAAATTCCCTCATGTGGAAAAAAATTGCTCCCATTGGCATTCATCGATGCTTGCTGAACATCTATGGAGACCAAACAGTGGGTGTAAGCAAAGTGTGGAGGTGGGTGTCATCACAGCAGTGGTGACACTGACTTGAAAGACAAGCCTGACGGCCATGCACAGCTGTCACATCATGAAATGAAGAACCTCTCAATCAGCACATCCACATTAATTGGAAGATTAGGAGCATGGAAGTGTGTGCAGAGCTAAATATCAGAGCTTTGATGCATTGAAAACAATGGTGTCAGTGTTGGATTATTGCAACACTTGCAACAGGTGGGTCCTACAGATGCTTACACAGGAACAAAAACAACACTGTAAGAAAGTTTGTCAGTATCTATAGAACAAATGTGAGGCTGAAGATGGCAGTTTTCTGGGTCACATCATTACCAGTGACAAGATGTGCTGTCACCACAATGAGGCGGAGTCAAAATGGCAATCCATGGAGGGATGATGGGAATTCGCCATTGAAGAAAAAGTCTGAGACACAGCCCTAAGCAGGTAAAGTGAAGTGCACTGTCTTGTGGGACAAAGGGGTAATTCTTCTGGATTTCCTTGAACCTAGAGAAACCATCAACTCTACTGCTGTGTCTATGCACTGATTAAGCCAAAGGCTCCAACTTCCAGAGTCAGACCTGAGGAAAATAGAACCATTTTTGCAACACATTAACACCAGACTCCATACCAGTTTGAAGACTGTGGAGCACACTGCTAGTTTCGGTTGGACTGTCCTACCACACTCAGCATACAGTCTGGATCTGGTGTCTTTTGACTTTCATCTGTTTAGGCCAATGAAAGATGGACTGCATGGACAACATTTCCCAAGTAACAATACCATTGTAGCAGCTGTGAAACTGTGGGTCACCTTTGCTGGTACAGACATTTTTGAGTGCAATGTGCAGGCTCTTGTTCATTGCTGGCAAAAATGCCTAAGCAAGCAGTGGTGACTATGTTGAAAAATAGTATTCTGTAGTCAAGAATTTGCTCTATCAAGTAGTGTTGTTGTGCTCTTTGTATCCTTTGAAGTTTCCTTGGAAATAAATAAGAAGCATTACTCTTAGAGTGACCTATACGTTTTGTCAACATGGATGGGAAAAAAAAATAGTGCAGTTCATGTCTGAATTTTACTGCCAAACACTCAGCTGTAGTATGAAAAGAAAAATAAAATTAGGAATAACAAAAAAGTGTACAGATCAGCTCTCTCATTTTGATACTCATTAAGGAAGCCTATATACATAATTCTATTACTACCTGAAGGGAGGTTGTAGTGTGATGGGGGTCAGCCTGTTCTCTTGTGTAACAGTGATAGGATGAGAGGGAATGGCCTCAAGATGCACCAAGGGAGGTTCAGGCTGGACATTAGGAAATGCTACTTCTCTGAAAGAGTGGTCAGGCAGTGGAATGGGCTGCCCAGGGAGATGGTGGAGTCACCAACCCTGGAGGTGTTCAGGGAAAGTTTGGACGTTGTGCTGAGGGACATGGTTTAGTGAGAACTATTGGTGATAGGCGGCCGATTGGACTGAATGATCTTGTACATCTTTTCCAACCTTGGTGATCCAGTAATTCTGTGCTTTTGTGATTCTGTGAAGCCAATAACTGTTGTCACACTTGTGACAGAGCACCAGTGACAAGAAATAAAAACCCAACAGACCATGTTAAAAATAATGTGATTTCTACAGGAGCTCCTTTTCTGTTGTTTGCTTATTTGTTTTCCCTAGCCTGGACCTTATGTATATAGTGAAATCACACATTCACAGGAATTGGCATTGCCCTGGTCATCCCCACGCTGCCTGTGGGAGAAGTCTGAAGCTGCTCACAGGAGCACTTGTCCTCTGCCAATAGTCACTGCTCACCTTCCACATCCTCACCTCTGGGCATCTCTGCAGCTCCTCACACAGCCTCAGGGCTAAGCCAGGCAGAGCAGGAGAAGCTCTGCACTACTTGCAAGCTTGTATTGTCCAGCAGTGTGGCACTTTGATAGCCTTCCTGGAAGATGCTTTGCTCTTGGGTGCCATTGTCCTGTTTCTCACTCCAGGATCACATCTAACACCCACTATGAGACTCCAGTCCACATCCCTTTTAGTCTTGTCATCACAGGCAACTACACTCTCTCTGGGTAACAGGTAGAAAGGGAAAATGAGGCTGGAAGGGGCTGGGATTTCTGCCATGACTTTTTCTTAGTAAGTCTGTTGATAACACTCCATGCACAAAAGCACAGAAGAGATGTACTTTGACAGTGAGGAGTGTGAGTTGCTTGCTGTAGCTTGTCTAAGAAAGGTACCAGGGGAGATGAGTATCTCATATTCGCTGACAACCTTTCCAAAGCAACTCTCCTACTGTTGTGTTTTCAGTAGCAACTAGAGGATTTTTAATTGTATCTCTACAGTCCTGATATTTCCAGTAATTTTTTTGTGTGTGTGAGAAGTTTTGTTCAGAGGCCACAATTACAGCATAACTATCATTCATGCTAGACATACACTGGTACTATGCCAGAGTACATACCATCAAAACTTCCTGTCTTACAAATGCTTGCGTTAATATCTTCTTGCCCATTCTCACTTGTGCGCAAAAAGCAACTTGATAGTCACACACACTTTGCATTTGAGTGCATCCAGCCCTGTACTAGTTGTACCCTGAAGGTGTTCTGGGTCTGTCTGGCATCTAGTTAGTCTTCTTCATAGCTGGCCATACACTGCTGTGTTTTGGATTTATGACCAAAACAGTTTTGATAGCACACTGAGATCGGGGGTGTTGCTGGTCAGTATTTGCACACTTATAAGGCCATTTCTGTTTCTCACCCTGATCCCCCCCAGGGAGAAGGCTGGGGCTACACAGCCAGGATAGCTGACCCAGCCTGATCAAAGCAATATCCCATGCCCTGTAACATCATGCTTTGCAATTAAACACGGGGATGAAGTGTCTGAGGGGGTGGTAACCATTGCTGGAAGCTTTTACATCCCCAATCCCCAGCTGCCCCTCCCCTGGCACAGCTCCATGCCATTCCCTCGGGACCTGTCACTGTCACACAGAGAGGACCTCAGTGCTGCCCCTCTGCTCCCTTGAGGAGCTGCAGCTGCCATCAGGTCCTCCCCTCAGCTCCTCTGCTCTGCGCTGAGCAAATGCAGGGACCTCAGCTGCTCCTCGTACACCTTGCCCGCAGACCTTTCACTATTTTCATAGCCCTACTTTGGATGCTCTCTAATAGTTGCATGCTTATACTTTGTCACCCTTGACCCCTTGTTTCCCTGATTTTGTCCTTTCCACTCTCTCCCCCATCGCACTGGGAAAAGGGGCAGTGTGCAAGCTGTTGTCCAGGGCCAGCTCACCATGGCTGGCATAGCAGGGTTTAGGACTTAATTCTACAGCCATCAGTCAACAATAAGCCTAAAGAGTTCTGAATATGAGCTTACTTGTCTTAAAATGAGTAGGACTGCTTACATCCACAAAATTAAGCGTGTTATTAAAATGAACCTAAATGCACACCAGATTGAAAAGGCCGGACTGAGAACATCAACAAGGCATTCATTTTTAACCAGGCCTGGAGGCAGATTGGCCCATTCAGATGAAATGAGAAAGACACGGAATTGAATTGCACATGGCAGAAAATGTGGGGATGACACTTGGCTTTCTCTGTACCCAGCACATTTTAAGTGCTGTCTATAACCAGTGGTTACTACAACAAAAAAACTCTGCTCTGCCACGAACAAGTGGTACAGATACACAAGACCTGCCTGTAACCTCTCAAACTGTAGATGCTGTACATAGAGGTGGCATCTGACCCTGAGGAGTCGTTTCCTCAGGAACTATTAACTTTGGATAACTCAGAAGGCAGCACCATGATGGATCGTGTCCTTAGTTCTCATATTACACATGGGGCAGCATAAGGACACAGCATAAGGACAATGACCTTTGTTGGCCACACATAGGAATTTCATCAGTACTGCACGCTACACAGACTGCAATGTAGCTTGGCTGCAATTTCATCCAGCCCAGTGATATTAGAGGAAGGGAAGGGGAACAGTACAGATGCAGCCACATTGGTGGATTGTGGCCTTGTATGTAGGAATGGTTTCAGTCTTCATCTGAGAACAATAGGCTTTTGAGGAAATCATCAGGGAAAGCACCATTGAAAAACATCTGCCAATGGTTTGCAACTCTTTTGCTTCGTTACATTTAATTTGTGTATACTTTGGCCTTTTCTTGGTGGAATGTGAACAAAGTACACCCCACAAACTATTCTTCACATCCTTGTGCTTCTAAGCTGCCTGCACCAGTCTGTTGCAATCTAGTAAGAAGGTAGTGCAATCATGAGTCTCCAGTTCATCCAGTAACAGTACATGAGCAATTTACCTTCTGCATTTAGTGCTAAGCTGCACCTCAGTCTGACATCCAAAAGGAGCAGCAGATAAGAGCTGTTGTATTAGGAATAAAGTTCTGATACTTCTGCACTGCCTTCCTACCAGATGAGGGAGCATGCTGGTCAGACTGTGCTCCCCCTCCTTGTCTGCATTCCTTCCTCCCTCACCCTTGACAGTGTCCTCTCTTGCCAAAGTACTCTGACCCACATTCTGAATCTCCGACCATGCTGCGAGGGCCGGTCTGTGGTCACCCCACGTCTGCTCACAAAGACAGCTTTGCCAAATGTTTCTCCTCCAGCCAGGATTCTCACTCATGTTGAAAGCATTGCCCTTCCTCCCACTGTCCCATCGTGTCTGTTATTACAGCCCAAGTAGCACTTTGGTTCAGGTGGGGTTTGCCTCTCCTTCTCCTAAACAGAGCGTCCTCCCTCCCAGAATATCTTCAGAGTGCTCTCTTTTATCATGCATGCTTACTGCAGTTTTTATTTAGCTGAGACACAAAGAATTGGACACCCTCCCTCACTGGAACTGGTTGGACAACTGTACATTTGTCACGCTTCATCTCGAGCTGTAATTTAGTCCAATCTTTCCCATAAAGCTACTAAATACTTCTTGTAACCAAGCAGTCACAACATTACTGCAATGTAATTTTCAGTAATCAGCTGTGTTAGTGTGCTGAGGTTATGCTGGTTACCCCTAAATGCGGCTAGGCAAGAGTGGCATCTTCCCATTATAGCTGATAAATGGCTACATGATTTGGCACCAGATTATTCAAGCAGACAAATTAACTTCAAATATTAATACATCCAGCAGCCAGGCAGATAAATTGCTTGTTCTACAAGTGCCAGCATGTCTTGAGGGGGGTCGGGGGGGGAGG
Organism: Excalfactoria chinensis; assembly: GCF_039878825.1. Taxonomy (NCBI): domain Eukaryota; kingdom Metazoa; phylum Chordata; class Aves; order Galliformes; family Phasianidae; genus Excalfactoria; species Excalfactoria chinensis. The sequence goes on from NC_092826.1 coordinate 48,340,569, forward strand.
AGGGAGTTCACTTTGGCTTTCAGGAAACCTAACCTTCAGAGCAACGCTCAGCCAGGCCAGCAGCCCATCAATCAGCTAACAAAGCTGGCAGCCCTTAAATGTGTCTTCACTTCTCTCTGGAAAAAGGAAAGAAAAGAGTCAGCCAACCTGGCTGATGCCTACCAGGACTGTCAGAAAGCTGTTTCAAACAAAGCGCACACACTGAGGCCTTGACACAGGAGACTACTAGTGGTCTGCCTACACTGAGACCATGGTCCCACAGTGGCAGAGACAGGCGCAGGATGTGCTGTCCTCAAAGGCCATCTACCTGCACAGACAGGTGTTCCTGGAATACTGGCAGCCACCATCTGAAGTTCTATACAGACAGTTTCTCTCATAGGGGATGAATCAAGGCCCGATGTATAGATTTAAAGTCTCTCAATATATGATAATGCAATTCAAACAGTTGGGAAATGGAGTACTTAAATGTCTATACATAAACATATATGTATAATAGAGCGGTAACATTTGAAATGCTGCTATCAGTTGATGAAAATGAAAAATCTAACTGATATATTCTCTTAAAACTGCTGGTAGTGGAGCTGAATGCAGAATTGGAAGGCAGTCTATCAGCGTAGCATATCGCTAGATCAAATAAACTAAAAGGAAGAAAGACATTACCACACATGACATGATACTGGCTGTGTGAAGTAATTATTGTGCTCTTTGTACTCACTTAATTGTCTGGTTGTAGAGCTTCAAAAATACTTCTAGTAAGGGAATATTTGAAGAAAGCCTTTGGGGGCGAATATAGAAGCCAAGTTGACTGTTGCAACACAACCAAGATAAGATTACAGATATAAATTCTGTGTTCAACAGGCGGAAAATGTGTTTATAATTTTATCATTGTACTCAAGGCTTCCTTACAATTTATATCCTGGTTGAGTATAAATACACTTTATATAGAACATATGGCACTGAATTTAGCCAATCGAGAGGCACCATTTGTGCTGTGAGCGCTAAAGCAATTTCATAAATTATGCAATATATTTTGTCTGTTAATGTATAGATGGGAAAGCCATTAACATCACAAATCATCCCTTATTGCCGTATATGTTAGCATATTTTTTATTCCAGCTCATAGGTGCAAAGCTCTAAATATATTTTGCATGGTGATGAGGCATGTTCAAGCTATTTGGTTCAGCTTCCAGAAGACTTAGTGGTACCAACCTGATGGCATGGGCTTGCTCCACCACTGAACCTAGAATTTCTTTAGCAACAAATGGGCAAGGTGTATATTTAACTTGATCAAGAGATAATATTCCCTCAGAGAAGACCACAAGAAAACTGTGCACTGCTACCATTTGGGGGGTCAAGTTCCTTAAAGGCAGCTTGCTTACCAGCACACATCCACATACATTGCAAGCACCCAACCTGTAGTCTAGAATTACTAGATTACAGGCTCACATTTCTGCTTTAGTTTCTAGGAAGCACCAACACAACCTTGCGCTTGTACATAAAAACCAGAGTCATTAATAACTTTCCTAGAGATACTCACAGTATTAAAGAGTCTTAGAGAGACATCAGCCTTCAAAACCCAGCCTTCATCAGTGGAAGACATTTACAGAAATAACCTCTTCTCGATTCCCCATCTCACAGGTTAAGAAGTTCTGAGCTGTGAGCTGAGGGAGGACAGAGGTCAAAACCACCCAGCTTCACAGGGAGACTTCACCTGTTGTGTTGCAAAGTGTTTGTAGCTGATGCCAGCCTGCTCAGTGGGGAACAGCATTGCTAATTTGAGCACTGTGCTCCTCTTCATAGGGACTAGATGATCTTGTAGGTCCTTTCCAACCTTGTGATTCTGTGTGTGTGAACTGCCCTGACAGCAGTGAAGCAGCTTGCTCCTCAGTGCTTCTGAGGGCTCCATTTTATGTTGTGGTGACCCAGACAGTGGGACACACATTTCTTCGACCTGAAGCTGCTGTGGTGGATCTGTGGCACAAACCAAGCATAGTGCCCTGGAGCTAATGCCTCACCAAGGATCCATCCATCCCACTGGTCAGTTTCTTCTGCTGCCAGCACCATTCCTTGGCATCCATGCTCTCATCCTGCACAGCAGGGCAAGGGGAAGAGATTTCTCTCTTGTATACAGCAGCACAGGAAGCATTTCTGCCTCTCTGAAGGAGGGCTCAGTATGATAAATGGTATAAGCCAGAAATTTTGGCAAATTAAAAAGTTTAATTTATGATGCTGCATAATTCTAGCTGTTTAGCAGATATGACATTGCCTGCTTATTTGCAAACCAGGAGAGGTAAATTAGGTGAAAATGTGTTTTGTAAGGGATGCTAGCCAAAAAGGACCACCAGCTCCTTCCAAGCCCAGCTGTTTGCACCCATTGGACTGTGCCAGTGCTGACCCCAGGAGTCTGGGCTGCCCACAAGTGCTGCCTGCCTGTTGGATCGGGGCTCCAGGCAGCTCTCCTCAGCAGGGCTGCTTCAACAGCCTGCTCCCCCAGCACAAGAGCTGATCACTGAGTCTCAGCAAGAACTGGCACTACTCCTTGGCTTATTCAGTATCCAACTGAGCGCTGCTGAGTGAAGCAATTCTGGAGGAAGAAAGGGAACAACCTCTGGAGCCATTCCCTCCCGGTGTCATAGCAAAGTTCATCAGCCAAGAGATTTCTTTTGTATTCATAAAGAATAACACTAATCTCCGTAACAGAAGAAAATTAGTGTCTCTGAAAGGCAAGGTTTTACTGTCGCTCATAGTTGCTACTACGCTTACTCAAAAATCTAAGAACACCTGAAAAAATGAATAACAGAAGGTCCAGGACCTTCAGAATATAAATTGCTACACCACTTAAAAGGGAATAAAAGGCACTTCCCAGATATACAAGTGGCTGTAGCCAACCACACTCCAGATTGAGTGTTATTATTACAGAGGAGGGAAGGAAATAAGTGCTCATAAGAAGTTGAAGAACCTGATGTTGGCACTCAGTATGAGGCTCCAGGGGCTCAGAGGGTTCCCCAGGGCTGTGCCACAGGCCTGCTTTACTCCTTCATTTCACTTTTTCCACCTCTTTTCTCCAGGCATAGGACATTAATATATATATATATATATATATTTAATAATTGCTTGGAAGAAGCTGGTAGTGCAGATGTCATCTACACATCCAGAAGATATCTTTCATTCAGCAGCTGTGACTGCAGGAAAGAGCAAAGCCAAGCAGCCTCTGGTGTGGTGTATTCCAGGGCTGCTCCTCACTCCTTCTCTGGTCAGGCATAGGGCCTGTTCCTCTCCCCTTCCCTGGGCAGGCTGCAGACAGGGCACTGCCACCCACATGGGTACCTGAGGATGTGGGCACATGCGGGATCATTTCTGAGAGATGCTCTTTTTACATGATGCAGATTACCTGAGAGGCGGTGGGAAGAGGATGCTGCTTATTATTGAAGGCACGTAGAAATGTGAGCAAAAATCAGTACAGCAAAGCTGTATTTGAAGTCCATTTTCATCTGCACTCTGCAGACAGGACCTTTCTGTGACATAAGACATTCCTGCAGACTACTTAAAACACCCTTTTTGTGCAGTATGCAAGTTGGGTTGCTAATTTCTCTTCGATTCCCACCTCTATAAGTCTCTGCTGGCTTCTTAGCCTTGCAGGCTGTCAGAGAAAGGAGAAAGCAAAAGAAAACCAGTGCCTGGAGTGTGCCCCGAGGGACAATGAGAGAAGCTAATCTGGAGGCCAACTGGTCACCAGGTCTCCTTTCAGTCTTTGCGCCAAGGCCTGCCAATCCAGGCCTTCATTAAACACTGTGATCTAGTGTGCTGCCTTCCCCTTCATCTTCCCTTCCCTTGCACATTAGGTTTTCTTTGTTTTTCTGGGGGTGGCCATGGGGCGCTGCTACTGAGATATAACTTGAGGCCAAAAGGGAACATCTTCCTACCAATTCCTGCTTAGATTTCTATCTCAGCTGAATCTCCTAATCATTGTCACCCTCCACATCTCTTTGACAGTTCCCTAAGAAGGCATAAAACAGGGCTGAAATTAGCACTGGATGTCAGAGAGCCCAGTGTAAATTTTTCCTTCTGGTTTGTCATTTATTTTTGAACTGCCTCTTCCTTTTCTTAAGTCCTTGATTCAATCCTCAACTCTCATGATGCTTACTTTGCAGGTCAGATGGCTTCTCATTTTTCACACAAGACTTTGTGACACACTATATCAAACAAGTTACTGAAAGCTCAGAACTGTTTAACAGATTTCATTCCTACCATCCATTAATTTAGTAATTCTATTAAAAAAAAAAACAATCTAGCATGGGTGGTTCCACTTGTTCTTGGTAAACCTACATGGATTATTTCTTTGGGTTTTATATTTCTGACATTTACGGAACTCTTTTCCCCCTGGTATTCCATTATTTAATGTCAGACTAGACTCACCAAAAGGCATAATCTGACAGCTTGTAGCAGGTAGGAAGAGACACAATATCCTTCCAACAATTTTACTGTGGTATGGTGGGAATCAGAAGGCTTCTGATTTCTATGCAAGTGATGTTCTATTGTACATGGGTGTATGGGAGATTGGTAATCACAGCCTGAACCTCTGATTAATCAGCTGAGGCAAGTGTGGGGTCAGCTGTGGGAGCACAGGTGAGAGTGATGTAGCTGTGCTCCCGGAAGGGGTGGAGCTCGACTCCATCCCCTCTGAGACCTCATTTAAGGGCTGACTCCTACTGAGGCAGCATCTCTTGGAGATTGCTCACCAGTGAGGACTGCCCCAGCTTCTTCAGCCAAGGCACTGCCATTGGTGAGTTTTCCTTTACTTATATTTACTTATACCTTCTGTACATTTGTTACCATCTGTATATTAATAACCAATACAATGGGGAATCTGATGGCTTCAGACCTATCTTTGCAAGACTCCTGACTATTGTTTTAGCTCCCAACAGTTTTGTATCTAAGATCCCTCTGAGATTTTTCCATAGGTTTCTGAATGCTAAGCATTGATTTCACAATGCACTACAGAGACTTGTAATCCCATAGGGTAACACCTAGTGTTCCCAAACAGGAAAGCCTTCTTGTATTTTCACCAAGCTACCAGCAGACAGCAGTTTCTATGAGGAACAGTTTGAAGAGGTGGTATTTCTTGTTTCCTTCTCCTGAGAGCTGAAACGTACCAGGTCAGGATAAAGATGGTAAACATGCAGATGTATTTGATAGTCTTACACATATTAATTAAACAACATCTTTAGCTTTATCTTCTAGGTGAGTAATGCACTATGAAACCTGGTGGTGCAGCAATGAACTGCTAACAGCCTGTCCTTTTCATTTCATCAGACTGCAATATTTTGACTCTTTTGCAGTACTGGGTTCTTCATTTCAGCAGCTGGGCTATTTCACAACAAAGCTCTCAGTGGTGCTCACCTGTTGTGATTGCAGGGACTGTCACTCAGTGCTGATCACCGAGCAACTTCACCTGCAGTGGATAGCAGCTGAGCTGTTTTCTTTTGGGAGCCCACAGGGAACCTATGAGGTAAGATTAAAAATGTTTCAAGCCCAATTGTTCCTGTGGCAGATTTGAAATATAATTGTTGAAGGAAGAGGTTTATGTTCCCAGTAAAGAAAAGTTGATCACAGCATTGACAGGAACAAATAAGCCTAAGGCTTGGATCTTGCTCTGAACTCTGCTGGGTAAGAGATTAGAAAACTGAGCGTTTTAGTTGTGTCAATAAGAAGACTAGAACAGCTCTGTGCCAAGCATCTGGTTTATCCACCAGCTAGGGGAGGATAATAAGGACCAGGACAGATTTCAGAAGCCTGTGATCATCATTTGTCTTTAAGGGCAGGAAGAAAGGAGGTCCTGCATCTTGTTTGGCACTGCCTTTGTGTTGTTTTAGACCAGGCTGTCTGAGGTGCAAATAAACAGCCTACTCAAAGAGATTCCTACAGCTCCTTTTATCTAGAAGCTGATGGCACAGGGTAGTGTGGACGTAACAGCTCAAATCAGAGTCAGCTTGGATACCATCATGCTCTGCTCTCAGGAGTTTTACTGGATGTTTCCCTTCCCCGATATAATTTTTACTGAATATTTTCATTGTTTAATTGCCATACGGTTTTTATTAGTTACATTTTACGTGGGCCAACCTACATCTCTGAGCGTGGGTAATCAAGAACTGATTGCATGGTGCCATTGGGGACAGAAGAGGTTGAGAACAACTGGTCTGTAATGCATAGCTTATCTCCCCATTTCCATTTGCTGTTTTCTGGTCCGAGTCCAGATACCTTTTTCCCTAGACGCTCTTGGGAAGCAGTCAAATCCAAAAGCACCTCCAGCATAGCATCTTCAGCCTGGCAGAGTTTGAGCAGCAGAGAGTGCTGAGAGATAGAGCAGGGGGGAGAAGCAAATAGAAGCAGTCCTCAGCTCTTACAGTGACTGGAAATAAGCTGGGAAAGAGGTTAGAAACTAAACTTGAAAAGATCTGTTAACATACATGCATATATATATATATGTATTTTTAATTATTATTATTTATTTTGTGATGAATTTTCCTCCCATTTTCTTATGACAAGACCACAGATGGTTCATATACGCTGCAAAGTCCATGGTAAAAATTCACATTCATGCTGAACAATCATTTTGATTTCTATATGCCATTCCCTTGTCATACAGCGACACTATCAACACCCACACACAGGGCATGGATCTCAGCCCTGCAGGAAATCCCGAGGTGTTAACAAATCTCATTTAGCCTCCTCAGCCTTTAGTAGGAAGCTGTGATTTCCAGTGTAAATAACAAACTGGCCCATACACACAATTTCTGAAATGTGAGGACAGCGCGACCTCAGAACTGCCTAGTGCCTGGCCTGATGTTTGCTATGACTTTCTGTAAAAGATTCCCATTGGGAAAGAGATTGAGAGCATCTTCTCAGGCTTGAGCCATCACAAACAACACATTCACTTTTTCCTGTCAGCCTGCTTCACAGAACTAGCTCTCTGAGGCTCCTGAGTAGTGCTCCTTCAATTAATTGCACAGCCCATCACACAGTATGGCACAAGGCATTACCTCGCATTTATCATTCTTCTTCCCTTGCACCTTCTCAGTCAGGTTAAAGCTGCCTGAAGAGCAACAGTCACCCTTCTGATTCTGAAAAGGGTCCTCACCATGATGAGAAGCATTTCCAGGCTGGGCTGGACTTATTTTATTGTTTCTTCTGGACCCGCTTTCTTGGGTCATGGTCATGACATTGCACCCAGAGATGGAGTTTTTCTCATGAAGGTGGACACAGCAATGTCTGGATTTTCCCCTTTTGTATCAGAATGGCTCCAGGCTTGAAATGAGTAAAGGTGATTATTCTGACCACTAAGGCATTCAATACAAGCTTGCCAACTGGATCCCATCTGACTTTTGTCAAGAGAAACAAAGCAAACCACCATTTCAGTGACTTAGAATGAGGTGCTGATTTGTGTTTCTTTCAGTAGAAAATTTAAACCTTTCTGAAGAGGATAAACTTTTGCTGAGACTGAGTGACAGATCTTAACGTAAGAAGCTTTAGCATTTTATTCATTTATAAGAGTGTATTTGTATTCACTGTAATGTGTAACAATTCCAAATAACCATCTTTTTTTTTTTTAATGTGCTTTTATTGAAATAGAAGAAATACATTAACAGAAGCCTTTGTTTGGAAATCCAGTTTTTGCAACATATTTTATGCAAATAGCTCTCTTCAAGGCTACTGTCTGGTCTGTCATCCTGCAAAGAAGGGAAAAAGCTGTTGCCAGAGTGAGATGCCAAACCTGCCCACAGCAACAGAAGTGGGGCCAAGTACCAACTTCCCTTCAGTGCAGCTGATGCAATGCATTGACCCGAGTGCTGACAACCTAATGCAGGTTTAAATAGGCTTGATAGATTAAAAAGAAAAGTGTTTCCCTTACAGCTGTACTACTTGCACAGTGTCTCTGCTCCAGTTCTGCTTTTCCTCCTGCTTTTTTGTTTCCTCCTGTGCGGTGGTCTATGACTGAATGAATGTAAGAGGCAAGTATGAAAAGCTAAAGTCTTCTCATCCATCTCTTCAGAGGTGAGGAGCCAGTGTCCTAACTGGTATCACATCACAGTAGAGTCATCCTGAGAAAAATGAACGGAAAACAGGAAGAAAGCATTTTGAAAAATGACCCAAAACAAAAGAGCATTAATCTCCCTACAGATAAACGTACAGAGGTTAGAGAAAACCAGGGTTGTTTAACGATTCAGCGGGAGAGCTTTTCAAAGCCCAAACTGGAGTAATTGCTTCCCTGACATACATATTTGTTATTATTGTTTTTATTATTACTATTATTGAGTATTTGCGTTTCAAAATATCCTCTGTGTTACCTAGAGGGGATGATAACAGACGCTACAGGAAACTTTAAAATAGATGCTTTAACTAAAAGGATATGAGAAAATAGAAGCTGATTGCAGAAAATCAGCTACATCATCTTTTTTTCTCCCCATCTCAGAAGCTGTGTTACATCTTCCAAACTAAATGTCTCCAAACCTTGACCGCACGATGACATTTCTGCTTTGTGGCAGCTCTTCGGGTTGTGACACTTATTGTTGCTGCTGATTTTCTTTCTTTATTAGGATAAAAATGAACCGTTTCTGTTGTTTGCACAAAATGAAAGTGTATCAAAGTGCATGTTTTCAGAATCAGAATTCCTGAGTTGGCACGTGTGCAGCTGTGATTCCTGGTGATCACAGCGCTGTCCTGAAACATGGGCTCTCTCCTACTTTTCAGACCTGCAGAAGAAGCCTCACCAAAACTGACGCCTTCCTGAAATACCCAACTAGCGAAGCAGCCTGTTTCCTGTATGATAAATGAATAGCATGTCCTAAGCAGCCCTAATGTGCAGGATATGGGTGAGTGACTTAAAATTGGTATGAGAATAAGAACAAATGGAATGGACTGAGGGATAGGGAAAATGCCCATTTACAGTGCATTTCTTGTCACAAGAATAGAGACAGATTTCTCTAAGTACAGTGATATTTCTTCTTGCCCCAGTGGTAGCATTTTTAAAAAGGGTGTTGCCATGAAAAAAGTAACACACTTTATTCATGAGAGCAAAGCAGCAATGTATTTACTGATATACTGTAGTGATCTAACAAATGTTAATCATATACAAGACAGCAATTTAACAAAATCTGAGATGGCAAGGTACACTTCATTATTTATTTGCATAGAGTATCCTCTGTGAGTGGGTTAAGCCCACTCATTCAAGAGATCTGGACCCTCCCAAGGCTCAGAGTGTAGACCTCCTTGCATCCTAAACTCCTTGAACCACATGGAGAAGGAGCCTTTGTCCATCCTGAGTCCCACACTTGATCAATGGCTTATATTTAAGGGATTATATATGCACAGTCAATTAAAGATATGGTCTTAGTGAAGCTTGAAATGTTTACCAAGCTGTTAGTAACTTCCTGAGCATCTGTAATATCAAAGAATCTTTTGACATCAGGGCATGAGGGATTTCTTCAACAGGTGTAACCTTAAAAGATGTCCCTATTCAAGGGGAGATCCTGTCATGCAGCTTGCTGTTGCGTATGAGGTAGAGGTAAGGAGAATGAACATTGACCAGTGGTTAAGCAGGCTTATTGTTTAAATTAGCCCTTGGCTATTGTGTTGTTGTCTGTTTTCCACAAATCTACTTTGATCTGGATGCAGCCATCACAACCAGTCACATCCATCCTGACTGCCATTGATGCTTATCTGCTTAAGTCAGATGCAGCCATCACAGCCACCACTGGCAGCTATCACTAGAACAGGGTTACAGAATGTAAATGTAATGTGGCAAGGGGAGCCACGCAGTCACACCACTACAGTCCCTGATCCAATGGGAATGGAATGAAAATGACACCGACAGTATTTAAAATTCACATCCCAAATATTTTTTCTTTGCATATTCGCACTCTTGATTGGCATTAGCATGCAGTCTGGTACCAGATGCAAACACAGACTAAGTTCATCAGAGATAACAAGTAATTCTGAGTAATGACTAAATGGCACTCACAGGTATCTACTTCTTAAAAATGAAATGAATAGTGCTGGTTGTAATTACCAACCAGGGTTCCACATACAAAGCTCTCATTTATGAATACTGAACTAGGCTCTATTTAACTATGCTAGGTATGTGTCAGTTTACTTTCCTAATGCAAAAAAATAAAATAAAATAAAAAATCTAGCCGTTATCACTAGAGCTGTTTGTTAAAGTTGAAAGTAGATAAATCATTAATAAGGATGTCATTTATTCATTACAGTTAAAATATATATATTCACTTGTCACTTTGATAAATCTAGTTTCTTGTCTCATCTCAGCTTATTGACATTGCAGATGAAAAGAGCTTCCTTACTGCATTCCTGTTGGAGCTTAAAGCCTTTACAATGGTTTATTGATGAACTACTATTTTGAAAATGAAGACTGCTGAGGCTTAAGATTGTAGTGACAATTACGTGGTGTTTTGTTGCTAAGTTAACAATTTGCATGGGACTGATGATAGCTTGACATTAAGCAAATAAAGTATTATTATTGTAATTCAGCACAGAATTTTGTAGAAAACACTTTCTTGGACCACTGCACAGACGTCAACTACAGTGCTGTGGTATCTCTTTCATGTGATAATTTAACCACTTATACACTTATTACTCTTGGCAATTGTAACTGCCTGATGTGAATATAGAACTGCTGAGTCCTGTAAGCAATAAGGCATGTGAGTAACTGTTTCTAGGGGATTAGTTCTGCTGCAGGTTATTTATCTGGGTGAAGGAAATTGTGCATCTCCACCTTTAGAGGCTGACCCTGGAAGACCCTGTAGGATTTTACTTGGCAGCATACAAGCCTGAAAGATGCTGTTCCTAGATGAGAACATTTCTTAAATATATTATAGTCCATTTATTGCTGTCTCTGATAATAGCAATATCCTCACCAGAAAGGACCTTTAATACATTAATTTTACTGAATATATTTTGATAAAGTGCTGATTGAATAAGAACATTTGATAACCTTGTCACAACAGAGAACTGGGCCAAACCTGGTAATTCCCAACATACCCACTATCAGGTTTCAGATGTAGCTTTAAGACATTCAGGGTCACTCTGAAACATAGTATTTGCCTGATTCTGTTTCTGCTGATATGAAAACAAATGTATTCAATGCATAAAATGTTGTACACTAAAAGCAGGATACAGCCTGGGAATGCTGAATCTCTCAGCTCTCACACCTGCAATTCTTCCACTGATGAGGACCTTATGTTGTGTAGCAGAAAATGTGTGCTTGCTTTTGGGAGGTGCAGTTCGGGATTTGGTGCTACAGCCTCTTGGGTTTTGGTTCATACCTTTCAGAGTGCTATAGATAATTGCAGCCAGGGCTAATGCTTTATGGCTGGATGACTGAGAGTGAAAACTAGTCCCACTTCAGTCCTACTTACTCAAGGCCATCCTGACAGTAATGTGTGCCTTCTTAAGAGTGCAGTTTGATGAACCGGTGGTGTGTAGGCAGTACAGCCTTTAATACTTCATTTACTAACTGAAAATTAACAGTCCTGATGCCTAATCAAATTCAATGATATGAGGAGATACATGCACCCCAGGTTCCATTATAGGTCACTGGGAAACTGTCCGTTCAGTGTATCCCTTAAGTGAAGATCCTCAACAATATTAGCTTTGAATTACATCTTTCTGTTGAAAATTGGTCTTGTGCTTGTGGCACTCCTAAGCTGTAATGATGGGAAAAGAAGGGTCTCTGGTGCTGTCAGCTCAGAGCATAAGCTCCCCACACAGAGCAGGAGAAAAAAGTTGCCTCTTCTAATTCTGATTAGTGGTGTGACAGAATCCTAGAGACTGCCAGCTCTAACAAAATATTACACACTTTGATAAACCACATGTGCCTACATAACCCAGTGTGGCGCTGGGGGCAAATATAGATTGATGACACAGATCTCTCAAGATGAAATACAGTAGCTAATGCTTTAATACCCTGAGAATGTTATTCACTGCTGACTAACTCAATGCATTATTTATTTATTTATTGAAGAAGGAAATGCTTTTCTCAAACTACAAAAAATAAGGGCATCTCCACAACTTTGTTTCTTCTTGTTCCATATCTTTCTGTATTGAGTCTATTTTGACTCTCTTTCTACATTTTGCACAAAGAGAATCACAGAATCACCAAGGTTGGAAAAGACCTAAAAGATCATCCAGTCCAACTATTCACCTGTTACCAATAGCTCCCACTAAACCACGTCCCTCAACACAACATCCAAACATTCCTGCTTTATGCTTTGTCACTTAAGACGTTCACCATCACGTGAGTCATGAACTGCAAATTTTGTGATACAGTAGCCTAGTTACCTTTGAACCTCACCAATGAAATGTTTTATTTTCACTGCTGCTTATTTCACTCAGATGACTTCTGAGTATGTACTGACTATATTGCACATTTCTATTTACAAGGCACTGTTACTGTCTTCATCACTAGTATTTTACTATATAATCATAAATAATTTGAAAATACATTTTTCTCCATTTAGATCTGCAAAGATTTGTTAATTTTAACCTTGTGCAAGATCATGAGATTTCTACTACATTGTATCTTTTTCCATTTGTCTCAATGACACACCAACTATAATGATAATTTGTCCTGTGCATCTCAAAACTTCACTTCCCAAAGAGCAATACACCATGTTCCAAATGGCTAAGCTACTTTTCTCATTGTTTCAACATAAAAATTGCTAGAAAGAAGTAAACAGTACAACGATGTAACAGATTTATCACGTTCTTTGTCCTTGCGATAAGAAGAAAAAATTCATTATTCCTGTATATGTAGAGCAGTAGACATGAAAAGTCTGATTGGATTTTCCAAATATAAACACTGGAGAGAGCTGTCACATCTCAAAGGCACTGTTCAGTGCAAGATGTCTCCTTCAGATCACAAGACACTGCTGCATCCACTGTGTTTCCTTCTGTTCCCATTGCAGTGACATCTGGGCCTGGCAGTCCTTGTGCAGCTTGTGCTGCACACTGTATAGATGATCCAGCTGGGGACAAAGTGTTCTGCTGGATTATCTGAGGAACCAAACAAACATTTTCTTTCATTTTATCCCCGTTAGAGACACCAATTTATTATTCTTGCTATTATTTTTAATATTTACACACTGACAGCATTCTCCCTAGTCCTTCTGGGAGGGCTGGAATCGGTGCAGCAGGCTTTTCAACACCGTGCCAACAACTTCACTTCTGAGCTGATGTTACCCACAGATGTACAGGCGATCACAGAATCATGTAACATGTGATGTTGCATCCCTTCTGGTCATAGCTTCTCCCAGTGGCTACAAGTAAAACTGTGCTAAGTCTCTAGATGAAAGGAGAAACTGACAAACTCAGCTTGGTCTGTCTTGACAAAGATGGGCAAAGAATCTCAACATTCTTCTCCATGTTTGCTGAAGTACTTTCAGCAGGCATGACAGACAAGTGTACAAGAAGCCTGATGAAGGTGTGAGCAACCCAGAAGGAATATAAAATCTACCTGACTTCACAAGTAAAAGGGTTAGAAAAGACAAGGCTCACCTAGAGTTGAATCTAGTAAGGGATGTGAAGGGCAAAGTTGATGATTTCTGTGCCTCACTCTTTATCTAGAAAACCATTCTTCAGAAATCCCAGTTTCCTGAGACCAGAGGGAAAATATGGAAGATAAAAGTAGGGCATAACCAGGTCAAGGAGTGTTTAGGGAACCTGGATCTACATAAGCCTGTGAGGCTTAACAGGTAGCACCAAGGAGCTAGCTGTTCTCACTGCAAGAGCAATCTAGATTGTCTCTTCACAGCAATAGCAACTGGGAGAAGTTTCTAAAGACTGGAAGAGAACCCCTTATGAGAAACTAGGACAGGGTTGGGGCCAAGGAGTTGCAAGACAGAGCTTTTATCACAGAGAGCAGAAGGCCCCTTCCAATCCAAGCCATTCTATGGAAGCCGTACATACAGCCAGAAAGTCTCCATGAACAGACCCTTCAGGCTCTGTTGATGCTTATACATAGCTTGCCTGAAACAAAGCCTTCACTCAGAATACAACTAAACTTAAGGAAAGTCTAGATCCCATTTCACATAGCTTAGAACTATTTCTTACTAGAGCTGGAAAGACTAGATAAAAACCTCTGTCCAAAACAGTAATCCTCTTATATTTCATCGCAAGCACCATAAGCCTGTGTGAAGTGGTCTCTATCAGAATAATAATAATAATGATCTGTGGCTAGGATGCACTCCATTCTAAGTTCAGTCACAACAAACTTACTAACACATTAAATCTTTGCCAGCCTTTGATTTATTGGTACTCACTCAGCCTTTCCACACAGCTGCTGACAGCCAGCAAGTCCTAGGTAGCAGCTAGCAACTGAGAAGGAAGGAAAACCAGATTCTAATATAGCATCTCTTCTATTCTTAACTATGGGAGTACTTCATTTCAGGACATGTTCTCTCAACAAACTGCTGAAGATAGTTCAAACTAACCTAATTTTGCCTTGTTTTGAACTGAATGGGTATAAGTCTTAGCTGAGAGCTGTTAACTGACTACAAGGGCTCTTCTGCTCCATCTAGGGCAGAAATTCAAACAGGTGAATTTAATCTGTTTGATTTTTGTCTTCATAGGCACAGAAGTTCTCAGGTGGGCAATTACTGAGCTACAGCCAGCAGCCATGATTCACAGATGAAAAGCAGCTAGGGACAATTTCTGATTTTCTCCTATCAGTTTTGTTTGCCCTGCTCAAACTAGAAGGGGGAAAATTGCTGAAGCTGTTTCTTCTTCTGCCATAAACTCCTGCACAAACTCTAAGGTAAATTCAGCTAAACTAGATTAGGGAAGTTAGACCAGATTTTTTTTTACCTTTTTGGTGTCCGGTGATGGATGAAAATGGCTGCTCCCTTTAAAAGAGCTGAAGTTTATTTTAGCTCTTGTTACAGGTAGAGAAGTTCTGCTATTTGACAATCACCTGTGAGCTGAAGGATAAAAACATAAAGTTCTCTCATCTCCAGCAGAATTGGTGCATGCTCTTGGGAGGTGTCCTTTCCTAGTAGTTACTTCAGACCATACGTGCTTAAGATTATTACTGCACATGGCTATGGATAATACTTTTACCAGGTATGTGTTTTCAGCATTCATATTCTTTCTCTACACCTTTGCACAAATGCAAACTTTTGTTTACAAAAAGCAAATCTGAGTGGCAAATAATAACTATGTATATAACCTTAGTAAATAACTGCATGTTTGGAGCATGTTTGTCTTCCCTTCAAAATTACAGTAGAGAACAAAATTGTATAAGAAAAGAACAAATGTTTCTTTTCTTTTTTTTTTTTTTTTTCCACCCCTCTCTATTGGCCATAAATTACTTTTAATTTTTTCTTCAGCTAATAACACCAATGAGTCCTTGTGCTGTTACACTCAGCATCCACGTAACAAATATGCTATTAACTTATCACAGGTGGATGTGGCTATCTACCACTGAATCACTGAGTGAGCACTGTTATATCCCAGCGGCTTCCCGTAAGCAAATAAGATCGGGGTGGGAGGGGGGAATTGGGGGGGGAGCAACAAAAAGAACACACGATACATTTGATATTCTAAGGGGTAGCTAAGCTGTTTTTTCCTGAACTCCAACAGCACCACGCAAAGGTCTGTGCTTGTGGACTTTTTTCCAAAGCTCAACAAATATTTTTTTTTAAATTAGTTCCGGATTTCTTTATTTATTTTTACTATTTTTGTTGCTAGAGAGCCACCTTGTGGTGGATCTTGAACAATGAAGTCTACAGCTCCGAAATTAGGTTCCACGAAGACTGTGGTGGCTTTGCATCTTTCACGTGTCTGCACTTCTCAAATCTCCTTTTGAAATGGAAATAACCTAATCTCAAATTACATTTCTGAGTCATGGCTAATATTTGTTAGGGGCTGGGGAGGAGGGCATGCTTTTCTCTGCCGTCTTTTAAAGAACTGAATTGAAAGGATTTGGAGTGCAAACAAAAAGCTACAACTTACAATACAGATTTATCCCTTCCCTAACAAGTAATGTATTGATCATGGCAGGAAGCAGATGGTCTAGTTTTATTAATGCAATATGCACGGGATTTTTTGCAGCCAAAAGACTTATCAAATATTCCTGAATATATTTAAATTCAAATATTACCTGTTGTTATTGGAGTTCTGTGGAAAATTGAGCTTTTAAAGCAGCAAAAACACACACTGAAATGTCATTTGGGATGCTTGCAGATCACAAGAGTTATTCATCAGCATGAAAGTTTTGCATTATGCTCTAATTTCCTGTTTTTCAAATCTGTGGCTAACTAAAAGATAGAATCAGGACAAGGGGAAATGAATTTAAGTTGAAAGAGGGAAGATATAGGTTGGATGTTAGGGGGAAGTTCTTTACTAGAAGAGTGGTGAGGTCCTGGAACAGGCTGCTCAGGGAGGTTGTGGATGCCCCGTCCTTGGAGGTGTTCAAAGCCAGGTTGGATGGGGCCCTGGGCAACCTGATCTAGTAAACGTGGAAGTTTAGTGGCCCTGCCAGGCAGGGAGATTGAAATTTCATGATCCTCGAGGTCCCTTCCAACCCAGGTCGTTCTGTGATTCTATGAAGTAGAACCAATAAAACCATTCGAAAAGCTCTCTGAATTTTGGTCAGTTTCCCCTCCCATAAGACAGAAATACACATATGATGCTAAATAAAATAGTGTTGCACGTGAGAAGTTACTGAGCTTCTGAAAAAGACAGTATTCAGAGGAAAAACAAAGTTTAAAAGTCTGTTCATAAAGTGGAATGTATCAACGCATTGAATGTTTTCCCTCTGTAGCTTTGGATAAGAACCTTACCATTCTTTTCTGTATGTATATAACTGTTCCCTTGTCCATTAATAAGCTGTAATTATCCTTTGTCCTCTCATTGAAAGGAGAAAAGCACTGTGTAGCCAAAGATCATTACTGGTCCACCCTCTGCTATCAGTTAAGTCACTGAAAATGAAAAAGTAATTACAGAGGGTCCTTACGCTTGTATGCAATAATTAATGCTATCTCTTAAAATTTCAGGTTTCAAATTTAAAAAGCATGGTATTACGCAAGAGACTCTGCAGGAGTTGCTTAATTACTCTCCTTTGCTCATCCTTCCTGATGGTTGTTCTATGTGGATAACAGGCTTTCACTGGGTGAAACAACAAAAAAAAAAATTATATATACATGTAGTCACAGTATGTAGAGTGTTTAAGAATCGAATGAGGAAGGAAGCAACACTGGGGTGAATTCCAGAAAGTACCTGTGGGACACAAACTGGAGAACAGACAGATGTGATCCTTAGAGCAATGCTTGAAAAGTAAAATCTGTCTTCCATGGAAATACTTTTGTTGACAGTTTAATTTTATAATGGTAACAAGATCAACAGTCTTACAGCTTTGTATGAGTTTTAAGCAATTAAGTAGATCCCGGAGTTTCCTTTAGGCTCTCTAGCACAGAGCTGGAAATGCAGTGCCCATATCAAAAGAAGCATGACCAGCAGGGCAAAGTGGGCATCTGTCCACCCCTGTTCTTCCCTTGTGAGACTTCATCCACAGTACAGTTATTCAGCCCTGGGAGCACCAACATAAGAAGGGCAGAAGGCTGTTGGGATGAGCCCTGAGGAGGGCCGCTAAGATGGTCAGAAGGCTGGAGCACCTATGACGGTAGGCTCACAATGTTGGGGTTCTGGAGAAGGCTCTGGGGAGATCTTATAGTGGCCTTCCAGTATTCAAAGGGTGCCTACTAGAAAGATCAGGAGAGACGCTTTATCATGAACTGTAATGATAGGACACTGGGTAACAGCTTTAAATTGAAAGGGGATAGATGTACATTAGGTACTATGAAGAAATGTTTTACCCAGAGGACAGTGAGATGCTGGCACAGCTGCCCATAGAAGCTGTGGTGCCCCATCCCTGGAGGTGCTCAAGGCCAGGTTGGATGGGGCCCTGGGCAGCTGAGCTGCTGGGGGGGCAGCCCTGCCCATGGCACGGGGTGGGACTGGGTGGGCTTTGAGATCCCTTCCAACCCAAAGCTCTCTACAATTCTATGAAATTTAACACATGAATTGTTGATATAAATATACTTAATTCTAGAAAGTGCAACCAGGTATTTTCCTCCCTCACTTGTAGTAAATGTTTGATCCACAGAATGGGAAGCTTGTTACGGTGATCTTATCATTGCTGTCATAAAGAAACCAGCTTCGCTACAAGTAAAGGTCTACACCTTGTAACAGTGTGAACAGACACAGGCCTGGCATTTACACGTTAATCTCTGAGCCGTGAGTGATGTGCACTAAGCATGCCCTTTGGTCAAGCTTGTCACGTGCAACTGAAAATAACACGTTTTAACTGAAGAGTTCTCAGGAATCAGGAATTTACAGTACTGACACCATAAAGCTGGTCACTGTTCTTTAGGGCAGGTTCTGTCACGAGGGCCTCTTCAGTACCCTATCCACGATGTAAAGCTGTTTTTCCCGGCAAATGTACTGGAAAAAAAGAATGTAGGGTATAAACAACTAGTCTTCCCCAAACAATGCTCATCACTAGAGCTGGGAAACAGAATATGCACTACAAAAAAAAAAAGTAGTGACATGGAACAGATAAGCTTGACTGCTCCCACCTCCTGTATACATCATTTTTCTTTTGTCCACATTTGTATAAATGTCACACAGTGCTGCCAATATGAGTAGTCGAGGCTGAGTCTCTTTCTCTGCTGAAGAAGAGAACATCTGCAGCAGTGAAGTGAGTGCATGGCTCCAAAACTGTACCTGTATAAAAAAGAAAAGGATTTCAGAAATGTGGTTGGGAATGTCATTCCTGCTCCTCAGGACCAGAAGCAGCCTCTGCTTCTTAATCAGAGCTTAAAGTGCAAGATCAGCCGAAGCAGTGATGAAAGAGGCCTTGCTACACTGAAATTAGAGGAGAAAAAATAATAAACCTCCAATTAGCTTAAACGGTGTTGGGATTCCTAGCGGATGAATATAATGTGGATTGTGTTTTGATTCACATTCCAATTTCTGGATCGTAACATCGTTCTGGGTTGTATAATTTCTGCTGTGCTATTAAAAGGAGGGGAAACTGAAAGCTGAACATGCAAGATTTCATAGTTACTAAACTTTGCTTTAGAATCTTACCTGTGTTTTTATTGTTAGCCTGCTCTCCTGGGCACTCTCACTTGTTTACATATTCCCTTAAGACAGTCTTTATGTGAGACATTGATAGATTTTTTACAGAGGTGATAAATCTTTTTTTTTTCCCAGGCTACTAATATACTGTATTTTATAGTTTACTCAAGCATTTCTTTTCCAGCCCTTAAAAGCAATACAGTTACAGCACCATTCTTTGCTTCATTCTCTTGGCATGAAGAGAAGTCCTTCAATTTTTTTAACCACGTCTTTGCATAAACTGTGCATAATGCTTGGTCTGTCTTTCAACGTTAGTTTCACATTTCTGTTGTTCTTGCTACTGAAGAAACGGTCTGTCTGAATCAAAGGAACAATGACATGTCTTCCCTTCTTCACTAGAGAACAGTAATATCAAAGAAATGAACCAGAAATAACTCTACTTCCTTATTACTGCATGTTTTATCTCTATTAACAGTTTCATTTATCGTAATATATGAATATTGACACACTGTCGATACCATTTACTTCTGTTCTTAAGCATATTTACAATTATTACAGACAAGTTCATTTAAAGCTAGAAATTTGTACTACTTCTTTCTAGTAGAACCATGTAGAAAACCTTTCTTCTTTTATTCCTGCCTGTCCTTAACGTGTATAGAATTAACGGGTTAGGAAATATATTAGGAAGGATTGAGTATTAACTGCAAGAACCCGGCTCTCCTCTTGTTATTTTAAGAACAATGAGTGTCACATTTAAGATGATAATGAGCATCAAAGCTGAAGTGAGATTAGAAATTTTTATGTGAGCCTTAATTATATTTTTCAATTCTCGGTAATCATCTGACAGTAAATCCCTACTATGACAGTCAGACCAGAATACGAGAGGACTCCTTGTGTTTTCCTTTCCTAAAACATTGGAAGGGCTTTCTGCAGGATTTTCCTGATATCTTTTATTCACTGTGTCACTAATTAGGGGTTCAGGACTAAGTGGCTGAGGACACGCCTCCTCTAATTACACATCATAAACTCTTTACTGTATTTTTAGCTTTATTCTCTGTTTCTCAGGCTACATTTGGAAGCAAAAGGTCTCAAATTCAGTATGATATCATGAATAATTCACATATTTCCCTGTACTCACTTCTAAGAGTCTGCCTAGGTTTAATATACTGAAGTGAATAGGCAGCACCTAGTGGTCTTGAAATGCATACACTTTTCAAGTTCTTAGCAGTTCAACATGTTGAAATAAGCATTTCATGAACTAAAAGCAATAATTAGTTTTCATATGTGTATGTGTGCTTATATATGTGTTTGCATGGGAAAGAAAATACTCAATTTCTGACTTTCTATGAGATTTAGATCTTCACCTCTAGGGAATTTAGTCTGTATTATTTCAGAGATTTATATAATATAGGTAAAATCTTGAGTTTTTGAAAATCATTTGTTACAATAGAGCCGACCCATACAATGACTTTGCATTTAAGAAGGAAAAATATCTACTATTCTTTGTAATTAATAACATACTTTAATATCTTAATCTAATTGAGACTCCAGTTTTAAACTCGGGGCTTCCAAGTCAATCATAATATTGATGATCAAGCCTCAGAGATTACTTCAACTAAAACTAAAGAAAAGGCTATCTAAAAAATAGCTCTCTGTAATTGCTAAGAAAAGAACAAATTAAAAGGAGGAAAGTTGATCAGTTAAGCTTATTATAGCAACCTGAGAGATCAGTAAGATTGCATACCTCAAAGATATGTTTCATCTTTTCTCACGTTGCGATAGTTGGATCATTAACTTTAGATTAACTTTAGAGTTGTTGGTTTTTGTTGTTTTTTTCCCCCAATTATGTGTTTATAGACAAATTTACATGCAGGATTTTATTTATTTTTTTTTTTTTGCCTTCTACTGCGTTTCTCACTTCAGTAGCAAGTGTAGTATATCTGAGTTAATTTGAAGCATCGCTAGAAATAGGAGTGAGATAAACAGGCTTGCATCAGCGGAAATACTCCTTGCATTTTTCAATGCTCTTCTGAAGTTTATTGCAAACTTTGATTCAGAAAAAAAAATAAATAATGCACCAGTAAAAATCCAATCTGATTCCACAGACATCAAGAAGATAGTCTGTATCTCTAGTTTTGGGCACCATGAAAGATCATGACATGGGACAACCAACAAAAGAGGAGTAAAGCCTGTTTGACTGACATGGATGGATGGAGTTTTGTATTTCTTAGACGTGTGCTGAAGCTTTCAAAACCGTTCTCTTCTTATGAAATGAATCTTGTTACACTTAAAACAAATACAGAACTGTAAAACAATGTAGAGCGTGAATACAAAATTAAATCTGAAGCCACTGTACAACTATTAAGCTGTTCCACTGAAACTAATGAAAAGAAAGACGTTGTTCCTTTGATAATAATTCTCTGTGAACCAAGGAATTCAGCAAAATACCTTTCTAAGACATCTTTGCACAGGAGATGAGGAGTTTGTTGCCTTCAAAAAACAAACTTGTTCTTCTGGAAGACTACACGAATCCATAGCTAAAGTGTGTAGGCACTCCACATTTCTGTACTTGTTAAAAGCAGGGTCTTGAGTGCCTCTTTCCCCAGTCCTATCTAAACTATGTCCTACTTAGAATCATAGAATCCTAAAACCATGAATACCCCAAGTTGGAAAGAACTTAAAAGGATCACTGAGTCCAACTCCTGACTCCACACAGGACCATTTAAAGATCAGTCTATATTTCTGAGGTTGTTGGCCAGATACTTCTTGAACTGCAGCAGGCTCAAGGTGATGCTTCACAGCACAGAGCACAGTGGGACAGACCAACCTCCATATCTAATACTAGACCAAGCAGCC
Organism: Excalfactoria chinensis; assembly: GCF_039878825.1. NCBI lineage: Eukaryota > Metazoa > Chordata > Aves > Galliformes > Phasianidae > Excalfactoria > Excalfactoria chinensis. The sequence continues at coordinate 48,362,577 of NC_092826.1, forward strand.
CATGGCCCCATCCAGCCTGGCCTTGAACACCTCCAGGAACAAGGCATCCACAACCTCTCTGGGCAGCCTGTTCCAGCACCTCACCACTGTCTTGGTAAAGAACATAAACGTTCTTCTTATCTTCCATCTCTCCTAAAGAGACCCAACGTATGTAGAAATCAATCCTTATTCCAGGACAATGTGGAAATTCATGGTGTTGGCTATTCACTCTTGCATAAAGAAAAGTATGAACTACGTGTGTACAGTGTGTGCACACAGGCTGCATCATCTGTTAAAGGAAAACTCATTCAGAAGCAACAGTGATCAGATCACACCCCACTAACTCTTACACTAATGCTAGTAGTGAAAAGGCCCCACTTCACATAAAATCCTTTTATTGTCTTGGTACAGATTTTGAGGTGCAATCAACAGCCATCTCATACTATTGATTTTTAGCCAAACACCCCACCAAAATCAATGAGGAGATCTGCTTAAAATCAATAGTGCAATAAAGACCATGCAGAGCTGTTTGCAGCTTCTAATTTTTGTTTGGTTTCTACTTTGATTTAATCATACTCAATCTGACATGTTGATACTGGATGATAAATATCCCAGGTGTGTATAGAATTTGTCAAAAATGAGAACAGTATGGATGCAATTATGCTAATATTGAATGCTCGGGGGGGTGGAAAAGCCATTAAGGAACTAAAAGATGCAGAATATTGATATCTTACCACAAATGTACAGAATAGAAAAAGGAAAAGGAGCGATGAAGTTAACAGAAGCTAAAATTCAGTCTTGCAATACAGAAGTCACTTGGTTCATTTGCATTTGAGAAAGGATTGTCTGTAAATCACCCATCTGTTTAACACACATTGTTTTCCTTTCCCCGGCAGAACACTTAGGAGATGGATCTAGAAGGGAGGATCAAGGTTCTGCTTTTGATCCTGAAGAAGCTGTTTGAAACTTTGAAGTCCGTCTGCAAGAGACATATTAGCTGTATTTCTGTACTGAGCCTTTCTTCCTGGGTAGCCAAGACTACTGTTTCTGGAGTTACTCTCCTGAGTTGACATAACTTTTCCTATGTTCTACACTGCAAGATTCAAATCTTGGTTTTGGACTACACTCTGGAAGCATGCACAGTTAAACCTCCATCTTGTATTCATTCAGTGTTCAGGTTGGATAGTAGGAAAAGATTCTTCATTGGGAGTCTGCTCTAACATTGGAACAGCTTCCCTAGGGAAGTGGGGCACCAAGTTGCTGGAGTTCAAGAAGCTTCTGGACAACAGACTCAGACATATGGTCTGATTTTTGGGTGATCCTGTGTGGAGCCAGAAGTTGAACACAATGATCCTTGTGAGTTCCTTACAAGCTGGTTTATTCTATGATCCTATTCTATGATTCTATGATTTTATGATTTTGACTACCATAGTCTTAAAAACCATTTTGCCACCCTTTTCAAAACAACAATATTCAACCAGTTTGCAACAGGCTCAAGGCTTAACACATCAAATAATCATCTACAGTTTTTCAAATCATTGTATAATACTACACAGCCAAAAGTAACAGGGCCTCACTCTCCCATTTATAACATAGGTATAATGAAAACTTAAGTAGGTATTGAAAAGATTCATGAATTATAATAGTAAGATAGTTCATGTAAGTATCTCAGAAAAGACTGCGAGAATGATTGATTAAAGAGACAGGAATTAACTGTGCTGATGAACTTACCTGACTTGCAAGAGTTCCTTCCACTGGTAAAGTGACCAGGTTGTCAATATTCTATCAATACCCTTCAAGCTGAGAGACACTGGTTTTAACAGCCACATAGGCTGCTCTAGTAAATCAACCCTGTTCTCTTCCTATTTCCCAAAGGAATACTTTGATTTTAAATATTTATTTTGAAATAAATTCAACCTGGACTAAACCTGATAACATATAAAACATGGTGGACAGCAAAACAAAATTCGTGCAATAAAATACATGGAGGGAATAGCTTAGGCATGGAGGATTGCAGATGACATGTAGGAAAGATACACTAAAGGCTGCACAGCAAAACTAACTGTACATAAACTAACTGTGCCTCTCTGGGCAGCCTGTTCCAGCACCTCCCCACTCACTCACTAAAAAACTTCCCTGACATCCAATTTAAATCTCCTCTCCTTCAGTTTAAAATCATTCCCCCTTGTCCTATCATTATCTATCCATCTCAAAAGTTGATTTTCCTCATGTTTACAAACTCCCTCTAAATACTGGAAGGCCACAATAAAGTCTCCTCACAGCCTTCTCTTTTCCAGGCTGAACAAGCCCAGTCCCTTCAGCCTGTCTTCATAGGAGAGGAGCTCCAGCCCTTGGGTCATCATTGTGGCCCTCCTCTGGACCCTTTCCAAACAGCCCTCTCCAAACCACTTATCAGATTGCAGCAACTGTTCTGTCACATTTATAAGCCTAAACATGCACAAGCTGCACTAAGGCTGCCCGGGATATACAGGAGGAATTTTTTTTTCTTTTCTCTTTTATTCTTTTGCCTTTGAAAAGATTGAAAGCTCTTGTTCTCTTTCAACCATTTTGTGTACAGATTCTGTGAGCTTTGCCCCAAGCTTATTTCTGCTAGCCAACACCACACTCGTTTGTAATGAAAACATTGCAACTGAGACAGCTCTGCCTACTGGCATATTGATTGTTTTCCACCAATTATGGGGAAACAAAAATTCTGAATCTTTCTCTGCCTTTCAAACTAGTTTTTGATTGTTTTCATGTTCCACGTTGATATTTTACTCATGGATATAAGTTAGCTGAAGTACAGGCCAAGATATCCATAGAAGTTGTTCACCTTTACTAGAAATGATTTGTACAGTAATACTGGTATATTCCTCTGGTGCAGACATGACTGAAAAAAAAAACCAAAAAATCAGCAATGAAAAATAGTAAGCTACTTGAATTTCTGCAGTACTGCAGAGGGCCCAATGTGCTTGTTTTTCTGCCTGAGGTTTGTAGTTTGATCTTGACAAAAGAGGACATATTTCTGGATCTCTGAGTGGGAAAGCGAAAAACAGATGCTGAAGGAAAAGTTTTGGTGCCACAGACTAGCTAATATATAAAATCTATATATGCTTGTAGAGACTGTGCCAGGAAATAGCCGGATAGGAATAAAGCCAACATTGGAATACATGCTGATGGGAGGCACAAAAGCAGGCACTCAGCATGAGGATACGCTGCAGCTGTTGACTGACCAGGAATGTCACAGAATCATAGACTCATAAAATCTTTTGAGTTGGAAAGGATCTATAAATGCCTCCTAATCCAACTCTCCCATAATAAGATAGAAGGAGACAAACTCAAGACAAGGGAAAACGGTTTCAAGTTAAAAGAGAGGAGGTTTGGATTGGATATAAGGAAGGTTTTTTTTTACAATAAGGGTGGTGAGGCACTGGAACGGGTTGCCCAGAGAGGTGGTGGGTGCCCCATCCCAAGAGACACTCAAGGTCAGCCTGGACAGGGCTCGGAGCACCTGACCTAGCTGTAGGTGTCCCTGTTTGTTGCACGGGAGTTGAACTAGTTGACTTTTAGAGGTCCTTTCCAACCGAAACGATTCTGCGATTTTAGGATTCTATGAGCTCTCCGACCCACCTACTCGGCATAGACGAAACTCCCTCAAAACCGGCGGGTTAGAAGCACCGCTGGGATAGCGCGTACGTGAGCCCCTCCTCGCCCTCATCCCAGGCCGTCCCGCTGGGCGGGGCTCTGGCGCTGCCCGCCCCCGGCACTGCGGCGCGGGGCCGCGGCTCCGGTGCTGTAGAGGGCGCTGTGCGGCGAGGCCCGGGCCGGGCGCGCCGCTCGTGGCGGCGGCGCTGGTCGGCTGAGTTCCCGTTCCCGTCGGGCCGGGTCGGGTGGCGGCCGCGCCTCGTCCTCGCGGTCCCCTCCTCCCGCTGCCTCGCGGCGGTGGGCGCCGGCGGCGGGCAGGGCAGCGGCGCGGGGCGCGGCGGAGGCGGGCGGGGAGAGCGGCGCCGGCGCGGCGCCGCATGCGGCGCTGATGGAGCCGGGCTCGGGGCTGGCGCAGCGCAGGGCGGGGGGCGGCGGGCTGGAGCTCGGGGCGGGCTCGGCGGGGGGGTCGCCGGCGCTGTCCGGGGGGCAGGCCCGCCGCAGGAAGCAGCCGCCGCGGCCCGCCGACTTCAAGCTGCAGGTGATCATCATTGGCTCTCGGGGGGTGGGCAAGACCAGCCTGATGGAGCGCTTCACCGACGACACCTTTTGCGAGGCCTGCAAGTCCACCGTGGGTAAGGCAGCCCTCCGGCCGCGCCCCGACCGTGCCGGGAGCCTTGTCTTTGCCGGGCTTTCGCGGTGTAAACACCGCCCGGCCGGGTCCCCCTCCCCGTGTGCTGCCCGGGGTCGTCCCCTGGGGAGCTGCGCAGCGAGTGCCCGGGGTCCCCGGGCCTGTCCGTGGGGCGGGTGGTAGAGTGCGGAGTTGTGAGGAGAGTCGTTGTGCGCAACTTCCCAGCGCACCGTGGGATGGGGGTGGAGGGCCTCGTTTGGCCCGGGTCGGGCGGGGGGGGGGGGGGGTTGGTGTCCTCTTTCCTTCTTGGACAGGATAAAGGGAAACGGCCATAAACTTGAGCATAGGAAGTTCCGCACCAATATGCAAAGGAACTTCTTTACGGTGAGGGTGATGGAGCACTGGAACAGGCTGCCCAGGGAGGTGGTGGGCTCTCTTTCTCTGAACATATTCAAGATTACGTGGATATCTACCTGTGCAACCTGCTGTAGGGAGCCTGCTTTGGCAGGGTGGTTGGACTCGATGATCTCTAGAGGTCCCTTCCAGCTCCTGCAATTCTGTGATATTTTGAAATGTGTTAGGGGTGGCTGGTAAAACAGGTTGTTGTGCTAAAGCCTGATGTGGTACAGAAGTGTTTCGGGAGCGGAGGAGTTGTGCAGTGTGCACTGAACATCACTGATGGGACTTCCAAGTGCTGCTCCAGACCCCAGCCCGACAAACTCTGCTGCCAGGAAACCCTCCGCAGCGTTAGATGTGAGGAAGTTGATGTTTTGTTCTGTGAAAAGCACCTCCTGGGTGTGTTTTGCTCCTTGTCCGACAAACTGGGGGGCAGCTCCCCAGCTTCATACAGCGGCATCTTGTTCATGGGATAGTCAGCAGCGCTTTGAGGTGGCTTAATGCCTGCTGTGCTTTGATGCGTGGATGCATAAGGGGAAGAAAACGAGCTGGTTGGACTGCGTTGTTACAGACCTGCTCTAAGAGCTTAGGTCCTGCAGGAAAGCAGTTGTTAAGTCTGTGTCATTGTAAAATGAGCGCACGTAGCTAAGTTGAAGCTTGAAAAGTGAAGAAACCTATAGCATCAGATGGAAAAGGGCGGTGTTGTCCTTTGGAAACGAAGACGCAATTCTCCAAGCCCATACTTCTGTGGCAGAACAATAGAGTTACTCTTGTTTGTTTTAGTTTGTGTTTTGTCAGTTTTTATGCCTGTTTTTTCCCAGGTCCTCTTAAGAATCCCGCTCTGTTAGTGCTATGGCTTTTCCTCTCAGCAGCCTGTTAGTGCTGATATTTTTAAGTTGGCAACTTAACTTCTTTCTGACTTCCAAAAAGTAAGGAACATAATCCCAAAGTGATATGTTGTTGTAGTGAAGAAATGCCGATGTCTTTTGTGGATGGACCAATATGATTAAACACAGAGTAAGCTAAGGAAGTAGAATCGGCAGTGGAATGTCCCTTTACAAACTCTCTGCGACTGTGTTGCTTTGAACTCGGTGCATCTTTGGGATGACCTACATTTAGTGTCCCTTTCAGGCTGGGCTGCTCTCCTTTAGCTAGAGTTAGTTTCCTGATGTGAGTCTTGAGAAGTGAGAAGAGGTACCCTAGACCCCAGTCCAGACTTCCAGTCTGGTGCCTTGTAAGCACACTGATTTCCTAGATAACCGAGGCAGTGACTGATGCGGAAAGCTTCCTTATTTTACAAAAGACAGGAAATAAATGGTATGCTGCTAGACAGAGCATTACGTAATGTTTGATGTATGAAGTGTGCCAACATAAAGCAGCATAGGGAAATCAGCTTGTGCCAAAATACATGTAGAAACTTGACAGTAATGGCATTCTTTCAAGGTCTTCTGACTGAAGTTGAGAGCTGTTGAGATTCCCCCTGATCCTTCAGCTGCTAAGTGAAAGAACTTCCCACTGTTGTGACTGAAAGCTTGCACCTCTGCTGCTTACATGTTATGTAGAAGGAAAATAATCCACAGTCAGAAATGATCAGGAGTCAGGGTTTGATGCGCAGTTCAAATAATACACTCTTCCCATGTAGCTGCTTTCTGAAGTGATTTTTTTTTTGAGAGTTATAAGCGGAGAATGTTTTGAAATGTGATTTGAAACAGTGTGACTAAAGCAGTTTCAGAGGAAGCGATATAAACCAAATATACCTCGAAATTAAATTTGAAAAGATGATATAAGAATATAAGAACAATTAAAAATTGCTGCGTCTGCTTATATTAGGGAGATGCAGCTGGGAGTGCATGTGATTAACTCCCTTATCTTGATACTGGTGGCCTCTTCTTTTTATACTAAACTTGTGAAAGTGTAGGTCAAACAGAACAGCATATGGCACCTTAACCTGTTGTATGGAAATGTATGGGCTGCTCAGAGGTCCTCTCTGACAATGGAAGAGTTGCAAACATCCAAAACTTTGCATGCCCAAAGCCTATTGGAAAAAACTTGTCCCCAGTGGGATGCCACTGAGTGTTTCTACATAAACAGGGAGATGTGGATTCAATTAGGAAATACTCAGCATTTTAATTTACAAAGACTGCATTGCCAGGTTTTATTACAGGATTTAACAAACACACCAACATGTCTTCTGTCTCATCTCAAAACACTGAAGTTCTTTGAAAGCGTTCGAAAATAGCTTGGCAGGCTTCAGCACATTATCCATAACGGCACACGATGCGCTGTTGATCTAAAATTCTTTTGATGTATTTATTTTGGGCGTTAGGTTGCACAGAATATTGTGTCTCCTTAATCTGCTGTTTACATCGCGCTGAGAATACTCAGCGCGCTCAAATATTGACTGACTCTTGCACGCTGGTGTCACGTGAGAAATAGCATTTGCTGTTTACGATTTTATGTGCTAGGTTTGGGTGTTTGTTCTAATTATTAGCTTATAATTTATTTTTACTACTTGTTTGGACATAGACGTTTTCTTTAGAGATTTTCCCCCTGGATGTAAAGTTACTCCTTTACACCAGTGTTAAATTCAAAGTAGTTAAGGTAACTCCTTTTCCATGATGGTAGAATGCTTTAACAATGAAAAACAAGTATGCCAAATTAGCCATGAATGAGAGTGATCTTTCCAAAAGCTGTGCACAGATATTCATTGCTGTGGTGGCCAGAAGGTTTTAAAGTGATCAGGAGAGGAGGAGTCCTTGCTTTTCCTTCTTCCTCCCACCTTATCATCCCAAAAGTAGTTCTTATCCCTAAAGAAATAACTCTGCACATCCCAATCTCCACAGTGATCTTATTGTAGTTATTAATGTTTAAAAACTGTATTAAAAAGAGTCCTCTTTGTTTTTCAAAGACCAGCAGCTCTCCTGTCCCTATCCCGATCTGCTCATTGCCAGTCTTTCTGCTGTATCCTTGACAGATCTACTGAACTCCTGTACTCAGCATTATTTCCTACCTACCTGAGCGTTGTGCTTCCCTCCTGGTTTTCATCTCAGGACCTGTGGTTCCTACTCACCCAAAGAGCAGGCCCTGCAGTGACTCACTGCTCAGACAGCCACCTCTCCTTCTCCACCTCAAGCTGAGTTCCTCCGCTCATCTTTCACATGCAAGGTTTCTGAAGCTCAGTATTATCCATCCTGCAGCTCTTTTTCCATCATAAAGGCATCCTGGGAAAGAGGCCTTCCCTACCATAATGCAAGAGCTGAGGTGGCTCTGCAGGCTCAAGGCCAGCTCCTTTTAGCAGCTGTTCTTGGGATACTACACCACCACTTGAAGCTAATGCCAAAGCCTCCTTCAGGCCTGGTTTACAAGGAAAATCATAGGTGGAGCTAATCAGCTGAGTTTGTAATGTGAAGTAGTGTTGTGGATCAGGATGGGAGTGTTGTGATCCCTTTTGAACTAATTGTAGCCTGTGGGCAAGCAAATGTGTTGTGGGGAAAGATCCTTTGGCTTCACAAATGCACTTTGGTGTTGACTGTCTTTGCTTTAATATACTGTGAAATAGAACTTCGGCCTATGTTAGGAGCTTTCTAGATTTACAGAGCTCCATGGCTTTTTCTTCTGAGCAGTCCATTTCCTGTTAATTCTTTCTAAAATATGCATGCAAAATGTTTAACTTCCAACAAATAGGCAATAGTGATGATGAAAACTTCTGGTTTAACTTCATCAGACCAACTTTAAATAAGGCAGCTTCTGTTTTTAATATGTATGTGTGGCATATGAACATATGCATACACGTATGTATTTGTGTTTGGGTTTTCTGTCACAATTCAACCTCTTTCTTCATTGTCTTTGGACTAACAACCTAAACATTAGGTTTCATTCACATAAGCTTTTCCTATAATACTACTTATATTCACCTTAGACTCTCTGACGAATGTAACTCATTTTAATTTTTCTGTGAAGGTTTGTTTTGCCTTGCATAAGATGGCACTAAAAACTAAACTGTGATGGAAAGAAGGAGAAAAGAGTAGAAGTAAATATCTTTGGCTTTTCCATGTTGTGATAAAGTAGCAGTCAGCCTTCTGTTGGCTTTATGCTCAAAATCAGCTCTGTACTCAGACTGAGAAATCTTTGCTGCTCAAAAAAAGAAAGGAAGTGAGTTCTGGCTAACAGTGCTAGGTATTTATGTAATAAATAGCCCTTGTCTTTGCTTGTCCAGGATATTAATATGTGCTTATCTTTATTTATTGGCTTTTTAACTACTGTAGCTTAGCACAAATAAAACTTAACAAATAAATTGTTGATGTTGTGCTGCAGTAGTTTATGAAGTACAAACAGCGTAGAGCAGGAGGCTTGAGCTTTGCCTAGAAACCAATTTGACCTTACACAAAACCTTGAGGTGACCGGCGAGCTTGTAGGAATTTGCCTTGTTTGTCGCCAGTTCTGAAACTGTGAGTTCAGGCAGTGCAGCTTTGAGCAGGAGCCCTTTGGAGGCTGCCTTTTACCATTAGTACTGTTGTCACTTATAATTGACACTGGAGACCACAACTGAAAGAACCTATCAATAGCTGTTTGCTCACTGTATGTCAGCTAAGTATATTGTACAGCTTTGCTGTAGTCAGCAAGTATTTTCCATGCATACTCATTTGAGCCCTCGTAAGGTAACAAATCTATATTTTAATATAGGAAAATGTAGTGGGGCAATGCTGTAAATGGTCACGGTTTGGGAACAGGGCTTTGGGGAGGGCTGTTTGTGTTTTTCCTTTTATTTTTTTGAATCGCCAAGAGCTTGTGAAGATGCATAAATTTGAAATTGACCTTGTTTTCCTCATTTATAAACCAATTGCTAGCCTAAAGTGAGGGAAATATTCAGGTGCTGGGTTCTATCAAGACAGTAGAGCTGTCTGGGTACCATACAGTCCATTGTCAGTACACAAATGAGAATATGCAAGTACACCAACAGACAGCATGAAGAGCCCACTTGAATGGTGTCAGATGTGAAGTTTCATTTGTAAGGAGAGTGGAATGCAGCTGTCAAACTCAGTCTGGGCTGTGAACAGCTGAGAGTGTCAGCAGCAAAAAGTAAAAATAGGGGGCATGTGATTCTCAGTTATGGACTTTAATATTTCTTTCTGAAAGTTGTGCACTTAAATAGATGTTCATTTGATGACACGGACCCATTGCAAAATGCTTGTGTTTTTAGCCAACCTGTGGAATGGAAGAGAATCCATAGAGTGCCCTTCATCGCAAAAGCCTTAAATCTCTGTGAAGCTTGTTCTACAGGCTGGCTTTGAACAGGAGAGGATTAATATTCCCGCTTGTTAAGACTGCAACTACATAACAACACGTAGCAGCACTTCTACCATTTATTTCTTCTAATATCTAAGGAACGGAAAACTTGGTACTCAAACCAAAATGCTGTGTTCAGTCTCATTTTGAAATAGCTTCTGCCTTTTTAATAGTAGGGTGCTATCATTAACATATTCTTTCACGTTCAGTTTTCCTATCAGGTCTGGTCATTGTAGGCCACCAGTCTGCTGTGTTTTAGGCAGGAGTTTGCAAATGCCTCGTCTTCAGGAAGGCCCAGAGTATCTTATTCATTCCATCCCGTCTTTCACCTCATTCTGTTTATCAAAAACTTGGTCCATGCTTTGAAGTTAGCTCTGTAAGTAGATTGAAAGTTTATACTTTCTGAAAAACTTTGCATTCTCATAGATGGTAAAGTTATAAAGAAAGAACTTCCTCCGTTTTCATTGTTTGGAAATACTGAACATCTTAGACTTTAGTGTGTATCAGGTGTTCAGAAATCACTGTTGGCTTTCTAGTTGCACCTCTGAAGTTTAGCCGCTGCATATATGTAACCAGTTCTTTTATTCTGATGTTGGTGTGTCTGTTTTGCTTTGGTCTGTAGCGCAGTTGCCAGCCAAATTACGTGTGCACTTTTATTTTAGGCGAGCAGTCTCAAGTTTCTGCCTGTTAATTGTTCTAGAATTACACTTCAGAGCCATATGAGCAACGTGCTTTACCTGCCCCCAAAATAATCCCCAAACTGGTTCATAGGTGACTAACGCTTAATGCTTCCAAATCTCTTTTTAATCTTTGTATGTATAATGTGAGGTTTGAAATAAGTATTTCCGCTTTGGTGGTTCTTAAAATTACCTACGTGTCTTGAAACTTCAATTGAAAACTGCTTTATTTTTTTCTTCAAACAGTTTTGGTAACCTTATTCTATTTAGTTACAGATGAGGACTCTCTTATAGCAGATGCTGTGCAAGCTGGTAGCAGAGCTGGATCTTACCACTGGAAGTACAGTCATCAACTGTAGTGGAAGGAAGGAAACTTCTCTGTAATGCTGTCAGGTGTCCAAAGTAAACAAATAGTCCCAGCCTTTGAATTTTAAGTCCATTCTAATGATCAATCAGTATGCAAACTCTGAATTTTTAAACTGATTGTGTCTCTTCAAATACAGTCTGATTATTTTTCACTGATTACATTACTTTGCTGGGAATAGCTAATAGGCCTCTGAAAATTCAATCTATTGGAATTGATTTTAGCTGGAGGGGTTCTGTGTGCTCTATTTGCATCTGTTTTCCCAGCTCCTGCCTGAACTTTGTGATGGGGAAGTCTTGGCCTACTAAGGTCACTCCATATAAACAAAACAGCTCCCACTTTTTTTTTCTACCGCTTAGGGGAGAAAAGCAATGATGCAGAATGTAGAGTAAGGAGATTCCTCACTGTGTATTTTATTTCTAGACAAACTGTTTTAAAGAAAGAAGCCAGACACAGTTGTATGTGTTTCACTGTGTGCTTTAGTAGATTTCTTCCTGCAAACGGGGATGAGAAGTAATTTATATATTATAACCTGCTTCAGACTAGACTTCATTTGTACTGGATTTGTTTTCAGTCTGGAGCAGCCTCCAGTTTGGTGCAATGACAAGATACGCCACTCACACTGACTTGCTATCTAGAACTTCATTAGTGCACTTCTATTTTGGGTGCCTGTCCCCTTTCTTTTAGGGCTGTTTGTTTTGGAAAGGAGTGCAGACAGTTTGCTTAGCTGTTTGTTGCATAGACTTCAGGATAAAGGAAACGAACCCCTCGTCTAATTGCCCTGTAGTCCGGTAGCCCTTTATTTTTCCTGGAAAAGCATTGTTTCAGTTGAGTACGTGTTGAAGTAGGTGCTCTTGTTGTCATGAAGTAGATCTTAAATCTGAAGCTCTCTTGCTTTCACAACAAAAGCAGTGTGCTTTGTAGAATTTTTCAAAATACTGAGCTAATAACATTATCTTCGGTGTGCCATAGAATTGCTGCTCTACTTCATGCCTTGCTCAGTATCTCTCCAGCTAGGGGCAGTGAAACAGGCATACCTGCAGTTTGGTGGTAGAGCAAGCTGAATCAGGGTGTTTCAAAATGCATATGGGATATGTGTTAGGAGTCCTGAGAAAGGCTGTGCCACAGACAAAACAATTGTGGCAGAATCTGACATCCAAAATGAGCGGTTTTAATTCAGGGAGAGAAGGCTGCTGGGATTCTGTCATGGTTTTCACGTGTGCCCTGAGTGTATTCATAGTTGAAGAAGTGAATACATGGCTTGCCAGTGGTGTGCATAAGATTACTGTGGAGGAGGGAAGGTGGTGGCCAGCCTTTTGGTTCCCCTCCTGTTGCTGTGGCCTGGCAGAGGGCACGCATCTGAGAGTAACCATAAACGTGTACCTGCTGGCTCTGCTGTGTGCATTTGATGATTTGCTGTCAATAAAATTGACAGTAGTCATTTAAATGCAGACCAGGTAGTGTGAAAAACCAGCCTTGGTTTGCCATTGGAGAGAGTCTTATACAATCCTTTATTATTTTATAAGGTCTGTTGTTCAGATTTAATGCAGTTGTCAACAGTGATGATTGATTCCTCAGTTTTATTGAACCTGTGAATGAATAAAATCACTTAGTGGATGCTGTTTGAGTAATTAAGGACAGAAGGTGTCCAGGTGGCTTGTGTTAACTGTTGTTGACATCCTTGTAGGGACTATCTGCCACCACTGGGATATGTGCTGTCTGGCTGTGCTGGTAGGGTGTTACACCAGGCTTGTCTGTCACTGGTTGTATTCAGGCACAACACTGTACAGCACACAGCTTCGAGACTGCAGCAGCCTGTGGCAGGACTGAACTTGTGTGCCTCCGGTGGCGCAGCGGTAGAATTCCCGTTTGCAACACCAGGGGGCCCGGGTTCGAATCCCCCCCTGTGGAGCAGGGGGTAGAAGTGCCGCTCTGCTACACAGAGGGCTCGAATCCCGGGAGTTGGACTCGATGATCTCTAAGGTCCCTTCCAACTCGCACAATACTATGATACTATGATGATGATACAAATGGAGCAAATGCCCACGTTTGTTAAACTTGGAGTTTGAATGGGAGATGTCAGCAGTTGGTCCAAATCAAGTGTTTTGCAACTGTAGCTGTAAGAGCACATAAGACTGCTCTTTATGCTTGCTGTACAAGAATGCGCAGATCCAGTTGTCTACCTCTTGTGTGTGACTAACAAGTATTTGTTATCCATGATAATGGAAAGCATTTGCTTCCTGATTGACTTCCTGAGACTTGTTAATAGACTTTCCTCATGTTTTTAGTACCTGGAGAAATTATAAGGATAGCAAAACTTGGTTTAGTTACGTTCATTGACTTTAGTCAAGCTAATTATTTATTTCCTTGAACTTTTTCTTAAGATGATGTTTGAAATTAAAGTGGAAAAGAAGCGTTTGTTTACTAATTCGTATGTAAACTCAAAGTATAACCTTTGACTGGCCTGTGGTGAAACACAGTAATGAAACCTGACAGGCTTTGAAATTTGTTTCTTCGTTTGCAAGAGAACGGTTGCCAGTATTTTTCCTCCAGTGTTGGCAGACATTAAACTTTTGGAATTGTGTTGTTGCTTGCAGAGCATTACTAATTATAAAAATTAGTTGAGCAACCTTTTAGCTCTGGCAAGCTGTATGATTGAAGTGATGGGTGATCCAAACTGTTCTATAGAACGATCCGCCTCTCCAAAACTTACTGTTTTGCATAGTTTGTTGCAAAATATAACGGCATATAAATGTTTCAGGCTGTGGCTTTAGGATGATTAACAGAACAATTTGCCTTTGGAATAAGAAGTTCGGATATTAGGAAAAAATTGCTCTCAGAGCAGTGAGGCAGTGACACAGGCTGCCCAGGGAGCTGGTAAAGCCACCCGTCCCTGGAGGTGTTCAGGAACCATATGGATGTGGTACTGAGGGACATGGTCAGTGGGTATGGTGTGACAGGCTGATGGCTGGGCTAGGTGGTCTTGGTGGTCTTTTCTAACCGTAATGATTCTGTGATTCCAAGAATAATGGGGAAATAATATTTATTCTGAAACAATCCTTTTAATCTGTAGGCATTTTTCTGCTTGATTTCATTAGCATATGGTCTGCCTCATGTTCCCAAGAAGTCCTGGGCTGGAAATTTCCTGTATTACAGCAATTGGATTTTCTCTGTAGTTCATTATTTCTCCTTAAGAAAACAAAACACACCTACCTTTTTGTTCCTTATTTTTCTGTGATGATAGCATGTAAACCCCTTCCTTAAAGACAAAAAGGTTTTGCTAATGGACTTGGTGAAATTTGCATGAAATTCTCATGGTGATTTGTAATACGCAGTTTTGGGTCAGAGCTGATCTAGACTTCTTTTTGCGTGACAGCAGGAAGACTGCCTTAGCAGAAGCTGCATTCTCTCTCTGACTTCCTACTCAGGTCAAGCTCTTCCACAAGCGCAGTTGTTAACCAAAGCCAGCATGCCACCTGTGCTAGCAACATGCACAGTGTACTCTATTAATATTTCAGTGAGAGGGACAAGGTAGATTTTCTTATTTTACTTTTTTAATCTGACTTCTCAGATGTGAATAATAAATCATACAGTATGTTGTATTCATGTGGTAGGAGGATTGGGAACTTAAGGTGGTGTGGCAGTTATATTGAAACTCAGGAAGGCAGAGATTTGAAACTGTTTACATTAAGATTGATGATCTCCTTTGTGAGTAAAGTTGCTATTGTGCAGTTGATAAGTTGTGACCATTAAGACAAGTGTATTTCATACTTCGAATACAATTATTTGGAGAAAGGGCATTTAGCAGTAGATCTAGTTGGTGTTTTAAAGCAACTATTTAAACACTAATAACAAAGTAGCAACGACAAGAACTGTTATTTCCCACATTTTGGATAGTGGAGCAAAAGCGTCTGTTTCACTTTCTTTGACTTTTACCCTAACAACAGAAATAGTAGTTTTTCAAAAGTGCTAAAGATATTTCCTAAAGCTACGATTAATAAACCTTCTGAACCTTTAATAATTCTTATCCCTTTTCTCAACTTGCATGAGAATACTTTAAAATTGCTGTTAAAATTAGGGACTGCGATTGCTTTGCTTGCTGTATTGCCCAAGAACCCTACTGAGGTGTGAATGGGACCTGGAGAAGGAGAACTGTTGTGGTGATAACCAACACTTTTATCACTATGCATTATGCAGCTGTGAGTTGTTGGTTTGAAGGCATTTTTGTGATGGCAGTGAAGGTCAATGATCCTTCCACATACTTAGACTAGTTTTCCAGTGTGAAATATACTTTTGTTTCCACAAGACTTTGGTGCGGATGATGTAAGGGCCAAGTTCAGTTCCTTCTATAGGAATTAGTCTGGTATTGTTTCTATCAGTGTTAGCAAGGACACTTAGTTTTTACCAAGGACATTAGGAAAATGTTTAGTTGTTGTGAGAGGAAGTGTAAATTTTCTTTGTGCTGACTTTTGTACCTACTATCCTTGGTATTCACTTGCATGTAAAATGGCAAAGTGTTTCCAACGCAGCATGCTTCTGCACTTCTGTGTGGGTGTAAGTGTGCCAGTCTGAATGATGTTCTCCTGTCTTTTTATTTCCCTGCTTTTTGAAGTGGTGCTGTCGGAAGAGGTGGTGTTTAGAAGGAAGAAGTAAAGCTAGAAGACTTATACAAATGTTAAGCTGCTCATTTTAGAGTTCAATTTATGAGTACTGTGATATTCTAGGACACTTGTACCCTGAAATATTTTTGTGTTTGAGGTGGTATTCTTTTGTGTCTAGATGCTGTTTGGCCATACTGTGTCTTTGTGTTGGTTGCCAACGTTATCTTTATGGACTTGAAGTCTTTCTGTATAACAAGGTCTTTGTGGTCCTATCCTTGCTGTTTAGCTTGCATTCAAAATCTGGTTGGAATTTGGAGGTGATGATTGCAACTACCATACGGGTATAAAAGGAATTTTAAAAAATTGTTTGAAATTGAAGCAATTTGCTCATAAACATTTGCCAGAATGAAGAATGATGGTGCTGACAAACTGTGTAAACCAACTGCCATTCCAGCACTTCCACTCTGGCACTTTACAAGCGCTAAGCATCTGGCTTGGGTGTAGATGTGTACTGTTCCACTTCATGGACTGGTGTGGAGGATGGGGTTTGCTTCATGCCTCCGAGGCAGCTGTGCCGCTTGAAAGCAGAGCAGGCTCGTCCTTGACAGTCAATGTGAATAAGGGAGAAATAACCAACCATGCCTGTTGTTTTACTGTTGTTTTGGGTTCACCTGCTGCTGGAACCATTGCACAAAGTGGAAGGTTTATGTTGTGATGCTACCAAATCGGATGGCTCACGGACCATATAGCTGTAGTCAAATCCATGTGATGATCTTGCCTGTTGCAAACCTGTTAAAAGTTGATTTAAAAAAATATATATAAAAACCTATCCAAAAATGATAGTAATAATTTATACCCTCATTACTTTTGCTTCTTATTTCTACTTTTCTGTTTACTGTATTTTATTTATAGGTGTTGATTTTAAAATCAAAACAGTAGAGCTAAGAGGAAAGAAAATTAGATTACAAATCTGGTAAGTAAAACAAATGTGCAACCAGCAGTATGTTTTAATTTTTATGTTATAGCATGAATCAATATGCTTGTCTAATACTATTAACTGTTATAAGCTGGTTTAGCTCTTAGTCTTTTGTTTCTCTCCTCCATTCCCACCTGACTGAAGCAAAACCAAATAGCTCTTAGGTTTTTGTGAGGATAAAGGAGGAGAAGGATGGTTAGAAGTAGGGCATGAATGTACTTACTGAAATATTAATGCATCTCAGAGATCTCAAGGACTTTCTTCTAGAAGTGTGAAATCATCTACACAAGAAATAGGAGTTCAACAAACAAAAGAAAATGACCGTGTTAAATAGACAGTTTGATTTTTATTTTCTGGACTGTTCTAATCTGACTTGTTACCAAAATAATTATAAGGCAGACATAAAATATTTCCTAAACTATGTTTCTAAAACTTGATATAGACTGTGCTGTTTTCTTGACACCGTATCAAGTAACTTAAAAGTAAAAAGCATTCAAGACTAAGCAAATTATACCCCCTACAACAGCACTGAGATGAAAAATGATCTCATACGACCAAGACAGTACATATTAACTAGAAATAATGTCCTATTACAGAAAGCTTGATGTCTGAGCTAAGCTTTTGTGTTCCAGTGTAGTATACGTGTTTCCTCATAACGATTCCCCATGCTAATGATAGAATTTAAGTTGTTTAGGACTTATTGAGCTTACGTGCTCCTTTGCAGAGTCGTCTAATACATAAGCATTGTTATGAGAGAATAAACCAGCTACGTTAATATACATTAATCTTACAAACTACTGTGTAGAAGCTTAGCTTTGGTTGATTAACAGTGCTTGATGCATAATTGGCCTTGTAGTTAAGCTGATATAGCTGCTAACAATCTATAGAGGGAGGGAAAGAGCTCTGAATACTCTCTGACACACTTTGGGGATATTCTGGTGGTTTCTCATTTGTAACTACACGGGTGCAGTGAACTCAGCTTACTAACTCCTCTTGGCAGGTCACCATCAACTCTTGTTTGTCACACCATGTGTCTGTCTTGCTTCCCTCTGAGTTAACTGCTGCATCATCTTTGGTATCATCAGTCACCTAACACTTGAATGTTACTGGCATGTCTTCATCCATCATGTGTCCCTGCTTGGAAACCTATGACCACAAGGCTGGCAGTTGAGCCAGCAGTTGCTAGCCAGGGTCTGCTGAAGCTGACAGAGGTAACAGAAGTTTTTTGATAAGGAGATGCTGCCTAACTTAAAATTTGCTATGAAATATGCTGAGCTTGACAATCATTTCTTTTTCCATGTTGAATAAATACTTTTTAAGAGGTGTTTTGCTGGAAAAGAGCACCATTATTTAACCATTATTTTCCACATATTGACAATGTGCTATTAGGATACAGGAAACTTTTTAAACAAAAAATTGGTAAGTTGCTAAAAAGTGACTAAGAGCCCTGTGCAAAAACCTGCTGAAGTGGTGAGCAAAACACATTATAAAGAGGAAAATACATTAAAATCCAGGAGTACAGTATCCAGCTCCCAAGTGTTGCTCTGTCCCTAACAGTTGCTATTAAAATGCTGTTTGTATGGATTATATTTAAAACTGACGTGGCATGCTTGTGAAGTTTTTGTAAAGCAATTAAATAACCACCACTTTCACTTATTTATTTTGAAGCGTGTTGTATGTGTTGTTGGGCCCATCTATTCTTTTTGTACCTTCAGATGTTAGGTGGAAACAGGAAAGCCATTTACAAAGTCAACCACTTCAAGGTTTAAAATGCTAACTTAAGTCACGTGGTTGATCCAATCTCAGTCTCCTTTCATACCTGTGTAGAGACAAGGTTACCTCATACTTCCTGGTGGTCTTTACTTATAAAGATCACAGTAATGACTACAAAACCCTGTATTTTGAACAAAAGAGCAATTAAAGGAACAAATCATTTGTAAAATGTGTTTGATTCTTGGAAGTAGCTAAGGTTGCATTGTGAAGCATCCAAGCTTGTTTAAGTTTTCAGTCGTGATGATTCTACTTCAGAAATCAAACAAGGACGGTTGTTTATTTTTGTTTTTTTCAATACCAGATTGGGTTTTCAGTGGCCACTTGACTTCTCTCTACACTGTCTGCTCTGCCAGCAGCGTTTTCCACGGTGCTCTGACAATTCTCTTTATGAAAGGAGAAAAGCAGCAGAGAACTATACGGAATATATCAGTCAGTGATGTTTCCTTTTGAAAGTAGCTCTCACCTGGTTGCTGTTAGTAGTATAGCATACAAATCAGGCTTTCTCCATATTGCTTTTACAGTGAGATATTATATACTCTAGGATCAAAGAGGCTTCTGTTTTTACAGTAGCACTGCTACCTTCAACCTATTTCCCTGACTTTCAGTCAGGAAACATCCTCCTGCTCCTCAGAAGATGAAATAGTAGAGCAGCACTGAGGATGCTCAGTAGTGTTCATTTTCTGTGCTGCCCCCAGTACAGTAGCAGTGACCCTTGGGCTGGCACTTAAAGTAGTAGATACAATAGACCAGCAGTTCTTAGCTGAAATAAGCTCATATGTTTTGAGGGAAGTAGTGTCTGTTGCAGTTATGCAGCGGGTGAAGTAACTGAGCAGTTTGCCTGATTATTAGAGTGAATCCAAGCATCTCTGCTTTAGTGCTTTCTCAGAGCCAGACCAAATGATAGGAATCCCACCTTCCTGCTCTGGAGCATAGGTGTACCAGGAGGACAGTGAGTGGGATCTGACCGTGCCTTGTCACCTCAGCAATCTAAGCATTTAGCTGAAGCAAAAAGCAGCCAGGTCAGGCTTCCAGTTTAAAGGTACCCTGCTGCTGGAGGCAGTGGTGCCCTGCTGCTGTGCCCAGTGTTATGCTGTGCTGCCAGGGCAAGCTTGGGTTTCATGTCTAAGGCAGCCTCTGTCACCTGGCATTTGTTTCTGAAAGTTGTTTTAACTGAGTTCTCTTTAAAAGTTGTGATGCTGCCAGCTCAAGGTTTCCTATGGACAGTAGTGCTGGAAATTTTTGGTGCAGGGAGTAATGTAAGGAAAACATTACCTGTCTTGAAATGTAACAGAATGTGGTTCTTAAATGTTACTACCTCTGACATCAATTATTGCACGCAGTAAAAAATTGCAAGTAATTTTGAGTTTTTGTTTTGTTTTAGTGGGAAGGAAAACTCAGCTAGTAGAATTAACCCCAAAATGACTTAATTTTTTTTAAATGTCATTGCCATGTAAGCACAAAGCAAGTGCAAAGGTGAAATTATTGTTAAATTTGTTATTTCTGCTTAAAGATACATCCCCTCCCTGTTGCCACTTCACTCATAAAAAAATGAATTTAACTTCAGAGCCAATGACAGTTTTGAGTCTTTTTGTGTTTTGTACGGTCTGAGAATACAGCAAGTCAACACTTGAAAAAAAGGCTTTGTATCGTGATGGTGGTGTTTGTTAATTTGCTTTTGTTTGGTATAGTGTTTGTATTTTCAGAGTGATGTCTAGGTTCTGTTAATGAGGCAGGAAATTGTAGTTGATGCAGGAGTCCTAGGCTGAATGTTTATAATTACCATTTGGAAATAGCAGGGCTTTTTCCATTAGAGCAAGTTCTTGGAAAAATCAGTAAAAGAAAACTCTTTTAAATACTAAAATAAGGGAGTCGTCTGTTGTGTTTTCTCAGCGATGCCAAATCATTGATGAAGTTGTAGGAGCTTGTTGTTTGGACTTCTGGAGTTGGAATGAGATTGGAGTGCCTCATAGTCCTTATGCTGATTCTTGAAGGAGAAATAAGGAACTAGCAGCATTAGCATCGTTCATGAAATCCATGAAGGTGCAGTTAAATAATGCTCATCTCATAGCTTTCCATCCTTCCAATAGCTTTCTTTACTCAAGTGTTCCCACTGTGGGAGAGTAATACATTGACAGCAGTATAACAGACTTAATTTCTCCAGTACAGCACATGAAAGGAAGACATTTTATGATGAGTATGTTTTTGACGTTAGCTCTACTTTAGGGCTTGTTGGTTTTTTTTCTTCAATGCTGGAAGAATCTACCACACATCTTTATAAAGATGTCCTCATACAAGATAAGTTTCCTTACATAAGATCAACTTGATACTCAATGGCAGCTTATTTAGCTAGTTTTAGTTTGCTGATTATTGCTTATTTTAGAGATAATTATCCAGTTTTCTTCTTGCTACTTGAAGGATAATACGTTACTGTAATGTTAAAGACCACAAATTCAGGTTATTTTCTTCCCGTTTTTGAAGGAAACAGGTATTATCAGATCATGCTTACAATTGGAAACCTGTTGTCTGGTTTCATTTAAATTTCCTGTAGCAGTGACTGCATTGTTTACACAGTGTGTGGACATTGTGATCATCAGAGCAAGGCAGAGAAAGTCAGCCATAATTCACCGTGATTAGAGTGACTGGCAGGTGACAATTGGTGGCCATCTGTTCATTGAACATATAGCAGGGTTTTTGAACCAACCACAGCAGGCGGTGTGTCTCATTTAGCCAGCAAGGCAGACTACACACAAATGATCTACACAAAGAGGACTGCCAGGACCTGAGGGTAGAGATTGTGGCAGTATTTTAAGAACCTGAGGTTATTGTGAGGTGAGGAGAGGTTGGTAATACCCGATAGAATGGGAGATAATGTACTCAGCAGGCTAGGGGAAGTGTGGGGCTGGAAGAAACTGTAGTGGCTGAGTGTAATGTTGACTCCAGTGCTTACACTCAAGTGTACCTCATGTGTTGATTGGTCTCTTCAGAGAGAGTAGTTGAATGTTAGTGTGTTTATTTCCCCTCTGTATTTTCCTAACATACAAACTGAGTGATGGATTTGCTAAAAAGCCCCTAACATTGACCTGTAGGCACAGTTAGCTCTGAAATGGCTCCTCTGTTTCTTTCCTCTGGTACAGGAACAGAGAAGAGAGGGAAGACTGACCAGCAAAAAAAGGCAGTGGTTTTCATTAGTCAGACCACAACTTGAACTGATGCATTCTTCCATACGGGGTATGCTCTGCCACCTGCCATCTGGTTGCGTTTGTGCAGCAGTAGAACTAAAGGGATCCCATCCCTAATGCACTTGGTCAGTAGGCTGGTATAGCAGCAGATGGCAGAGGCTGGTCTACACGGTTATAATTCTGAGAAGCCTGTTCATAAGTACTGAAGCAATGCTATCCATATGTGGAAAATCAACGGTTCATACTAGAATTTTTACATTTTTCATGGAACATATTTCCAGAGGATCTGACAAAACCAAACCTGACCATCACAAAAGAAAGAGAAAATAAATTATGTCTTTTAAGTAATACTTACTTACGTGACTTCAGCTGCCAGAACTTGTATTGCTTTAAAAATAAAACAAACACTTCATTCATGATAAGATAGGAACCAGTTAACCATCTAAAACTGTCTGAAATACTTGTAGAGCTTCATCTCACTGAAGCGGTCTACCTGTTTCACCTTCAGTAGGGTCCCAAAGGTTTGTGTGAATTCAGCTCTTAAGTATTGAGTAGAGAATGGGTGTGAATAAAAACAAAAATGTATGCAGTAGGAATTTGTTCTCTTCTACCTCCCTGCCCCAGGTTCCATGTCGTGATGCTGCTGGCTTAGTGAAGTGTTAGTATTTTTCCACAGGCTATGAAGCAGAGATTTCACATCTTTTTCTAGTAGACAGTGTTTACTTTGTGAGATCACCTACCAAAAATGTGTTGCTATCAAGTACATTTGTGGCTATTTCAGGAGAAAGTCAAGTACTTCACTTTTAAGCCTGCTTAGTTGAGTATCCCTAAAGATACTGTGAAGAGCAGGATAGGTTTGCTGTAGTTTATTCTGCTACTTGTGCATTAACCTTAAAAAGAATTCTTCAGGATAATCAATGTGGCATTTTGTGAACATAACGTTTTCCTTTCTTTTTGGTAACAAGTGTTTCAGTTCTCCATTGTTAATCTCATTCCCAAATTCATTCTTATCCTTTTGTCTAAAATGTGACTGTTGTATAGAGTTCCTTTTAAGTTTTTGGGTCCCTATGCATGGGCACACATTTTTTCCTGTGCACTCTGAATTTTATTCAGTCTTTTGACTTATCCTTTGGTTGCTACGAAGCACCGTGTAATTTAGTATTTGCTTTTGATACCAGTCACATTTTAAGACTTAGGGTATACACCAGCTGTTGTATCAGTATAACTGCCAAAAATCTTCCATGACAGGACTCGGTAAAAAATAACTTTGTCTTATCTACTTTGGAATATCAACTATAGCTAGTACAGGCATACTGTTGACATTGCTTGAAAGTAATCTCCAGTGTAAATGCACTGTGATAGAAATGCCCGCATTTGAAAGTGAAGATAGAAATACTATTTGACCACCTCAGATTAGTAGATGTAAGTGTGAAAGGCAATAATCTACTTTCAAAAGCTGTTCTGTACAAGGTTGTTTACTTACTTTAGAAATCACTTCCTTGGAAGTGAATTCTGCCAGTAGCCTCTGCATTAGTCTTAAAAACCATGGCTGAGTTACTGTGGTTGATCCAGAAAGGCTTTGAAAGTTCAAATCATAATAATCAGTACATTGCTTATTTTATTGTTGGATGTCCAGCTGTTTTAGTTTGCTAAGCATGTGTCCATTTCTTTTTCATTTTTTTTTTTTCAGGGCTCTTTAAAAGAGAAACAACCATATACCACAAAACCGGCTTCATCTGCTGGTACATTTTCACTGAACAGCTTCATTTTCAGTCACATGTAGACCTGTTTGGTGGCCTTTCTTGGTGAAGTTAGTATGGGTTAAGTAGTTCTCATGTGAAAAACTTTTTGTAATTGAAAGTAATGCTCCATTTTATTTTATTTTATTTTTCCTTGATATACACACGTATATTCAGTTTACAATGTAGAATATCGAATAAGTGTGGGAGGGTGTCTTTATTAAAATAGAAACCAAGTTATTGTGTACTTTGCAAATCCACGAAACATTTGTGCCAATGTTTGCTGCTGCTTCTTAGGGACACAGCAGGTCAGGAGAGATTCAACAGCATTACCTCAGCTTATTACAGAAGTGCCAAGGGAATTATTTTGGTGTATGATATCACCAAGAAGGAAACATTTGATGATTTACCAAAATGGATGAAAATGATTGATAAGGTAGGCTCTCTTTAAGTTTTTTGTTTGTTTGTTTTTGGGGTTTTGGAGAATTAGTTCTTTCTCAAAAGGACTCAGTAATATATGCTTTCAACAGCATCATTCCAGGATTATTAAACTAAAGACTGCTGGTTTGCATGGGATTCTTTTAGCAGGAATTTAACGTTTACGTGTTCTGTTGCAAAATGATTGTCCATTCTTGCTTCCTATGATTAAAGTAGTTAGAAGTGCCAGTGGAAATCTGTTACATTATGCATTTGCCTATTCACTGAGGGAAGAAGAAATTTCGGTCTGTGAAATAAGTCATTTTGTTCACTCCTAGTTGAATTGGAACAACTGGTTCTTAATAATGTTTTTTAAATGATATTTAAAAATTCAAGTTGAATGTCCTTAAAATAACCTTCGGGGAGAACATTAACATGTTAAACTGTGTAGATATGTTTTGTGGTTTAGGAAAGAAATTTCTCTTTTTGTTTGTAATATTATATGAAGCCTCACCTTTATTTTGTTTAGTTTATTAAAATATTTTACTTGTAGTATGCTTCAGAAGATGCAGAGCTTCTATTAGTTGGAAATAAACTGGACTGTGAAGTTGATCGAGAGATTACTCGGCAGCAGGGAGAAAAGGTAAGAACAGGTAGAAGTGAATTCTAAGTTACAGCTGGAAGCAAAACTGCTGTGATATTGCTGTTGAGAGTCCGTGGCTATTCTTAGTAATATTGTTGGGCCTGAGGAGCGTACTGAGAATGAATTTTGATAAAACATCCCCACAGTCTGCTTACCTACTTTTATACAACATGCATTACCTGCTTTCTTCCTGTAGTGGTGTGCCTTTGCATTAAAAAAAAGAATAAACTACTAGTGTGATTGTTGGCCCCAGTACACAGTAGTGTAGTGAATAACTCTTTTTGGCATGTAAACTATGAAAAAAGATGTAGTAAAGAACTGAGTCATAAATAAAGATATGTCCATTCAGGACATGTTTATGATCCTTCTTCCAGATATTGGCCTTTCAGTACTACTTTAGGATTGGCAAGAGTCCTGCTTAATTACTTAACTTTTCTTCCGTGGTTGTTGGTTTTTCTTGCTTTTCTTCATTGCAAAAGTAGTGAGGAAACTGAAAGGAGAATGTTTTGCCATGGGACTTACGGCACCATCTTGATCAGGACAAATACAAATATATTCTTCTGAAAAGTTCTTACTCCTTGGCAATCTGAGTAATCCTTGTCAACTGAGGATATTAATTTCTCAAACTTAGGTCTAGAAAAGTGAATCATGCTTTTCTACTAAACCAAATCTAAGTGAAAATTAGCTATATCTGGCAATGTTTGCTGCACCTTAGAGATTCAGGGTTATTAATTGCATAAGAGCTGATCACAGATTTCGGAGAAGCTTATTAAAGGTTTAATGAGGAATGTATATTTGTTGTTTTTGTAGTTATTTTACCTTTTCTCCCATCAGTTTGCACAGCAAATAACTGGGATGCGGTTCTGTGAAGCAAGTGCCAAGGACAATTTTAATGTGGATGAAATATTTCTAAAGCTTGTTGATGACATTCTGAAAAAGGTAAAATCTTGAGGTGATAGTTTCTGCCCACATAAGTGGTCTGAGCTTAAATACCGAGTCTCTGATTGTATTTGTCAGGAGGACATGGAGGGTAAGTGCACTCTATCACGTGAAGCTGATAATTGTTTACAGGTGATGTTTTCTTTTCTTTAAGATGCCACTGGATGTTATAAGAAATGAGTTGTCCAACAGTATCCTGTCCCTGCAACCAGAGCCAGAAATCCCACCAGAACTGCCTCCTCCAAGGCCACATGTCCGTTGCTGTTGACTTGTTACTCCATACAGAGTGAAAAACAGGAGTGGGAGGATAAAGAAAGTATCTGTACTACTCTGCACTACAATCATTTGGCAGTTTCTTGTTGCACTTTGTTATTCGAGTCAGAGCTACACACTAACTTGTAAATATGCAAATATGCAATCCTGTGTAGGATTCAACTATATAACATTTAATTATTACCCCTGACCCTCACAATGATGTTTCATTCATTGCCCCAGTGTTATAAATACTGTACAGTTGGTTGAGATTTACCACACTTCCAGTCGAGGAAAAAGGAGAAGTTAAATCTATACCTATTCTTGACATAAATGTTGTAATAGTTCTTGTTATTATAAACAGGCAGGCAGAAGCTCTTCTGGTATGAAGATAAGTATATGGTGCTTTGCTGACTATTTTAAAGACAATTTTTTTTTAAACAGAGGACTTTATGTACAAAGCTTCCATAATCAGCATTATGTTTCATTTTAATGTAGTGAAAACATCTTTGGCTGTAGCATCCTCTGCTGACTGGATTTGTTGAAAAGCTAAGTTTAATTTTTGGCAGCCTTATTTATTTTGTTTAATGCTGAACCCATCCTTTGTGTACTACGACATCACGTCTGGTGCAAATTTAAGACTGCGCTGAAATTGCATATAAAATTTTCTGCATAAGCATAAACTTAATTGCGAGAATCAATAAGTTTCAGTAAAAGAATGGAGATATATTCAAAACTCTATAAGAAGGTATAAAAAGCAATGCTGCTGTCCTAGACAAAATCTTTTTAAAAAAAAAAAGAGAATTTCCTGTGTTAAGGAATATATATGTGTATTTGTCTGGACATCTGTAGGGTTGGGGGGAGGGGAAATTAAGGTAAAACAAAGGTTTTCCTTTCCCAATAGTAGAAATTATTCCCATCAAGCAAATACTGTGTTAGGTTTTTGTCTGATAATGAATTTGTGAATTATATCTTTGGTATATCTTTTATTAAAATGCACTGTTTAGTTTAGCTGTGGTAAATCAGTAGTTACATATTTGAATAACTTGGTGTGTCCTGAATGTTTGTGGTATTGAAAAGCATTGTGGTCTTTCTAAACTAATGAAGTGCAAATAAAATTTTGTATTTATGAATGACAGTGGAACTGCACCTGTTATTAGAATGGCAAGTATATCAAATCGTGGGTAAAAGGTAAAATCTACAGTATGGAACAGCTGCTCTTGTTTTAATTTCCTTGTTATTTAACTTCCTGTTTGACGGTTCCTCTAGGCCTAGTTAGAAGAGCAGCAAACATTAATTGTTCACCTTGATGCTTGCTGTCTTGGGATGACCTAGCCCAGCTGATACCTCCAAACAGCTTGTGACTATTTGTCATGTTACCTTCGCAGGTGGTCACAAAATTATTAATGACAATGGCAACACAAATATTAACCAGTCTTTTTCACACTACAGCTTTTCTACTTCTCATTCTCTGGTGCTGGAACCCATTTTGTCACTTTTGCCACTCCTCTAGCTGAAACGCTGACACTTAACAGTAAGTTGTTCCACTGACTTGAGCAGTTTCTCTGTGCTTTATGGAAGGAAAAAAAAAAAGACGCAAAGAACTGCGAAGGTTTTAAAAAGATATTTTTTTAATCCTTTATTTCAGTAAGCAAGCTCTGACATTCTGAATACAATACAATACCATGCAGGTCTTAGCACACTTTGATTTCAACTTACAGATTAAGGAAGCATGGTTGATATTTGTGCTTATGTCTTCTGCCACCTTGTGCCTAAACAGTTTGCTTTTATAGGTAGTAAACTTGTGGTTTACTATCCTATTGATAAGATAAAATCAATTTCCAAAGCACTTGTAGGATTTCTGATGATACTGTGGGCAATAAAACGGAAGGAAGAATTATGGAAAAGTGAGTTTTAACTTGACAACAATTCTATTTTAGCTGATTTGTTTTTATATGTACTTAGAATCTTGTGATTTTTCTTTTTCCTGCAGTTTTTGAATTTAATAAAAATTAAGAAATCTGACTTAGATAAACTTTCTTCTTGTAATTATGTTCTGTTTGTATATAGGTAGATTGGAATTCCATTCTCTTGTACTAAAAAAAAGAAGAATTATTACATTTGAGAGCCATGTTTATTTAAGAATGCTTGAATGTATTTGTTTATTCATTGGAAATCATAAAAAATTCAGTAAACCTTTGCTTTGGATCTGTTTTAGTATAACCCTAAAGAGAGTTTGGTCTCCTACTTTGATCTCTATAACTTTTTTATGAGTCAGTGTTCATTTATATCTTAACAAGGATTTGCGGTGTGCCATGGAAGGATGGGTGGGTAAAAAGAACAGAAGGATCTGAAAGTTATTGGCTTAGCAGCCTGTTGCATCTCTCATTCACCAGATCTGGTCCTGCAGAACAGGGATGCACAACTGCTGTCAACATTCACTGCCTGTAAGGAAGGAGGAGGAGGGTTAGTAGGATAGGAAGCAGCGGAATAATGAAGTGAAAGCAAAAACCAGGGTATGGTGATTTGCTAAGGGAAACGTAGAACCGTGCGTTTGTGACCATGCCAGAAACTTCCACATTCTCTCATTTGTATCAAATGTTTAATTTATGTCACTGCACTGAAGGGGCAAGAATTTCTGGCAGCAAAGGCTTTGCCTTGATTGCTCTGCCATTTTATCCTTGTTTGTGAAAGTGGTGTTGTCAGCTGATCATTACTTCAAGTGCTTGATTTAAGCAAGATCGGGAATGAAATAGGCCCAAGTGTGCGAAGAATTTCTTGCGAGTCCAGAAGCTAATTGGTATCCCGTGGACCAGTGTTATCAGTTACGAAGGCGATATCCTGACAGGTACAGCAGTCTTGAGTAATAGCTCTAAATATTTTGAAGTGCCAAGTTCATGTTCGTCTGAAACATGCGGTTCTTGGTACTGTGCTTTTGCAGACGAGCTTTGATGCTTTTTTGTAAGGGCAGGCGCACTGATGGAATTGTCCATTAGAGGTCACTGGAGCTCCGCCAGTGAAGTCTGAGCCCTGTCCTGCTGCGCTGGCCGCTGCTGCTTGCTTTTTACTGCTGAGCAAATGCACTTTGCCCAAACTTCTTTTCCAAAAGCAGCTGCTTTTTTTATTTATAATCTTATTTATAATTTATAATCTTAAGTTTGTATTTACTGAAGATTGTGGTCTCTTTGATGAAACACTGTTTGGTATTGGTATCGGGTATGATTTTTGATATGAGGGAACTAAGATTTTATTTCAGGTTAAAATGCTAATGTTTTCCTCTAACCCAGAGTTCCTTATTACATTTGCTAAGTGCTGCCTTAGAAAAGCCTTTATGAGTTATAAAATCTGAGTATGTATCTCAATGTGCTGTCATTTGCAGTCCTACAGATGCCTTTCCTAGCTGGCATGAAGTTATGGGCTTAGTTTCCTAAGAGCCAGCTAGTACTGTAGCAACCAATCAGTTGTCTTTCTTGGGAACAATGATGCAAATTCTTAGTAGCTATATGGACACGTGTGGAATTATACAAGCCTGGGTAAAACGTGGAAGAGAAGGCAGTAGGGCAACAAAAACACATTGTCTAACAGACTGTAAAATGACTTTAGGCTACAGATGACCACAGTCGCCTCTCCTTGGAAGAGGTGGCAGCTGCTGATGGCGGAGTTTCCAGAGGTCTGTCAGCAGGGGGACAAAATCCAGATTGCTCTGATAATCACTAGAAGGAGGAGATTGGAAATATTCATCTGCAGCCAGCGATGACCTATGTGTAAGGGAGTGGCCTTATTTCCGCCACTATAGTTTTTGATTTTTAAGATCTGGAAATTGGAAGGAATGGCTCAGGCCTCTTGAACTCGGCCATCTGTGATTATAGACAAATGCAGAGATGTTGGGTTTTTGTTTTGTTGTTCATCACGCTCCCACTCCCCACACACACTGCCATCCTATGACCCACACGTGCACACTGCCATCCTATAACAGACAAGGATTAAAAGGAAGTAAAGGTTTTCCCCAACTCCCTAGAGCATCTCTATGTTACACTTGTGCTGTTCATGAACTGAGATATCTTAATAGCACAATGGATTTTTCTTCCAAGAATCGATCAGATCAATTGCTTACTATTGTTTAGATCCACGTTGATCATCAGTATCTGCCATAAGCTCTAATTTTACAGAATAAATAGACAGTGTGGAGCAATGTGCTTCCCTTTGTTTTGAACCTATGATCTATTAGTTCACTTCATCCCCCATCATTCTCTTAGTGGAAGAAACAGGGAACGGTCATTTCCTTTCTACCTTTTCTATATGACTCATAATTTGAAGAACTTTTATCAAACGTTTCCATCAGTCATTTCCTTTCCAGGCTCAACAAGGCCTAATATCTTAAGTTGTTCCTGTTACTGAAACCATTTCATACCTTCAAGCATCCTTACAGCTCTCCTGTGTACCTTTTTATTTATTACCATCTTTTTTCAAGGAGGCCAACATTGCATTAAAATGTGTCATTTCGGCAGAAGCTTACACAATAGCTTTTTATCATTCAATCGGTAATTTATCCAGAAGAAGATTGTTTCTTTTATCCTGTGGCATCTTAGTATATCTGAGAGACTTCAGTGGGGGACATGACTGAATGGCTTTTGCACATCCAGGTGGGTTTGATGAAGCGGATCTCCCTTTTCTTGTGGATAATGATGGATGCATTTCACATATACTAATAGATTCCCAATATCATTCTATTACATTATCTTTGGTTGCATAATCCAACAACTACCCAAAATCATTGTCAATCTGATATCCCTTAGAGATCTCTGCTCAGTGGAATCTGTGGGAAAGTACTGGCAAGATGCACAGTTTCTGCACTGGATGTATGTTCTCTGTTGGTCCTAAAACTTTGCCTAGTTTCAAACTACATATCTTTATTTGACTATCGGTACGTATACTTGCATGTCTGGTGACATCTATGGTCCCCTCTTCGGAGGCTTTTGCTTTCATACTTTGCCTTTATTCCTATACAATTACTCCATCATTATGCATGATTTCTAAATACTTCCTTCTACACAGAAGAACTATCACTACCAGCCCTCAAAAAATGTGTATACCATGTGGTTAAAATAAGCTAAAGTACATAGATAGGGTAGTAGCTGTGTGATCACTGTTCTGCTACACAAGCTAAACTGCAGTTTCCATTCAGGTCAAGATGAGCTCAGCCAAAGTCATGGGCATCACAGAACAAAGGCACTCGGGAACTCTGGTCAGTGAATAAAGTGGCCTCAGAAACTAAGAGAATAAATGTCCCAAACTGTGTATGAGATCAGAACTCCGGTGATGAAAGCTCTTCAGTAGTGTTTTGTATTTACAGGAGCATGTTCTAGTAGCAAAGGAAGAAAGCACCACTTGAAAACTGGAACCAGAAAGATCAACAAAAACAAGTTGAAAAAAGAAGTGAGAAGAATATGAAGTTGCTTAATAAGTGCACTCAGCTGAGCACTGAGAAATTTCTGCAAGTGCCGTGAAGAGATGAGAAATGTAGCTGTAAGTGACCAGGGTCATCTACACTTAAATTAGATCAGGCTTAAAAATGCAAAAACTCTGTCCAAGGGCCTGAAAAATATGCACTCGTGGCTCAATGAAAGGGGGCGAAATGGAAAAAAACAGTGCAGAAAGACAAGTGTACTTCAAACTGAATCTCATTTTGCTAACTCTCATCTTTGTAATGTCTTGCTGCAATTTGGAGCGAGGTGCACTGTGCTATATAAAATGTGGCCTGATGTCTTGAATTGCAACTGTAGGCAGTGGGGAGAAAAGCGAGAGCTGATTCTCTGGTGAAATGGTCCAGCAGAAAATGCTTTTCAGTGCAAAGGTATCATAGGTTGGATGTTAGGAAAAATTATTCTCGGAAGGAATGGTGAGGCAGTGGCACAGGCTGCCCTGGGAGGTGGTGGAGTTATCAACCCTGGAGGTGTTCAAGAACCATGTGGATGTGGCACTGAGGGCTGTGGTTAGTGGGCATGGTGTGAAGGGCTGATGGTTGATCTAGATGACCTTAAAGGACTTTTTCAACCTTAGTGATTCTATGATAAGTAGTAGTTGCATGCTATTAGCTGTAACTGCAAACCTAAGCTAGTATAATATTGTGTTTATTGCCACTATGTTCCTATGATTCTGATCATTTGCATCTCTTTAATCCCTGCACGTGCTACTTTGTTCGCATTCCTTTTTGCTGCTTTGCTCTGCTGTCTGTCCAAATACCACTTTTTTTTAAGCACGTTACCCTTTAGCAATATCTAGCGTCGGATGGCATTTTGCATGCTACTCTCATTCAGTTCAATTACTGACTGTCCACAGGGCAGTAATTACCATTTCAGGAAGCTAAGGTTAATGAGTAAATTGAGTTTTATGTCTTCCTGGGTCATAAGATACTGGAGTATAAAATGAATTTGGATAGGATAGTTATAAATCACTGCAGTTGTGCTAGGCTGTGTTAGGGAGCTCCTTTATGACACCTAACATTTAGGTGTCTACTGAAACAGAAAACGTTGCTGATAAAGGGACAATGGAGGAGAGACAGTCTGCCAAGACAAACCTTAATTTTCCCAGTTAGTGGAAACACCATGCAGTGAAGTCAGTAAGACAAAGGGGATGTCAGGTTTTCTGCACTAACATTGATTTTTGCCATACGCTGCCCAACTCCCAATAACTTCTATAAATAACTGTTGGTTTGAGAGAGAGAAGGCTGTCAGAGGATTTTGACTCAGTTGGTGGGCAGCTGTGTCCAGGTGTCTGCCCATCTCTGAAGAGGTGAGAAAAAAGTTACAGAATCACAGGATGGCTGAGGTGGGAAAGGACCTCTGGGTCCCTCTCATCCAAACAAATTAGCGTGGATCTTCTTGACTTGATTTAGTAGTTTAAAAAAATCACTGGTCCCAGAGAAAGGCCAACATGTTCCAGCTCTTCCATAAGGAGAGAAACAGGATGCCAGCAGTGAGAGGAGGAAGAGATTTCAGCTCTTCTTATGTCTTTCTCAGAGCGTTACAGCTTCTAATAGAGCACTGAGTTTCACATTTTCCTGTATGGCAAAAGATTAAATGAAATGAATAGGCAAAGAATGCAAATGTAAGGATGTGGGACAGCCAGTCCTCAGGTCTTAAATGGTGCATACCATGTAGTAATTCAGCTAAGAGCCACATCTGCACTGTTTCTCTTGGGGCATCTAGTGCCTTGTGCTCCCCTTCTTCCTCTCCATCCCCTCAACCTCCTTCAGGATGGCTTCAGTGGTGACTGACCTAAGGGATCTAGGCCTGTTTCCTTCTTCCTCCAATGTGCTGCACACAAGGCACATGTGGGTGGCCTCATCTTTGATCTCCCATAAAAGCTCTTCATCAGAAAGCATCTCAGCCTTGGCCAGCACCTTGACCTCCCTCCCAAGCCCATGAACCAGGATGTCACCCTTCTTGTCTAGGTCTGCTGTGTGAAGGAAAAGACAGATGGTAGGCCATTCTTTCTTTAGTCAGAAGAATTGGTGTTTGAGGAGAAAGCAAAGAGAAAATGGAGACTGGATACATTGCAGACTGAATTTAGATGAGGGAATGGAAGTGGGGGAGCAACCGGAGTAGAAAGGAGACTAAAGAAGCAAATGTTAACGAGCTGCTGGCAGAGGAAATTGTGCTTGTTAATATTAAGCCAGCGCTGTCAGGCTGTCAGAGTGCATGGCGGTGATACCTACCTTGTCAGCGCTAGCCGAGCTCCTGGTGTGCCCCTGTGAGCCACACGAGCAGCATCCTGCCAGTCAGAAACAGGGCAGCTGGGCACTGCAGCAGCTGCACACAGGCTTAATATTAAGAATGTACTCTAGGTCTTGGCAAGAAAATTATTAGCGTGTGACTGGAAGAATCTTTCAAGTAGAATCCTTCTGTGTGTACGTCGGTCATTTCTAAAATAGGTATGTAGAGCACAATCTTATTCTAGCACTGCAGTATTTGACTTGCTTTCCCATCTGCTACTCAGCACAGTAGTGCCATAAGAGAGATGGATTAAAGTAGATAAGTATTTCCTGCATGGGATAAACCTACGTAACACCATTACATTATACCTTTTAATTCCTCCCCTCTGGGTACACAAACACCTAAATATAAGTAAAATGCTTTGAAAATGATGACAGTAATCAGAAGGGTCATGTCCTTGACTATTCATCTCTGGCAGACATACAAGGAATTCCTCACATTTTACCCCATTTATATGTATTTTATGGTATTACAAGGCAAAAATAAATAAATAAAGGTCCCTTTTGTTCTCCCCACCTTTTATTTCTTAATTTCCAGATGATATTGCTTGTATTTCACAGTTCTTCTCCTTCAGTCAGGTGATGGTGCTCTTAATGAATAGTAGTTATTTTCAGAGAATCACAGAATTGGAGAAGGCTCTGGGTTGAAAGGGATCTTAAAGCCCATCCATTCCCATGTCATGAGCAGAGCTGCCATCTGCCAGACCCTCAGTTACCCTGGGCAACCTCTTCCACTGTTTCACCACCCTCCAAGTAAAGACTTTTCCCCTGACATCTAACGTAAATCTCCCCTCTTTTAGTTAAAGCCATTCCCCATTGTCTTATCACTATCTGCCCATGTAAAAGGTCAGTTTCCCTGCTGTTTATAAGCTCCCTTTAATTATTATTTGTTAATACTGTTAGTATTTCCATAGCCCAGATGGATATTTCTAAGAGAATGACTACATGAGTGCTTGCAGCTGTGGTCAAAACATAGTACAGCCAAACACTGTCATGAGTATATGTGACACACCCAAAATTCGGTTCCAAACAGTGTTGGGACTGCATTTTAAGAGCTCATTTTAGTTCTTAGACATCTCCATGAGAATCAAAATGCTTGTTGTTGCATGATTAACCAAGACCCAGCTGATACCCACTGAAGCTGCGGGTGGAAATCTGGGTTCACATCCTTGATAACCATTCTTTCTTCTTGGTGAAAGCAGAATAGATTGGAATTGTGATTCTGAACCTACTTAATAACTTTTTAATAAGGTTTTCTTTTTCTCATTGTAGTCATAGATTTCAGATCTAGGGTTCTGGTGTATCCAGAGCTCTTTCCAAAGCTACCTCTGATTATATTCGCTCATGTTTCTAGTCTTGAAGAGACTGTAATTTCTTCCTCACATTTCGAAAGGTTAATCTCATTAGCAGTAAGAGGTCACATCATGTGGGTAAAAAAAAACAGTAATATACGTCTAAATTTCCTGTGTGTGAACAGTGACAAAAATGGAAGGAGTGAGAAGGAGTCATCGTGTCACATACTTACCTCATTGAAATCTGTGTGCTTAAATTAGGTTTCTACATCACATCATTCGTGTGCTCCTAATTTATGTATCAAAATATTTGTATTTGATTATGTATCAAATACCTTTTAAGTTGCTGCCAATCTCTCTCCTAATTCCCCGTCTTCGACTTCTTAAGCTCTTAACAAACTGATGCTGCTGAAGGGATCTCTTGGAAAGAGTCCAGCGGAGGGCCACAAAGATGGTGAAGGGCCTGGAGCATCTCCCCTACGAGGAGAGACTTAGGGAACTGGGTCTGTTTAGCCTTGAGAAAAGAAGGCTGAGAGGGGACTTGATCCAGGTTTATAAATACCTGAGGTGTGGGAGCTATAGTGGCGAGGCTGGTCTCTTTTCAGTAGTGCATGGGGACAGGACTAGGGGCAATGGGCTGAAACTCCAGCATAGGAAGTTCCGCACGAATGTGCGCAAGAACTTCTTTATGGTGAGGGTGACGGAGCACTGGAACAGGCTGCCCAGGGAGGTGGTGGAGTCTCCTTCTCTGGAGATATTCAAGACCCGCCTGGACGCCTACCTGTGTGACGTGGTGTAGGGAGCCTGCTTTGGTAGGGGGGTTGGACTCGATGATCTCTAGAGGTCCCTTCCAACCCCTATAATTCTGTGATTCTGTGATTCTGTGTGAACTTTGAGTAGGACGTGAGCATTGGCCTCTAGCAATGAATGACAGAGGAACTTCAAGAGAGCCAAAAGGGGCCTGAACTCTCACCTGACCTGAACTGTGAGACCTTTATGAATGGAACAAAACATGCATTTAATAAATGGGCTGAAGGACCAAAGAATGTATGGTTTTGAAGATCTAACTACAGGCAATCAAATGGTGGTGGAGCCAACAGTGTGTTTCAAATGCACGACTCCAGCAGAGTCAGGCAGGCAAATGCTGTCACGGGAAGGGCGGCTGCGCCTGTGGCCCTTCCCAACAAGTTGTAAGGGACCCTGTGCTGCTGCAGCTTCCCTGCTGCTGGCTTTGGCAGCCCAAAGGTCACAGAGACCTTTAATCTGTATCTAGCTAGATGAAAGCCCCAGCAAGTACACCTAGCCATGCTATAATGGCAACTTTGACTTACAGCATAGGTATTTTGCGAAATAGAAGATCTCGAGAGCTGAGGTCGGGATGTGAT
The DNA here is from genome assembly GCF_039878825.1 of Excalfactoria chinensis. Classification (NCBI taxonomy): domain Eukaryota; kingdom Metazoa; phylum Chordata; class Aves; order Galliformes; family Phasianidae; genus Excalfactoria; species Excalfactoria chinensis. The sequence goes on from NC_092826.1 coordinate 48,398,522, forward strand.
TATACAAATTACAGGCATTCCTAAAAGCACCAAGGAAAATAAAAACAAACACAAAACGAAAAGCCCATTGATTACTCTGTTTTAATCCTGATGACCAGCTATGTCAAAACATTTGCCAGGAGTCACTGCAGCCTCATCCACAGTAAAGGAGGCACCGCCTGGTGGAATCTCACATTTGGCGAGTGGGCAGGAGGCATCAGAAACCTCCACTGATGAGGACAGAGGTAAGGAATGCAGTGCTGGCCTTGCTACTTCTCCTTTGGCAAATAGCTAGCTCTCAGAAAGCATAATTAAGTTTCTGTCTTTACAATGTGATTTCCATTTGCTCCCTTAGGTTTAAAAATAGTGAAACAATTTCGGCAATTGATTACGCTCTCAACTAAATTAGAGCGCAGAGGAATTAGGGGTTGCTTCTCATGGTGTCACCCAGTAACAAAGTGTTCTTTTCTTCTTGCCCTTGCAGCAGGACTCTGCTGCTGTCTCCCTGCCTGTGGCACTGGTGGTCAGGGTAAGTTTTCCATCACTTTTTCATTCATATGCCATCTGGAGCCTTTAGGCCTGTTTTTACCCATGGGCTTGTCATTCCTTGCCTGCATGGCCTTGTGAAATGGGAACTGGTTGGCCTTTACAAGCATCTTTCGCAGCGCTTTAACTTGGCTGGCTCCAGTGGAAATCCTCTAGATTTACATGACTGGGAACTGAAGCAGACTTGGGGGTTATGTGGGCTATGGACTGCTGCAATGTATGTGGGCAACTTTCTTTGACTCAAAAGATCTTTGTCATGGGAAAAAAATATATACATATAAAGATAATCCTTTTCATTTTCCATTCACGGACATCATCTCTTTAACGTTGCCCCGTATTTCTCTTAAAACAATTTATTGCATTAGTTGATACTAGATATATTAGATATTGGCATAAAAAGACTATTGTCCGCAGTAAAGGCCAAGAATGATGAACATGCTCGTTTTATCACTACGTACTAATTGGGCATCTTTGTGATCAAATAATCCCTATTTCAGAAGCATATCACCTGCTCTGGATATGACAGCAGTAATAACATATTTGTGCTGTGAATCTGTCATAGTTTTAGCTCTTCCATGGAATTTAAATTGAGACCATACATTGCAGTTAGCTCAGGCTTCTGTCTCCGGCAGCTCTCTGTGAATAACGAAGAGGAAGCGATTTGCTCAGCTGGTGGAGCTGACTGCAAGGCATTACAAAGGAAGTTAGAAAAGGAATAAAGCTGCACAACATGGGTTGAAGGTATAATAGTGATAATGATATCAAACTGCATAACAAAAAATGTTTGCATTCAACTGAATATGCAATGGATGGCACAGTGATGTCCACGGCTGTATGTTCTTCTGTTTTAATGATCTTTACCACAGCTCGAGGCCCTTTGTCTCGTCCCCTTCTCCTGACATCAGCTGGAAGAGATGGAGATTAAAACAAGGGTAATTTCCCCATGGTCGTTGCTTGGCACCGTTTCTGCTTTGTTCAGCAGTGAGCTGAAGTTTAAAGGATGAAGTGCTGTCACTCAAACTGATTTCCCCCCACACCCTTCCTTACCAGGGTTAACCACTTGGCTGGTCACCAAGGGAACGGTGGCTCCCCTGCCCATCCCATTACTGTCCTACAGCCTCACATGGGGCGCGTCACCATAATCTCATTAGTAGGTTGGATTTGCCATTGAAGCCTGAATTCCCATAACAGGAGGGGAGTGGGCTAATGCAATTAAGCAAATTAGAGTTTGGATCCATTGCACGATATTTATCCAATGTCATCAGAAAAAACTAGCTGGTTTTCTTTCTCTGACAGAAACATTAGCTACAACAAAATACCCCAATCACTTTCCCTTATGTCAGATTCATCCTGTAGCACACTCTGCCATAAGGGTGTCTCTGCAAGTGGAAAGGAAATTACCCCCTTGACTGAAATCCTGAATCATCTCCCACTCTTTTTGACAAGTCTCCCATCAAGGTTGTTCTGATTGTTGGTCTTAGCTGTGTAACATCAGTGGTGTTTAAGGTAAAGTAGGTAAAAGAAGAGCTTCAGAGACTTTACACAGTAATTAGTGACAGTGATTTTGTATCTGGGTGGTGTTTTGGTTTCTCCTTGCTTATGGTAGGTCACAGTGGGCACCAGATCAGAACACAACTCCCACTGATTTTAAAACTGTTTTGATACAAAGTGCTTTATAAGTGCTACAAATTACTGTTCTAAAGGATGCTGACTTTTTCTGGAGATAACTCAGGCTTAATTCTCTGGAAATGTAGTTTATTAAACATTTAAGATGAAGTTTTCTGCCTTTTGTCAAGGTGTTTTGAGGCTAATTCGGTTCTCTCTCCCTGCCAAGTAAACAAAGCAGTAAAGTGAACCGCAGCAAGAATCAGGAACCGTAAATCTTTAACGAACATCCTGGCGTGTGGGTTCCAAAGTCATCACATCTCCTTGGCAGCCTGGGAAGTGCTGGAGACAGTGGTACCTTCCTACAGATGTAGAGGCCTTTCTGTGCAAACATCTCTTCCTGGGAGGATGGATAACTGAGTGGAGGACCTGGGAACCTCCACGTGTAGTATCAGTTGCTGAGTGCACAGGAGGTGGCTGCTTGTTCTCAGTAAGAGGGGCAGCAACACCGAGTGTCCTCTCAAATAAATCCCAGTCTGCCACTGGACACTGCGGGCAGAAGGGCTGAGAACATGGTTTATTGCTAAATAAGGTCATTGGTTATAAGCTCCATTTCATAAAAAACACAGTCCCCATCATAAGCTGCTTACAAAATAGACATATATTATGTAGGCAGTGTACTTAGTCCCCAAGGATAATGTAATCTTTGCAGTTTTGCCTGAAAACTAGTAACTTCAAGGCTGAGTCAGTACTGAGAATATCTGTCACAAACTTAGTAGTGCAGATAATGCCGTGTTTACTTGCAAATCATCGTGAAGGTATTTTAGTGACCGCAAACTCCCAGCACAGTAGAGCTGAAGTGGTACAGGAGTGAAATGTGAGTGTGCTGGAGCAGAAGAGACGTGACCAAGGCTTACAGAGTGAGCTCGCTGCTGTGGTGACAATAGCCATACAGTTTGGATTAAAGCGTTTTATAATTTGTGGTATCAGATTAGATAAAGACACACCAAAAATGGTGAGATTAATGTTCTAAAATATCCTTTTCCCTCCCAATACCATTATAAGATGGAAATAAGGAACAAATTATTTTCCATGTAAGTTCTTACATAACATCAGTAAGTAGTCACATTTTTCCAGTTTATTTTTTTCCTTTTATCATGTTCAGATTTAAATGCAGCCTTAATCCTGTATATCCTGCTATGAAGAGCTTAGATCTGTAATGTGTTGTACAGCAGCCTTTAAAAGGCGCTATCCAGTGAAAAGTGTGTGGTAGCCTTGAGTTAACACTACAGATTTCACTTCTTGATTTTGTACTTGATAGTTTTGCTTGGATAATCTTCATTTCAAACAAAGAAGAAACACTGGACAGGGAGGGAGGGAGAGAGGGATCACAATTTAATATCTAACTCAATGAACTCTGAAGTAGTAATACAGTTCTAGTGTTTTTGTGAATTTGCCCACAAACAATATAAAATAAAACACAATAACAGGCTGCCCAGAGAGGCTTTGGATGCCCTGTCCCTGGAGGTGTTCATGATCAGATTGGATGGGGCCCTGGGCAGCCTGGTCCAGTAACAGATCTGGAGATTGGTGGCAGAGGGGTTGAAAGTTGATGATCATTGGGGTCCCTTTCAACCCAAGCCATTCTATGATTCTATGATCCCATAATGGCAAGTTAAATCCTATGAACTTGGCCTGTATTCAGAATATTTATCATACTGTGGGTGGGTGTGACTTGCTCTGGAGGAGGTGGGGTAGGAGACCACGGCCCAGCCCATGCCCAGGTGCTCTGGATACCAAGGCACACACCTTGCTTCACCCAACATGGGATAACAAGTGCACAGTAGTTACCATTTCCCCCTTCCTCCCTAGTTCTCTTTCAGGTGGTCTATTGCAAGAGAGCAGTGATCTGGCCCAAAGGGCAAAGATGATTTTCATACTCTGGATGAGCAGGAGATGAAGAAAGGCACAGGTATGCTTAAGGGAAAGAGTAGTAGAAAAGTAATGCTAGAAGTGAGCCTTTCTTTCTGTGCTCTGGGTGTGGGTTTCTGCCATGCAGTCACGTAAGCACAGTGGGTGTTTGCTTAGACTGCAGGATCCATTCCTATCTTTATAATCTTTTCTGGAGCTCATTAAAACAGTGCCTAGCTTGAAATGATGAATGCTTTACTTGAATGGAGAAAGTATGGGGTATACAATATATAATTAAAGCAACTAAAGAGAGCTGTAAAGTTACAAATGATGATAAGCTTAAAAATAATTAGTGACAAGTGCCAATTTAATAGATGTTAAAGATCTTCCTGCTTCAAAAGAGACGTGTTATAAAAAATGATGCGCATCTCTGGAGCGTGCCACTGCATATTCACAAAAGCAAAAGTCCAAAAGAAGTGAGAATGTGACCTGTTGTGTGGCAGAAGCACTGCAAGATCCAAATACATCGCTGCTGATAGACAGCAAGCAGGATGAGTCAGGTGTGCATTGTTTCCACTCGGAGATGGCTGTCATACTGGTGTGCCACGTATTATCGTTCACTGCCAGCTGCTGAAGGAAAGTGCCCCAGTTTTTAATATGAGCACTTGGTCTGAATAGTCACACAAGGCTTTTACTGAGGAGAAGTAACATTGATCCCCGTAGAAAAGGCAGAAGTGACTAACACCGAAACAGAATAGGGGAAAAAAAGAGATAAATATAACAGACCTTTACAGTTCCACTACAGGGAAGGCTCTCGTTATGATACAAATGATACATCTGTGTGTCTGTGACAATGAATTAAAAATGAGAGGAATAAGCTTGCTGTTGAAATATAACTGCACTGCAGTGCTGCTCATTAGCTCCCACACTAGGCTGGCGGTCCTCTGAACAACGTTGCTTGCCTCTAAAGGAGTGAGTGGCTTCTTCACCAGTTAACACAGGAAGCAGAGGGGCCTCACAGGATATGTGGTGTGGACTTGGCAGTGTGGGCACTGTCCTGAGGCAGGCAGCAGGTATCACACATGGCCACGTGTCTCACAGAATCACAAAGGGTTGCAAGGGACCACAAGAAATCATTGAGTCCAACCCCCTGGCTAAGGCAGGTTCCCTACAGTAGGTCACACAGGCAGGTGTCCAGATGGGTCTTAAATATCTGAAATAAGGGAGATTCCACAGCCTCTCTCAGCAGGCTGTTCCAGTGCTCTTTCACCATTGCAGTAAAGTTCTTCCATGTTTGTATGGAACTTCTTATGTTCAAGTTTTAGGCCATTACTTCCTCCTCCCTCCCCTCTTCCTGGCTCCTTTTTGTCTACTGGGAAAAGTACAGGTAGAGAGATAATGCAAGTCGTTGGCAAGCTGCACTGATGTTACTAGTGGAACCAGGAAAGGTTGAGCCAGTTCTCCTCTGCAGACTGTTCTCAGTTAATGTGCTTATTAGTCCCAATGGACGGCTTTTTTAGATGCTTCTGATCAGCTGTTTCCTTTCTTTTTAGCCCACAGAATAGTTCCTTTTCAGGGCAAACCGAAGTTATCTTCTTATCTTCAGGAATCTTTCTTGGCCATCCTGATAAAATGGCAATGCTAATGAAGTTCCAGTGATAAAGGACTGTCCGTCTGGGACCTAAGAACTCCATGGGCTTCTCTGCAGCCTTTCCATGAATTTCTTTGAAAAACACCAGGTTTTTTTTTGCTAGGATCAGTTCCCTTCCATTCCACATTTACTCACGTATCATTTTCTAAGCTTTGTTCTGTATTTGTTAGCTTAGTCTTCCTGAGAACTGCTAAGCTCAAGTGCAGAGGATGTGTCTGTCCTTACATTTAAAACATTCTGTTGAGATCCCTCTTGTGCAAAACTGCAGAGGAACAGTTGATCCATGTTCTATGTCTTGTCATTACTTGTTCTACTCAGTCACATATTTCTCTTTTCCTTTCCTTTATTTAGCTATCTCTGAATCTTTACAAATCTCTCCTTATCCTATCTAGTTAACACATGAATGAAGGATGCTGTAGGGCTGAGAGCACGGAAATCAGTTTGTGTTGCTGTTTCCAAATGTCACTGACCTGGAAGTAGGAGTTAGGGTGTGTGTTTTGAGGTGAAATGGACAGAACTAGCCATAAGCAATTTGTGAACTGAGAATTATTCATAACCATTGTGTTAGGAGTAAACAAAACAAATCAGTGAATATGGGAAAACCATAAATAGAGCGAGGGCAGTTAGCAAACATCTACAGACACAAAATATGCTGAGTACGTTTTATAAATAATTATCCACTCAGCTGCAGTCCCCGATCTTTCATGGGTCTAAATTTAATTTACCACAAAATTGTCTATTACCTAATTTTATTAAGATCTTCCTAGAGCCTGTCGTAGTCGTGAGCCACCAGAATAACATTTTGCTATCAGCCAATTTGGTGAATGAGGACATTCACTTCCCCTTCTAAATTGTTAATAAATAGGTTGCAAATGCCAATTATATTGTGATAGCCCTTGACAAATTCAGCAATTAACCGCTTTCCATTTTGCCTGTTATTCCCACATACTTCTCACCTTGAGGTGAGTTTTCAGCTCATTGCAAGATGAGTTTGCCCAGAGAAGCACTGTGGTGCCCCATCCCTGGAGGCACTCAAGGCCAGGTTGGATGGGGCCCTGGGCAGCTGAGCTTCTGGGAGGCAGCCCTGCCCCATGGCACAGGGTGGGACTGGGTGGGCTGTGAGGTCCCTTCCAACCCGAAGCATTCTGTGGTTCTATGAATCATTTTGTGAATTGTCAACATCTCCAAAGCCAGATTTTATCAAAACTCACCAGAAAATACCCAGTAAATTGCAGCTGCTGTTTGCTGTGTATTTCATAACCTCTTGGTGTTTAGAAGGAGGTTGGTTGTTCTGTGACAGCGTTACCAAATTCATTTTATTATTTTGAATGAATGCATATACCAGTGCTGGTAAGGCTGGGAGAGAGGCCAGAAAAGTGAATTCTGGTACTGTCGTTCTCCAGCTGAGGGACTGGCATGAGAGCCTCATCCTCTCAGCTGCCACAGCTATCATGGCCCTGATGCACCATTTCCTTGCTTTTCCTCATGGGTCCTTGTTCCTAACCGAGCATGAGAGTGGGTTAATTCGGGAAGTTTCAGTGCTGGTGTAAGAAAGGTGGGAGGGTGAACATGTGAGTAAGTGCTCACAGACCAAGAAACTGAGGTATTGCTGTTTTGTCTTCAAGGCAAAAAGATATTCATATGAATACTGGACTAATTATACACAGGTAAATGTATTCAAGTGCATTTAACATAAGATATTAAGATGTTAGCTAGCCCCATGCTATGGCATTGCAGCTTTAGACACAGAATATTAGAGACTTATTTCCATTACCAGGCAAGACATTGGATGAAAAGGTATTTCTTCCTTCAGAAGCCATGAAGAGAGTCCAAATGCTCTCATATGATGAGACAACCAGAAAACTTCTCCTTCTCACCTGTTATTTCCTGAACTGACTTTCCGGCATAATTCAGAGCTGAACTCTACAAACTGAGATGTGGTAATTCAATTCATTACCAGATTATACCACATGTTCAGTCTGTTCAAAATCTGTGCTATTTTTGGAGGCAGAAAAAAACTGAGCACCTTTGGTTCTGCTGCTAGTCAGATAGAAACTGTAATGAACCGTGGGGTGTGTTAACAAGGAAAGCAAAGCTTATCTTTGACATCTGAATAGGAGGTGCTAGCAGTATTTAAATGCACAATTTAAAGTAAATGTCTGACTTGCTAAAGGAGCTTGGAATTCTGAGTATACCACTAATTGCCCATCTATGGAGGTGTTGAAGGCCAGGTTGAATGGGGCCCTGTGCAGTATGATCTCGTGCCTGATTTAAGGGTTGGCAGCCGTTGCCATGGCAGGGGGCTGGAACAAGATGATCACTGAGATCGCTTTCAACCCAAGCCATTCTACGATTCTAATTCTACTTGTGGTGACTTCTCTATGCCTTTGTACTTTGACTGTGCCTCCATCTTGTCCTGCAGTCAGTGGTCTACTTTCCAAGCATCCCTCTGGCATGTGGAAATCAGCCTCACTTGCTTGTACTTCTCTCTGCATCAAGATAATGCATTCCTACTCATTGCCTTGTGTTCCTTCCAGGCCCTTGGGTTTTGATCCCTAGGCAATGACAGGAGGATGAGAGTGTGCATGTTCTTTCAAATTCAGTGATTGCACAACTCACTGTAGAGCCTGCTCAGACCGGGTTAAGCTGTGGGAGCTAACTTTGTGCTTACCTCAAAGGTGCTGCGCAGTCAAGAGTTCAGCTGTCCCACACTGAAGTGCCCCAAACTTGGGTGAATGAGTTGAATAGAAACAGTGTGTAGAAGGAAAGCAAACCTTATTAACCAAAGTTGTCTCCTGCTTTGAAGGAACTAACACTACAGGCAGAGGTCCTAAAGGTTTAGGATCAATTGAAGGTAGATGAATTGGCATTACTGCAAAGAGACGAAACAAAGAATGCAGCATTATCTGTCCGCAGCGTCTTAGGAGGAATCAGAAGTGCCAATGGAAAAAAGAAATAAATAGATTTTGTTTCTGCTGTGAACAACCCCCCTCATTGTGGTCAGAAAAGAAACAGTTGACAAGGTTCTAGGGGTAGGAGGAAATGAGACAGTGGGAGCGAAGCTCTGTGGAAAAGTACTGCTGTTTTAATTGCTAAATTCAGTGCAGATATATCTAGGAAGCGAATCCCATTGGATGTTTGCTCTATTTGGATACTGGTTAGTTATCAGAGGTATGTGTGTGTGTAGAATATGGTATTTTCTGTAGCCTTCTTTAGCCAGCCGTACTATAGGGATGTATAATTCATAATCTTCTAAGAATGATGTTGTGCTCATCGTAAGGTGGCACATTCCTTGCAGAACAGACAAATTAATAACACTGCCAACCAATAGTCAGCTTATAAGTCTGCTTCCTCAGCTTTTAAAATACATTTCATAGCTCTGTGAAATATGTCTGGTGTTGAGGCAATATGAGACTACAACTCACAAACAGTATATGCAGTAATGCATATCAGCTGCAACGACCAGAATCCATGAAAAGCATCTGTCTATATTGAAAATCTTGATCTAATACAGGTAGCAAAAACAGAAACAACAATAAGCAGCAAAGTACATCAAGGCTGACCAGCACACATCTGTGAATAGTGAACTGCGCACATTTCATTTCCTTAGTTCTGAACTCTTATAGGATGGGATAAGGGCTCCTTTGTGTTTGCAATTCAGAGATGTCCCTGGTAGGAAGGCTTCATCCATGGGACCAGGTGTGGGCACCTACAGGGGAAGAGCAGTTGTACTTGGAGCTTTACAAATGAATTGGTCCAAAATGGACCTACAAGGCTGGAAGCTGGGCTGGGCAATGGGTTATAGGGGAATCAGTTTTGGATGGAGGTGCTTAAATTCTGCTTAAGCCCTGAAGTCCCTTATAGGAGCTCTTCATGCAACTCTTTCTGTTCCCCATTGAATTCTGGCAATCAGTAATATTTTAACAGTAAAGAGCTAAGGCCTTTATTAGCAGGATGTTGTGCAAGTAGGGAACAAGCAGCCACAAGCGCAGTGTGCCTCTGGGGACCAGGAATAAAGCTTCAAAAAAGCTCTTTAGGGCTTTGAATCCTCCAAGGAGAGATAGCAGTTGAGGGAAGAGACTGAAAAAAATAATCATCATCATCATTGTGAACTTTAAATGTCACACGTTGGAGCTATGCATGGGTTTGTTCTGAATGTGTTACTGTAGCACCTGCTGGCCCTGGTGAGGATTCCTCTGGGGTGCATAATCACAGAGCGCACTGTGGCCAAGAAGAAATTACAGCTCGTGATCTGCAATATATGAAGAGGGGATAATGACAGACTTGGCCAGGCGAATGCTGCTTTATCCATACGTACAGGCTGCATGGACACGTTTGTGTCTTTGTTTTCTGTTTGTGTTGGTTCTATAAACATCAGCACTCCCTCGCAGCTCTGAGTCCGGCCATTGAAGCTGGCTGTTCCGAGGGTGTCATTGAGGTGCCTTGAAATAGGGATATGAAATAGGAGAAAATAACAGCTTAGGCTCAGGCTACTGTAAGCTGGGCAGGCTGAGGGACACATTTACATTTAGATTGAGCCTCTTCACATCTTCTGCTAGTAATTGTAAACTCTCTTCTGCCTCAGCCCCAGAAAGGAATCTCGGGAGCTCCGAGCTGCCAAACTGCGCCTTGCACTTTGTAAAGCATGTGATACCTAATCTAGGCAGTCAGGCTTAGCATCTACTTTTCATAATTATTTGTGCAAATACGACTCGGTTATCAAATGTCTGCATTAATCGGACAAAGGGTATCGGCGCTGCCAAAATAAATTTGTTGTCAAAGTGTTATGTCTGATTATATGTGTTATTCAACCAACACCCCGGCGTGCTATTATGCTGAGAGCCACACAAGCATGTATGAAACCGTTCCCCCACCAGGGAGTGTATGACTGATTTATGATAAGAGACAACAATTGGACATTACGAGCAAATAAAAAGAATAGGAGAGGAGAATGAGAGTAAGTAAGGCAGTTGGTGCCTGCGTGTTCCTGTGAGGACCATTAGAGAGTCTGAAGTAAAGAAATGATTTGATATAAATAAATGTGCAATGCGATAGCAGCAATCCTTACTGGGCGTTTGCCCAACCCAGTGGAGATTTCTGTGGCATGTATTTAGCTTTCAAGACGGAGTCCTGTTCTTGCTCAGACATTCATGGGGATATCTGCTCTCCTGTCCTTATAGAATCATACAGTCAACTGGTCCAACCATCACACCATGCCCACTGACCACGTCCCTCAGTGCCACATCCATACGGTTCTTAAACATCTCCAGGGTCAGTGACCCCACCGCCTCCCCGGGCATCCTGTTCCACTGCCTCACCACTATTTTGGAGAGGAAATTTTTCCTAATATCCAATGTAATGACAACAACAATGACAACAACAATTGCATTGAGGTATTTGCAGATTTGCAGGGTAAGCAAAGCAAACAGGACTCCATCCAGCACTCAGGTGTCCCAGGTTACTTCCCCCAGCTGATTCCCAGCCTTTCACACAGGCACTTCTTTCCCACCTCCCTAATTCTTTCCCCTCCAGTGCAAATAATTCAGGCACTGTCTCTCAGCCATTGTATGTGGAAAAGTGGCTTATCTCGAGCCATGCTTTTCCCTTTCATTTTCCTTTTGAACTGAAGTGTTACAGTCATGGAGCAACCGAGTCAAAACATAGTACCAGTAAATTATTACTGCGCAGTTCCTCTTTCATCACATGGCTGCAACACATTGCAGAGCTAAATGGGGAGGCTGGGATTGATGGTCTGCTCTCCCAAAGGAGAGAGGCAGCACACGAGAGCCAAGCTTTCTGATAGCTATCTTCTAGGGCAACATCCTTAACATTTAAGATTTCCATAATTAATATTTCCGCAATAATGTGTATTAAGATGAAATACAACTGTCACCTCTCACTTTAAGATTCTAGAGTCACGGAATTGTTAAGGTTGGAAAAGACCGGTAAGATTACCTAGCTGTTAGCCCATCACTGTGCCCACTAACCATGTCCCTTAGTATAACTTGTTTCTTCAACACCTCCAGGGATGATGATGCCACCACCACCTCCGTGTGCAGCCTGTGCCGCTGTCTCACCACTCTTTCTGAGAATAAACTTTTCCTCATGTCCCCCCTGAACCTCTCCTGGAGCAACTTGATGCCATTGTCTCTCGTCCTATTGCTGTTACCTGGGAGAAGAGGCTGACCTCCATTATGCCACGACCTCCTTTCAGGTCATTGCAGAGAGTGATAAGGTCTCCCCTCAGCCTCCTCTTCTCCAGACTAAACACTCCCAGTTCTCCCATCCGCGCCCCATAAGACTTGTGTTCCAGACCCTCAAAGCTTCATTTCCCTTCTCTGGACGCGTTCCAGAGCCTCAATGCCTTTCTTATAGTGAGGGGCACAAAACTGAACACAGCACTCGAGGTGCGGCCTCACCAGAGGTACAGAGGGAGTTCGCTGCTTTTTCTCCTCCCTAGGGCATTCCGTGCACGTTTTAAGGGACTTTGCCCACAGAAACGCTGCCGGTACCCCGCTGGCTGCAGACCAGCGGTACCTGTTGCATCAGTAACACGCGGAAGCAACAGCAGCAGTGCCGCTCTCCAGAGGGAGAAACGGGGAATGATCTCAGGAAACGCGTGCGGCTGGCGGCGGAGCACAGATCAGCCCCCGCCCTCGGTGCCCCCCGGTGCCTCCCGGTGCCCGGACCCCTTTTGCTATCGACGCGCGGCGCCATCCGGGAACACCGCCCCGGGCGGAGCGCTGTGCCCCGCGGGAGGGCAGCGGCGGGGGGCGGAGCGGGCGGGCACTGCGCGCTGCCGGGGAGCGGCTCTGCCCGAGCGGCCGCGGCTCCGCGCGGCTATTTCTGGAGCCGGGCGGGGGCGGCCGCGCCGGGGCTGCGGGCTGCGCTTGGAGGAGAGGGGTTCGGGCGGCATCGGGCTGAGCTGGGCGGAGGGAGAGGAGGAGACGGTTAGTGCTGAGGGATTTGGGTTCGTTTCATAGAAACAAATCAGTGCTCGGGAGAGAGAGGCGAGGAGGAGGAGGAGAAAGGAGGAGGAGAAGGAGGAGGTGGTATGGGGGGGGGAGGGCAGAAAGAGGGGGATCGAGCGAGGAAAGTGTGAGGGCTGTGGCAGGGAGCAGCAGAAGTGATGAGAAAGCGAGCGGGGAGGCTGCAGGAGGCTGCCCGAGCCGCCGCCGCCGCCGCGCTGCGCAGCCCCCGCCGCCGGCAGCCCCCATGGAGGCAATGAACGGGGCCGGCGAGGCGCTGCGCCCGCCGCCCGCCCACCTCCACCCGCACGCCGAGAAGAAGCGGCCGCACCGCGCCCCGTCGCCCGCCAGACCTTTCCTCAAGGACCTGCACGCCCGCGCCGCCGCCAAGCCGCCGCCCGCGCCCCCGAAGTCCCCCGCGCTGCCCGGCCGCCCCCCGCCGCAGCCGCCCTCGCCGCAGCCCGGCGCCCACCCGCCGCCCGCGGGGCTGCTCTCCGCTCCGGGCCGCCTCTCCCGCCGCCCCTCCGCCCCGGGGGCCAAGGCCGCTCCCGCCGCCGCCGCCGCCGGCAGAGCGGGCGTCAAGGCCGCCGCCTGCGCTAAGCGGGCGCCCCGCGGGCCGGAGCCGGCTCCCTGCGGCCGCGGCGGGGGACGGCAGCCCGGCGGCGGCGAGGCGGCCCCGTCGCCCGGCAAGGGCAGGAAGGCGAAGCGGGGCGGCGCGGCGGGAGGAGGAGGCCATGCGGCGGCGGCGCTGGTCCGCGTCGGGCACACGGACAGCAGCTCTGACCTCTCGGACTGCCCCTCCGAGCCGCTGTCCGACGAGCAGCGCCCGGCCCCGGCCGCCAGCAGCGACGCCGAGTCCGGCACCGGCTCCAGCGACCGCGAGCCGCCCCGCTCCGTCCACGTCTCCGGGCGCGGAGCACCGCTGCCGCTCCCCGGTCTTCGCGGGGAGCCCACGGGCGCGGGGAGAGCGCCGAGCCGCGGCGAGCAGCGGGCGGCCCCGGAGGAGCTGCAGCGGGAGGTGGAGGAGCTGCGCTCGGAGAACGAGTACCTCAAGGTGAGCGCTGCGGGAAGCGGCCCCGGGGCTGAGGGCTGTAGCGCGGTGCAAAGGGCGGAGGGGGGGATGGGGGCGGTTTTGGGGCGCTCTGTAGGGGAGGTGGGGAAGGCCGGTGCAACACGTACTGCGCCAGGGCTGTGCCGGTTGTTGCGGCGGCTTTGCGCTACCCTGACTCTCGTCAGATGCTCCGAGCGCTCCAGCGGTCAGCGAACCCTGGCTTTCCAGGAACTGTTTTCCTCAATCTCGCCCTTTAAAAAACGCCTAAGAAAGACGTTTCTTCCTTTGATGGGGAGAGGACGACAGCGCTCTGCGTGACTTAGTGCTGGAAGTCCTCCGGCTGCGCTCTGCTGCTGGGATAACGCCGGCAGAGCTGAGCGCAGCGGGTACGGCAGAGCGGTGGGCAGCGCCGGTGCCCGGCCGGGACGGCCGAGTGCGAGAGTGCCCCGAGAGTGTTGCACCGAGGGAGCCTTTCGCTTAGAACATGATCTTTTGGCACAGCGGGAGGCCGCGTCCGTAAAGATCTATAAATAAATAAACTCACATCATCTCGTAACCGCGGCTACCCCACGGTGTGAGCCCGCTGCTGCTGGTGGGCACGGCGTTGGCTCCACGAGTTCTGATCAGACGAGGTGCAGCCACGGGAGGGAAAAGAAGGAGGGCGGCGGTGTGCGCTGCTCTGGTTGAGGGCTTTGGGCCAAGAGACGGTGCTTGGCACAGCAGGAGGTGAACGGTGCGAGCGATGCTGCTGGGTTGGTCCCCGGGGCTGGTGATGCTTAGTGAGATGGGAAAAGGAACGAGCAATGATGCAGCAAAATTTTCAGGTGGCACGAAGTGGTTTTTGTTTTGACCTGAAGTTCTGTCCGGTCTTTGTAAGAGTTGATGTAAGCAGAGGTTTGGCCCCCGGGAACGACAGAAAAATGAAGGCTGAGGTCAGGGAATAAATCTCGGTACAGAAAATACGAAGCGTTTGGAGAGAAGTAGGGTGTAGGCTTCAAGTGTGTTGCATTAGCTCAGGAGTGTCCTGAGAGCTGGAGCAATGCAAATCTCTGCTCGGTGTGGAAGCGTGGGCAGAATGGGTTTGGTTTCCTTGAGAACTGAATAAACAAAAGCACGATAGGCATTATAATGTTGTATAGATCCACAGCTGCTGTGCGGGTCTGTAGGTGTGCCTGAAATACTGCGGGCACCGTCGGTCACCCGGGAAAGAATAACACAGAACTAAACTGATAAAGTAATTGGGACGTGTAGTGGAACTTTCATAACACTCGTTGGATGGAAAACACTGGGCTGTATCATAGAAGTGTGATAGCAGTCTGTAAAACGATGAGTAGCGCAGAGAGCCTTGGTCAGAGGCTCTGTTTTACTCGGCAGCCCAGAAACAGGAGGAGAGGGGATGAGATCTGGGCTGATAACAGGAACTGCTGTGAGGAGTAGGCAGACTGATGCTGCTGCCAGAACTGAGCCCAGAGCCCAGGGACAGCCAAGAAAGCTGTGGGAGATCTCTTTGCTTTGTAAGATCTCCCTAAGTACCGCACTAAGACTTGAACCCCTGTGAAGAACGTGTCAGTCCTCCTGTTTCTTACTGAAGATAATTTGTAACAGTTCAGAGTTGAAAATAAAAGGGATAGTGACTGAGGGTTTAGCAGTGGGTAACTTAGACAAAGAGCTTAATTTCATATTGTTTCAAGCTTGTCACTCTGTGGCTTCAGGTCTTTCCCCTTGATGCCTTTATCATCTGCACCTGTGTGACCCAACCCTGCCCTACCTCAGGCCACAAGTATTGTAGAACCTGGTAGAATAACGCAGGCTGCTTTCTTAGGGATCTGTGTCCTAGCTGAAGTCCGGTGGATGTTTGCTGGTTGGATATTAGGAGAAATGTCTTTTCAGAAGGAGTGGTGCTGCAGTGGCACAGGCTGCCCAGGAAGGTGGTGCAGTCACTGTCCCTGGAGGTGTTCAAGAGCCGTGTGGATGTGGCACTGAGGGGTATTGTCAGCAGGCATGGTGTGATGGGCTGATGGTTAGATTAGGTGATCTTAATGGGCTTTTCCAACCTTTATGCTTCTATGAAATGTCTGTGTGGCCATTCTCTTCTCCTTGGCTACCTGGGTGCATGAACTCTTGGAAGCATCGCTCCTTTCTTGGGTTGTTTGGAATTGGCCAAACGGCTCAGAAGTTACCAGGAGAATCCCCAAACTTTCCTTTCTCTTGCTAAGGAAGTCAATGGCAGCACTTCTTGAGCCTTCTGCAAATTAAAACCGCAGCACTGCACGAGCTGTTGATTTGTGGGCTTGTTCCTTGTGCCTCTTACAAGGCAGCTCTCTCTCCTAGTAAGAAAGAGTGGGCTTTGTTTCTTGTCTAACTGGAGGGGGGGGGTGACGGAATAATGGGGAAGCTGTCAGCCCGGAGGAGACAAATGATTAGATAAATCCCTGAAGAACATGTTAATTTCCTGAGCGTGTCCATATGCCGAATTTTGTACTTTTCACTCCTCCTTTTCCCTTCCCACATCTGGAATGCAGCAGTAAGTGAACACGATCTTAAAGCTTATTTCAGGGGAATTTATGTTTCGCTTAGGAAGGACTCTCACGTATCTTTCTCATATCTGCAACAGGTTACAGAATGTAGTGTGTGTGTATCAGTGTGAATAGACATGTGTACGAAGGTTTACTTCATGCTGAAAGTTGGCACCTTGCATGTTTCCAGCTTTTACTTGGAGAATAGGATCTGGCTCTAGAGGTAGAATCGCAGAATATTCTGAGTTGGAAGGGACCCATAAGGATCATGGAGTCCAACTCCTGACTCCACACAACACCACCCAAAATTCAAACCCTATGTCTGAGACTAGTGTCCAAATGCTTCTTCAACTCAGGCAGCTCGGGGCCCTGACCATTGGTAAATAAAAGCCTTTTCCTAACTGCTATACTGACCGGTGGCTTCATGCCAGCTGCCTGCAATGTGAGGCACTTGCACAGATTGGCTCACGATTGCACTGTGAAGACTCTCTTTTACTCCGTTAATTTCATCACAGATTTCAGTCTCGTGGACTTCTTGCATAACGTTACTGCAGCTACCTGTGCGGGAAAGCTGTAATGCTACAGTGCCGTGTAAGAGGTGTCACTTATTTGCTGAGGCAAGAGTGAAGTTTTACCATGGTGGCTGCCTCTGTGGAGCCTGAAGGTTGTTGGCAGATGCTAGGGAAGGTGCGGGCTCGGTGACCACCAGGCAGCGCTATCCAAAGGAGCAGACAGTGGCCTCACAAGGGGCTTGCTTGTCCTTCAGTGCTGAGGTCTCAAGCATTTGGAGAGCCATCCTGCTCTATGCAAATCCCGGGGGACACAGATTGGGGGTTTCTGCACGTTGTCGGTCTCTGTGAAAGATCAGAGATCCTGAAGAAGAAGGACCAAGTTCTGACAGCTAAGAATGTTCTTGCTTCATCTTGGCAAAAGTTTGTTTCAGGCTGTTCTGATTAAATAAGCTTGCTAGCAGAAACAGCGATGATTTTTTCAGTCGTGATATGTAAATTTGACATGTGCCTCTTCTCTGTTTACACCTTTCATAGCCGGTATCTGAAAAAGCCTTCCCTATGAAGCACAGCGCTTCTCGCCGTCCTGAAAATGCCCCATGTCACTTGGCATTGCTGTTTGTGAGCGTGCTGGTACAAGTTCAGCTTGCCCTGAATGCTGCTGCTGTGTGCACCTGCACAAAAATGTACTCTAAACTCTCTGGGATTTCTTAGATATCATCTGGCTTATCTTGGTTAGTCTTTATTCTTTCTGCGTTCACTTTTATCTGTGACGTGTGGTGGATATAAAGTGATTAAGTGGCCACTCCTGGCACCTTACCATGCTCGGATACATCTCCAGGATGCTCATTTTTGTTTCAATGCACAGTGTGTGTCATATGAGGCTATCCTACTTTTCCCAGCTCCCTTGAAACAGTAGATCCTCTCGAGGTGAACTTCACCTTCAGCTGTGGATCTCGGGGATCTGTGCAGAGCAAAATGATGCAAAGCACTGGGACCAAATGTTTCACATAGCGAGGATTGCAGGGATTCCCATAATGGGGGCTGCCCCCATCTGTGTGACAGAGGCAGCCAGCAGAGGAGGTACTAGGATGGAAACAGCAGCAATACCCGAACAGAGCAGGTTGGCGTGAGAGCCAACGTAACCAGAGGCTCCAGGGCTTCCTGAACTTGTTTTGCAAGAGGCAAAACTCAAGGCTGCTGCTTTCTTTGCAGCCAAAGCCTTTTACAGCATGTTTATCCCTGCCGCAGTTGGTGAAGTGCTAAGGGGAATGTGTTAATTCCCTAGCAGTAATACCATCTCCTACATAAAGACGGTTCAAGATGTTTAAAACATGAAAACAAAAATGACATAAAATCACAATGTGTGAATCTTAGGTTTCTCAAGGACTTTCTAGAACTTCTGGATGTGCCGGCACCAAAGCAGTTGCCCATTGTAATTTCCACCTCTCCTTGCTCTCATCTCATTTGACTTAGACCTGATTAAAATAACCTTTCCTTTAAGAAGAGGTTCTGGCATAAGCTATAAGTGTCACTTATAGCTAAACTGATAAATAGTTTGTTTTTTTACATGGATAATTGAATTTCAACCTTCAGTTGCATTTGCTTAAATACTGTATAGTGGATTGGTTTTACACACTTTGGTCTCTCCTGTTTGCAGACATTACCGAGTTAGTAACTCGGTAACTTCTGGACACTGAGGCATTCCTGGTTTGCAGATGTGACCATCTGTTCACTGATTCATTCTAATTCAGCAGATCCTCCAATCTTTCAGTTTGATAGCATACATATTTGCAATTGCACGCTAAAGCACTCAGTACTTATATTTCTCTCATGCTATTTTTGGTGCATGATTTCTCCCTGACAGTTGTTTCCAAGATTTTGTTTGTTTGGACTTAAGGCTGCATTCTAGTTTTAAATCTGTATTTGTGCTCTGAATTAAGAGCTTTTCCTCTTGCGGCCAGCAGCTTGGCTCAGTGTGAGTGGGCCAGTTGGCTGACCTGGGCTCAGCTGCTGTTGCAGTAGGTGATTGCTGAGGCCCCTATCCCACCTTTCTATGTAGGTCTGGGGTCTACTTTGCACTGTGCTTCCTCAAGGAAAACTGTTGAGGTTTTGTTATTTCTGCATCCACTGGTGTATCCATTACTTGTGCTTTCAGGTTGCCTAGAGGGCTCAGTGAATCACACCCGGAGTACTGCCGGGTGTATGGTTCTCTCCTTGTTTTATTTCCATGTGTGTACTCCATGGGCTGTGCAAGAGCATGGTTGGTGGGCATGGCTGGAAAATGTGCTTTCAGCCCTCATTATGGATCTCAGCCAGTCTGGCCAGGTAGATGCAGGCAGTCAGTTGTGCAAGTATTCCTGTGTCTTTGAGGGGGAATGACTCAGCTGTGAGCATGGGTTACTCAGTGTAATAGCTGACTCTAATATCTTTATTTTTTTTAAGAATCCCAAACAAAGCAGATTCCTGTAATTTACCCTTAATTATACCTCATCATAAATTAAGTCAATATTAAAAATGTATGACATCAATAAAGATATTAATGGGGGCAATAGCTTCTCTTCTGACAGGCAAGTCTTCAGTTTGCATGATATAGATAGGCAGCAACATTATCAGTGTGTATTTGAGCTACATAACGTAAGCTGCACCCATGCTTTCACCTTTAGCCAATGCACCTTGACATAGTAGACAGACATGGCAACAGTGCATCCTTATTTTCTTGCTTTACCACTGAAGTCCAGGGGAATCCCACAGATGGAGAAGCTATGTACACATGTCCTGTGTTGATGAGCTACCCAGTGACCCCAGGTGGGTGATCCCTTTTAGACCCCAAAAGACTGGCCTCTAGGAATTCATTTATACCAAGTAAGACTCAGGAGCCGGGAGCACAATCAACTTGGATTTCTACTGCAAATTTAGTTTGCTGCCAGTTGAAGTGTCTTTATTTCCCACATTTCCGTTCTCTCTTTCTTAAAACCAGCATGACATCTGGAAAGAAAAGCAGTTGAGCTTTTTCCTAAACAATGTGTTTTCTTGCAGGACTCTTTGCTTGCTGCTGTTCTTTCTGAAGTCTATAACTTTATTATCATATAATTAAAGGGGATCAAGAGGAGGCTCTCATTCCCTACGGGAGCATACAGAGAAGTGAAGTTTCTACCTGCACTTAACCTTGGAACTTCAATTACAGGTTTGGGATCTTGGAGCAGGTCCTCCCTGTTTAAGGCAGGGAGCAGGCTCCCCACTTGTTAGACACACAAAGACAGATGCTGGCTTCCTTATTTGTTTATTTTAATTAGCCTTACGTGCTTATTCTGGTCTTGCTTTTCAGTTTTACAAAATTAAAGTCCAAGGTATGAAACTCAACACCTCTTGAGAGTAAGATTTAGTGCTCACTCACAATAATAACAGTAATAATAACAGTATATTTGAATGAAGTCAGAAATTGGGATTTTCAGGAGCTTTGGCCAAACCTCTGGTCAGTCTTACCCTTGTGTCAATGGAATTTGTTCCACCAAGGGGAACAATGGAATCCCCTGCAAGGGACAGGGAAAAGGCTTCTTGCTCTTGCTGGCTCTTGGAGGATTGCAGTACCAAGCCTGATGTCTCCAGCATAGAATCATTAAGGTTGGAAAAGACCAGTAAGGCCATCTAGTCCAACTGTAGACCCATCACCACCATGCCCACTAACCCATGGCCCTAGCACACCAGTCTGGGCCTACAGCATTGCTCTACACCAAAGGTGTGGACAAATGAACTTTGCTTTCTCTCTTTTCTGTGCATGCATTGCTTCAGAGCAGGACTGGAAGCTGTCCTGGTTTCGTAGGTACAATTGTAACAGCAATGACTTAGCAGGTGCTGACACGAGGTTTCGATGCTTGAGTTTGGTGCTGGAGGTTTTGTTGTCATATATTGAGAGCAAGATCATGTCTGTCCTGTAGCTAATAAAAGGCTACCCCAGGATCCACATTTCTGTGCTGCCCTATGACATCTGAAGGACATACAGTTGCTCTGTGTTTCAAAGGATGGCAATTTCCAGTATTTCAAGAGGTGATATATTTGGATCTGCTCCCATACCTGTATTTTTAATATATAAAAACAGGACTTCATCTTGCTGCCCCAGGAGGCCCAGTCTGTCCCATGAGTTTTCCTCTCCCAGCTGGTAATGCCCTCAAGTACTGGCCCCAGGCAGTGCAGCAGGAGTGGCTGCTGGATGCTGGCTGCAGCCTGCACAGCCAGTTTTCTGCTCCCTACACAGACTCATTTTTTCCCTCCTTGCATTTGCATGTGTGTTGCTCTGTTTTAAAACTCCTCCAGAGGTTGCTGCATTGCTGAATATGAGGGTTAGGACGTGTTCTGATTTCTATATCAAAGTTTGGGGAGTGGAAAACAAAACAAAACAACCTTGCTACTTGTTGGAGAATTTCTTTGGTGGGAGGAAGGACACTGAATTAAAGCACAGGGGGAGCTGAAAGCAGGGAGAGCTTCCATGCCCACAGAGGGGATTTGGAACTCCAGTTTCAATGGGGCGCTGATTGCAGGGGCTGGGTTGTTTGAAATGATGATGGTTTCCTTTTCCAAATTTGGTGTTAATAAATAGTTTGAAGTCAAACATAGTGGATTTCTTGTTGTTAGAAACTGACCAGATTTATTAATTCCAGGAACTGACACATAGACAAGAAATAAGGTAATAAAATTGTAGTTTTCAGGCCATTTGATGCACTAAAGCCATTGCTTAGTTCCTGATGTATATAGGATTGAAGTATATGTAGGATTATAAACTAGATCCCACAGATTTAATGGTAACAGATATTCTCCTTCATTACAGAACTGTGCTGAAAAAAACCCCTCAGTTTATGACCAAATTATTTATCTAACATTTGAGTTCTGAAGATGATTTTAAAAGTTAATTGAGCTTAAATCTGGTTGTACTTGATTCATTTCCTGAGTCTGCAGGCAGCCTTACGCACTAACTCTGGTCCTATTCATGTCAGAGGGCTGTATTAGCTCTGACAGCTGCAGACTGCACTCTTGGTACCATCTAAGCCACAACACCTGGCTAATATACTACTAACACAAAAATGTGCTTCTTTTCTTATGTTCAACAGTTACTGCTATTCTCTAACCAATTTCTAAAGCCTTGGCATTTTCTTCCGTGTCTCCATCTTTACTGAGTACCACCTGGTATTGTAGGGTTTCAGAATATGTCATTGCTGCAGAGCTCACTTCTGCTGCTGTGCTGTTACTCTGCAGTCTGGATATGGCTCCAGCACGATGAAGCTCATTTGGGAGTACCCAGGAGCTCCTCCACCTGCACAAATACCTTTATTCCTGCAGCTGCCGCAGGCAGCTCACAGCCAGGGTCAGGTGCTCCTTAGCTTTAACTCTGCAGAAATCTGAATATGCTGAGAATGTATAGGAATATGGTGGGACTGGGAGAAAACCTGTCTGTGCTTTCTGAGCTTTTATGAAGAATTGTGTGGAGACGTTGGAGGGCTGTACTGGTGGGAGCAGAGCCTTGCTGCTGAGCTCGGAGTGATCATTTCAGAAACAGCAAGCCTTGGGCTTACCCAAAATGTGACTTGTGCTGAATTGAGTTAAAAGATCATTGTGAAATATTTGAGTTTTTGTATGTGGCTGGGATTTTTGTGGGAGCAGCACTCCAGTTTCTACATAACTATGCTAATAAGGCTACAGAAGCTGGACGTGTCTTCTTTTGCTCTGTTGGTGAAGGTCAAGTGGAGTGAGATGAGTGTGGGTAGAAGCATGACCATTCCATCCAGAGTGGCCATGAAAAGGAGGAATAGTTGATGGGGAGTGTAGTCGGACACTGTGCTGGAGGGACTGGGTGGAGATGGTGCAGCCTGGAGGGGCTTTGCTGATAATGCTTACTCCAGAACAGCCTCTCCTCTACCTGCTGTGAGTGAGAAATAGGCTCCAGGTGGCCCTGGTGTTTCAGGTGCCAGTTAGAAGACTGAAGTGAGGTGGTGGTGCTGCCATTGAAGGTGCAGTTTTTGCTTGAAACTTATTCAAATTACGTTTTCTACAGAAAAAGTAGTCTTTATAATACCAAATGCAGTAAAAAGAAAATAATTTAAAAGTTGGTAATTTATTTCATACATCCTTCTCCTTGCTCCTTATTTTTTTCCCCAAACTTAGTTCAAAACTAGTAGAGGTTTCTTCCCACACAGTTGCTGAATGGCTCCCTACCCCTGAGCTTGGAAGACCTTTGTAAGAGTTTTAGTCCAGGAACTTCAGCCCTGAAGAGATTAAACAAATGAGAATGATAGAGCTTATCCTGTTCAGCCACAAATCTTTAAATCTGACTTGAGAGAGCATGAGCTTCTCATGGAGCAGTGTGGAACTGGGGCAGCTCAAGATGCCCAGAAAGGGATGGCCAGGCCATATTCCCATGGCCTCAGTTTTATTTTGTGGTCCTGTTACACACACAACCAAAACCCATTCTGTCCTGCATCCCATCTGTCTGTCACTGAACATGTCCATGGTGCTAGCCTCAGGTGGGAAAGCATTGTCATATGGAGTAGCTCTATGCTTGGCATAGAGTAAGGGGCAATCTTGTTTTTAGGAATCACTGGTTGTTAAAAAAACACATCACACAGAGAAGCTGAGGTACTTTCTTAGGTAGGTTTACTGTAATCCGAAGTCAAGGAATCAGTTCAGGTAGTGGCAAAGTATTACGCGTTTGTTATTTTAATTGGAGATAGTAAAAGGAAGGTGTTACCAGTTTCGGGAGACAGGTAAGCATCTGGTCTGTCTTTAATTATTAAAGCAATTGCATGAAATGTAGCAAGTATTCATTAGTTCAGCCTAATTATTCAGTGTTGGGATGAAACTTCAGTTCCTATGAATTCTGGAGCTGCTCACTGCAGTCCTTATCACCTTATTAGTGGTATCCTAGTGACCGCATTTCTTATTTGCTCCCATGGGTGAGATCTAGAGGTATGATGGAGCACTGTTTTGCCTTTTTCCCAGGATGAGCTGGATGAACTGCGGGCCGAAATGGAAGAAATGCGTGACAGTTATTTGGAGGAAGATGTTTACCAGCTGCAGGAGCTCCGGCGAGAGCTGGACCGGGCAAACAAGAATTGCCGCATTCTGCAGTATCGTCTCAGGAAAGCAGAACAAAAAAGCCTGAAAGTTGCACAAACAGGCCATGTGGATGGAGAGCTCATTAGGAGCTTGGAACAAGATTTAAAGGTAGGTGAGAGATTTATATGCACAGCGAAAGGGAGCAGAACGTGGTTTGGCTCCCTGTAAAGGAAGTGAGGGTGACACATGAAACAGGCAGAAGTTCTCAAAATGTCAGCACCAATTTCCTTCTTCAGCAGTAGAAAATAAACGTTCAGCTTCTCATTGTAAGAAGATGTGTTAGCAAGTAAAAAACGTGCTTAGCCTCAAATGAAAAAAAGGCCGTCAAATTATATTGCTGCACTTGAAAGATTTAAAGGGTTTTGTTTCACTGGCTTTACTCAAACCCTTAGATTTCCAAAACTGTACAAACAAGCCCTGATATGCTTCTCCCAATTCATTCTGTTTCCTTCCTTTCACTTCTTGCTTAAGTCAATAACTGAAAAAAAAATATATATTTGCCATTTCATTTCTTCTTGCCTAACGATCTATTCTCATGCAGGAACAGACTGTTACAACGTCTTAGAGGAACAGACAGAGAATAGAAGTACTACTCCCACAAAAACAAATTCCTGTTCATAAAAAAATGTTCATACTGAAACAATTTTCATATTTTTTTTCATACATGTTTTCATCAAGGCTAAGCTTTGTGTAAGCACGATGCTTATCTAGCTTTACTTGTTATCTTTCCGACTATCGCCATCATGTAGCTGTTTTGAAAACAGCTGACGGCTGGAAGCAGTAAGCATTTGGTATTTGAAAATGCATTACATAAAACCTTCTGAAGTTGGATTTGTTGGTTCCTGACAGTGGAAATCCGAGTGACATAATCAAGTGGTCAAAATGTCAGACTTGATTCTCACTTTTATGGCAGGAACCAATTGATAATCTGTCACTTCTATTATGATACGGTTGTTCAGCAAAAGTCTTGTCTATGGGTATCCAGTGTTTTGGCTTGCCTGGGCCACACTGAGTGAAAAGGAATTGCCTAAGGGCCACATCTATGAAGATTGCTCTAAAAGTAACGCTTCCTAATTATTTCCATGGAAGCTACAACTGATACGAGGAGCACAGTAACACTATTAGAGCAAATTCTCAGCTATACAACACTGTTTTCTGTTTACGGGACTGTTCAGCTGACATATCAAAATCCATAAACTTATTTGCCATAGCATGAGTTGGCACTGCACTGTGCTCTCCCCGTGCCCTGGGTTCAGCCCAGATGGGGTTAATAGTACACCAGATGTTTGATCAATGCTGAGTGACAGTTGTGCACCTGAGGCCAGGCAGGGTCACAGGTTGGACATGCCTGATCTTGTCCATAGGTCCAAATGAAAGAGATAATCATAGAATGGCTTGGGTTGGAAGGGACCCCAAGGATCAAGTTCCAACACCGATAATGAGTTTCTTAATTTGTTTGCTTTGTTTTTGCTGAATTTTTGTAATTTGGTAATCCGTTATTTTGTGTGATGAATTACTGTTCTGAATTGCTTGGTAATAAATATTCTTTCCTGTTAGGCTGGACTCATAAAATCTAAGCCAGAATATATTTCTGTTTTCTTATTGCTCCTGCCAAGGTATGATTGCTGCTGGAGAAGCAAATCTGGGTAGATGAGACTGTTGCATGAATGTGGCTTTGATGGATGACCTGTCAACTGTAAAGCACTATATCTTTCATTTTATCCATGTGATATGTTGGGACTTTGATGTGTAGGCTTCGTATCTGCTTGTTTCCTCCTGCTGTCCATGACATTGCCTTATCGTAATGTAGAGAGGACAGATAATCAAATGTGTGTTCATCTTGGATTAGAAGTGAATATTCATTTTGGTATTCAGAAGTCTTGAAGCCTTTAATCGGCAGTCTGATAACTGAATTGAAAAATCTGTTAGCTGTCTCTTGGATGCTTCCTACTGCAGGAAACATTCTATAGGTGTTGTTCTTTGTGGATCTGCTTCACATCTTTGTGTTTTTCTGGCCAGGTAGCCAAAGATGTTTCTGTCAGACTGCACCATGAGCTGGAGAGTGTGGAGGAGAAACGTGTTAAAGCAGAAGATGAGAATGAAGTCCTGCGGCAGCAAATCATTGAAGTGGAGGTATCCAAGCAGACGCTGCAAAATGAGCTGGACAAGCTTAAAGACGTAAGCAATAATTGGGAAAATTGTGCAGAAGAGTGTTGGTATCTTAGATGGGAAATTTGGCACATGGGACTAATTCTTGCATGACATGCATGCAGATATTGCTTGTACAACTGTCCAAAAGGTTTCCTTCCCTTTGTTGGAACATCTCAAGTGTGTTGGTAATTTACAAATGGCAGAGAGGTAGGTGAGTGGTGGTGTGTGCCTTGTCTTGGGCTCCTCACAGGGCTTCTGTTTCGTTTTAAAACTAGCTCCTCTCAGCCTCTTTCTATTGGAGTGAAGCTGCCTTTGATTTGAGGCCACCTATCTGACTCCCCTTTACCCGGACCGGGACTTCCACCTATTTTAGAGTCAAATGAAATGTGCGTGACTCATCCCTGAGAGGTTAACTTGGATAGGCAAGCTGCCGCCTTGGCTGCTGCTCTTCAGTGGTGACAGTGGGAGCCACCAGCATGAGTTAGGCAGCAGGAATGTGGTCTGTAATGTATAAATAACATTGCACTTCAGGCACAGAAGCGCTGTCTGTTGAGAAGAGGGATCATCTCAATTGGAGATGACATGTAGTCGTACTGGGTGAAGTGATGATCCTTGGAAGCAAGTGAGCTAGAGCAGAGGACAGTAAAGGAGAGCCAAATATTAAATGTGTCCATATCCCAGCCTGTAGCAGTATTTCTGTTCTGTTGCTCCTACAGCAGATTGGCAGCTCTCAGCCACTGCTCAGTTCTAAACCAGATTGAGATAGAGCATTCAAACTTAATGAGGTGAGGCATTTATCCTCTGAGCCCTGGTCAGATTTAGAGAGCTGGTGCAATTATGTGTTATTTTAATCTTTCAAACAATGCTTGCAAGTCAACTGGCACAAAGCCCATTTCAGTTTCCTAAGGACAAACTCTATTTTGTTTCTCTGTGTGTCTTGAGTTCTGAGAATAAAGCAATCCAGAACAAGAGTTTTGAAGCATTTTGTACGTAATGGAGCAGATTATCAGCAGTTGTAAACATCAGCATTGCTACAATAGCATCCTCTAATGAGGACACGAAAGGAAAGTCTGGATGATGGTATATCTTTTCTTCCTTCCCAAGGTTGTTTGTGAATGCTGTGCTTAATGGACTTGATGACATGTTACCGTGTACTCAGTGTATATTCCACACAAAAATACCATGTCACCCACAGTACCTAATATCTTTTTGTTGTTGATTAACTCACAGTTTGCTAGATATTGCTTGATGGTCTTTGGGATTATAAACAGCTTGAGATACTAGGTTGTGTATTGTGGATTCTCAAACTAGCTCTAACTGGGATGAATTTACTCTGCTCCTTGGATGGCTAAGCTGAGCAGGGAAGCCCAAAAAACTCAGCTGTCTTCTGCTCTGCAAGTAGAAGTGAGATACCCTCTCTATGGAAGCAGAATTACCCCCACTTGGAGGCAAAGATTGGTAAAGAACCAGGAAAGGAGGAGTGGTGCAGTGATGGGATGTATTCGTTCTGATCTGGGCACACAGCAAGGCATAAGGTGTAGTAGTCAGAGTGTCACAATAGATGGTTTTTCATACTATGACTGGTGTTTTATCTGGCAGAATGAGAAAATGTCACAAGGTCACCATGGGTTAGAAGAGGGAGGTTTAAATCCTCCGTGGGTCACATGAGGACAGATGAGATAGAAGTTTGCAACCACAGTGATATTTGTGCCAGTGTTTGCAAAGTAGTTTACACATGGCTGAAAAACACAAATTAAAACAAACAAACAAACAAAGAAAAAAACCAAACAAACACAAAACACAGTTCTCTTGCCTCAAAATGTGTACCAGAAAAGATTCCTCTTTATAAACATTTGTTCCATACAAAGCTCTAAATGGATGTATTACAGTCATACCAGTAGTAAACCAGTTCTTTATATGCCAGGAGAAAAGCGACCCAAAGGCCATATAGCTTCTTCCCATTTCACTCTGCCTGTGCATCTCGTCTATCCACAGGCTGGCACTTCAGAGGAGTATCCTCCCTGCTCAGCCCTGGAGCATTGCCCAAGACCCAGTTAGGTAGCGTTCACTCCCTGATGCAGCTTAATGTCTCCATATGCTTATTTTCCATAATATCCTTGACTGTTTGCAGTCCTTTTCCTCTGTCTTCTGATCTATAGAAATATTTTCTCACATCTGTGTTCATGTTCTCTGTTTAATTCAGTGCTAACTTCTCCTTTGTCCTGCTATACAGCTTCCTCAGGTCTAATTTCTTACTGCAGCAAATAGCTTATATTGCCTTTAATGTATTTTTCATATCAGAATTGTACATATCTCTGAAAGCAATCTTTCTTTAAAGCTACCTTCATTTTTATCACATTCTTTCAAAGAATTCCTCAATAGTTATGAGGTTCGGAGGTGTGTATTCTTTCATCCCACTGCCTTTTTTTACCTTATGTGATACTTTCAGCACGATTTTTCTGTGTGAAATGTATACAGATCTGCTCAATCTAGATAAAATTCTTAATTTCGTTCAAGAAAGCCCTTCAGTTTTAGCCAGGGAATTAATTTTTGCCTTGTCCTGACTGTATAATTTCAGGAGATAGGAGATAAGCTTTCCTCCTTAGTCACTAAATGACATTTCACAGCTTTGCAATTAATAGAAGCAACATTACAACAAAGAGGAAGGATGACAAGAACTCATCTATCACAGCCTATGCTTTGTTCTCATCTCCCGCTCTGCTGCTGCGTTGTAGCTAATGAAGTTCCCTTCCCAGTCCCAGATGCTTTTGGATTCCCACTTCATGATGCGCTTTCATAAGCTTTTGCATGATATATCAAAAAAAAAATGCGTCTGGATTCTTTTGCTTTGTTCTGGCACCTTGCCATTATCAGAACATTCTGTTTTCCGACGACGATTCCAATAAAGAGCCTCCTGATCACAGGTGAAACACCACCTCTCTCTCTTTCTGATTTTTCCCTAGGCATGCTCTATCCCAGCAGCCTTTCCCTTTCTCAGCATTTCCCTTAGATGTGTTTTGAGCTGAGGTATGGATGAGTTAGGTCTTTTGAGCAGCACTTTTGGATTTTATCCGGTTTTTAGGTTTGCTAATTGGAAGCCATTATTCTCTAATTGTGTTCATCAGCAGTCTGGCATTCACTGTGCTAAATCATGCCACTTTATTATTATTATTTTTTTTTTTCAGTTTTCTTAACCAAAAGATATTAAGGAGCTTTCCTTTCCCATAATTATTTGTTTTTCTCTTTCCTTCCCCCCCGATCCCCCTCCAGTTTTGATGATGTGTTGCTTTTTTCCCCCCCACTATGCAGTTAATCGCTCTTTCCTGAAACACTTAGAATGGTTCTTTTGAAACTATTTCTTTTGCTGGATAATAATGTTTTTCTGAGTATTTCCTAACTTTACTGATGGAGCCAAGCTGTTCTCCTTCTGCCCGCTCCAAGTGCTGCAGTACTCCAAGTGGTTCATTGAATTCTTTAACCACAATTACACTCACCTACTTTTTCAGTTTTCCTTTTATTATTATTATCCCGGTCTTTTCAGCTGGTTTTGGGCCTCCTTTTGATGCCTTTTTTTTCTTGCGTGGCAGCTGCTTATT
The DNA here is from genome assembly GCF_039878825.1 of Excalfactoria chinensis. NCBI lineage: Eukaryota > Metazoa > Chordata > Aves > Galliformes > Phasianidae > Excalfactoria > Excalfactoria chinensis. Next base: position 48,428,112 of record NC_092826.1, read on the forward strand.
ACTTTCTCCACCGGAGCTTCAGAGTTTTCCTACTGCTGTGAATGCTCCTTTGTAGTGCATCCTTTCCAAAATCACCGTGTCCCTGAGAGCCTCTCTTTCTAGGAATTTGCTAGGATCTTCTGTGACTTATCTAAGCTGCTGCTTCCTTAGGGCTTTAATAGTAAGGGCCGTGTTCCCTCAGAACGTGGGTAAGTATGTGCATCACTGCCAAGGATTGCATGCTTCTTTCTTCTGTTATCTAGGTGTCTAGGTTATTAACAGGGACAGCTGAGGCAGTAGAGAGCCAGTAGAGTTAAAAAAACAAATGACTATCTCTGGCACATCACTTCAGCAGCATCCCTTCAACTGTCATTTTCTTTTCCTTTCTAGTTTCCTAATTCAGCTCGTGAGAAATGCTGGTGTAGATTAATCATTTAACTTGACCATAAAGCATTCAAAAACCTCTTTCCAAACTTTCCTTTCCTTGGCAAAATGATGGAAACAGCAGTAATAAATGCGTAGAGGGATGCAAAACCACTTTTTCAGAAGTTGTGACAAATCCGAACCAGTTGCTTATACAACTGTAATTACAAATTTTCATGGGTATTCATTAGCATACACTTTTCGATTGTATCATCCATTGTTTTTTTTCTGCTATACCCTTGCCTCATGCAGTGTACATATGGCTCATTTCTGCTGGATGGTTTCTATTCATATGTTAAATAAAAGATAAGCTTCCTTGTCAAGCACTGGTTAGTCTTCTAACTCTGAAGAAGCTATATAAAAAAACGATGTGAGGAATATATTCTCCATGCACCAGAAGGAGAGGCCATTGTTGCTTTAAATCTGCAGTGATTTCTATCAGCTCGGTGAACTGAATTCCTTTAAATTCATGCAAGCGCATGCACTGCTGAGCATTAATTCTATTAATTTGAATAAGACAATAGGTTTTGGTGCACTTAACCTTAGTTTTACTTGGGAGAAATCATGGGGGAAACCATTCCCTTCATCAAAGGGATGATGCAAAGCTTGTAGCAGCTCTCTCCTGAGCATTTACAAAGATGCTAAACTTTCCCAAAAGCTCAACTCTTTTGACAACAACACATTTCCTTTTGAGATGTGAACATCCTTCCCTCTGCAGCTAACCTATCCTGATTGTTACTTCTTCGGAGCCAGGAGGGCACCTTTAGGGAATGTGTTCCCTTTATTTCCTTGGCCCCACTCTGGAAAGTACTTAAACACTTCTTGCCCTCTGTCGCCTGCTTGAGGTCGTCTCTCAGCTATTTCACAAGTAGATGATCTGGAAGTTTAAACAAGTGTGAAATCATGTTTATAAAGTGTCTGGTGATAACAAATTCCTCTGCAAGTAATATCTCCCAGAATAATGCTCTCTCTAAACCTCAGTACCTGGGGAAGAGAGAAGCACCTCTGCTATTTACAATAGAAACAAGCTCAAAAGGCAGAGGACCTGCTTCTGGCTTCTCTGGGAGTGAGCTGTTCTGTTACTCACAGCTGCTAACTGTGTATTTTCGCCTGTCCTTTGTCTGGGTTTGGGCTGTGAGCTGGGGAAGAGAAAGAAGCAGTGCCACGGGATCATGAGCTGCTTGGGATGGGCAGACAAAGGCAGGGAGGATTAGGGGAGCAGCTGCAGAAGATCTGACATGAGTGCTACGGTTTAGCAAGAAATGAATGAGAACTGTGTCATTGGGAAGAAAGGGGCATTTATTGCTGAGGGACAGCTATGCTGAGCAGGTGACAACCTCTGTGTATTGCCACTGAAGCAGCAGGGCCAGAAGGGAGCACCAGCAGTGCCTCTAGCCTTCCAGTCTGTCGTGGTGAAGGACGGGTGCCCTGCTGCAGGGACAGTCACTTGGGGAATCACTTCCACTTGGTGCAGAACCATAGCTGTTGCTCGTATCCACTGGTGGTGTTACAGAGAAAGGCAGAGGCAACGTGATAGAGCAAGGAAAAAACGTTTCCGCTTATTTCCACATGAGAGGAGAGAAGTGGAAATCCATTGGCCGTTAGTAATCTCTAACATCTCCCTAGGATACAGAGATGAGAAGCAGTGCATGCAATAAATAGGAATTTCCAGGTTACCCATGGACATAATGGCTTCTCCCAAGGCTCTGTCATTCAAGGATCACTTGCTCACGGGGATGCTGAGCCTACCTTCTCCTCCACCCCTGCAGCACTTGGTGTTGGAGGCACAGTTTGAAAACCATTGCTTCAAAGACAAAGTCATTTTTTGTTAAAATGCATATTCCTTTGAACAGAGTGAAAAGCTGCATTCCAGTACCTTAAAAACATGGTAGAAATACCTGAAATGAAATATATTTTGAGCATATTAGTTATGAATGGTTTTGCTCCAGAATATATATGTGCTGCTCTGTTTAGCATCACCGAAGGTAGAGAGCATGTGATAGAAGAATATACTATAGCTTTCTCCTTATACTACAGCAGAATAAAATCTGCAGGCTAATTTCTAGAGCTGAGTGTGATGGCTGGATTTTCATCATCCTGAACATATTAAGTAGCACACAATACATACAGCATGTGGCTAAAGCATAAGTATTTCAGTCTGAAGTCTCTTCTCTCTCCCATGTTAACATACAAACATAATAATATAAGTAAATAATATAAGCAAAGTAATATACAAGAAGCAGAGCAATTATTTTTGGTAAAAAAATATACTTGTCTGCAGAAAATACTGCCCACGTTTTCATTAGCTGGGGGTTAATGTGCATTTACTAAGGTAGCACAGAATGCTCTGCAGTCATTTCCCGGATGAAACTATCCTGAAGAGGGTGAAACAGGACTCTGCCACAAAGTGTCTGATTTCTGTGGTGTATGCATTTTTTGAGTTGGCAGTGATTTTACATGACGGAAATCTGCTGAGAAATGGACAAAGAGAAGACCTGCAAGCCACAGGTTCAAATAACAATTAAGTGGGCTGAGCAAAATCATCTCATGACTTAGTAACTCCCCTGCTTAGAAATTGCTGCTTGTGACGGTTCTAAGTAATGAAGTCTTCTGCAATAATCATAACAAAAACCATTAACTGCCTGAAAATTTTTACTGAAGCATCACTTTGTCTTGTTTTTTGTTTTTGTTTTGTTTTGTTCTTTTCCTCTGCGATAAATAATGAATTGGTACCTAAACCACAGTGAATGATTTATTATCATTATGGCATTTCAGGAGCTGTAGAAGTAGTGAAATGCTCTGCTCAGTGCTGATGCCCACAATGAGGGTTGAGAGAAGGCAAGGGCATGGGTCTGCCTCTATGCAAAGTGCATAGCAGACAGGAAGCACTCTCAGGGAACAGAAACTTTATTTTCCAAGGAGGAACACTATACATCTTCTGATTTACTGCTTGTATTTCTTTCTTAAACATTGTAAAAATACATTTCAACAAAACCTCAGTTTTCAGTATGTCTAGCGCCAGTCTCTTATGCCAAAATGTTTAGTGCCAGCCGTATGAACACTGCATGCACACACACACACACACACACACAGCAGTATCTGCACTCGAGTTTCTGGTCTGCCGAATAAACTACCATCAAGCTCTAGCTATATTGAAGTTATTTGTTATCTGACCACACTTGCAGGCAATCATCTGTTGTTGCTTCCAAGTCCTACTACAATATTTGAAGTCAGGAGTTTCAATAGTAACGCTGATGATCAGATCCAATTTTACAGATAACATGGCCTCCTGTTACTCAGATGGAGCAGAGCCTCCGCAGGTGGCCTTCCTCCAGATCACCCCATCACTGCTCCCCGGTGCCCTGCTGGGCCTCCCTTGGCCTTTGGGTATGGATAAATATCCTTCAAGTCCACCATAGGTGGAGGACTGCCCTGATACTGGATAGCAGTGAGTAAACCTTTGTACAATGACTAAATTTTTCTATGCCCCATTAGTCACATATTTTTCTTAGTATTTGGCAGAAAGCTTTCAGTCACTGAACAACTGCTATTCTTGCAGGAGCTGGCATGGAGATAACCTTTATGAAGCTCAGGCTGTGCATCCTTCCCCCATCCTCCAGCCGGTTACCAAAAATAATCCTGCTGTGTGTCACGTGTGCCTCAGCAGTGACGGTGCAAACAAGCAATAGCCCATGTGACATCTGTATAAAATATTCATGGGAAAAATATGGGCTTGGTTTTGATTTTTTCCCTTATTCTATCAACATTTCCTTAGCAAGGCCTTGTAAACATTGGGTAGCAAGTCCTCAAGTGCTGCTATCTGGGAAGAAAATAAGGAGTGCTCTTCAAATTCTGAATCCCATTCCAGCTGATGAAGACAGCACCATTTGCTTTCCTTGCTAAGGTGTAGGCAAGGCTTTGTCCCAGGGCAAGCATATTTTCATGGTTATTGGGTGAGCGCAAGCTGGGATTTGAAGATGGAATATCCACAGCTTAGCATACAGCAGAGCTGATGAGGACTATCTCTCACCTTTCCACTTTCTGGTGATATTCAGTGTCTGTCAGCTGCTGGCACGGGAGCATCATGCAGTGCTTGTAGAAGAAATGGGCAGGCAGGGATCTGCAGTTCAAGCATGTTCAGGCTCAGAGGAACCAGCCTAGATCATGCACAGCAGGGAGTTCTAGCTGAGTGAAAAAGGGAGTCTAAAGCTGTCAAGAAGCACTGGTGATGTGCTGTGTGAGCTTGGTGATGCTGTTCTTGCAACACACAGCTGCCGTGCTGCATTTTGGCTGCCTGGTGGGGAGCGGTTGCCAACTGCTTTCCTATTACATCCCCAGTAATTTTATCCCTGCATCTGGAGCTCTGGGGAGCTGGGTGGAAAAGAAAAAGAGACAGTCTGGCAGAGTGAGAACAGGAACGCTGGGAGAGGTGCTTTCATATCAGTGTTGCTGTGGGACTAGGCCTCAGCACACAGTGCTGGCAGCCCTGGGGCAGCACTGCCTGCAAATGTGTCTGTCTGTGCTGCTCTAGAATGCCAGCGCTATTGATTTTTGTCCTTCTTTGAAAGGGTTAATGGATTATTCCTCTTCTTAGATTAATTATTTACACTTGCTTCTCCAGCTCCATTTTTAAAAGGAAAATGTAACTTATTGCACAGATAACTTATGAATTATTAACATCACACTACTCGAGCTGTCAGAGGATGAATGAGGGGATAAGACCTGGATGCCTTGCCAAGTTTCGCATTGCCACATGCTACAGCGCTGGGCTGTCCTGCTTACCTGTGCTTGGCAGCACCACCAAAGCCTGGCATTTCTCCTTGGGCACCCACCTGACATTCAGAGAGGTTGGGCAGAAGCCACAGAAAGGGGCTGAATTGTACTGAAAGAACCTTCCAGTACTTGGAGGGAGTGTATAAACAGGAGGGGGAATTACTATTTAAATGGGTTTTTAGTGAGAGGACGGGGGGAATGGTTTTAAACTAAGACAGGAGAGGTTTAGGCTAGATATTAGGAGAAAGTTTTTCACTCAGAGGGTGGTGACGCACTGGAACAGGTTGCCCAAGGAGGCTGTGGATGCCCCATCCCTGGAGGCATTCAAGGCCAGGCTGGATGTGGCTCTGGGCAGCCTGGTCTGGTAGTTGGCGACCCTGCACATAGCAGGGGTTGAAACTGGATGATCATTGTGGTTCATTTCAACTCAGGCCATTCTATGATTTCATGATTCTATGAATGCATCACAGTTGGCTCCTAGATACTGTGACTGAGTGGTAGTACTGAGGCTGTTTCTTCCTTTCACACTCTGCTGCCTGCAGTAAGCACAGTGGAAAAGCAGAATCAGACAAGCAAGTAGAGCAAATGTTTTAATATAAAGAAAAAGGTTTTAATATTGAGGAAAGGGTTTAATATATTCTTGTCTGAATATGAATGTTTTAGGTTATATATAGTGATAATAGCTGGAGAAGGTAAAGTGGGTTGATATTTAGGGACGTCAGCATAATGTCTATGTGGGCAGAGGGAGCACAACGATCCATTTGAGACTGTGAGATGTACGTATTGGTCTATTTAAGGATTCTTTCTCAGGGATCACTCCAAAATAGTTCAACTCAATCTCTTCAGCAGGCTTTTGCTGCAGTTCTCTGTGCTGATAGAAACTGGGGCTTGGGTTGAGGTGGACAAACAGCTCATCTCACCAAAGCTTTCTTCAGCATTCAGAAAAAAAAAACTTCACCACTGATTCTGCTGGTGCCAAAGGGGCAGATTTTATAGCCACCAAGGAGGGAACAAGCCATTTAAGACAAAAAATGCTTGTAAGGCAGAGTTTAGTTTGAAAAGTGTTTGAAAAGATAAGATTTTTTTCTTTAGTTACTTCTTTCCTTAATGACTGTGGTCACATAAAATACAGTCTTCTTTCAAAAATCATTGAAGATAATTTTTCATCTCCTGTTTCAGTTATAATGAGTTTGGTCCTTCTGCTTTTCCAGTGCCTTGGTCATGTGTCTTTTACGATATCTTTTATTAGTCTGTTGATTATTCCAAAGCCAGGAGACATAGTGCACCTTGCTGTAGGTGTCACAAACTGGGCAGTTCTAGGGATAGGTTCTAGTAGTAGTTTGGAGAGGGAATGGAAAGTAGGTCCTACATTACTTACCAGGATGAGAAATGGTCAAAATCACTCCTGTGGAGGAAGAAATTATGTACTTGTGTGGTGGTCTGTTATTATGGGGAAAAAAATGAGTCCTCAGATTTCTACCCCAAGTGTCTCCTTTTTGCAGTGTCACTGCAACTCCATCCATATCCATGGATGGCTGAGGTAGAGGACTCATGGAGGGATAAGGCGATAAGTTATTGTTGTGCCTTGACCACTGTGAATTGAAATTATGAAAGGGTAGCTCTTAAGTTCTCCACTGTGTTACAGTGTGGTCAGCTGTCAGGGGATGTTACCATAGTTTCTGAGTAGCCTTCATGAAGGAAACAAAGAGACAAGAAACTAAAGTTATTGTACTAAAAAAAAAAAAATTAAAAAAAATAATTAAAAAGTGCTGGAATGCATCTTTGAAGTGCGCAGTGCACCAGCCTTCCCTTTTCACATCTTCAGTCTCCTCAGGTGGCCAGATGTATCAGCTTTTCACCCCTCCCTTCTGAAGTTGCCTCCTTGGTGGGACTCTTGCATGTTTTGCTCCTTTTCTCTCCTTCACCATGGTATTTTCCCGTGCATATTGCAGATGTGGATACTAAGTCACACTCAGATCTCAGGTATTTGCAAACCTTCAGGCCAGGGGCAGCTGTGGTGAGCAGGACTTCAGGCACAGAATATATGAGATATTCTGCTTGAAAAGTTACTCTACAGCTGCTGACAGAAGATATTGCTCCCTGTAGCCAGGGCTTCCAGCAAGCACACAAACCCTTGAACAGAACGGTTTGTTTTTATGTTGCTTCTTTTTCTACCTGCTTTCAGTTTCCTTGGACGTACTACAGGAACATTCTCCAGTTGGGATGATTCATCACTTGTGTTCTCATCCTGACTGTAATCTGTCAGACCAGGCAAAGTGAAAAACAACATGCCAGTGCATTTTAAAGTTGTTTGGTGGGTTATTTTTTGTCCTGTAGTGTTACTTCATTGCTGGGTGAGGTTTTGTGCCTGCTTAGTTGGAATGGAGTGTCCATCAGTGTGCACAAACAGAGAGGAGACAGCATTCAGGTAGCACAAGTTCAGTGCTGTCACTTCTCTTTGCCACAGCTGTCACACAAGTAACAATATGTAAAGATTGTAAGGTATTCTTTGAGATAAATAAATAAATAAATAAATAAATAAATAAATAAAAATTTAATAGTAGTTTCTGTTGTTCTGTGCAGGAGTGTTTGGCATCAGCACTCCTGCAGCTGCCTTTCACTGAACAGAGCTTTCTTGCTATCCAGTTGTTGAAGGAACAAGTACTTAACTGCATGGATGCTGTCAGTGTGTATATGTGCTGTAGAGATTTTCAGCACTGTTGTTTCTTTACTTCAAGAAGATGAGAAAATGTGGTAGACTCTTGGTCAAAGGTTGGACTTGATGATCTTTAAGGTCTTTTCCAACCTGAGTGATTCTGTGATTCTTTGAAAGGGAAAGTAACATTTTCCAAGCAAAGAGAAGAGCCTCGTGGCTACAAGCATTGCTGGCATGGGGGTTTCATGCATGCTTCATGTCCTCACTCAGCTTCCTTTCAAACCAGCAGTAACAGAAAGGCTGTGGACATGGTAACCCACAAGTGATGCTCCACAAGTATTTACAGTGTAATACTCCACTCGATGTACAACGCTTCTTCAAGTAATGTGATGATAATAGGGAGATCTAGGTAACACTCTTGCATGAGTTTTCATAGCAAACAACAAATCAAGAAAGAGTTTAAAAAAAAAAAAAAGTCTCTCAAATGCTCTGTACATTACGGTCAGTTTCCTAAAGCAATCAGCATGTAATTCTCAGTATATGAAGACTGTCAATGCTTTCCACATTTCAACGGGACTAGTTACTAATGAAGGCATTCTGGCAACTGAAGCTGACAGCCTGTTAACAGGCTTTAACTGCGGCTGTTGATTGGATCCTGGCACCTTTATTCCAGGTCATCAGCTAACATAATTGATGGGGACAGGAACACTAATTACAATGCAAAAGTTGTCATTCTTATCATATTGCAGTCTGATCTTTAAAACTGAGGGCATCTTTTCCATCCATATCCTGCTCTGAAGCTTTTTTGATGTTCAGGAGGCCATCCTGCCCCTTGCCCTGAGGCGCTGCAGTTGGGTCAGACTTGGTTTTTCAGGGAGGATAATGGGAATAATATGAGATTTCCGGAAACGCTGGAGCAATTGTGAAAGGAAATAGCTTGGATACATCGCCCACCACCAAGATCTCATTTTACTCTTGTCTGACAAGGAAGGCCTGCAAGGAAAGAGAAATGCGGTAATGACCAGCGTGGGGCTCATAGAGGAGGAGGAGGAGAAGTTGAAATTCTTGGAATACTTTTGGTTAAGTCTTCATTTGCTGTCAGTGCTTCTTGTGTCACAGTGCCTCATAGCTATTTCAAACAAAGGCATTGATAACAATATTTCTACTCTCCCTTTGAATTTTTTTTTTTTTTTGCAAAGGGTTAAAACCTTAAACCAGGTCACCAGTTTGACAGTTGCAGGAAAAATTGTTTTCACCATCTGACACTGCCAGCATAAAAGAGACAAGGCATCATTAAGGATTTATGGAGTTTCTATTTTCTCTGTTAAAGTACAGTCTATTATTTTCAAAGAAAGATTTAACACAATGAAGTCATTAGTGACTGTGCCGTTAGATACATTTATGTGTTCTTGACAGCAGTTCTGGCTATTACAACTGGGCCTCAACAGTATGTGTACTGGTGGCAGTTTATCTTTCCAGCTTTACTAGGAGGCACAGAATTTGACCAGTAGTGCGCAGATGGCCATTTGGTCATTGCTACCCACAGGTCTTTTAATGGTGGTGTAATACCCCTTGTCTTTTCACTGTGTTTTATTTCTTTAATTGCAGATATAGGTTTTTTTTTTCATGGCTGAATGTTATAAAGGCAGCCTTGGTGTGATGTGATGAAGATGTGCTCAGTGAAATACTGAATTACCTTGCAAGCAAGGAAAATCACTCTGCGTTAAGCTTTATGGACTTTAGCATTCAAGTCATGTGAGTGTTAAAATATGGGAGAAACTTGATGACAATTCTTATATGCTTACAAAGGATTGGAAGTGAAGGAATTGGATCCCGAGAGCTGTCAAAGGTCAGATCATTGCCTCTTTGCAGCTTGTAAGGGAAGCGGGCTCTGCAACGAGGGCATGTCAAACCTTCCCAGGTAACAGGGGCGATCTCTGGAGGCAGATGGTGTAATGAGAAGGTTTTTTTTCATCTCAATTCATTATTCTTACAGGTCTAGGGAAACCTAACTACACCCAAGCACCAGTTACTTTAATTGGGCATTCAATGGCAAAAAAGTGCATGAGGTTTGCTAAGGTAATTTGAATGCAGCCAAATAAAATGTCAAGATTTCAGTTTCTTGCAGCTGTGTGTACTCTGAAGCATTGAGCTTACATGATTTAAAAACCTCCCATTAGCACCTTCTGGTGGAGTCCTCACTCTGTATGGGAGATTGGTAATCACAGCCTGAACCTCTGATTAATCAGCTGAGGCAAGTATGGGGTCAGCTGTGGGAGCACAGGTGAGAGTGATGTAGCTGTGCTCCCGGAAGGGGTGGAGCTTGACTCCATCCCCTCTGAGACCTCATTTAAGGGCTGACTCCCACTGGAGCAGTATCTCTTGGAGATCGCTCACCAGGGAGGACTGCCTCAGCTGCTTCAGTCAAGGCACCACCATTGGTGAGTTTTTCCTTTACTTATTCACTTGTATACCTTCTGTACATTTTGTTTCCATCTGTACATTTAAAACCAATACATTTGGCGAGCCAGCCAGGAGCCTGTAAATATCGGAAAAAAAAATGTCTTTCCTGTGGAATGTGTTTAGCTGGTTCAAGGGGGAGAAGATCACCCCCTTAGGGAAAATCCTCCCTGGACAAATACCAGGGTTTGAGGCGTCCCCATATTTTCAATTAGCGACGATTATCGAACAATGGGGGCCCTTACGGGTGACGGGCAATATGTCCCCTTACCATCTAACTGAATACTTTCAGGGGTTGCAAAAAGATATTTTGACAACCAAAGAAAGGCAAATGGCTGCATCCATGGCTGCTTGGCCTTTATTGAATGCTTTAAATCAGGCAGAGGTTAAATCAGATAAGATTGAACATGAAAATCAATTATTAAAAGCCCGCATTGAAAAATTGGAGGGCGAAATTAATCTATTAACGGGGAAAAATTCATCATTTTTTTCAAACACCCCCCAAATTAGATATATTACAATGGATGATAGTAAGGATCCTGAAACATCGGATCAAACTAAGGTCACTAAATCTGACCTAGAAGAGCCACTTAAGACGGACTTATTAGAAGTCCGCCCTATGGTAACCCAAAAAACAAAAAAAGTCCAGGAGCGACCAGCAGGGGTGCCTCCTGATCAATGGACCCCTGCTGACTCCTATTTACACGTAACAGCACGTCCATATACACCCACCGAACTTATGGATCTAGTACAGCGCTTCAGGCAAAGACCAAGGGAAAGTGTCCCAGCCTGGCTGTTACGATTATGGGACTCGGGAGCAGAAAGTGTAATAGTTAACGGCTCCGAGGTATCTAAACTAGCAACTATAACAGTCCATCCTGCCCTGAGGCAGAGATTGTACTCAGGGTCCCAGTTCCCTGAAGAGAATCATTCGATCGTAGATTGGATAATGGCTGCCTGCCGTATGGTATGGTCAAATAAAACAGACATGCCAATACATACAGGAATGTGGTCTTCTATGGAAGACCTACAAAATTATATCCGGGAACTAGGCATGCGAGAGGCTGTCTATGAAGATGTATCTGTTAGTCCGGACATGGTGAAGTTTTCCGCGGGAATGAGGGACCTAATCTTACAACAGGCTCCCTCACATATGTATGGAACATTGGTTTCTATATTGAATCCTCTAGTGGCCGCAGAGGCAGCAGTCCAGCATGCTGCCCAATTGGTAGCGGACCTGGGGGAAACGGAGCGCCTAAGAACCAAGCACAATATTAGAGTAATTGAAGATCCTGAAGTTTTTCCAATAGCCCGAGCCAGGAGATCGGCTCCACGAACCCCTCGGGCGGGACCCATTAGGGTGTCCCGAAAACAAATGTTTAATGATCTACTCCGAGCAGGTGTTCAATTTGCCAAAATTGATGGGCAGCCCAATCACGTTCTGCTTCAGTTGTGGAAACAGCTGAAGGATGAACAAAAATTTCAAAACCGCCCCAAAAGACCGGGGATAAGGCTTATAGAACGACGACCAACAACAGTTTGGAATCTAGAAGACTTTATCGTGCCAAATAGGAAAAAGAGGCCACCTCAGGTGCCTCGGGTCACAGTACCAGAGGCATCAGAGGTAAAAGACCTGAATCTGGCCCAGTTTATGGCGTGATGAGGGACGTCAGTCACCCTAGGGCCTCTAGACGGGACCGGAGGCCCTATGTGGAATTGACAATATATTGGTCCCGAGAAAATGTGCAGAAGGTTATGGCCCTCGTTGATACGGGGGCGGAAACATCTATAATTTATGGAGATCCAACAAAATTCAGAGGGAACAAAGTAATGATTGGAGGCTTTGGGGGACAGACCGTTCCAGTCACCCAAACTTGGGTAAAATTGGGGGTCGGGCGCCTCCCACCACGGGAGTACAAGGTATCTATTGCTCCAATTCCGGAGTACATATTGGGAATTGATATCTTGTGGGGTCTGGCTCTCCACACAACAGTGGGAGAGTTCCGGTTGCGGCAGAGATGCATTAGTATCCGGGCAATTCAGACAATATTGAGAGGCCATGCAAAACATGAGCCTATTTGTCTGCCCAAGCCACGTCGGATTACTAATGTAAAACAGTACAGACTCCCAGGTGGGCAGGATGAAATAACAAAAACAGTACAGGAATTAGAAAGAGTGGGTATTATAAGGCCTGCACATAGCCCGTACAACTCCCCAATATGGCCAGTGCGAAAATCGGATGGAACATGGAGGATGACAGTGGATTACAGGGAATTAAACAAGGTCACGCCGCCCGTTCATGCAGCCGTACCCAATATTGCCTCCCTAATGGACACACTAAGTAGAGAAATTAAAACGTATCACTGTGTCCTAGACTTAGCGAATGCATTCTTCAGTATTCCGATTAGTGAAGAATCACAAGACCAGTTTGCATTCACATGGGAAGGCAGGCAGTGGACTTTTCAGGTTCTGCCGCAAGGGTACGTGCATTCACCTACTTTTTGTCATAATTTGGTGGCGCGTGATCTGGCTAAATGGCAGAAGCCACATAATGTAAATTTATATCATTATATTGATGACCTCCTGTTAACATCCGATTCATTAGAGGCGGTGAGACAAGCAGCAGATTTATTGATAGCTTATCTGCAAAAGAGAGGGTGGGCTATAAACCCACAGAAGGTGCAAGGTCCGGGGCTATCTGTAAAATTCCTGGGAGTAATTTGGTCCGGGAAAACCAAAGTACTACCCAGTGCAGTAGTGGATAAAGTCCAAGCGTTCCCAGTCCCTACAACATCAAAACAGCTACAAGAGTTCTTAGGTATATTGGGGTATTGGCGCTCCTTTATACCTCACTTAGCTCAGTTGTTGAGGCCATTGTATAAGCTTACCAAGAAGGGTCAATCGTGGAACTGGGGGAAGGTAGAACAAGATGCTTTCCAACAGGCAAAGCTGGCAGTTAAACAAGCCCAGGCATTGGGTATATTTGATCCGACCCTCCCAGCTGAACTAGACGTTCATGTTACCCAGGATGGTTTTGGCTGGGGCCTGTGGCAACGCCAGAGTTCTGTTCGAACCCCCATTGGATTCTGGTCTCAGGTTTGGCACGGAGCAGAAGAAAGATACAGCATGATTGAAAAACAGTTATTGGCTGCCTATTCAGCGTTACAAGCGGTAGAGCCAATAACGCAAACAGCAGAGGTTATAGTTAAAACTACATTACCGATCCAGGGGTGGGTAAGAGATCTAACTCACCTTCCTAAGACAGGGGTGGCCCAAGCACAGACGGTAGCACGATGGGTCGCCTATCTAAGTCAAAGAAGCAGCCTGTCTTCGTCTCCACTCAAGGAGGAATTACAGAAGATCCTAGGCCCAGTGACATATCGCAGTGATACGCCGAAAGAACCAATGGTCGCTCCACCAGAGAAGAGCCCTGTTCAGGAAGGAAGATATCCTATTCCTGAAGATGCCTGGTATACGGATGGGTCCAGCAGAGGCAACCCGAGCAAGTGGCGAGCTATAGCATACCATCCCTCTACTGAGACAATCTGGTTTGATGAGGGGGATGGTCAGAGCAGCCAATGGGCAGAATTACGAGCCGTGTGGATGGTTATAACTAAAGAACCTGGTGATGGCATCCTGAACATCTGTACGGATAGTTGGGCCGTGTACCGGGGGCTTACTCTGTGGATTACGCAGTGGGCTACCCAGGAATGGACTATCCACGCCCGACCGATCTGGGGGAAAGACATGTGGGTAGACATTTGGAATACAGTCAAACACAGGACGGTATGTGTCTACCATGTCTCTGGTCATCAACCCCTGCAGTCACCAGGAAACGATGAAGCGGACACACTGGCCCGAGTTCGATGGATTGGGAATTCACAATCCGAAAATATTGCCCGATGGTTACATCAGAAGCTACGGCATGCTGGACAAAAGATAATGTGGGCAGCTGCTAAAGCATGGGGGCTGCCTGTACAGTTATCTGATATCGTCCAAGCATGTCAGGACTGTGACGCTTGCTCGAAGATGAGACCAAGACCGTTGCCTGAAACAACATCCCACATTGCTAGAGGATATAGTCCTCTTCAGAGATGGCAGGTTGATTACATTGGGCCCCTCCCTCGGTCTGAGGGGGCGAGATATGCCCTGACCTGCGTTGATACTGTAAGCGGACTGCTGCAAGCCTATCCCGTACCAAAGGCAAATCAAGCATATACAATTAAGGCACTCACTAAACTGATGTCTGCATATGGGACACCTCAAGTCATCGAGAGCGACCAAGGGACTCACTTTACTGGAGCGATGATACAGCGCTGGGCAGAAGAGAACAACATTGAATGGCGATTCCATCTGCCATATAATCCAACAGGGGCAGGCCTTATTGAACGCTACAATGGTATTCTTAAGGCTGCCCTGAAGACAGACTCCCAGTCCCTGCAGGGGTGGACAAAAAGATTATACGAAACCCTGCGGGACTTGAACGAAAGACCTCGGGATGGCAGACCCAGTGCTCTGAAAATGTTACACACTATATGGGCCTCCCCTCTTAGGATTCAAATTACAGGTGCTGATAATGAGGTAAAACCGCAGGTTGGTAATGACAATAATCTTCTGCTCCCTGCCCCTGAGAATCTAAAACCAGGAATCCATAAGATAAATTGGCCCTGGAAGGTGCAAGTAGGACCTAAGTGGTGTGGCCTACTTGCACCTTGGGGGAGACTATTGGAGGTGGGAGGTTCAGTTACCCCCTCGGTGATAGGTACATGGCCTACTGACATCGTGGTCAATACTCCGGTCTTTATTGCTAAAGGGACACCCATCATGTCCCTATGGCAGATCAGGACTCCTCCTCTGGTGCCAGATATAGTTATACAGCCACAGATATCTGGCCAGAGGGTATGGTATCGGAGGCCGGGACATAATCCGGTGCGAGCAGAAGTATTGACCCAAGACAAGAATACGGCCTGTATCTTGCCCTGGAGGGCAGACCTTCCTCTCCTGGTACCCTTGAAACATCTGTATTACTCTCCCTAAGATTCTAAGCCTCCAGGACCATCAGAGAACAATTTGTGTGGACTGATGAAACGCAAATGGACCTGCACCTCGAGATGGCTTGTCTCCAGTAACATCTATCAAGCACTGGCCCACGGAAGATCGTGAATACCCATCCAATCATCATTTGAATAACATCAGCATTCGGTGCGACGGGAAATTGTATCAGCGTCGCGTTGGGTCTCTGTGATAAGGGAAAACTCACCTAATCATTGGTTCACGCTGTGAAGGGGTGGAGTGTATGGGAGATTGGTAATCACAGCCTGAACCTCTGATTAATCAGCTGAGGCAAGTATGGGGTCAGCTGTGGGAGCACAGGTGAGAGTGATGTAGCTGTGCTCCCGGAAGGGGTGGAGCTTGACTCCATCCCCTCTGAGACCTCATTTAAGGGCTGACTCCCACTGGAGCAGTATCTCTTGGAGATCGCTCACCAGGGAGGACTGCCTCAGCTGCTTCAGTCAAGGCACCACCATTGGTGAGTTTTTCCTTTACTTATTCACTTGTATACCTTCTGTACATTTTGTTTCCATCTGTACATTTAAAACCAATACATCACTCCTACCCCCATGGTGCAGGGGCCAGCAGCTGTGCAGTCCCATTTCCCCATCCACAGAACTGTCTGCTCCAGACTGCCAGTTCAGCTGTGTGGCAGCAGGTAACCAATTACAGTGTCGATTTGGTGAGATTGAGTGTGCTAGTTTAGAAGAGTATTTCTGTTCTTGAAACTTGTATGTAAAGCAGTGTCTGGGGCTCACTGATCAAGCAGGCCTTCAAAGTCAGCTTGTTTAGTTTACTTTTTGATTGCCGGTCCCAAAACCTCAGCATGGTGTCAGGTTTGTTCATAAACAACAGTAGAAAAAACGCTCTTACGAGCCGACTGTATTCCTTGGCACAGACCTTACACTCTCCACTGTAATCAGTGCAGTTAGCCTGTTCTTTCAATAATGCATCCAAGGACAACATCCAACCCGCCAGCTTCTGCCTTCAGTGGCAGATGCGTAAGTCATTTGTCTGCTGTTAGGCATGGAAGAGAGTACATGTCCTCACCTCTGCTTGCTGGACTATAACAGAGTCCTCACCTCTGCTTGCTGGACAGAGGGAACTAAGCACCCAATTCAGAATGCCCTGCAGCCATCCCAGTGTCCATGCCCTGGCCATTTGCAGGGTGCTTTCCTATTTGCTATTAGAGCAGCTGCATTTTGTTGCTTCTACTCTTTGGTATTTTGGGAGCATTTATTACATGCTGCTAAGGTAAGGGATGCTGGAGCCATGCTCAGTGTGAAAATTTAGCAGTAGCAGCAAATTATGTCTTAATTCTGAGAAGATTTAATAACTGTCTGGGATTGTATGCACCCTCTGCATTTCCCATCACAGTTCTTAACTGCGGTGTTTTTGTGAAAGGGAACCAGGAGTGGGAAGAAGATTATAATACCCGGATTTTCAGAGGCTGATGGTACAAAGGGTAAGATTGTGGAAACAGAACTGCGCTTTCAGATATAAAACTTGATAAATTGCTTCAGTGTAATGACACTCAGCAGAAGCAAGTGAGTAGCAGAGAAGGAATGTAATTTCAATTATGCCATAAATTCACTTTCAGCTGGCACAGACGGCTATCAGAGGGCAGACAGAATTTCCTTCCTTATTTTAATGAAATACAAGTACTCTGTATTTCATTTGCAATTGCTATTTTTTCTTTGGTGCAGCATAGGTTGGAAGAGACATCCCCTTCTTCATTATGAAGATTATTTGCATAGAAGCCTTCATGTGTTTGTGTTATTCACTCCCTACTTTTTTGCTATGTGAATTTCCTGTGATGATCTCATGATGTTGACAGCGTTCCTTGTGATGGCATAAACAGAGATTCATGCTTGCTTTCATATTTGGGTGTGTTAGGGAATAGCCACTTTCAAGTCACTACTCAGCTACATCCAGGGAGCCCTATCTAATGGCAGAGTAGGATGCACTTCATACACCAGTAGATCTCTGCTAATGCTGTTGCTCTTGATGGCAATCTCCTTGAGTTTTGGAGGGATTTAAATAGTAACAGGAAAAGATCCATGCATGAAGAAGAAAGAGCATGCTGAAAGTAAATCTAAACTACTATTTGTTACAGCTACTACAAATAGAAGAGTTACTGAGAAAAAATCGGGAGTTCACAGGGCTGTCTTGTATGGCAATATCACTGCTTAGTGAATAACTAGCTCTTTCATACTCATAAAAATGAAAAAGAGGGATTTCAGAGTGGTTCTTGACGTTTAGTGTTATATTTGGGGCTACCAACGTGGTTTAGTTGGAGACTCTTGCTGTAATTCATGATAGTTAATAAATCATGACATGCAGTTTTTGATGTGATTTACTCCAGGCTTACTGATGGGGAAGAGCGGGGCACAGAATTATTTTATACAAGCACTGTTTGGTTGTCAACAATGTTCCTAATCTCTTCACTAGGGATAGACGTGGGGATCTGAGGCCCAACTAATGTGTGATGAATTTTTATGCTCTCATGGCAACCACTCAACTACTAAGTTTGTCCAGGGATAGCTTTGAAAGCATCTTTATATTCTGTATTATTGGTTTTCATCTTGCAGTTGTATTATGCGTGTGTGGCCAAAGAGTTTCTGCCTTTTTTGGTTCTCCTTTCACTGACAGCTCACCAAATCACGCAGCTTTTAAAACAAACTTTAAACCCCCTTCAGTTCTCTTCAGTGTTTACTACAAAAAAAAGTGTTTTAGCTGTTTGTTTACGTTGTTGCCTCCTTCCAAGACCAACTGACTTTTCTACTGGCGCACGGGGTGGCCAGAGGCAGACGCTATTGCAAAATAACTCGTTTGGTAGACAGTGTAAACAAGTCACCAGCCTGTGAAACTCACTGCTACATGATTGTCACCCAAGGGCAGGGATTTAGGGAGACTCAAAAGAGACGAGGCAGGCATCTATATGTAACAAGTAACCAGACCTGTAATGCAAGTCAAAATAATACCACCGCTTTCAGAAATGAAGACAGCACTGGATTTAGGGTTTCTGTGAACACTGAATTTGGAGATTTACCTAGGATACCATTAGCTTGAAGGGATTTCCTGCAAGATTTTCTGACGCTTTTTCTTTGAGGTACTATCAGTGATCAACCCCAGCTTCTTTCCCACAGGGAACGTGTGGATGTCTCTCTCAGTCTGATATGCATAACCTTACTTGAAAACAAGGCTCATTGAAGCTGAGAAGCTTCCCAACCCCTAATTCCCAGTAGAAGATACTGTACATCTGAATTGGCCATAGACTGAAAGCCCAGGTTCATCATCTTCCTTCATCTGAGTTACTGGAAATCCTCATTCAAATGTCAAAAGGCTATCCCTGTAATGTGTTCTGGCAACAGATTTTTTTATTCTCAGTACAGCTTCCAGACATATCTGGCTTCACTCGGTTGAAGCTTCTCATCTCCTCAGGAACTTTAATTAAAAATAGTACATCCCAGTAATTCAGTTGCTTGTATATTTTTTCTCTGGTAAAATAAATTAAATTAAAGTAGGCTGTATCATTTATCTGCTTACTGATGGATTATTATTACTTTTTTAAAATAGAAACCACTAGATGAACAGACCATCTGTTATTCAAACAAACCACGGTCTTGATTATTTATTTATTTATTTATTTATTTTCTGCCAGTGGTGAATTAAACAAAGGTAATATTATGGAATTTCTCTCAAGTCGTAGGGTCCAGTTTTTAGCTGACGCATGGTTTTAACAAGGCTTTTTAGCAAGGTTTAGGCTATCGTCACTGTTGTGTAATCTTAATCCTGCCAATAGTAAAATAGGATTTAGTGCTGCTCTATACCTACCCAGCAGAGTCGGAGTAAACAGGATTTGTGTGGGTAGGTATCTGAAAGGAACAGCTGCAAAACAGATCTGCAGTTGCTTGTGGGCTGCAACATCATGTTGGGATTTGGGTCCTGGCTCCATGTAGTGGCAGAACTACTCAGCACACAAGCCTGTGGCCAGAGCTCAGCCCGAACTTTTCTTTGATCACTGACTTGGGTTAAAAAATCATTGCATTTTTAACTTAGCTGGGCAGGAATTATATAAAGTCTATTGATACCCTCATTAGACTCACAAGATTTAATGTAGGGAAAAAAAAGGAATAAGTATGACCAGGGCAGAGGAGTCATTCTCATATGGGTAGAAAGTGGAAAAAGAAATGAGACAAAACAAGTGCTAGATGTATAGGCTGTGACATTATTGAGGAAATGAGGACAAGAGGTAATGCCATGCCACCTCAGTAGTGCTTGGAAAGCACAACTGGGAAGATTCTAGAATTTTGTTATATCTTTATTGTTACTGATACTGTCCCATGTCACTGGGGAAAGGAGTGGGGGTGTTACTCCGTATTCTCCTTAGGCTAGTTGAGCAGGAAGAACTGAATGACATTTATCCAAGACTAATATGTAAGCTTCCCACAAGCTTCAGATCTCCAGACAGAGCTTCATAACAAAAGCTCCTTGCCTGCTCTTTCCTCTCCACTATGCAGAAGTAAGCAGCTTCATCAGCCAATCCCTTGGTTGAGCTGTCACTCCACCAGATGCTGGCATTGCTCACCAGGATGGTTCAGACAGATGTCTGTATGCCTGATAGGCTGGAGCTGTTGGGACCAGGGCACTACGTTTCTGAGAACTGCATCTGTATGGGAAACTGGTAATCACAGCCCGAACCTCTGATTAGTCAGCTGAGGCAAGCGTCAGGTCAGCTGTGGGAGCACAGGTGAGGGTAATTCAGCTGTGCTCCCTGAAGGGGTGGAGCTTGACCCCACCTCTCCTAGACTTCATTTAAGGGCTGACCACTAAGGTAGCATCTCTTTGAGATTGCTTCTTTGTGGAGATTGGATAACCAGCCTCAGCATTTTCCAGTTAGACTGAAGGCATCCATATTGGTGAGTTTTTCCTATAGATAACCATTTGGATATATATATCACCATCATTCTTGTGTTGTTATCATTTCTGTATTATTTCTACCTTACAACCAGCATCCATTCCCACAGAGGTGACATCTGATGTGTCTTCCTAATGCTAAAGCATTGATCCATTGAGAGGGCTGCCCACTGGGCTTCTTCTCTTACCCCACATCTGCTGTACAGAAAGATGGAGCAGTGTTGATATGGGCTCCTAGCCAGGCTAGAATCACTTTTCCCTGCACTAGCTTGGAAATAATGATAATCTTGAAATGAGATTCTTTGCCCACTTTGTAGGTGGGGTTGATTTAGAAGTCCTTGCTCACATATGTGAAAGAGTAGGTAGTGACATGGAAGATCGAGGAGTTGAAGGCTACCTGAGATGGAAGTATTCTCTTCCCATCATACCCCTTATTTTGAATTGAGTCAGACAGTGAGGGATTAATCACTTACTTGCAAAAAACCATATTCTTCAGCAGTGAAATGCAGTTTTGTTTTTCAGGAATATGGTGTGCTTTTTATCTCTACTTCTGACTCCTTTCTGTTCAGTGGGACTTCACTTGGTAGATGGGAAAGGTGATACAGGGAGGGCTTTACCAAGAAGCTGAAAAAGGCAGAAAATGTGAAGGCTTGAACTTGCTTGCTGACTGTTCCTTTGAGCCAGCATTCAAGGATGTGGAATAACAGGGAGTCACTGATGTCAGCACCAAGGATCTTTTGACAACCTGCTCTCTACTCATTGCTTGAAAAAAAAAATGCTTGAAAACTTTTTAAAGTTTGAAAGTGCTTGAAAAGGTGTTTTTATTTTATCTATACGTTCTTGTGGGACATGGCTTCCTTGAACACAGGTAAATCCTGGCTGTGCTGTGCACGTGACTCCTAGGCATCAGCTGGGATAAACTCTGCTCAGAGAGACTGAAAACAAGAAAATGCACAAGCACTCACTATCTTCATGCAGAGAAATTTTGCATGCCCTTATCTGTGTGAGTACTGAGAAGTATATTCAAAGTATGGAGAAACTCGAGTGAGAACTTTCCAGAGCTGTTACCAAACTTCTTGTTCTACCATACCCATTCCTTAGACCTTTGAGAACACTGAGAGTATTCATCTGAGGACACAGGGATTAAATTAGTGTATATTCAAGCAAATCTGTTGTAGTCCACGGTGGATGCTAAACAAGAAATTCTTGAACAGCTGGAGGTGGGAGGTCTTTGACATTTTCCATTGCAAATGTTAATGTGTCTAGCACACAGAAGGAGTATTATACAAAATCTAATACTTTCAGATTCTTCTAGTGCTGACCTATGGCAAGAAGGCCTGCATTTGCATTATTTCTCTGGTACTTTTTCATAAGGAAAGGATGAAAGCAAGGAATAAAGAGATTTAAACTTGAAGCCTATTGTTCCTGTGAAAGTATCATTCAAAGGAGAAATGAAAATTTGTTTAAAAGTAGAAAGGGATGAAATCAAGAGCTGGCAAGGCGGAAATGTTTTTTGATTCTAACTAAAACTTCCAGTTAGAAATATATATATCCAAATTCTTCCAAAAGACTTTTTTCTATGAGGGAGACCATTATAAGATTGAAATAAAGTCTTGCTCAAAGCTGTGACATAAACTAATACTGTGAGCAGGTCTTCTACCTATGAGTAAGTCAGAAGAACATAGTGCCAACTATGAATAGATGAGCAACAGTTGCAAATCTCCATCTTCCAATGATTCTCCTGTAATGTGGCTGCTGCCTTGTTCTCCCTAAGATACTCTCTTTCTCAAATGAGTGTTCATAAATTACCTCTGTAAACCAAGAATTTTCACACCAGTCTCCAGCACATGGCAGTGATAGCAAAAGAACAGTTGCTATCTTGGATTCATTTGCTTTTCATATTCTTTGCAATCTAGAGGTTGTTCTAGTTGTTTTCCAGAAAGGTGTGTGTGTGTACCAAATACATTAATGTTTGTACCACGTGGCTGTGATTTAGGTAATTTTTGCTCCATTTCTAAAATTTATGGTTAACTCAAGGAGATCCTTGTCTGAGAATTGCAGAAACAGGCAAATCTATGTCAGAAGCATGGGTAGTGCTTGTGAGAAGGCTCAGGTAGAAAGCAGAAGGTGCATTTTTCTGTGGGCACTGGAGTAAGGGTGTATGGATGGCAGCAGGGATGCTCACTTGCCTCCAGGAGTCTCTCAATTACTTGGAGCAGGATTTTACCAAGGTGTAAAGGGGGGGGCTCAGGGATGATCTTACGGAAGCCTTCCAGTTCCTAAAGGAGCCTATGGGAAAGAAAGGGAAGGACTCATGAAAGGAAGCGATAGGACAAGAGGTGATGGCTTTAAGCAAAAAGACAGGCGATTTAGGTTTGATAGTATAAAGAAAGTTTTTACTCAGGGGGTGGCAAGGTGTTGGCAAAGGTGCCCAGGTAGTCTGTGGGTGCCCCATCCTTGGAGGTATTCAAGGCCAGGTTGGATGGAGCCCTGGGCAGTCTGGTCTAGAGGAAGGTGTCTTTACCCAAAGCAGGGAGTTGGAAGTGGATGCTTGTTAAGGTCCCTTGCAATCCAAACCTTTCTATGAACATTTTAGTCAGCTCTGTGTGGTACATCAACTCTCTTTACCTAAGCAGCAGATTTAAAAGATAATTTTAATGCATTTTATTTGAGATTTAAAAATGAATGTGGTCTGAAATTTTAACTGTAGTGCTGCATGTGGCCAGTAAAGTGCCATGTTGCTGCTGAGGAGCATGTGGACTGCTAATGGCCATCCTTAGGGCACCTGTTGATATCAGGGATGTCACTGAAGAGCAAGTCACTCCTACTTGGTCACTGTACACAGATGTAGAGAAAGGTCTTCAGGTTATGTCTCTATTCATTCTGTGTTCTCTGTACTGAAAACTTGAAATAAGGCTAGACAGGGTAAAGTCTTTGTGATTAGTCATATTTTGACTATAGTGATGAATTATACTGAGAGAGAATCAATTAGGCCTTTTAAGTTGAAGTAGTCCTTTCAACTTATCTGCTTTCTGAACTCGAGTTATGCACCTTCTTAACCCTCTGGAAAAATTCTTCATAGACTGACTGTAAGCTGTCATTCATAACCTGAGGTAATTATTGAGGATTGAATTTGATTCCCATCTGGAACACCAGAAAATTCAGAACCGAATTTCCAGCCCAGTGTTTTGGAAACAGACATATGCTTTCCATTCATTGTATGCAATCGGAGCCTTAATTTTGTTTCTTAAATGCATTTCATTCCTGGAAACTTGTATGATGTGATCTCTTGCTCAGCCTGAGCTCAGAAGAGGTAAGCCTAACTGCAGCCCATTAATGTCAAAATGAGATGCTCAAGTGAAATTGCATAGCTAGTAAAGACTGTAATGGGTAGGTAAAAGTATCGGTGCTGTCTTAGTCAGCCCTGTAAATAAAATACACGGGTGCTGGGCATGTAGGAGATAGTGTTGTAGTGCACTTTACACTATTATGGACATATCCGTGTCCATCTCCATTATCCTTGGAGATATGTTAGCAGTACCAAATGGAAAAGGATAAAAGTAAGTTGTGTGGTGGCACCATCTCTCTCCCTATACTTATTTCCTGCCCACTTCAAGCAAGCAAGTCTTAAAAATTTGGTAGTTAATCTCAAACTGTTGAACTGCCAATCAGATCAATTTTACACAAACCCTACTTTTTCGTCCTTGATAAGAAACTCAGTGCCCTTTTAGACATTAATCCCCATAGTTTGCATGGCAGTCCAGGAAAAAAACTTTCTTCTCGGTTTTCTGTGAGTTCCCCTCCAGGTATAAAAGTTTAATCTTCTCTGTTGAAGTGTTTGCTGTGCTTTGTTTTCACTAATTGTGCTAGATGGGTTTCTCCGCCTATCGTAGTTCTTCTGATCCTCTGCAGGCCTTCATGTTTACTATAATATAGCCTTCAGTCAGATAATATTACGCCCATCTTTTTTGTTTTACAGTATTTCCATTTTTGTGAAGTGTAGCTTTTTATTACAGTAGCACTCTGGCACTCCTGGTCAGCCACTCTGAAACCAAATAAAAGTATCTCTCTGCCAGAGGGTGCTGGTGTGTGTAACTGGGCTGCCTTTAATCCTTCTCCCTCCCAGGTCACAGTGCTGTTGGAACCATTAGAGCTCATCTCTTAATGAAAAAAAAAAATTAAACTGGCATGTAGTTTAATGTTCCCAGAAGGGAAAAACTTAGAATAGAGCTACTGAGACACACTCTGGGCTATTGTTGAGGTTTTGTTAGGCTTTTGTTCTCTTCCACTAGATCACAGAACCAGAAATATTTGTCCTATCGTTTGAAGACATCCATGCCCCTGGAGTAGTGTCATTTCTTAGAGGAGCAGGAAAATCTGCTCTTTCAGTTCTCTTGAAACTCCTCCTTTTGGAAAAAAAACATTGCACGCTGCTCCAGTTATTCCAGCATCACTACTGCATAAGCAGTATACTTGTAGTTTCCATTATTGCAGCTGTTCACGCCTTCAGCTGCATTTTCAGTACTTACCGAGACAATAATAAGGGGAAATATGTCTGTGTAGGAAGTACATTTTTCCAGATCTGCTCAGATGTAGCATTCAGTTGCAGTAATGAGGAACAGATGAAAATGTTTTTTTGAAGTCCTCTTTCTGTTGGAGCAGTTGTCCACAGTGCCTTTACAGGACATATTCAAGATGCTTTGGATTTAGCAGCAAGATAAGCAAGAGTCTGTGAAACTTTACTCATCAGAAGAAAAGCTTGTGCCAGTTTGGTTGCTCTTAGCAGTTTCTGTTCAGGTATCTTATGCCTCCTGATCAAAGAAAATATTTGGTTACTGTTAGCTTTGTGCAGTGCTTTAGTATGCTGTTTAGCACACTATATAAAACAGGGGTGACCATCTTCTTCCCATTATTACAGTCATTTGATGCAGCTTCCTGGAGTGTGGGATTTCTCTTTTTAAGCAGAAGTTATTTAAAGAGGTGTAGCCCTTGTGCCCCATTGATTAGACATGATTTACTGCTGCTGTCACAGGCATTTCTGAGGCTGATGGGAAGTTGTCAGGCTGAAGGAGTAGGGGCTGCACATAGCTATGATCTGTACGTTCTTGTGAGCCCCTGTTTCTGGCCACAGGATGCATCAGTTCTTTTGCCGTAAGTCTCTCCGGTGACTTCATAAGTCTTGCAAACTGGACTTCAGTTCATGCTGCTGTTGACAAAGCTCCTTGACAAAGTCTGTTTCAGGTAAATGCATGCCTTGCTGAAGTTCAAATGTGAGTCCCATTGCAGTGTCCTTTGTTTACTAGCTAGCAGAAAACCATGCACAAAGATCCAGGCTCAGCTGAGAGGAAAATAAATATCAGAAGCAGGTTGGAGAAATGCAACCTAGTTTTACCATCCCTGCCTCTCCCCTCCCCCCCAAGGAACAGCCTTCCCATCACCTCTCTGCTGTTATTTGGGATTATGACAACAGTACTTGAAGACAGACAAAAAAATCTCAAGTCCCAAAAGGGCTGCAAATCTTTATATTTGAGGTCTGATACTAATCTGTAGCTGGTAAGAAATAAAGAGGAGGCTTCCTTACTTGGTAGGCTATCCCTATCGACTTTCCATGAGGCTTCTTACCCATTTCTCTGAAACAGCTGGTGTTGTCTGCACTGGGGATATGATACCGGAAGATGGTTGGACAACCTGATTAGTCTCTGTATCCTCGTCTTACATTGCTACTGAAATGATCACATTTACAGGCATTCAAGGACAGTCTGCTGTCCTGAAATGGACCAGTGCCTCTGGGAGGTATAAATTAGGTAAGACAGACCAGGGGAGCTGTGTCCCAGTTTATGTATTTATGATAAGCTTTAACTAAC
Source organism: Excalfactoria chinensis (assembly GCF_039878825.1). Lineage (NCBI taxonomy): Eukaryota > Metazoa > Chordata > Aves > Galliformes > Phasianidae > Excalfactoria > Excalfactoria chinensis. Next base: position 48,454,239 of record NC_092826.1, read on the forward strand.
AGTGAGCTTCTCCTTTGATATATTTGTTTAATTTGTACTCAGCATCTTTTTTTCATCTTTTTTGTGGGACTGAAGAATGATCCCCTATGAAGAACTGGGTGTTGGTCACCCATTTTACAGCTCTGGCCATAGTTCTCTTTGAGTAGGTGCAATTATCACCAGTTAGGCTTGTTTTGTGGTGGGGCCTCACAGCTTGGGTAGCCTCCACCTTTTATATCTCACTGACCTTGTACAGTTTTGTTTATCCATTTCCTAAGAGAGTTATGGATATGTTTATTACTCTCTTTTTAATTGTTCCAACAAGCACGGACATTAAAATTAAATTATATTACTTTAAAATAATAAGGTCATCAGCAGAGAATCTGCTTGGGGAAAAATAGAAGTCAGAGTAAATAGCCAGTTTTCACAAAGAAAACAGGCAGATGGTTCACTCATTAGTGATAGACTTTTGAAATGCCCTCTCTAGCATTTTCTTTATTCTGTAGCTGAGCACCCTACTGCTTGGGGGAGCGGTGTCTGGGGGCTGACTGCTGCTCTTTAGGAACTTCAAATTGAATCCTGTGATTGCATGGCATTCAGGAGAACTCAGAGCTACTGGTGTCCTCCTGCTACCTTCTGCAAGGCAAGTGGAAATCAATCAGTCAGCTTCTGGGTGGAAAACCTGAGGGAATCCAGCAGAAGCTCTGACGGCTTAGCCCACAGTGGGACTAGTGTCAGGCTTTGGGCCATGGATAAGACAGGAGTGTTTTGCTGTTCTTGTGATGTGGAGCTTGTGTGGCTTCTTACCCACGTTCACTGAGAAGAGGTGGGACGTTTCCAGAAGATGTGACTGAATAACATGCTCTCTTACTCCTCCAGAAGAGCTTGGAACTACTGGTAGGACATGGGGGAGTGAGTCTGGTTATGGGGTCCCTAAGCAGGCCAGTTTGTTGCTGGTCAAAGTGTTTTTTTCTGAGTATAACTCAGTTTTAAGCATTTATCATCTCTTACTGCCAGATGGTTCTCACTGTTGTCATGTCACACTCTACCTACATGTGTCCATGGTTGCTCTTGCCTTTGTCACTCAATCTACCTTACAGCTGATCTTCTCTCTACAGTGTGGGTTTCCAGACCATAGAATTTTTCTTTTCCAGGGTGGGTTTTCCCCATATGTCCTTTCCCAGAGGCATCTTCCACTGTGATATGGACCCCTCCAGCTCTTGGGAAACCTCTGGTAGCAACCAATAATGACTTGAATGTATTTTTTCCTCCTAAAGCAGCCTTCATGTTCTTGTGCCCAGGGGCAGAGGTCAGCAGGGATGTGCTGCACAGGCAAAGGGTGTGCAGTATCCACTTCCCTTTGCAACCATGTACCCTTACAGCTCCTCCAACCCATGTCCCAGTGGAACATCCTCCTTTTCCCTGTTGGCATACTTGTTTCTCTGCATGAGCCTTCATACCAGCAGCAGCCCCTTTTTCCAACCTCAGCCTGCTGCTCTTCTTCCTGACCACCTTCATAGAATCATGCGATCACAGAATGGCCTGAGTTGAAATGAACCACAATGATCATCCAGATTCAACCCCCCTGCTATGTGCAGGGTTGCCAACCACCAGACCAGGCTGCCCAGAGCCACATCCAGCCTGGCCTTGAATGCCTCTGTGGATGGGGCATCCACAACCTCTCTGGGCAACCTGTTCCAGTGCATCCTCTGCATGAAAAACTTCCTCCTAGTATCTAACCTAACCTTCCCGTCTTAGTTTAAAACCATTCCCCCTTGTCCTATCACTATCCACCCTTGTAAACAGCCATTCCCCCTCCTGTTCATATGCTTCCTTCAAGTATTGAAAGGCCACAGGGATGTCTCTCTGGAGCCTTCTTTTCAAGCTAAACAAGCCCAGTTCCCTCAACCTTTCTTCATAGGGGTGGTGCTCCAGCCCCTTGAAGCACCTCTCCTTCCACCTCTTCTTCCATCATGCCTTAAAACAGAGAGATCTGAGTGGCCCTGTCTGCCGGGCTGCAGCTGACAAGCAGCTTCTTGGAGCTACAAACCTGACGTCTTTTGTGGGAAATCTCCTTATCTTTATTGATTTTTTTTATTATTTTTTCTTCCTTTTCTGTATGCAGCCTCCTTTGATTTAATACTTTGCATTCAAGAAGTCAGCAGTATAGAATTAAACAGGGGAGCAGAATTGCACTGATTTACCATACATGTGTAAAACTGACACATCCCTAGCCTAACAGATCTGCAAAGCAACTTCATCTCTGTTAAAAGCAGCTGCGTCACGGCTGGCTTATGGCAAGTCACACCTATTAGCACCAATGCTGCATTTGGCTCCTTTCCAGGATAGCTGCCATAATGTGAAATGACATATGTGTTTGCAGTGTGTGGGAACATCAAAGGGAAATGAGGAATACATTTTGACTGCTATTTGTGTAACTGTGAAGTCAGCTGAGGTAGATTTATTTGTAATACCTGTCTGTTTTTTAGCTTACACCAAATTGTGCATAGATTTTATCCAAGTTTTCCTAAATGCAGTGTAGGGTAATTATATAATAGCTATCAGCTGGTCCTTTGATTTCTATTGACTGGAGAATAATCAAGTGACCTTAATGATAGCTGTTATCTTACATATAAAATGCAGGCCTTTTCAAAGACAGATTGAGAGACTCAGTCTTTGCAAAGATTTAATCCTTGCAAAAAATTCTGTAAGATACATATGTGGGGAAACTGCAGTTCCATTAAAATTCGTGTAAAACCAGAGCTCAGCATTCTTGCTTACCAGCTCTGTGTCTGCACCTACTGCTTCAGTCATCCATCTGTGGTGTGGAAAGAGAGCCATAACAAGACCTAGACCGTGATCTCCCAAGTAATCTGTTTCTCCTTCCCCCAAATGGGGATGGTTCCAGGACATTTTTCTTCCTTTTTCCATCTGTCTGGTGACCTTTATAAGCCAGATTCTCAGACTATGCTGATTGTGCAGCCTCTTCAAGGCTGTGCAAGAAAGCCTGTGTATTTTAGGGGTTGTTTGATCCAATTTCAAAGGAGAAGAGAAAAATCGATCTCTTTTTTTCTTTATTTAGCTACTTTTTACAACTGTGCATAAAGATACAAGCATGTATGCATTAACACCCAAGCAAAGAGTGGTGTGAAATTTGCATGGCTTGGACAAATGTGCATCAGCACTGTGGGCTCTGGGCCACTGTGTTGCTGGTTATTCCCCCTTTGTTCAGCGCACTGCAGTGTGCAGCTAGCACGTCATGTGGGAAAGGACAAAGGGATTTCAATGGGGTGTGAAATTTGAGCTGATCTCCTCTCATAATACATTGCCAGATAGGAGAGCTAGAGCAGGAAACAAAACTGCAAACTTAAAAATTGCCAGGAGAGCTGAAAATGCCAGCATGTCTCTAATCTGGAGCAGCCATCTGACAGGATGCTTTCAGGCTGGTGTCCTCTAACAAACACCCCAAAGCTGCAGGGTTTCTGCGTTGAGGCTATTCTGATTTCATCTGAAGATGAATGAAATAGCCAAGTGAAAATGTAAGACGTAGAGATGATTTGAAAGATTGGAACCCTTTAGGTGACATTATTGCACAGCTGTAGCTGAGATACTGATTCAGAAAGGGACGGGTTGTTTTTCACATTCTGTCTTCATGATCAGTGGTTGAGGGGAAAAAATAAAAGGCTTTTGAATCCAAAGCCTTGATTCAACCTATAAAAGCCTCTAAAAGTGGTTGAACGTGATATCTTTAAGGTCTTTTCCAACCTAAGTAATTCTATGTTTCTATGATATGCGTTTGCATTCATTGTTAAAATCCAGCCCAAAGGAAAACACTGCTGCTGCAAATTATTCTCGCATTAGACCCTGTGCGGTTTCTCACTGTGCAGTGCATCCCGCAGTACTGCTCTGTGCTGGGAGTGTGTTGGTGCAGCTGTGGTGCTGGGGGCAGCCGTCCCTCTGTGCTGCCCTGGTGGGACACCTAGCACCCTGTCTGGTGCTTTAGGGAGCAAAGCCATGGCTGTTCTCTGGAAGATTGCCTCTCTGGGCTTGTACAGAGAATGGCATTGGAAGGAAAAACTGGGGGGAATAAAAGTTGGTTCAGAGTAAAGCTTTTCAAATCAGCGTTATGAAGTGCTTTGTAGAAGAGCAATCAGCTGGTAGCCTGGAGTATTTTCAGGCTACTCTTTGCAGTAACTGCAAAGTTTAAAAGATCTCCTCCATTCCCTCGGCTCTAACCCTGGGCTCAGCTCTTGAGCTCTTGCCAGCACAAGTGTCTTTCCATGCAGGTTCATTGTGAGACCAAATGTTTCAGCCCGGGGTCTTAATGAATGTGTCTGGGATTCCCTGTGAAAACTGAAAAATAACATGTGCGAGTTTGCTGAGAGGCTCCCTGGTTAAATTCCCACTTATTATGAAAAGCAACATTGAAGTCAGAGGGCAGAGGAAAGAAAGAAGCGCCTGAAGAGGAGAAAAGCAGGGCCAGAGGAGGGCATGCCATTCAGACAGGCCGTGTGAAATCTGACAGTGTGCATAAATATTGGTCCTGGCCATAATAGGGCTGTGATTCTCCCACTGAAGGGAAGCCTTGCATGACTAACAATGAACCGCTTGCATCAGGACACGCAGCACAGCTGTTAAGCCTGAAGAGCTGTGAATATTACATAGTCAGTTCCGTAGAAATAAAAGTTATTTGGGTTTATCATTATTATTGTCTAATTCAGAGTTAGTGAGGGTTTTTTTTTATGTCTCAGTAGTGTTCAGGCTATTCTAAAACTTTTAGTATTCAAAGAGAATCCTTGCTGAATCGTTTCAAAGGAATGAAGGACCTCCTTAACTCACGGCGCATGCGACTCACTACTGGAATCATAGCAACAAGTGATAGAATGATACAGATATGTAATGTTGTACAGGACAAAAAAAAACAAGTCATAAATAAAGAATCATAGAGTATCCCAAGTTGGAAGGGACCCATGAGGATCTCTGAGTCCAACGCCAGCTCCACACAGGACTACCCAAAATTCAAACCATGAGAAAGCAGTCCAAACAACATTCCCAGGTTTTCCCATGTAAATGCATTGGAAATTCATTCTTGTTACATGCAAAGTAAAAGGACAATAATGACACCAAACTAGGAAGCTGAATGTTGGCTGGGACATTTGGTGTGGTCAGTAAGAGCTTTTCTGGCATTGCCACTGGTGAGCCCCACAGCATGTGGGTGTGGGTGTGCCTTGGGACTGAGCAGTGCCTGGCTGCTTACCCAGAGCCTACAATGATTTTGACGGCAGGTTTGCCCTAGTATATGTGGGATAATGTTGCTTTTCACTGCTGTCTCTGAACAAGAATGGTACAAGCCAGCTGTTTTGTCACTTTGCTGCTGCCAGCTGAGTACTGACCAGGAAGGTAACCCTGAGCAGTGCTGGGGCAGCATCCAACATGGCATCCCCACAGCAGCAGCAAGGTTGCTCTTTCCTGTAATTTCCACATTTTGGTGCTTGATAGCGGCCTTAGGACATGGCAGCTGGCATCAGGGCTTTGTGAAGGCTGCAATCACTGCTCACTTTGTAAAATGTTATTCTCTGTGTGCAGCAGCACTGTCTGGATGGCTGGAGTGAGATTTTCCATTTCATTGATGAAATGGGCCTATTCTCAGCAAAAGACACATTTTATGGCAGGTATGTAGAGTAGAGAGAAAAGACCATCATTTTATAGCTTTTGAGAGAAAGCCGTCAAAACCAAGTGCTACCGGTTTTCCTTTATTATCCTAATGATAAAAAATACCATGTAAACCATGACTAGGACTTACATACAGTCAGTTGAAATGTTAGGATATGGGAGAAGCAAAGTTTTTTAGTACCATGCTGATGCTATCTTTTGCTACTTTCTGCCTAGGACCAGGGCTGCTCCTGGCTATGCTGTGCTCCTTGGGGTACTTTGGTGGGGTCTGTGCGTTTCTTCAGCAGGAGAAGCTGATAAAAACTAGCTCTGGTTGTGTCAGCTCCAGGAGCAGGAGTAGTGGTTAGGAGCAGCTTATGTGCATGCCTAGACACATGTGCCCTCAGAAACACACTTTACACTGGAATGATTTGCTGGTGACGCCTGTGGCCATCTTTATAATTTTTCTGTGCACTTCTTGTGTTTAATGCTCTGAATTCCTGTGTGGGCTTCTTATGCTAAGAATCATAGAATCACGGAATCATTAAGGTTAGAAAAGACCTCTAGGGTCATTTAGTCCAACCATCAACCCATCACCACTACACCCACTAACCATGTCCACCAGTGCCACATCTACCCTGTGCTTGGACACCTTCAGGGTTGGTGACTCCACCACCTCCCTGGGCATCCTGTGCCACTGCCTCACCACTCTTCCTGACAGTTTCCCAAATACACACCCAACCTGAACCTCCCCTTGTACGACACTTCTGTCCAAGTGCATCTTTTTGGTTCAATCACACAGAGTTTCTCATTTGGTATTCTTAGGGTTGCTCCTGGCACAATTATGTAGGCCGGTTTTACCGAGGAAATGAGGATTTCATATTGTCTCTCCTAATTAATAATTTATTTGCCTACAGGCCATTTCCAGATGAATCCTAGGTAGCCTAGCACTCTTCTCTTGTGATAGTAACTCTGGCTTGAGTTTTATTTGTATATTGGTGGCCTTGCTCATTGTTTTGAGAACTAACTTTACTTGTGTTTGAACTATGACTCCCATAGCTTGACAGATATGTATGTCTTTGGGGTGACACATCACCTGTCAGTAAACTGCTATGTGCATTATAGGAATGTATGTTACAGTTAGCAGTTACCTGAGGGTCAAAAATGTCACCAACTATTCACACTACTATGAGTGTGAATTTACCATCTAGATGGAAAATAGAAACCTTTTGTTAGAGTGCGGTGTCTTTAAAATGGTGAAAGAATTGATGAGTGACTGAGGATTACAAAGGCTATCTGGGACACGTTCACTGGACATCATCTCATTTGGCCTTTAATCTCTCTACTTCTTTAGCATTTTGTTTAATACTTCATAGAAACAGCAAGTTGCTCTAATCCAAGGGTGACTGAATATAGTTGTACTTATAACCGTCTACTCATGGAATAAATTTTTTTCCATCCCCAGTGAGATAAACAATCCCATAGTGTCAATAAATTAGTATAGAAAGTGCAGGTGTTGTGCAGCTCTGTGTGTTGTTCTCTGCTAAGAGTTCCAAAAATATAACTTTTCTTTCCTTTCTATTCAGTCTGCTCTTTACACCTGTGCCCTGGGCACTACAGGGATTTTAAAGCTGTGTGTTTTCTCCCCTCCTGGTGCTGTAAATCTCTGCATTAACCTTCTGACCCAGTAAGAACTTGGAGCTTCACCGTGCTCCCTTCCTTTCCTTTAGGAGAACGATCCAAGGCACAGCTCTGCTCATTCCACCACTGAGAAACTGCAATTTGTTTCTCTCAGTGCACTGACACCTATATAAAGCCTGGAACCATCAGTGACATGGCAGTGTTAGTTATGGGGAAGGGAAGAGCTCTATATTGAAGTGTTTGGAGAGCAGGTATCTGTCCCTGCATGAGCTGTAAGGCATTTCTCAGGAAACACAGGAGGGGAGAGCACCCCTCCACTTCTTAGTCAGGGATGTCATCTCCTCAGTGTTCTGTGGCTTGTCCTGAACTACAGGCACCAGACTTGCATTGCTGTGTACAATCTAATGGCAAAGAACAAATTATGTGTTGGTGGGCAGCTTTGGGACAGCTATGTTTGTGTGCATGCAGCGTGTGTATTTAACGAGCTGCCTGCTACTCTGTCACACCAGCAGGCCTAGTTGGTGTCAGCACAGTGCATACCTCTGGGATTATGCCCCAGCTCTTGTATGACATCTTTCCAAAAGGGGTGTGAGCTGACGTGGTTCATTTGTGGGATGATGCTCAGTGGCTGCGGTTCAGCTGGCACAGGGGAAGCAGTAGTGCATCAGACAGCAATATACCAGTCAGAATTTGGGATGTTACCTTTCTGTTGTGGCATTTCAGTTATTGTGTTAGTTACAACTATTACATCACTGTGCTGTAACTGTTCACTAATTATTCTTATAATGATTAACATGTAGCAATCCTGCTGATAAGTCGGTCTGTCCAGGGCTCTGAGCAACCTGATGTAGCTGTAGGTGTCCCTGTTCATTGCAAAGAAATTGGAGTAGATGACCTTTAAGAGTCCCTTCCAACTCAGATGATTCTATGATTCTATGAAATGACTAAACTGGATTCAGGTCCCCTCGTCAGCCCCCATGGAGCAAATACCAGGAGATGCAGCCTGCTGTGAGCCAGCCTGGCTGTCTTCCCATACCCATGCACTGCCCTCTCAGCACAGGGCTCCAGGCAGCCAGCAAAGCCCTGCTGCTTCCTCACGATCAATTGTGTCAAATTATCTGTAAGCACAGGTCTGGCTGCTATCTCTGGGGGATCAGTCCACATGCAGAAGGCACCAGGAATCCGTGGGAGACAGCTGATACCGTGTGCTGCTAAAAGGAGCAAAAGAAAGAGTCTTCTCCAAAGCCCCCTATTCATAAGCTTAGCACAATAGTGGAAACAATGGTTAAGGAAATTTAAGCCGGTGCTGAAAGCTGCTCTGCTTTGCTGCTTTTTTACTCAAGGGATGGCTTTTATTCTGAACTGTAATGCTTATGATATTTCAGACATGACTTGCTTTGCTAGGTCATGTGAATGATGGATATCACAGTATTTGGAGGTTTCCAGTAAATGAAACACACGTGGGGATGAATGCAGATATAGATCACTTGCGTCAAACCCACTATTATCACGGCTTGGTGTGATATCCTTTGCAAGGGCCTACAGCAATTGAAAAGTGATTAGGATTTCATTGTGTTTTCCCATTCCGGTAGCCATCCCATAGATATATATGAAAGTCCATATGGAAGATCTGCCGCCATACCCTCACTGAGTGACCAGTGTAATACTGAAGTACGGGATGGCGGGAGAACAAAATTTCAGATGCTTTGAGAGTGTCAGTTCTCTGCACAGTTTTTGTCTTTATCTACCAAAATGAGCAAGAGCAGGGTAGCTCCGAAGCAGTGAGATAGAGGGGAATCTTGTACCCGTGAATGCCAGGCTGGAAAGTGAGAAACTGCCAAAAACATGAAGCTGTCTGCAGTGGCCAGGAGAGCTGGATGGGGGTTTCTGGAGAAGGGTTTTGTCATCCTTCAGTAACCTTTCCATGTAGTCTGGCACAGTGCCCAGATAACACCAGTGGTGAGTCATTCCCAAGCAGTGATTAGTGTTGCAGTTAACGAACACTGCTTCACATCACTTGGGAATATATCCCCCTTATGACTGCCTGTTGGAATTGAAACTGGTTTTCTCCTAATTCACATTCCTGCTGAACAGCGTTGCCTTGAGCTAGACCACTGCTGCAACGGGGTCAGTGGAATGATGGGGTTTTAGAGTCAACCATGTGCTGTGATGCTGAGTGTTTTGCTCACTGCTGGACCCAAGGAGGCTCAGCATCTAACCAGAAGTGGCTCTCACTGGGAAATGCCAATGTGCAGCTCTGGAGATTTTACCTTACGGAAACCAGTCAATTGAAAGCAGCCTGCATAAGCTACTGGGGCATTTAGAGCTAGTGCGTTTGGTCGCTCATAGAGGCTTTTTTAGAGATCTCTCACTGGCAGTACTTTCTAATAAATGCAAATGAAATCTGTGATAATCCATTTCAAAGCAATTGGTAGCAAGCCATCGCTGTGCAGAGAACATTATTTATACAACTCATAAACCACCGTGATGCTCGTGCATAATTCCTCACACATCACAGTGACAGAAATTGCCTTCAGGGCCAGAATTTCCAAGGCAGCCTCTCTGTTTTTAAGTTGCAGACATTGTCACTTCGGTGGCTGACTACTTGATTTTGCAGGTTCAGTTTGATGCACACACGATAGCATCTGCCTGCTGATGCCAGACTGCACCCAAAATGCCTCACTCCTTTTAATAGCAGTGAATAAAATGACAGACTGACAGCTCCAAGTAGGTCTTGATTCTCTCTTCTTTTTTCCAAGTCCTTCTTTACTGCCTCCTGTCCAGAGCTCTATTCCCAGCCTTCCAACATCCTGGCTCAGTATTATAACTCAGAGTAGTATATATCATGTGCTACATTTGTGATTTCTGTTAACTCACACCTTATCCCATCATCCTGCTGAACCTCTAATTTAAGTCCATTGACTTACTGCTTGCTGTTCCCCGCATGGACAGTTTCTCTCTCCATTCTTGCTCCCATTGCTCTGTTTGCAACACTTCCTGGATCTGTGCCGAAAGATATAAATCATCTCTTCCTGTTCTCTCAAGGCTCCTAGGAGAAGTGCAAATAATTGTATCTCTTCCTGCATTTAGTACTGCAGTCACTACATCCAATGATCTTATAGGAAAGTTTAACTTCTAAAACAACAGGCTATTTCTTAACCCTGTGTATTAAATCTCCTTAGTAGCTATGAGGTGTTGTGAAAATCAAACTGCAGTGAAACTGTGGTGGTAGAAAATTTCCATTGAATAACCTCTTTCCTGAGAGACTGTGTTATCCAAATGACTAATAAAGTCTTGTTTAACCATCATGGAGAGACATTTTGGTAGACAGCCAGCTCTGGTTAGTCTCTTGAGTATAAAAAGTAGCATAGAAATGTTCCTTCCAGCGTTAACTCATATCAGCTTCTGGTGCTGATTTCCTGCACTTCAAAGAGAAATGCTCCTTTATTGCACTATTTTATATCACTTGGGCTCATAGTGTGTTCCACCTATATTTCTTTTTTCTGCCCTCAATCCTACAGAAATGTCAGCATTGTAGGTTGGTGTTTTGTGTACACATGCAGCTGAGACTCACAGCATCGCATTGGAGACCTTTAATTGCTCTCACACAGTGTTTAGGGGACTTTGGTCTGAGTAGTCCCTCATGGCCACCCTCCTATGTTTGTAATCCTGCACTGACAGTTGAAGTAGTTCTCCCTGCCCCCTGGAAGCCCACAGAGATAGGTATGGCATGCATGCTCTAATACAAGCTAGAGTTGAGTCCCTGCATGCTAGAAATACAAAGCATTCTTCCAATCCAGACTGATCAGAAGGTTTTCATGCAAATCCAGCAGATTGGTGTGAAAATGCTTGAGGTGAGGTCCCGTCTATGGCATGATGTTAAAAGCTTGTTACTCTGGATCTGTGAAATTCATTTTGTACAGTGAGGAGTGAAGCTCCCAAGGCCAGGTTGCTACCTACCTGTTTCTTGCCATGCAGTCCAGTTCTCCTATCTAAATTTTACTTCCCTTCCCCTTACTTTCCAAGTATTACTCCTTACAACCAAGCAGAGGTTCCATTACTGCCCATTGTACATCACAACCCATCCAGCTTCTCAGCTTGGATGTTTCCAGCCACAGCTCTTCGCTTTGGTTGGAACAGGACGTTTCTAGGATCCAACACAAGGTTTTGCACCTCCAGCATTGTTGGTTCCTGTGAACAGAGGCCTCTGAACAAATTCATTTCTGACTCCAAGAGCTTACAAACTGAATGCAGCAACCAGACAGTATTCTCTTGCTTCCTGCTTATGCTACTCTTGCCTGAAGTCACAAAGAGCAATGGGTACAAGAGTAAGGCTGTCCCCATGGCTTTTCAGCCACATTGACCTGCCCTGGGGGCTGAAGCAGGCACCATGGCTGGCAGCTGCTTGCAGTTACATCTCTGTTTTCACAATAATGCCATGCTGAAAATAGAAAAAGGAAAAGCAGTAACTGTTTAACCTGGCTAAGCTTGTGTAGCAGGTTTTCATATGTTTGTAGTGTTTAAGGTCTTTTTTTCTTAAACTGTTTCAGTATCTATTTAAAAAAACAAAACAAAAAAAGAACATTTCTCTAACACAGCTTCATTAGTTATAGGACTTCATGAGATTAAAGTAGAGAGCAGATTAGCAAAACCAAACTGTAATATGTCTTGGGCATATGGTGCTGCATATGAATGGGCTTTAACTACTTAACTGTGTATAACAAAGAGCAGAAGGAGAGATTTGTCTTAGCATGCCATAATGATAATTTGTAGTAGCTGCGTAGCATAACAGTCAGAAGCCACAAGGCCACGAAAAGCTTTTGCTTGCATTTGCACAGTGTGTGTTCCCGAGCTTACGCCATATCCTCAGTCAGCCGATGACAGGCATAAGATGTACCTTAACTAATTAGCAAGATGCTTCTCCCTCCTTCTTCTTCCTCTTTGCTGGGCTTCTGTTTTGCAGACCTTGCAGTGAGCCTAGCTGAGCTCTGGAGTAGAATCATAGAATTACAGAATATTTTGAGTTGGAAGGGACCTCAAAGCCCACCCAGTCCCACCCCGTGCCATGAGCAGGGCTGCCCCCCAACAGTTCAGCTGCCCAGGGCCCCATCCAACCAGGCCTTGAGCGCCTCCAGGGATGGGGCACCACAGCTTCTCTGGGCAGCTCATTCTGCATCCTCACTTATGCACCTGTAAACTCCAAATACATCCCAAAAACGTGCAGTGCAGCCCTGGATTAACACTGGGTATGGAGTTGTGTTCTGGCCCTTGGATACTGGAGCTGCACTGGTGTGAGCAAGCTCGTGACAGCCAAAAGGTTCACCTCAGAGTTGCCCCTTGTAGAGTGAACATAAATGGAAGTAGTCAGTGGACTGTGTTGGGTTGTTTGTTTGGGAACATCATCCTTCAAGCCTTCACTGCCTTTACTGATTGAAAGAATCCTATTTTCTCTTTAGCTATGTCAAAGCCTTCTGTGCTGCTTGTTGGAAGGACAAGCAAGCAGAGCATTTTCTGATCACAAAGGTGTTTCAAGCTACTGAAGGTCATGTTAGAAACAGAGGCATAGGCCTCTAATGAAGGGACCTTGAACTAGCTGAAGGAGACACACTGCAAGCCAAAGAGCCCTTATTTGCATCTCCCATGCACATGGAGCAGGTTCCAGAGAAGCTCAAACTCTGGGCATTAGCAAAGCGATGTAGCCAGCTTTGAATCAGTCAAGTTTATGGTTTCCAGCTTTCTGCTTTCTTGCCTAACCTCTATTGTCCTACTGTGATATTGACATACTTCAAATGACAAAGTCAATTTTTTGCAGTTTCTAAATAGATTTTTCTTATAGAAGTTTGAACTTGGTCCTGAAACATAAGGTTGGCAAGGTTAGTGAAACACCAGTAACGTGGCTGAGCTCCACCTACCCCTCCTGAGAAGAGCCGTGCTTTGGAGGTTAGAGGTTTCATGAGCCAAGCAGGTGTGAGGACATGGTTCCCATGTTTTAAACATAAACTTTGTCTTAAAAAAAATGTTTATAAAGCAATGCAAAGATTTGAAATGGCAATCAAATCTAACTTGCATAATAAATTCAGAAATACCTGCAGAATAGGTGTTTTTTTCTCCCACCTGGTTTTATCTGGGTTCCTTGTGTATTTGCAAGCAAGGACTAACTAGCAACATTATGCCGCATAGCTTAAACATGCGTGACTCTTTGCTTTCCTCTAAGGTTTCCACAATGTGTTTCACATCCACTTTGAGTAACATTCTTGGACTTCTGCCCTGGATTAATCAAACATAAATCATTGCTTCATACCAAAAGAAAGTTTTGCCAAGAATTGTGGTGGTCCAGAGGAGAAGAAAAAGAGGTTTTCTCGCCTCTGTGAACTTTTAACTGATTTTATTCCTTTCTTTTTTTGTGTGTCTGGAAAATTTTGTGCATTGGAAAACCTGCTGACAAGGCCCTGATAATCTTGTTTTCTTAGTGATTAATACCAAAAATGAAACCCCCATCTGCTCAGGAGAATATCCCTGCTTTCCCCTCAATTAGTTTTATGGTGGTGGGCTCCGTCAAACTTGCTAAGTCAGTGCTTGGCTTATCAGTAACCCAGAAATGCTTTATTTCAGAGTTCCCTGAAGAGAAGAGGCAGCAGAGAAATGCACAAAGAAAAAAAAGCATTTACCCAGGTAAGGTTTTCCAGAATGTGCAATTTGGATCTAAATCACGTGATAAACTCAACATTTCTTTTTATGGGTGTTGACAGGGCCATCAGGCACATTAAGGCCTAATTGCGCTCTAGTTAATCCACTGAGACTTCCCAGAGTTAATGCAGAAGCAATTTAGGGCACGAGTACGATCCCGAAACCATGCAGCGATCGGGTTTGCTGTACGTTCATCAGCAGAGCCAGGCCGAAGGTTTCCTACAGGAAGAGAAAATCACTTTGCTTCAAACAGTAATTGGATCGCAGCTTAGGGAACAGCTAAATTTATACACGGTGCCGAAGTTGTTGCATTGAGGAGTGGCTTGGCAGACAGCACGGTCCTCAGATGGCAGCAACTGTTCAAGATTACTGCTGCCCCTAGCTCAGGTAAAGGACAGAGCCTGAGTTGGACCCTTTATCTGCATCCGGACACTGTTTTTTTTTGTTGTCCCCTGGGCTGGTCCTCCTCAGAGCCATGTTTCCTTTGCTTTTTGTGCTGACAGTGGGAGTTGAAGCTTTTCCCAGCAGCCATACGGTTACTGTTTATAGACAGAGGGATGCGGATAGCATTTCCCCTCGCTGCAGAGGGAGCCAAGAGTGGCATCATTATCTTCACTAGAGAAAGGTTGAGCCTCCCCTGCTGCCCCTTTGGCAGGCTCAGTGCACAAAACCGAGACGTATGGTTTTCCTTGGAGCCAATGGAGCCTTAAAATCCCATTGATTTGTAATAATAGCTGTAATAAATTAGAACATGCTGCACTTGAAATGGGCTCCATGCACAACTGAAGAGGTAGGGTGGGCAGTCCAGGAACTGCAGCCTCCGCCTGTGGGGTAAAGCAGAGCTAGCATCCCTGTGGAATGAGTGCAAATACAGCTTAATTGAACCTCAAAATGGGGAAATGGGCTTTCTTCCTGCATCTCCTGTTACAGGGAGTTAAGACATCAGTGAGGTCAGAAGAAATTTGTTATCCTGCATGTCTGTAAGATACATGTACAAGATATATATGTGCGCACACACTCGGAAATTACAAATGAAGTCATGGTTGAGTCATTTGGGGTATGTGGGAGGGTATGTCCTTCCTTCCCTCTTTCCTTCCTTCCCTCATTCCTGGAAATACAGAAGAGTGCAGAGAGAATGAATTTGTGTGCTTCCTTCCTCTGCCCAAATCCAGACACTGGAGCACAGGAGCAGCTGTAGTTTGTCTCTGAAAGCCTTATAAAGGGCTTCACAAAATTAACGGAGTAACCCAGAGTCAGCTCTGCACCACTCACAGTGTGACAACATGATCCCGGAAACCACCCAAGGAAAAAGACTTTACACTGTATGCACATGGGTGTGTACATCATGCAAGCAAAGGATTTGCATTTGAAAATGCGAACCACTGTGATAGCACTGTACAAGGTAGCCATTTTTTTCTCCAGCAATTCTTCAGGGCAATAAAGATGGAGAAAGAATCTTTATATTGACACGTTCTATCCAACTGAGGCATGTCCTTGCCATCTCCCAGCTCTAGGGCATTACCCAGAGCAGTCTGCAAACCCGCATATCGGTACAGAGGACTGTGCTGTTTGAAACCAGAGCACACCGTGCCAAGTGCCCAACCTGGTCCAACAGCCTCTGGGTCCTGGGGCATGGCTCAGAGGGGTAAGTGCAGACACAGCCAGGCAGGTTCGCAGCACTGCTCTTCAAGGGTAGCCACCCTAAATAGCTAAAATAGTTTCACACACTTCAACTGAGATACCTTAGGCTGGACGCAAAACAGCTTTGGAGATGAAGGCTTGGCTTACTTAAGCCCACAGTATGAACCTTATTGTTTTTTTCTTTGTCCCTGCAACATACTTTGTGACTGAAAAGCAGCTGCAGACTTGGATTGTGTAAATCTGTGCACCTGCATGCCTACAGATATGTATAACGTGGAGCAGATCTGGTATTATTAGTTACTGGGAGCTCATCATGAAAATAAGTGGCAACATCACATCCACAGCGGGGCACAGCTTAAATAAGTATTAAACTGATTGTCTAGAAGTCATGTAAAAGCAGAGTTGTTAGGTGTGCTTACCTGCCTCTAGCAGTACTGAAGAAAAAAGTTTTTATTCAGCAGAATTGCAAAGTGGAGCTTCCTGGGAAGTACCAGGCACCAGGCAAAACACAGAGAAAAGTGGTTCTCCAGCGCAAGGTAGGAGTCTGGTGCTCACCAGGTGCTTGGGTGCTGGTTGTACTGCCCTGTTGTCGGGCCCACAACCCCGACACGCTTCCCCATCTTCTGCCTGGCAGCTCCTGTGAGCCGGTGGTGGTAGAGGAGATGGTGTTGGTCTCTATCTTTCTTTGTGTCTTCTTGCCAGAAAAGAAATATCATGTTTGGGAGTTTTTGATCAGCTCCTTGTTCTCATCACATCATTTACATTGCATAATGAATTTAAGTTCTTTTTTTTTTTTTTTTTTATTTAAGTTTCATTTCTTTATCTCCACGCTCTCCATTTGCCTAAATTAGACTGCAGACTCTTTAGGGACACATATGGGCTTTCTCCTTTTGCCTTATTTTTTTTCATTAACATCTCTCTGTAGTGCTGTACAGAGGTGTGGTGCTATAGTATGCAAATATGCACAATCAGTAATCATCAATTCCCATTTATCCTTCAAAGTCCTTAAGGCCAATGATGAGCACCATTAATGACTCTACATTTTTGCATTGTCATTTGTCCTTTTTTTTTTCAAAGCAGTCTGCCCTACATGCACCTTTTCAGGAAGGTGTCCACATGCTGGATGTGAAATAGAGAAATACATTCAGGCTGGGACTGAAACCTCTTGTTCCTTCAGAATGATGGAAAGACTATCTTCTCCTTTTTATATTTTAATCATACCTTTTACTTTTGTTGTATTTGTTTTTCGCTAGTAACAAGCTGTTAGTAATTTCTGTGATTTGGCTTCACTGTAGTTTGCCTTATATTTCAAAACTCTACCTGCCTGTGTGGGTGCCTTGCCCTCTCGCTCCTTCCATTTGGTTTCAACTGATCAAGAAATCGCTGATATTTCTGTACACAAAGTTTCAGAGGGACAGATGCATGAAGGTTGGGGTCCTACCTTTCTGGCATGTTTAGATCTCGCTGATAATCTCTCCTGGCCATTCTTTTCCTTTGGAAAAAAGCTGTCTGGGGAATGGGATTTTCAGTAGTCACATTCCCTAGTTGAGAAATGTGGAAGATCTAGAGCTTTCTCACCTTTCCAGATGGGATCCATATTTAGTAGGTGTGATTAACATCCATCAGCTCTGTTGTTCAGTGTGAGGCTTGTGTTTGTATAATGAAAAATAGATTGTTTGTTTCAGCTCTTAAGAAAGAAAAGAAAGAAAAGAAAATGACAAATGTGATATTCATTTTTCCCACAGACAAAACCTAGCAATAAAATAATGTCATTAGAAGAATACTTATAACTGTTTTGGTCCTGCTATGATAACATGCTACCTCCCATGAAAGCCTTGAGGTTGGGCTGTGCTGCAGCAATGGGCCTGATCCCAAATCCACTGAAGCTCTTCCCTTCGCATCAAAAGCTTCAGAATGCACAGTGCGTTGTGTCAAGTATGAGACAGTGAGTGCTATTGGTACTGTTTGCAATCCAGCCAGGAGAAGCTCCTGGAGGAGCTGCCTGTACTGCTCAGAGCCCTGGGTATGATGTGCACATGGGCTGCTCTTCACCTTGGGCATCGGTGCAGCTGCTGTAGGTGGTGGCAATGGCTGCTGGGCTCCTGCAGCCAATGTTGGACAGCAAGCATGAAGAAGTACACTGAATCACGGAGTAAGGAAAATGCCAGATGCAATTATTTCCAAGCTTTTAACAGATAAGTAAGGAAATATTCGAGTGCTGTTTTACAGCACTGCTCTGTATGTACTTTTCCTTGTAATCTTTTATGGGATACTTAATTTGCAATTCAGACTCATCAAGAGAAAAGCTGTTTGCACGTGTATGTCAGTATGGAAAGGAGATGTGTATATTTGAGAAGACAGAATGGAAAAAAACCACCCATCTCCTGGACTGTACTTGTAGTTAGTTATATGCATCTTGCTTTCAGTTGTATAGAACTCACATTACTGGTGCCAGAAACACGACAGAGTTTTAGTTAGTCAACTGATGGCAGCTTTCTGATAAGCAGGCTCCTGCTTACCACTGAAAACTGTGTATTGATAGAAACTGTGGCTATTGCTTAACCATATGATGGCATTAGCATATATTTTTTTTTACTATTTAGTATTTTAAAGTCACGTGAAGCTTGAAGTTTCACACGAAGTAGGAAAGTTGATGAAATTAGAAATATACAATTGATTACTTCTGTGTCTGTATTAACAGACACAGTATTAACAGCTGAAATTATGGCATCATTCATAATTACTATATACTTAAATAGGATGAGGAGAAATTAATCTAGGTAACATAAAAGACACCATTACCAATGTGCAAGGACTGTGTACTTTAGAAATTAAACCATTTCCTCAGATTGCTGAGCCATAATGAGTTTTGTAATTTTTTGCTTCTAATAGGCTGATCTGGGTGAACAATTAACATCAGTCATGTAATCTTCTGGATTTGGTTGCTATTATTGGGAATTGTAACAAAATGGTGATTGTGAAAGACAACAGTGGCACAGAGACTGAATCGAAGTTTCCACAGATAATTGCACATATGTCCACATAGCCCAACAATAATGATGAAATCTGCTGTCTCCAGAGATCATCTTTCAAAGCCTGCCTTCCATTATGCTGCTAATGCTGATAAATGTGTCTCTTACTAGGCCAAGTGCCTGTATCTCCATGACAATTCATGAAAGTGATTCAGGCAAAGAAATTGTTCATCGGCTTAGAATTTACTTACCCTCATCTCTTATTTCAGCACAATCAGAGTTTTCATCAGAGTGATGTGTAGGGCTTTAAAATGCCCAACTCCAAATAAATAAATAAACAAAATCTTATTTAATACTCTGGTGCTTCCAGAAAATAATGCAGGTTTTCACATGGGATGGGTTTGAATGTAACTGGTTTAATGATTTTTTCTTTTTTCTTTTTTTTCCTTGTGTTTTCCCTTGTGAGCAGTTGTCTGTAGCAGGAAGAGTGCTCACATGCTGTTCCGTCTTAATAATAACAACAGCAGTGACAACAGTAGTGATTCCTATGCTTAAAGGGAGCTAGGTACTCCATCTGTTTCACAGTGTTGAGAGATCCAGTTAAAGAACACAGTGAAGTGCTTCTTCACTTTGCAGGGCATCTGTGCAGCTTAGTACGTTTTTGTGCTTCACAAGCTGAAGAAGCCCAAAGTTTGGGATTATGACAAGGAAATTTGTTGGAGTAATCTTAATTTCATGATGCTAAAAGTGAGCAAATGTAGCATGAAAAATAAATGGAACAGAAAGTGCCAACAAATCACTGCACCTTTTCAATGTAGTCATTCTCATTTTCCACAAAATTTGCTCAGTATCTGAGAACTGAACACCACTGAGCACCTTTGCACTGACACTCCTGCATCACTGAACACTGGCACCTGATTTTTATTTCTCTATTTAACTCTGGTCAAACTGCTTTGCAAGTTCAACCAGGACCAAGCCATGAAACGTGTCAGCTGTGTGGTCTGTGTGGCACTGTCTCTGTATTGTTTGCCTTCCTAGTAGACATGGCTCAGAGGGTTGCAAGGGGAAGATTTTGGAAAGCGAGCAACTGCTTGTGCTTCTCTTCTAACAGTGTTTTGGTGGGGGGCTTGTTCTTGGCAGGAGGACAGCGCTGATTTGAAGTGTCAGCTTCAGTTTGCCAAAGAGGAAGCAGCACTGATGCGTAAGAAGATGGCCAAGCTGGGGAGAGAGAAGGATGAGCTGGAGCAGGAGCTCCAGAAATACAAGTCCATCTATGGAGATGTGGACAGTCCTCTACCTACAGGAGAGGCTGGGGGCCCTCCCAGTACCAGAGAGGCTGAGCTGAAGCTTCGGCTGAAGCTGGTGGAGGAGGAGGCCAACATACTGGGCAGGAAAATAGTGGAACTGGAGGTGGAGAACAGGGGGATAAAAGCTGAGATGGAGGATATGAGGTGCCAGTATGAGAAAGAGTGTCTCAGCAGGGACCACATTTCAAGCATTCCTACCTCACCCTACGGCGACTCTGTGGAGTCGGCCACGGAGCTGCGCCGACACCTGCAGTTTGTGGAAGAGGAAGCAGAACTGCTGAGGCGGTCAATCTCTGAAATCGAGGATCACAACAAACAGCTAACCAACGAGCTGAACAAATTCAAGTTTGAGCCAGGCCAGGAGCCGGGCTGGCTGGAGGATGCAGCATCCAAGTGCGGTGGGCCATTGCAGGAGGAGCTGAAGTCTGCCAGGCTGCAGATCAACGAGCTGAGCGGGAAAGTGATGAAGCTGCAGTACGAGAACAGGGTCCTGATGTCCAACGTGCAGCGGTACGACCTTGCCTCCCACCTGGGCCTGCGCACTTCCAGCCCCAGGGACAGTGATGCTGACAGCGATGCAGGGAAGAAGGAGAACGACGGCGAAGAAGGTCGCCCACTCCAGCCAAAGAGAGAGGGGCCGATTGGGGGCGAGAGTGACTCCGAGGAGATTTATGAGAAGACATCAGGTTTTGGGAGTGGGAAGCCGTCAGAAGTCAGTGACCTGTGCTCCACTGACCTCATGCGAGCAAAAGAGGACACCGAGTCTTTAATTAACATCAAACGTGAGGCTGAGCGCCTCGAAAGGACCGTAGATCGTCTTATCACTGACACAGACAGCTTGATTTATGATGCGAAGGTGCATATAACCAGCAGCCCATCCACTGAGCAGGATTTCAGAAGTGATGAGGGGAAGGGAGAAGATAAGCATGAACCGGAGCTTCTGGACACCATCAACGCCAGGATGAAATCTTTCCGCAAAGAGCTGCAGACCTTCCTGGAGAAGGTTGATCACATAGGGGAGGGCCTTAAGGAGCAGATGGAGGACCTTTCACCTCTTCCACATCTCACAGAGTCTTCCAGTTTCCTGTCCACGATGACGTCCATGTCACGAGACTCTCCCATTGGTAACCTGGGGAAGGAGTTAATCACAGACTTCCAGGTAGGCCAACCCCTTGTTTGCCTTCTTTCTATTTATTGTTTCTCTTTCTTGCTGGCATTGCTACCCCAGAGCTAATTTTCCTCACAGCTGCTTTGTTATGATTTCAGACCTGCAATATATTAGAGCGTGTAATGTTAAACGGACACTTTTATAGGTTTTTTTTTTTCCTTTTGTTTGTTTGCACAACTCTTGATTTAGAGGCGGTTCCTCATGGCAAAAAATAATAATTAAAAAAAGAAAAAAAAAAGGCTAATCCACTGGTGCTATGGAGGTCTGTGTTCTTTTTGTCTGTAACAGCAGTGTTTCCTTGTGAATGAGGAGATTAATTAAAAAAAAAAAAAAAT